>NC_134710.1:295360775-296030025 GCF_043290135.1 Rhipicephalus microplus
CAACATAATGTGGAAATATATGAGCCCACAGGGTAGAAGGAAAGAAGCACTTGACAGGAAAGACGCTAAACTTAATGCTGCAATTTTACTAGAAAACAATTGATTGCACGAGAACACCGAAACGTGCAGGCGCAACCAACTATCACTAAAAGGCGTCACCCCTCCTCCATAAGGTGTGTTATCTTCTTCAACTGCTCAAAAAACACACCTCTTTTTTCACTAAGTGCAACCGAAGGAAGACTAATACACGCGCTTGCGTTCGCCCTAATCTGTTTTGTTTCCAATATTTCTCTGGTCAATCTGAGTTTTGATTTTCCCAGAATCTTTGCGCTGCCCAACCGCGGATTGCACCCACAATCCCTGCAGTGCATTGACAAGTGCGTGCCACCTGCGAGAACCTCCGAGGCCGACGCATGTTCTCTGAGTCGATCATTTAAACATCGGCCCGCCTGGCCGATGTACTCTTTTCCGCAGCTCAAGGGTATTACATACACAACCCCTGAAGTGCACAATACAAACATTGTGGCATGTTTTTTTTTTTTTATGCTACCGCTCCTTCCTATCATGGACACAGTTTAGCTAGTTTGCAGGGGCTGTGAGAACAACGCATAATCCGTGCTTAACCAAACTTACAACACTATTTCTATATATGTTTCTCCCTCCATCTGTTTCTTCGATCAGGGTGATTCCGTTTCATGCTGGACGATTCGGCGCACGTGTTTTGGGAGCGAAAAGAAAAAAAGAGTACAACGGTAGCACGTGCTGCTTATTGATGGTGGTAGTGTTTTGTTCGTGGATTACAACTAACTACTGGCATAAACAGCTCTACTCTTAAAAAAAGGAAAAAAATGCCTGCCAAGCTCTAGTGACCATTTATTTCCTCTGATTCCGCCAGTACGAATAGCAGTATTAGGAACAGTGCTTGCGTGGTTTTGCATCACCTGTTTTTTTAGGTTTACTTGTAATTCCTCAGTTTAAAAATGAGCGAATTTGTCAGATAAAGCAAGGTGCGAATCGTCGCGCAACGAAGGCTAATTGTTGTGCGTCCAGCAGCCGCTTTCAGCGTACGTGCACTTGCTGTCTGTAAGTGCACGTCTGTAAACAGTCTGAAACACAAAACTATCCCTGTCTGTAATCACAGAACTGTCAATAGCACATTTTTTTTGAGATGGAGAAGAGGAGTGGAATTGAAATACAATGCTTCATTGAGTGAAATATTACTTTTTATTTTAATGCTTGGACTTTGTGTAAACACCCTGATAAATCAGTGAAAAGATCATAATTGGTCTCGTCGTCATAGTAATCTCTATAACATGAAAGGGGACCATGTCTTCACTGGCGTAGTAGATTGCTTTTTGTACATTTATGAATGACAACTTGCACAATGTCTATGGTTGTTTGGCAGGTATATGTATAGCACATCTGAAAGTGTATTCCCCCACGTTAACGCCTAGTATCCCATCTCCATTCTGACAAACCATATTGACTTAACCATTTTGGTAGATGAAGTATTTACCATACACCCGGACCAAGCATAGGATGAATTCCACGCAAAGATTGCGCCAGCAAGTACGTATTGAATAATGCATGGTACTTAATGTGTCCTGATTGAAAGCGTTGTCTTCTGTCGAGACAAGTGCCAAGGCGTGCGCTGGCCAGCAGTAGGGTAACCTACCCCTGTGCATTACCACACAACCACACTATACCACACTATGCTTCAAGTACACGGGATGCAGACAATCGTGGTTTGTGCCCTGAACGAGGAAAGGCATTCCGGTAACCACTGGTGTGTGTCTCACGGCACAAAACCACTCACGGCGTGATATTTGCCGATCGACGTCATTCGCTTTCTTTGCCGCTGCTTGTAGCAGTATTATTAACCGGGGCTATCGCTATAAAAGTGGTAGGCAGCGGAGAAACACTGTTTGTGAATGTGGAGGCTGGGCTATATATCGTCGACGAGTGTTCACTCTAACACGACGCGAAAGGCAAGGCTCGTACTAAGTCGTCCTCACACTGAATCATAGCGTATGGCGCATTGCACCGACAGCAGCGTTTGCTACAATAATGCAAAGGAAGTCCCCGTTGCATGTAAATAAGGTGCCTTTATTCACGTGCTCCCGCTCAGGATGCTGGCAACTTTGTACTGCTCCCTCCAACATTGTAGTGCCTGCAGCGTTTTCTCGAAGATGTAGTGCTCACGAGTCTGCTTTATTGGGCATGTTATGCCTGCATGTTCAGTTACTCAGGGCTACAACCATTCGCGTTAAGCTAGTGGGCCACTACGCACCAGAGCGACGCCGGTATGCAACCGGAGTGGCAATGGCGGCCGCAGCAGATGTCTTCACTCCGAGCGGAGGAGCGGGCATCGAGGCACTCTGCACTGAAACCCTGCCTAGGAAGATCACTCTGAGACGAAAGCTTAAGAGATATACGACGGGCTGGCAAAACTCGTTTATTGCGTTGGTAGGGCAGTGGGTAGAGCACCGGGTATCTTCGATTGGGTACTGTAGGTTCAATTTCAGAAGTTTGTCAAATCTACAACAGGTTTTCTTTGAAAAATTAGTTTCTTGTCGCTTTCTTGTCGCTTTCTGTACTTTTTACCAACATTTCTTTTTTGTGACAGAAATGATTTCACGGGGCCCCGGTATGAAACGCTGTCGTGTTAAAAAAAAAAAAGTATCGTTCCAATAAGGGCCCAATTCCCGCTGAGGTTCTGGTTACAGAAACCACGTGTGACAAAAGTGTGAAGATAGCTGTACTGCCTAAAATGAGTCATTATTTTTAAAAAGTGAAAAAAAGGTCATTTTACGTGGTGATCCATTCCCATCGTCATTATTTCTTGAAAAAGATCACCGTCATTAGTAGAATCGTATCGTGCATCAGAAGCAAAAACATCACTAAGAAAGTGTTTCGCCTTAATTGATTTTAGACGTGAACTGCAAATGATATTTTTCTGTTTGTTTCCTCGGGCTGCGCGTATTTTGTCTCATACCCTTTCCCTCCTTTTAATGTGGCTCTTCATAATTGTATGGCAACAAATATTTTTTTGTTCGAGAGTGTTTTTTTTTTGTTGCCGCAAGAATCTCGTAAAAAGTTATTTTTGTAGAGATGACATTTATTTAGTGTAATTATTGCTTCTAGAATGCCAGGTAGGCCAATTTTCATGAACTACTTGAACGCATTGATATATATTTTTTTTTCCTTTATTTAGGGGGGGGGGGGACGCTTTTAGATCATTTGACTTCACTCAAAAGGAGTGTTCATTTTATTCAAGCTTTACTGTTTCAAGGCTGTCTGTCACCCATTTCTTATTCTGTTCAGTGGGGCACTATAAGACCTGGACACTTCTTGAACGCAAGTTAGACCACTATATACGTTCTGTCAATTACAATTATGTATCATTTCCCCGAAGGGAACCCTGATGGTATGCGAAGCAGCAGTGGTACGCACGGCGTTGACCTGGTTAAAAAAAGCGTCGACGCGGGAGCTGGAAGAACAATTTGAAAGGAAACTAAATGTAATGTTTACTCGAGTAAATGTTTGAAACACAAAGATATGAGAGGCGGGTGGGGTTTTGGTAAGTTTTATCGCAGATAACAAGCCGAAAGATTCTTTTTACTCGACGAGCGGTTGAGCGTTGCGGTAGGTGGAGAGGGCGAAGAAAGAGAGAAGTGTGTTGCAAGCGGGTTGAGAAGCCGGCCGCTGCGGGTGCTCCGGCGAGCGTGCGGCGGGGAAGGAGAAAATGACGTCAGCATGCGTATGTGAGGGAAGCATGCAAGAAGAGCGTGACGTGAACGCGCAGTTGTGGGGTGACCTACTTCGCACCGCTCTAACACCTGTGGCGAGAGGAACGCGTTGCGGCGCGTTCGCATGGAGGCAGGTACGTATGGCGTTACACATGTGAGTCAAAAAGCTGCTTCGCATCTATCAAGTGACGCAAGTACGTATCAGGACGTTCCACTTTCTCCTTTATTTCAACTTTCACTACACATGATTGTGACTTGCTTAATTCTAACGATGCTGCTCACAACGCGATGGGCGGCTTGCAGCGACGGTACGCCTCCTTAATAGCTTCCGCCACTTTCTCCTGTAAATAAAGAAAAAGCGCATGCACGCAAGGAAACATAAACGCACTTGCAACAGCAGCTCCGCTGAACAAGGTTCATTCTTTCATCGTCTTGTAATATTATTCTTTTGTGATCACCACGTCGTTAGATAGGTTTTATCAGTTTGTGTAAAACTAAGTCGGAGGTGTTCAAAGAAGTGGATTAGCTGTTTGATGGTTTTTCATAAGTGGTTTACCGGTGCTTATATTCATTAGATGGTCTCCTGTGTTCAAAGTGACTATTGTTCTGGAGTGATAACCTGTTTATCATCGTTGCTTTGTTTGTCCTTTGTTGACAGGTTATAAAGCATCAGCATTATTTTTCTATTGATGATGGAGGCGCAAATGTTGAAGGCCCGTGTGCTCAGATTTGGGTGCACTTTAAAGAACCCCAGGTGGTCGAAATTTCCGGAGCCCTCCACTACTGCGTCTATCATAATTATATGATGGTTTTGGGACGTTAAACCCCACATATCCATCAATATTTTTCTATTGATGAATGGTTGTAGTTATTTGCTAAAATAAAAGGTAAAAGTGCACTGAAGTTCGGCTGGCCATAATAACTTCCTGAAACTCGTTATCGCATTCTACTGCAGTTTTTTTTTTCAGTGGCGTCACAGCAGTATGAAAAAAATTGACAGATCCCACGTTCCTCGTGAATCGATGTTATGCAAAGCATATGAATGCAAGCTGACTGTTTTGTACTTTTTCACTGAGCGCAACTTTATGACATTCAGCTAAATATGTGTACGAATGAATGCACAGACACGCGCTAAACAGCCACATATGTTTTACATTGCCAGTTGTTTACAGTTGCTAAAGATGCCAACAGCAACATGGGTATTACCAAGACCAGACGCGGTAAGTTTCTATTAGGCGCCGCTGCTCGCGAAGATTCTAGCCTTGGACACTGCTACATAAATAAACTTGAGTGGTTGACACCTTATTACAGTTCCCCGTCGCTGTGGTCTGTAGTGGCTAAGGTACTCGGCTGCTGACCCACTGGTGGTGGGATCGAATTCCGGCTGCGGCGGCTGCGTTGTCGATGGATACGGAAATGCTGTAGCCCGTGTGCTTAAGTTTGAGTGCACGTTAAAGAACCCCAGGTGGTCAAAATTTCCGCAGCCCTCCACTACGGCTTCTACCATAATAATATGGATGTTTTGTGACACTAAACTATAAATATAAATGAAACCATCTTAATACAGTTGATGTTAACACAACGTGCCGACTGTGTCGTAGAAGTACAAATGTAATGTTTATAATATTGGAAAGCCTGCACTGCAACCACAATTGGCGTTTCACAAACATTAGAGCATATTTGATAGGTAGTTCCGAGACCTGGCATGGCTCTGTGGTAGAATACCTAGATTCCAGGCAGAATGTTATAAGGTTCGATTCATGCAGGGACAATGACATTTATTCTTTACATTCTTCTGGTCAATGCTGCCGATGTCCGCTCCGCTTTTTCTTAACGATCGAGTGCTAAAACTACTTATGTGTGTTCTCAACGTTCCTGGGCAAATAATAACCGTCAAACATCTGTGGCACATATCCGCATACCAGTCGCACATACCCACCCCCGGGTATTTGCCGCTGTTTTTAGTAAGTGTTTGACGACGTACGTGACGGGATTGTGACACTATTCATGTGATGACCAACGCGTTGTATTTGTCAAAATCATTTTACTCTCTCGCACTCATTTTGGTTTACCCCAAGTTAAAAAAGAAATAGTGAGGCCACAGAGATGTAAGTGTTTAAATAGATAGATAGATAGATAGATAGATAGATAGATAGATAGATAGATAGATAGATAGATAGATAGATAGATAGATAGATAGATAGATAGATAGATAGATAGATAGATAGATAGATAGATAGATAGATAGATAGATAGATAGATAGATAGATAGATAGATAGATAGATAGATAGATAGATAGATAGATAGATAGATAGATAGATAGATAGATAGATAGATAGATAGATAGATAGATAGATAGATAGATAGATAGATAGATAGATAGATAGATAGATAGATAGATAGATAGATAGATAGATAGATAGATAGATAGATAGATAGATAGATAGATAGATAGATAGATAGATAGATAGATAGATAGATAGATAGATAGATAGATAGATAGATAGATAGATAGATAGATAGATAGATAGATAGATAGATAGATAGATAGATAGATAGATAGATAGATAGATAGATAGATAGATAGATATTCATGGTACCTACAGGAAGCAAACAAGTGTTTAGCATTTGATAACATAAAGGAAGTCCGGGACAGCACTCGGATAACCGTTTTTTGAATTGATCGATTCTAATGGGGTTCAACAATTTTTTGGTGCATTTTATTGCTGTTGAAAAACATCTGTATAGTTTTTTGTCGGTCTCTTTTTTCCGAAACAGGCATGGGCGCAACAAAAAGCACGTGCATTGATCACTTGAACATCGCTGAAAAGCCCGTTTTGAGATTTAATCTTCCTCTAGGTGCTAACAACGCTTCATAGCGAGAGATGCGATGCAACAATAGAAAACCTCTGTACTCACCGAGAACACGAGAGAAACCATCTGGCCCTGCATAAGAAAATCAAACGGGCACTGTTAAAGGCGTAGCTGTTTCATTAATTGGGCTGAGATGTCTCAGAACTAAGAAAACGGAAGAAACCCACAGTTCGTCTTTAAAAGGCAGTCTTGGGACAGCGCGTGACACACTGTTGAAAATTGCTTAAGATGTCTCAAATATTGTTGATACATGTTCACATAAACACTCATGACAGTTTCCGCTCTATATACGCCATGCCCAGTGGCGTACACAAGATAAAGTGCCGCTGAAATTGCCCAGATAACTTTTGCGAAGGTGCATGATCATGATATAACAAAAAGCGTGCCGGTGAGTCTGTACACCAACATCGCGCAAAGTAACAGCACTTTCTATACTGGTAAAATGGTTCCACATTCTTGATGGTCTCTAAACGCGTATACGACTTGAAGAGTCTTCAATGTCGAAAGCAGTGTATGAATATTAAGAGCACAGTTGACCACGTGTTTTGTCAATGGCATATACCCAAGTCTCACATACAAATTCTGAAGAAAAATCACATGAGCCAACTCCCACAAATATGTAAAATAAAACACCTCCAAATAAATTAGGGTCCCTGGTAAAAGTTCCAAAAATGCCTATCAAGCGTGAGGCGTTATATGCATACCTCTAGAACCATGGTGCTTCCTATTGCTCCATGAAATAGCACTACATATTCTCGCATATTAATTTCCAACATAAGAGTTTATTACTTTGAATGGGCTAATGACCCGGTCATCCGAGTTCTTTTTAATTGCTGTTGATCTAACGTATAGTTGAGCTTATTCGCTTCTCAGACGTTTCGCACCACTGTCACGAGGGTACTTCTAAACGGGATCAAATTTTCATTCATCATTGGCTCCTTGCGACCTTGGGACAATCTCTGGACAGGGAATCAATCAGGCTTACAGACCGTAGTTCTGGCAGCGTCAGGAGCCATCAAAATCAATCAGTATGGTATTAGTCTTCTACTAATAACGGTGATTGCAGTCTAGGAAACTTATATGTCGGTAAGACGGCTTACTGGGATGTGAGCGAGATGTCACAATAGGATTCCTATCAAGACACCATACGAAAAATTTTACGTTCACGCAAGAAAGGCGATGCAAATGCGATTTGTTCCTAGCGTTAAATAGTGCAAGCAAACAAAGGCATCCGTTTTTTTTTCTGCGCTTTCAGTGCGTACGTGATAACAAGATTGAAGGAATCTAAGCTAACTGAAGTCGTACAATAGTTTATAGAATCGGCAATAGAACTAGGAATCGTCCTTGTCCTCGAAAACAATTGGAATTGTTCAAGTAACGTGGTTAGAAAGGTAGCACCAGTTTTCGCGGCGTATACAAGCAAGACGTATTTTTCAACGTTCTACTTGAGGTCCAACTATTCATTTCTTATCACCAGTCGACCAGAACGGTCCATACTACAAATTTTTTTACGCACGCAGTGGTTTTTATGAGCTGAGCGTGTCTTTTACTTGAGCACTCGCGACAAGTTTGTAAGCTTCTCTGCGAGGAGAGAAAATACTCTATACCTACATGAAGAGGTAAAACAGCTGTACCTTAAGTCATAGCAATCTAACACAACTATACCACAGCTCTCGCGTATAATTTTGTGCCGTGTACTGCGTCGACAGAAGTTTCAAATCAGCGCTGTCATCTGTTTCAGTATTTCCATTCAAATTTCAGCACCTCAAGGTTACAAAACGCTTGCGCCTTTCTGCCAAAATAAAATCAAGTTAGGCCTGCAAACATGACACACAAAGTTACATCGCACGTCTCGCACTTTTAGAAACCGATACTTACAAAGTCAACGTCCGACTCGCATTTTGATTTAATTATCTCGGCTGCCTGGTCTCCCTTTTCAGCGATCAGGCCCAGTGCCTTTTCCTTCATCTGCGTGGAGAGCCAGGGATTAGAAAAAAATATGGTGCAGTAGAAATTACATAAAAAGTTGATCATATTTATTCACATGTCACTTATACCACGCCATTATAGACAACAATTCCTTGTTTTTTACTTAAGTGAGTCAGTGGCATACCTGAGGGGGCGCTTGTGCAGCCATGCACTTCAGGACACCCTTAATACCTTCGTGGGTCATGCCTGGAAAAAAATGCAGGCAGTAGCATGAAGTCGCTCAAAACATGGCACAGTGAAGCACGCAACAGAATGAGAAAAGTTCCCGTTCCTGCATTGAGCGGTGTCGGGCACAGTCAGGCTGAGCACTTTAGAGCTGAGGTTGCGCGCGATGCCTCCATGTGTGGGCGTTGCTTAGCGACAGTGCATGTGTGGCTTGGTCATGTGGTGCGGCATATGGTCGCTAGACGACGCAATGCTCGTTTCCTTTTTTTTTTTTCTAACTCTTTTTACTCTCTCTACTTTTTTCTCTTTCTTTCATTGATGCTCTTTTTCTCTTTCTCTCTCTATATTTCGTTCTGCACTTCTTTCTCTCTGTTTCTTGTTTTTTCTGTGCTACGTTCTACTCTCCCCTCCTCCTTTCCCGCTTCTTCACGACCCCAGTTCTCCTTCTCACCCTCACTTTTCTTTCTTACCTTCTTACTACCCTACACCACATCCTAGTTAATATGTAGCGGTGTAGCCAACGCCTGCTGTATTTTTTCAGTGCCTGGGCGAACGCTCTTTCTAGAATTTACAGAATGCACTTGCAATGCAGGCAACATGACTACAGCATCGAAGAAGCAGGACGAGAATAACATCAGCCGATGTTAACCACGCTTGATCTGCCCGGAATCTTCGAAGCATCGGCACAGTCTGCGTAGCATTGGCTTCTCCGCAGTACAAATGAACCACCTATGACCACTGGCAAATAGGGACGCTGAACTCCTGCAGGTGAAGCGGGCGGCACTAAAGAGAAGCGCAACTGTGATAACCCACAGTAAGTATACGACTACGGGAAGCTTGCACTGAATGGCCGCACGTATTACGAAGCTCGCGAACCATGTTTTCATGCGAGTTTAATCGCATTAGTGCTTCTCGCAGCCTTTCACGGGTACGGGGGGGGGGGGGGGGGGTAGTGAAAAGTAACGCGAACATGGCCACGCTGTTTTCACCGGGCTCTCACCGCGGTGGTAATAAAATGATGCGAGACGGTTTTTAATTGTATCAAGCATGACTCTGTCTTTTTATTAATCAACCAAGCTACATCTGCCTAAATGTTACTGCGAAACAGCAAAAAATGTAGATACAGCACGTCCGCGCGTGTTTCCGTGCCCACTGTGAGTATTCCGCAGCCAGTCTATCAGGCCGTGCTGCCGGTTTGATACTTGCATTCAATTTTGACAGTATTCAATTTTCTTTTTCCACATTAGGTTATTGCCTCCTCATTATTTGCATTCATAATATGCCCTGCTTTCGTGTACCACTCTGCATATCAAACAGAAAGAAATCACATTTCTTTTTTATTTCTCATTAGTGATGAAGAGAAAATAACTCACAGGTTCCATTCAATGTATTGAGCGTTTCCCGCTTCCATTCAAAGTATTTCTGCGCCTGACATGTTTTCCGTGTCGTGTCTCTCATAATCATATGGTGGTTTTGGGACGTTAAACCCCACAAATCATGTTTTCCGTGTTTTTGGCCAGAAAGGCCTTGAGGAGAAGTTAGTGATACTTGTACGTTTCTCGCTTGTAGACATAATACACAATCATAATTCATTCCACACCCATAAATCACATCTCACGTCGCCCCCTTAATTTTACTATTTGTATAGAGCCCTTACGTTTCTATACAGCACATGACATTGACGTCTACACAGCCATAATACACCCTGCCATCGTTATCATTAGCCATTGCTAACATCATATGAAAGACGTGGCGATCTTTGGTCCCCCATGGCTCTCGCGTGACGCAACCCCAATGATCACCCTCATAACGTGCTTTCCTTACTGCCACAAGGGTTGGAGACCATAGTATCTTTCTACCCTCCTCCCCCCTCCCCACTGGTTATGCACTGCTACCGTGATCAGCCCATTTTGACTATGCGAAAATGTAATATGACGATGTCACGTTATGTGACCTTCCGACATGCGACTAAAATTTATAATAGTGTGACGCCATACGATGACACGTTTACGTGATGATTTATTGCGTTACTCGTGTTGACGCTACCAACGCGAGACGACACCACACGCCGCCGGCTATTCATTTGTGCTTTTCATGGGGCATCTGATGGTTTCGCCTAAATACACTACGTCTGTCATTCCGTGAAATCGCCGCAGCCGGTTGTGTTCGGGGGACGGAGCTTGCAGTAATCAGGCGTGATAATTCGTCTATTAATACATCTTCAAACTACACTAGAAAATGTAGCTGCCATTTTTGACACGAATATTTCGTAGGTTTCAACAAGTGGCGATACACGACTAGCCTCCACATTTGCAAGTGCAGCAATTGGTATCACTAAGCGTGACTGCACTGCGTCCAAACTGTCAACGAATGAGTCTGTCTGCAACAACGCTGCCTCGCGATCGCTCCCGTGTGAACGCTAACATTACGTTCCGAAGCCGAATGGAAGCCCATGGGCACCGCATGAATTATTCGTGAAACAAGCCATAATGATCATGTACAGTGTGGTAATGAATGCGTGCTTATAAGGCTCAGCGAATTGCCTTATACGACAAAAGCGTCAAAAAATACACAGATGAGCTCAAGCAACCGAGAAGACGCCACATTTTGCACGCCTGTCACATTAGTTTATGTTGAGAGTCGGCAATATACTTTAGACATCCACCATGTTTGCGGGAATCCAGCTGCATATGCAGCTATTTTGTTTGTTTTTGTATACTGCCATGGTTTTTTTGCTTTACGCTTTGAAATGGTGGGATCACCTGGCATTATTCATTATGTTCCGGCGTTTGCTTTACGAAGGGGAAAGTCTGATCACTTATATCTCTGGAAGCAGTCAAGTGAATTTTTGTACTATTTAGGTCATGAGCGCCAGGCTTGCGTATAATGTTCTACACCGCTATATAGTAGCAAGGATCGGAGAACATTAAGCACCGACGCTTTTAGTATCAGCTCCAGAAAAATGCTGCTTTCAAAAACTAGCTTTCGATCAGTCAAGAAAACGTGGCTGATCCCCCTATATAAGAATGGGTATGACACAAAAGTGAAAAGCGTCTTCGATTGTTTCACCAACAGCAACAAATTTCAAAGTCACGTTAGACAGAGCAAGTAGCTCCAAGCAGAAACATCATACCTCAAGCAAAAGCAAGCAAGAAGTTAGCATACACAGGACGAGAGCTGAGTACTAGCTGTCTCGACTCGACACATTAAGTGCACTGCTCTAACAGAAATAGAGAAGCACGAAACAAGCGCGAAAGTGTAGACCGGACAAGCGTGAACAACTGTCACATTAATATCTCTTGCTTTATGTGTCAGGAGCGCGTTTCTTTCGTGAACTTGGCTGTTTCAGCGTGCGAAGTGACCTTTGTTATAAGTCTGATAACAGCGCGCGCAGGAGAGACCACGCACTGCAGGGACCACGCTTTGTGGCAGCGACAACCTTTAGAGCACGCCCTGCGTGAGCCCGGCGCGCCATCTCGCCACTGATAATGAAAACGCGCTAAAGTTTCGAAGCTCTGTGGACTGCCAAATGGCGTATGGTGTACATAAATAACTTGCCGTTCACATTCCCCGCAACGTTCGCTTTGTGGCGCAGTGGTTAGCGTCACGCATGAATTCCACGTGTCAAATGCTTGCTTCATGTTTTTTTTTTTCAGTTTATGTTTTTGAACGACACTGTCGTGACGGAAGTACGTCAGCGGAGTCGTGTAGACCGAGGCATAAAACACTTTTACGTTTAAACCCAACTCTTTGTCAAGCGAACATAACGGTGACAAAACGAAATTCCGTCGCATAGGCATGCGCTTTCTGGGAACAGCCTATAACAGACGGCTCGCGTGCGTGCACGCCTATATTAGGTAGCAGCGAACGGCAAGTGCCTATCAAGTAGGGTGATTGCCCACAACAACGAGTGTTTCATTAAATTTGTTTAAAACTTTCATTTTACTTTAAAAATTGTGAATAAAGCAGAAAACTGAACCGTATTGCAGCTTTGAATGCAGCCGTGGCATTGGCTTGCGCCAGAGATGACGTGCCAGTGGGTCTGCTGCAGTGACGGTGTCTGGCGGCTAAAAGCCACACTAACACCAACGGCCGCCTCCCATTGAACTCTCCTCTTTCGCCTAGGCACTTAAAAATAGAGGAGGCACTGACTACACTTTACAAGGCGATGCTACGCTCCACTTTCGTGCCGGCATAGGACGCTCGATTTTGGATCGAGGTTAAGCGGATTTTCATCTGCTCGCCTCCTGAAGGATTTTTTTTATAGCGATCGCAATTATCTGGACACTCTCGACTGGTTTTTGCCTCCAGCGTTGGCGTCGCTGTCATTCATCGTATTTATATATATATATATATATATATATATATATATATATATATATATATATATATATATATATATATATATATATATATATATATATCTGTGTGTGTGTGTATGTGTGTGAAAACGCAAGAAATAAGAATAATCCAGGAAATGACACTGGCGCGCAGAGTTGAACGTCTGACCTCTCGTTTGTGAGCACGAGGCACTAACCACTGTACCACGAGGGAGCATGTCCTTCAAAGTTGACACGGCAAGGCATTTATATATACCACTTACCACTGGCGCTGCCTATCTCGGAGGAGATAACATGTTTTCAGCATTACCAGCGAGATGGCGAAATAAGCGCGCTCGGCGTAACTCGGCGCCCAGCTCGTCGCGATGCGCCAACCCGGGCTTATCTGCCGCGCACACTTTGCTCCGTGGAGGGGGTGGAAGCTAGATGATCGTGCGCACGCTCTTATAGTTTCGGTGGGGGAGAATTGTGTGCCTGCGGTCACCCCACCCACTGCACAGGCCCCCTTATTGAAAATGGCGTGCTTTTCACTCACAGCGAAGTAGAAACTGGGACACTTGTTAGTTTGCACTCATATGTACCTGTAATTATGTTTCGTGCGTCGTTTTTGCTTAAACAGCACGTTAAGTATCAAGCTGTAAATGTGATCAGTTTGCTCTCGCCCTGTGTGTGTTGTTGCTATGCGTCATTTATGCGCGCTGTACGTTTTGATCTGCTTGACATTCTCAGCGTTACATTCGAAGTTGTTGACATTGAATTGTTGACATTATTCACTGCTGTTGACATGTTGACATTATTCACTGCTGTGCCCTTGAGGCGAAACTGACTTTTTTTCGCCAAATACTTTTGTTTCTTCACATTTTTATACGTCTCTCTGCTTGTTACTTTCACCATTTCTATTTTTCTCCCTTTATGTATTCATTCTCTGGCTTTTTACAGTACACGCCTTAGCAGTGAATAATGCGATTTGCACAATTTTTTGGCACATGATAACAAGTTAAAACAGGGCAAGATAGGCTAGACGACCAATTATTATTCGAACACAGGTAAAAAAAACGAACCAAGAACGAAGAATCGCACTGGATTAGGGCTGTTTTGCGAGACTAGCCCAACGAAACGTATTTCTGTGTTTGAGGTACGTATCCTTTCATGATGGTAATATTTTTCGAGCGCTGTCACACTTCGACACATTTTATGCTGATCTAGAACAACTTCGTTATTAAAAAAATTTGGCGTATTCAGTGTGTGTGGGTCACGAGAATTTACTTTCACAGCTTTTTACTCCAGCGGCTAATACCTGCGTCACATGGACGCCTGCTGAATCTGTTTAACTCCTTCCTCTTACAGGGGAAGGATCCATAAACAGGGGTGTGTTGAGCTGACGTTTGGACAAGTTGACTTGTCCTCCTCAAGGCTAACACAGAAGTGTTGGTTAATAAAGGTGCGCTTCGTGTTACAAAATCACCCTTACGATAAGAAAGATTAATGGAAGTTTCGATAACAGATCGAGTGTGACATTTTCCGTTGAACACTCGCCCCGGATAAGCTTTAGCTGTGACAAACAGCTGGCACAATATTGATGCGTACAATACAAAAATAAATTTTAGCACCATTAAGAGTGGTTCCAATCCGTAAACCACACATAATGCATATCTTTAAAAATAAAACAGGTATGACTATGCCTCGTGAAAAGTTATGTAGCCTCAACCTTGAGTAAATATATACGCGAACACCACCATAATTACGTCTGTGCATCTCATTGTAGTTTTATTGAAAGGATATCTCTTCTTATTCAAGAATATTGGAACTCCTTGCAGTGAGCAATGCACATTCCTCGTCGTCCCCACCAGCAGCTCCGCAAGCGTATGGCAGGGGGGGGGGGGGTTAGATTGCTCTGCAGAAGAGGCCACATAGGCCAAACTTAATATCTTTGTTGAATTGATGTGAACGACATGCCTGAAGAGATGGCGCTTTTGCAAAGAAACTGATGAGTACTATTAATATATGTATGTTTCCTCTCGTCTAGCGCACGTTTTGCAGCAAACGTATGGTGAAATAACAGAGCAGTGTTGCCAGCATCTATGTAAACATCAGCGCCATTAACACTCGTTTCTTTGAATAATAACCAAAATAATTTTGTAAGGTATATTGTCACAATTATGGGTTTTGATAAAAGTTACATTCATGTAAAACATTTTCAGCCTGAATAAACGTAAAGTTTTGCATGCGGGCGTCGGCACAGCACCTAATGGGTTCCTTGACATTCTGTCCAAGGTACATAAAAGTGTCGTGTGATACAGCCACAACTTCATCGCCGTAGAACTGGTTTGTGGAGTTTTACATTTATGAAATTCGAATAAGTTCCCTGCGACATGAGATGTAGGTGCAAATCTACAGAACTCCTATACCTAGGTGCCCACTGGGAATGATTTCTTTGTCCTTGCTTACTGCAAAGCAGGGCTGAAACTGCCTTGATGTCGATATCCCATATTACAAGTGATTTGTCAGCTCACTGAATAGCTTTGCGCATTCACATAACCTAGTGGTTTGTTCATTAATTGTACCAAGGGGCAACGACACCTGTAGCTGACAGGTAGCCAAAAGAGGGCACTGTAGAAAGGAAGAGAGATAATTTCCTGAAAAGCACTATATTTGCGTTTTGGCCTATCTGCACTACCACGACAACGGCGTTTGCAAGACTGCCAAGCGTGGTGCATATTGACCTGTACCGCTGTTCAGGTTTCTTATTATACTCACGACCGTACTCATACGCATACTTGTTACACTCGGGCATTGTATGCAGTCCAAAACATTGACAGCCTAACTGGTAGCGGTTACTGCAAGGGGCTTTGTCTAAAACCCGGCCCCTATGTTGTGTTACCGACTCTCTGATAACAACCGATGCATGCGGATCACGAAAGCGTGTTCTTCGAAACGTAGTTTTTTTTTTCACAGTAAGTTTTATCTTCACCACTTAATTATACCAAACCATTAATAATAAGAATAATAATAGTAATAATAATAATAATAATAATAATAATAATAATAATAATAATAATAATAGCTGGGTTTTACATCCTAAAACCAACAATATGATAATGAGGAATGCCGTAATACGGGGTTGCAGGAATTTCTACTATGCGGTGTTTTTAACGTGCACTAACGTCTCACGGTGAACGGGCTCCTAGAATTTCACCTCCATCTAAATGCGACCGCCACGGTAGAGACCGAACCCGCGACCTTCGAATTAGCAGTCCAGTTTCGTAACCCCTACGCCATCGCAGCAGACGCCGTTAGGAGATAATGTGCTCAGCATGCTAACGTGCACTTCTTGTGCAAGTTTTCTGAGCCTACCGAACGCACGCTTCTAGATTTGAGTCCTTCTGCTGATCATTATCAATATGTTTATCGAATGCTGAAGTCAAGTCCTCCTTAAAAGTGATTGATGAATGAGATACGCAAAATTTCTTCTTTTAAATGGCAGCATTACGTGACATTTTACTCACTCCTTCTCCCTGACTTTCACTTTCTTTATTACCCGTAACTTGCGAGACTAAATTTTGTGAATGTGGCCCACCAGCTGAGGTGAGCATTAGGCCCCTGCCATATAACACCATTAATAAAATTGTCGCTATATCAACATCACTATGAGTAAACTATAAATTTCTTAGGGCACTTCAACTTTTGTGTCTTACGAACACATCGAGTGCTGAACGTGCTTTAACAGTGAGGTATTCTATGATAATACCATACCTTGAAGCCCAAGGGCTAAAGGTAACGTGCGTTTCAGTTCTTTCCAGATGGGCCCGGTGTGCATTCATGAAGTGAGTAGTAGATTTAACAAAGAGGCCGTCTAACCATACAGGTGAAGCAGCGCGCTTCTGACGAGGACAAACAGGACACGAAAGACGCGACACTGGCTTTCTTATCTGCTCTGTCCTCCTCAAAACTGCGCGACTTCACCGGTTTATTATGAAGAATAATCGCCAACTAGCCCAGCTCTTAACTCTACTGAAACAGAATTATTACATTTTCTTTTTAATAAAAGTCGTCTTTATTACCAAGCTGCGCTACGGATATTGCTGAAAATAACGTCCATGACCAGACACAGTTCCAATGAAAGTGTTATACATCACATAATTATAATACGTAGGACACTGCACAAAAGAAATAGTTGCTGTACACAGCAAGCTGGAGTGATTTCAACCAAGAGTCTATGTTTTGTTTTGTATGCCCTATTTAATACCTGTCTGCCGATACCTTCAGACGCCCAAAGTATTGACATGTATAGGGCAGAAATGTTAGTGTCACTGCTTTCGTGGCAAAGACAAACTAAGAATTTTTTCATTACTTGAATCTATGTGCCAGGGAAGCAGGACTAATTATGCTTGGCTTAATTTCCATTGACACTTCAAAAGCCTTCGAACTATATGTTCGAGGCAAAATACCAAACTAAAGTCAACAGTTCTCTAACGAAGGAAGTTGTTTTCGACAAGTTGCTTTGTCAACGGTTCGCTCTCGGCTGAAGCCACTCTTGTTTGTTCCACTGTTGCGCAACTTGCGAGTTTACGTTTTGCAACCCTTCTTTATTCCTCATTATGACGACGCGTCCATACAGGAGGAGAGAATATAAAGAGTAATTTGTCAACACTGGTCTTATTACCAGGCTTTTTGAAGGGTCATCTATGTCCTTTTTATGGGAAATTGATCTTACGCTTTTTCAAATAACCGTGATTTTGTACATTTGAAAGCGCATTCCACGAGATTTAATAAAGCACCTAAGCATTAAAGAACTACTGAGATTCTTTGCGGCATTAGTAATGCAGTTAGAATGAGAAAAGGGAACGTTAGAGAAGGCTTCCACAAACCGGCAAAATGGAGTTGCTGCATAGATCAATGGATACAGCAGCCAAGTTAACTTCAATAAATTAGGCGTTGCCTAAAGTCCTGCTTACGTAGTGCACGCCTTTTAGCTGGGTGCATAACACTGTGTAGCCCAAAGATGTCTTAAAGTCTCTCGAAACTATGTATTCGTGAGTTCTCAGTGTCAATTTTACGGCGTATACATCTTTTACGTTAAGGAATGTTCATACAAGATAGGAATCTAAAAAAATGGTAGAAAGGAGAAGATGGAGGCTTGCGAAGAAAAATCCGTAAACAGGTGTTGTGTCGAGCTGACGTTTCGACAAGTAGACTTGTCTCCTAGCCTTGAGGAAGACGAGTTCACTTGTTGAAATGACGGCTCGACACAAACCCTGTTTACGGATTTTTCTCTATATAATATGGTGTGTTGCAATACTGATTCTTATTTTAGCAGCTGACATTTAGAAGGAGGAGTTCACGTCTATGACTTCAGCAACCAGAATGTTAATATGAGTCATATAGTGCTCCTAACTTGGTCCAATCACGATCGCTCATTTATTATACTGTTGTTGATTCCATTGCTTCCATGAAACTGTAAGCTAGGCGTACGCATCTGTTGTCATCGATGGGGCGTGGTGCCTATTAACTAGCAGTTATCCACGTAACATGTGCTCAGCGCATGCTGTTACGCAATTGGTGACCCAGGGTTTTATGGGTTATATCTGTCATATATAGAGCGGCTCAGGTGGGGTGATGGCAGGCCAGGTATTCCAGTCTTACCCCGTCTGTTGCCACATCACCACAATTACCCCAGCCAACATCAACGTCAATGAATTCAACATTCTTAGTGTAAATCATGAGAAGCAAACACTTCTGACACATCTTTATGGAGCCACCATTACGGGGATAATAAGCACATACCTAACTAGACAGTCGTTCCTTTCCTAGTTTTTGTTAACTTTTAGATGAAACTTGCGAATGTTAAGGCGCACTCTGCTGTTTTACACGTTCTAAGTTTGATGTAGGTAAAAAAATCTCGAAACATATTCGACGTTACCAGGCGTGCAACATGAAAACATGCCTGGACACGTATTAGTGACCAGCCGCTTACATATCAATATCTGTAACCATCAATAAGGTGCTACTTAGGAGTAATGAAAAAAAAACTGCTTACCACACAGTTCTCTTCCACCCTCAGCTTCAGCCAGGAAAGCACCGGCGAGGACGAGTCCGCAGATAAGTAGAACCTTCATTTCGAAGAACTTAAATTCGTTGACAAGAATACGAGGACACGAACGAACTAAGGATGAGCTGAAGCAGTGACGCAGCTAGCTCCTATGGAACAACAGCGGCAGCTTCAGTTATATAAGCACACGCAGTCTCACCATTATTTGTCATAGGGAAACTGGGCACTGGCTGCTCCCAGAAGCTCTCAACGTTTCTTTCTTTCTATCTTCTAATGAAATTTAGTGCCCGCGCATTGGTATCTTTCTTCAATTACCGAGCAGCAAATAAAATAAAAACATGAAATAAAATAATCAGGTGCAAAATCATGAATGCAGCAAGTTGTTTTCTTTATTTAGGACTAAATGATATCGAATGACACGAAATCCCGGCGCTACAATAATATTGCACCTTATTACAGGTGATTTAGAGCTTCCTTATTTCATTTGTGTTAGTTTTTCCGTATGCATTTGTGCTTCATCAGCAACTGTAGCCGCGACATTGCCATTATGTGCAAACGCCCCTTACACGTGGGTATAGAGTAACGAAAACTTCCCCAACGCTGTTTGTCCTCGCTCATCATCTTCATAAAACGGAATATTTTCGTGCAGTCACAATAGCCAAATAGTCACACTCACCTGCGTAAATTCAGCCAATTTTTTATTAGTCCGTGTTTCCATGGATATGTGCAGTTTAACGTCCCGAAACCACCATATGAAGATGAGAGATGCCGTAGTAGAGGGCTTCCGGAATTCCGACCACCTGGGGTCTTTAACGTGCACCCAAATCTGAGATCACGGGCCTACAACATTTCCGCCTCCATCGGAATGCAGCCGCCGCAGTTGGAATTTCATCCCGCGACCTGCGGGTCAGCAGCCGTGTACCTTAGCCACTAGACCAGCGCGGCGGGCTTTGTCCGTGTTTAAATATAGCCATACTTTTTTTTCATTCTTTAGGGAATCAATTAAACCAAGACTCATTATATATATTTTGTTTGCATGTTTGGGTATCTGTTTCTGCATAAGAGCGTTTTCTCATCTTTTAGTTCTTCAACGCCTGTCAATCATGATAGAGATTTGCGTCATTGTGTGATAACGATTGAATTGCCAGCGGCGTTATGAGCAATTGAGGATAAAGGTGGTGGAGTCCTTTATACGGATAGCATGGAGGCCGGTACTCTCCGCTTTACTTCCCCGGTTCTCACATGTTACCAACCTTAATTAACGAATTCACTTTGAGACTAAATGGTCTAAAGTGGGGTATGCCATTGGTCTTTTAGGGGACCAAATGGGCTGCCACAGTTGTTGAGCCAATTTAGGACTAACTTCGGGACTAACTGTTACCCCCTAGCACTCACTTCCCATGGTGTAAATGTTGGTCCCCGTAGAATGCTACAGTGGGACTAATGGTTTAAACATCTGGACGAATAGAAAAAAAATGGCAACCGTGACCTTTTCGAGTATATTGTATGTTTATTCCTGTTTGATCAGCACTGAATAAAGCAGTATTTTGGGCATGCAAAATACACACATATATACATAGGCACTACTATTTCAAAATAAAACACCGAAAACACTGATCGCCCACGCCACACTACAGAGAACTACTATCTATCTATCTATCTATCTATCTATCTATCTATCTATCTATCTATATATCTATCTATCTATCTATCAATCATGTCTCTATCTCTCTATCTATCTATCTATCTATCTATCTATCTATCTATCTATCTATCTATCTATCTATCTATTGGAGAGCTCATGACTATCTATCGCCGAAGAGTAAAGGAGCAGCTTGATGCTCCGTGGAGATTTACCACCAACCTCGACCTTAAACTGATATGCTGTGGAAATTGCCAACACGGTGCAGAGTGTATGAGTAATTGAACAGCTTGACAAATGACAAAACAGACTTACGAAAGAGAACTTTTGTAAGTTCGTCCTTGCAATGGTTACTTTAATTGTGAAAATAAATGAAGAAAAACAATTCTGGCCACATACTATAGGCACTCAGATAAAACACTGAGCTACAACTTAACAAGCAGACGCGGTGGTCTAGGTATTTATAGTGCTTCACTGATAAATTGAAGGGCGGGGGATCGAATGCCGGCCCCGGCGGCCGCTTTTTGAAACAGTAATAATGCTGGAAGCCATAGTGCTTATATTTAGGGGTACATCAAACAACCCCATGCTGTTTACATTTTTAGAGCCTACCGCTACGGTATCTCTCATTAGTAGATATACCATTGTTTTAGGACGTAAAACTGCAACAATAAAATTATACTTTGTAATACTTAGACGTTGCGCAATAGCAAAATGATTCAATCGACGTGGGGTAACTTACAATCACTTCGCTAATTAGCACCCACACGTTAAATATGTTGCCAAAAAATAAAAATCAATGCATTGACGCAGTTGAGTTAGCGTAAAGAAGATGGACACAAAGACGAGGCATATTGGTATGTGGGGTCTAACGTCTCAAAACCACCATATGATTAAGAAAGACGCCGTATAGTGGAGGGCTCCAGGAATTTCGACCACCCGGGGTTCTTTTAGTGCACCCATATGTAGGCACACGGGCCTCAAGCTCTCTCGCCTCCATTGAAAATGCGGCCGCTGCAGCCGGGATTCAATCCCGCTACCTTTGGGTTAATATTGCTAGTTGGTGTCAGTTGAGCTTGATTAAAAGTGATCCGCTTGACAAGGCGTAAGATCGATACTAGTAATTGCAGATCTCTGGCAAATTCAGACATCGATAAATAGAAATTTACAACCCCCGTTGCCATGATCGCGTGGTTGTCGTTTCTTTGGGCTGGCCTCGTGGGTGCCGCAAAAAAAAGAACATAAAAAATTGGGCCATTTCCAGCCGAGAATGGCATTTTAGGGTTGCCCGCTACCCCCCCCCCCCCCCCCCAAAAAAAAAGATAGAAAGAACAAGGGAAAATGATCGTTAAGGTTTCACGTCTGAAAACCACGACATGATTATGGACGCCTTAGTGGAAGATTCTGGAAACTTCCACCATTTTTTTGTTCTTGAAGAGCACCTGCAGCTGTGCAAACGGGCCTCTAGCACTTCGCCTCCATCGAAATGCGGTCACACATGTCGGAATTCGATTCCGCGACCTTCATGTCAGCCGGAGACCGCCCTATAACCACAAAACCACCGTGGTGGGTAGAAACAAAGAGAGAGACAGAAATAAAGAAAGAGAGAAGGAAAGAAACACAGAGAGAAGGAATGAGAGACAGAAAAAAAGAAGAAAGAAAGAAGGAAATAAAGGAAGAAAGAAAGCAAGAAAGAAAAGAAAGAGAGAAAGAAAGAAAGAAAGAAAGAAAGAAAGAAAGAAAGAAAGAAAGAAAGAAAGAAAGAAAGAAAGAAAGAAAGAAAGAAAGAAAGAAAGAAAGAGAATATTTTACGGGTATCCTTGTTAAAATTATTTTATACCTTATTGGCCATTTATAAATAATTTAGTGTACTCATTAAGCTTAATACATCTAACATATCGGGTATGGGACACGAAGCTCACAGGAAAACACTTGGGTACTTTTTCTACTTAAGGATCCAACCTCGCGTGGAACAGGTTTCGACAGCGGCACACAATTAGTGCCCCATACCAAGCGATCCCAGTGTATCCGATAATTGTTTTCTAACCGTCCTCTCCGCATTACAGGCCATTGATATACCACGTTATACAATGAACTACTGTAAGAGTCAAGGTGTAACAAATGGTTTGAGATTGAGCCCGTGAGTTTTGCGCGCAATTGGGCGGAATTCCCAAAGGATAGTGACAGTAATATTACATCCACTCTCAAAATTAGTTCGAGCTTGTTTTTCCAAGTACAGATACTGCGTAAAGGCAATGGTTTGCTGGTTGTGGTGCTGAACCTGTAATAAGCAAAGCATGTTCCGTTTTGCCCAACAATGGAAAATATAACTACTGAAATAAATATCTGTAGATCGGACTATTGGTCGCTTACCTTTCTTCCTTAATTTTTTTCATTTTTTACAAGTGTGATTTACCGCCGGCCCACGACCTTCAAGAACGTGTACTAGATCACGATTCGCGACTATCTCTTCTGACGTAAAGTGTAAGCCTAAGAACCATTTCATTGCAAGCTTCCAAAGAAGCTTCTTTTTTTTCCAGAGCCTTGTTTGCCGTTGGCCGAAAGCGTTCGCGAATAATAAGTCCGGTATCCACCCTGACTGGCGATTTTGTTCCACCTACGTTGTACCTTTAAGCCATCTAAGAAATAAAAAAATGCTAAATACTAGTATTACTGCCTGCAATAACTACTAGTCAATGGGTCTTGAAGGTGAACCTGCTGATTTCTTAAACCGAATTCTCATACTGACTCATGTGTTTGTGCTCCCTAACTATGAACCAATGAAAGATTTTAGTTTTTGTAAACGCTGTAAGAAGGAGACGTTTACATACTATCATGTGTCCAGAGAGGGAGGGTAGCTCTCGGATAAGTATTCAAATTTATGTACAAAATTACTTGATTTATTTGAGCGTGAAAATGCTCTTAATCATATTCATATTTAAAATATCCAATCTGATGAAGCTTGTTGCTCTAAAACCCAAATAACTACCCTTGCATTGTATCCTATTTAGGAAGTCTCGCAACAGACTAAATAGGGCCTCATGATTCGTCAAATAATGATAACTTGCACCCAGCCCAAACTTTATATTTTCTTAGAGCCTAATTCTCTCTACAAAGCCCGTTCTTTATTTTTTTTCGTAACAACCACGACCGCGATAGCGGTCGCAATTTCGACGAACGCTATTAAACGGTCTCCGCTGGATAATTGCAGGCATGAGTGAAACGCCAAGTTTTTTTTGGCATTCGTTCCACGATGGTTACGCAAAAGCAATGCCTGAGGTTTTTTTCACGGCCTGGCATGATTGCTTGTTTCTTTTTCAGTTTATGTGTTATCATTACGATCGTTGACGATGCTAAACTGCGATATGCAAGAGGCCCAAGGCTGTGCCTAAGACCTTGTAATTTTGGTGCAATCGTTCCGTGCTTGTTTTTCTTGGCTCCTTTTTTTTGTTGTTGAATGTGTAACGCGATGCGACTGTGCTAAAAGCCTTTGAAGTTCCGCTGAAACACATTAAAGACGACTTCGCTAACTGAAGTTGCAAGTTTCTTTCCTAAGTTGCTTCGCCACGGTGTTCAGTCGCCGGCTGCAAACCAGCGATGACAGCCGTAGCACATCGGCATTGCTCACAGAGCTTTGGTGGCGGCACCCGGCAGTGTCTTTTGTTATTTTTTTTTTCGGTTGGTAGATAAGGGTCGCACACGCATAACACTGCGTAAACATTGCGAGAGAGTTTATTTTCGGACGTGAACAGAGCATTTGTCCTGACGTTTCACTCCCCTGGGGATTCTCACTAGCTGGTGCACCATCCTCCTATGAATTTATTACAGAGCGCAAAGTAAGGCTCGTAGGTAGCAGTTCATCTAGAAAAGAGTTTCTACTGCTCTAAAGAACAGAGAACTGCAGAATAAAATTACAGGAAATCAGAAACTTGCATGATCTAAACATCTAAATTATTTTCTGTGCGTATTCGAGGCCGTTGTCTTTAGGGATGCGTGGTGGTTGAGAAATGGTGCCACCTATTCAAGACAGGTTCGTAGTGTACGTTGTGCTTCCTGTAATGTCACAGAAGCACTTGATGCTTAACTTCACTTCGTTCAGAACTAAGTGAGCTGCTCTTTTCAAGGAGTTGCTGCCAGTAGTTCATACCACGAGCTACACTTGGTGACGTTGTTTTGACCCCCTTGCTTTCTGTTTTTTTTTTTTTGCGTAAGCAATCGTGTGGATACTCCAAAAAAAATCTTGCGCTGCCAACGCACTGTTTTGTATAAAACCAATGCGTGATGCGATCTTGTCCCGTGCATCAGTGGCGTAGCCAGGGGGTGGCACACCACGCCCATGCCCCCTCTCACCCCCAATTTTTTTTCACCATGGCAGGCACAGTGAAAAAAGGACCATTTTAAGTAGGTGCCTCCACTCGCCCTCGAAACGAGCTTCGGCCAACACCCCTGCCACGCATCGTATTGCGTAGGAGTGAAGCAACTTGTGTGCAACTTAACCGAGAGCTACGAGTCGATGCGTGCCCATTCGGGGAAGTCACGTGATAAGGGCACGTAAAGAGATGGTCTGCTTTTCAAGAATAGCAGTGTGTGCGCATGTCGCGGTTCAGTGCGCATCATAGGGTTCTAACCTGCGGTGGGTGCCAAGGCTCGGCAAGGCGATATAGACAGTGGAGTTTTGATCAACGTCTACATGGATGTGATTGAATGGCGTACCACAGCTTGCGGAACACGTGTTATGAGTAAGAAGACCAAATACTCTGCCGCAGCAAAAAAACAACAAAGCTTTTTCATCTTATTAGCGAAATAAAAAGCAATCATGAGGGCTGCGCAATACCACCATGTCCATCCACATTTATTTCTAAGGTGCTACCAACAATATATGTTAATGCTGGTTTTACGCCTTGTAGGTGGTATATCTGTAGAGCAGCCGCGACAACCGCGATTACAATGAAGGAAACAGCAGTAGCACAGATGACATCTCAGCAGTAATGACCGAAGCAGTCACGAAAGCCTTGAAAGGCATGCAATGAAGCGAACCTGCTGGTGGGCATAAGGTAACATCAGAACTGCTAAAAGACGGAGCACAGATTGTGTTAGGAAAATTGTCACCCTGTTTAGTAAGCGTTTCCTGACGTTGAAGGTACCAGAATACTAGAAGAATCCACGAGACAGCCGACATGGCGCATATATTTCGGGAGTGCGAGTGCGGTTCTCGCCGCCACTACTCGGACGAGCGTGAGTGTATCCCAGGACGACTGGCTGAGTGGTGGCGAGCCGCCATGCTCAACCCACGTGCAGTGAACCAAATCTGAGCTGTACAGCGAGCTAGGGCTATCGCCGAGGACATAGCACGATGCTCTGCGGACGACGGCTCTTGGAGGCTTGGCCCGGACCAGTGATTCCTCGTTGGATCTTTATTAAAGTTTATTACCTACTTCCTAACTTCATCTTAATTCATAAGAAATGGGATGACAAGAACTTGAATAATTACAGGTCAATCAGCGTGCTTTCCATTGTATACAAGCTATTCACAAAGGTAATTGCTAACGAAATTAAGACAATTGAATTCAATCAACCAAAGGAACAAGCACTATTTCGAACAGGCTACTCAACAATCGACCAGATTCACACTCTTAATCAAGTGACAGATAAATACTGAGAATACGCCCAACCACTCTGCATGGCCTTCATAAATTACGAGAAGGAATTTGATTTAGTAGAAATATCATCAGTCATGCAGAAACTATGGAATCAGGGTGCCGACAAAACATATACATAAAAACATCCTGGAAGAAATCTACAGAGGATTATCTGCCACCATATAGTGCTCTATGAAGAAAGCGACAGGGGGGAAGGACAGGAACAACAAGAGAGAAGGCAAGGAGGTTAACCAGGCACATGCCCAGTTTGCTACCTTACGAAAGGGGAATGGGAAGGGTAGTATAAGAACGAGAAAGAGAAATAAAAGAGAACGGAAAGAGACAAAAAAATGTCATTCAATGGGCTAACGCGTATACAGTGGTGGCACTACACAAAAATTACAGGCATTCTTATAGGTTCGTCGTTTTCAAAAACCACATGAGTGTTTTGACTGCGTTTTGAGCCGACGAAGAACCAGGATGGTGCTCCAGCCGCATCTGTACGGAGAGTGGCCGATCGTCAAATTGTCGCAATGCGTCAGAGAGTTTTTGTCTCTCATAAGCAAATCAATGGCACCGACATAGCAGACGGTTGATGTTTTCTTCGTTGCCGCAGACGTCGGATTCCGCACTGTCGGTCAATTCAATGAGGGTTCTATATGCTTTTGTGACGACAACCCCCGACCAAAGCCGACAGAGAATCAAAGCTTCACGTCGGCGAAGTCCAGACGAAGATCAAAGTTCCAGTTGAGGATTTATTTGGTAAAATTTCGTATGTCTTATGCTAGGGGTGTTCCACTCCAGCAGGCAGACTACGTGCCAGGTAACAAACTTGCCTTGCAGCGTCTAAGAAAGCGACAGAATATCAATAAACAAGGGTGTAAGACAAGGGGATATGATCTCCCCAACGCTCTTCACCGCGTGCTCACAAGGGGGTTTTTATAAGCCTATAAAGGGAAGAGTTTGGGGTAAAAGTTAATGGAGCGTAACTTAGTAACCTGCGATTCGCCGATGATATTGCATTGCTCGGGGGACAAACTGCAATTCATACTGACTTAAACAAGGAGACCAGAAGGGCAGGTCTTAAAATTAATTTGCAGTAAACGAAACAAATGTACAACAACTTTGGAAGTGAAGAGGGTTTCGCGATAGGCAGCATTGCACTTGAAGTTATAAAAGAGTACGTATACTTAGGACAGGTAGTAACCACGGAATCTAACCACGAGATTGAAGTAACTAGAAAAATAAGAATGGGGTGGAGCACATTCGGCAAGCTTTCTCAAATCATGACTGGTATAGATTGCCACTGCCCCTCAAGAGAAAAGTATACAACAGCTGCACCTTGCCGGTACACTTACCTACGGAGCAGAAACCTGGAGGGTTACAAAGAGTGCTCAGCTTAAATTAAGGAAGGTGCAGCGAGCGATGCAACAAAAAATACGTAACCTCAAGAGACAAAAAGAGAGCACAGTTGGTCAGGGAATAAACCTGGTTTAAGGTGATCATAGTTGGAATCAAGAAGAAATGGGCATGGACCCGTCACGGTGGTCTAGTGGCTAAGGCACTCGGCTGCTGATCTGCAGGTCGAGGGACCGAATCCCCGCTGCGGCGGCGGCATTTTCGATGGAGGCGAAAATGCTGTAGGTTCGTGTGCTCAGATTTAGGTGCGCGTTAAAGAACCCCAGGTGGTCGAAATTTCCGGAGCCCTCCACTACGGCGTTTCTCATAACCATGTGGGGGTTTTGAGATATCAAACCCCACATATCAATCAATCAGTCAGTAATGAACATGGGCCGGGCACGTAGCGCGTAAGCAGGATAACCGCTGGTCATAAAAGTAACTGACTGGATTCTCAAAGAAGACAAGCGGGTAAGGAAATACAGAAAGTTAGGTGGGCAAGTGAGATTAGAAAGTTTGCGGGTATAAAGTGGCAGCAGCAAGGACAAGACCGAGTTGACTGGCGGAACATGGGAGAAGCCTTTGTCCTGCAGTAGGTGTAGTCAGGCTGATGATGATTATGTGGTATGTCAGCGTTCCCCGCGCTTAAGCGTTCTGTCATAGTAGTAAATTTTTATCATGGAAACTGTGTGCGAGTCATCACATTACATCATATTCGATGCACATATTTAAACATGATTTAAGTCAAAGATAACTAAACTCCGCCGGTCCCATTGGTTTTCATTCCTCTGGGTGAAATCTTGAAGTAGTAATTATACTCTCAGATTTCGTTAGAGTTAGCTCTAAATGCAAATTCAAAACGAGGCGCCATTGCTCATAATAATGTGCCTGCTAACACGCCAGCTGCTTTTAATTAGGAACAAACCGCAGTTCGGCTGCTCGCACAATCATATATGATTGAATAATGTTTATAATAACCAACCAGGACAAGGAAAATGCCATGCTAAAAACCAGTCACGCCGAATATGATTGCTGTATTTGCTGTGTTGTTTGAAAAATGAGAAAGTTCGAAGAGACTGCGCAAGACTGAACACTCATCTTCTCTGGCATACATACTATGCGTAATATTATACTGGAAATGCCACAAGGCCGAACCGGCCACCGTCCCGTTTTTCTCAAGCCAGCAGCACGTTCTGCTTGGCACTTTCGGAAAGCTCCAGGTTATTCTACGTGGTCGTCATTTATTCATTAATAATTCGTTATTGGTTGATGTGTATCGTTATGTTTCAGAATGTTTATCTTGACGAAAAAACCCTGGCTAGGATTTCTCATCTCCTGCTGCACAGATGTAGTGGTAGCTGAATAGTGATTTCTGGGCGAGTACTCACTGATTAGGGCCCCTTTTACCACACTAGCTCCTTTTCGCGCAGTCAGGAGCGTTCGCTTACGCAGGCATGAATACGCTCGGTATATTTGCAAGAACACTATCCCCAATCTTATCATAACGCAAGTACCCCTGGTGTTGCATCTTGCATAAAGCTTGTTGCGCAATTATAGCGTTCGTTTCAAAGCACGGCTGGAAAGACGTAAAAACTTGCGCTGACATTCACCTTGAAAAAAATACGTGGGGGGAGGGGGAGAGCACATAAAAACACAACAAAATTGCGAGTACTTTTTAGTAGTGTGTTTCTGCTCTGTCACATTTCTAAAGACAAACGAATACTATTAACAGTTTCAAATTGTCGACTTCAATGAATGACAATAAACTGATACATCTGCCATTACAATTCAACCGTATACACTCATGCGCTGCTACACACACTTTTTAATACGATTTCCCTTCCCTTCTTCGCATAATAACTACGATGCGTTCAGAAGCGCAACAATACAAGGTTTAGCAAAATACGCGAGATATTTCCTGCCGTTTTCTTCGCCACCCGCTTTTCGTTACGTGAAATGACGCACGAATCGATTCGAGAAACTGCTTTTCTGCGCGTAACACCTGCTATACGTATGCGCACACTTCAAAGTCATTACTAAGACTAAGCGATAAGCACCCTTTCGTATAACCTCCCTGATTATACGGGCTAGCTGTTTTTCCCCAGAGCATTAGCGACAGACCGGCACGCGATAAAGCTTGTACCTATACGCAGGCGTTTCGCTTCCTTGACACGCGAACTCCACTGATGTCTCGGAACCAGTTCTATAAACATTTCTTCCTTATCGAAGTATTACGAGGCGTATGCTCGCCAAGCATGCAAATGGTGCTGAAAATTCGTTATAAAAAATAACATATAGTAAATTACGTTGCCTCTGCGCGTTGAAAAACACCAGGTGGGCAACGTTTCCGGAGACCTTTACAAAGAAATCTTGCATAATGATACCGTGGATTTGGGACATAAGAACTCATACAATAATAACACACACACACACACACACACACACACACACACACACACACATATATATATATATATATATATATATATATATATATATATATATATTATGAAGTCTTGGTCTGGATTACCTTTTATTAGGCCCGAGGAACCGGCAGCCGACAGCTACGATGAATGAGCCAAGATGATGATGCTACGCGACAACGATGAGGATGCATGAGCCACACATGATAATGATGATAATGTACCGGTGAAGAGGATGCGTATACTAAATGCCCACATCAATTCCCCCCACGTGAAAGCGGCCAGCCTGGCCGCGGCAAGTCAAGGGGACAAAGAACGTCGCATGAAGGGCTTCATACGGGAGACATGGACGACCTCTGTAGTTCGATAACGGCGATCTGCTGGGGCTACAAGTGGTGTCACGCGATAATTCACTGGTGAAGTCTCTTCAAGAACGGTGTACGGCCCAATAAACCGAGGCTGAAATTTGTCGCACAATATATATATATATATATATATATATATATATATATATATATATATATATATATATATATATATATATATATATATATATATATATATATATATATATATATATATATATATATATATATATATATATATATATATATGTATATATATGTATGTATGGGAAACAAGTGTATACTTAAGGGCTCGTTTTTCATGTTTTACACAATATTAATGAGTTCTAACAGACAAATATGTAAAGAAAGGTATAGGGGAAGTTTTTAGGCCAATTGTAGTGTAAATGAGAAGAAAGAAAGGTGGGTGAAAAGATAACTTGCCGTGGACAGGATCCGAACCTGCGACCTTCGAATAACACGTTCGATGCTCTACCACTGAGCTACCACGACAGCCATCCCCCCAGCGACTTTATTGGGTATCTATGTCAATTTAAACGTGGGAGTGTCAGTCAGCGCCACTAGTAGCCATGGCGACGAGTGTGGTACACTCCTTATGAGCCTGTTTGGCGTCACGTAGCACGGGAGCTTATTACTAATTGGCAGCTGACCAATAGTCCACCGTATACAACCTAGAGGCACCAAGTCTGCTAGTACGAGACCCTCGTTAATGAATAAGGGAAACAAGTGTATTCTTAAGGGCTCGTTTTTCGTGTTTTACACAATATTAATGAGATATAACAGACAATTATGCCAAGGAAGGTATAGGGGAAGTTACTAGGCCAATTGTAATGTAAATGAGAGGAAAGAAAAGTGGGCGAAAAGATAACTTGCCGTGGGCAGGATCCGAACCTGCGACCTCGGTTGACGTTATTTTCCTCTCTTTTACGGAATGACAACAAGAAGAGAAACTTGGAGTGCTCATTTACGGTCTTCCCCGCCGTTTTATTAAACACGCAGCATGAGAATGTTGTTGTGTATACGTACACTTGCGCCATTGTTTTGAGAAACAGAACAGTCTGTGATTTTCACGGTCAGTTCCGACGTTGAAACAAGAATATTTTTACAGCGTATGGCATAACATGACCGTATGCCGAGCTTACGTAAGTAGTCATAACATGAAAATCATGACATGTATGCCATGAATGTCATTATTTACATTTTGAGGTCTTGCTGCTCTTGCGTTGCTTTCGTTCACATGACAGATTGCAAAACTGATATGGTATGACATGACTTCACGTCGAACATAAGCGACAAATCCTAACTTACATATCTTGACATGATGTGTGTCATGGCTACGTGCTATGCTCATAGCGCGCTCAAGGCCGCTTCGTTAGCTTCACATATATCAAGTTGAAATCACGTGACGTAAATAGACAGCGAAGGTACATTACACGTCCAAACATGATAATCATGACATTCGCGTCATGTAAAACATGACTAAATGCTCCGTTCATAGCGTGCTCGTGGCCGTTTCGCTAGCTCCACATATGCCAAATTTGGTACCACGTGATGTCATTACACGACTAAGGTAAATGACACGTCCAAGCATGACAATCATGAGATGGAAGCCACCCATGTACGGCATAAATTACGTCCGCCTCGCAACGTTGTGGCTCCGCCGCGGTAGTCTTCTAGTGGCTAAGGTACTCGGCTGCTGACCCGCAGGTCGCGGCAACGAATCCCGGCTGCGGCGGCTGCATTTCCGATGGAGCCGGAATTGTTGTAGGCCCGTGTGCTTAGATTCGGATGCACGTTAAAGAACCCCAGGTGGTCGAAATTTTCGGAGCCCTTCACTACGGCATCTCTCATAATAATGTGGTGGTTTCGGGACGTCAAACCCCACATATCAATCAATCAATCGCAACATTGTGCTGATTTGAAATTGTCATATCGACCTTCATCAATCGTGCTTTGCATATCATCGATTTCCACTGTACGTGGGATCTGCCATTTTTTTTTCTATTTTTGACCAAGTTTCACCGGAAGTTTTGCATTTGACGTCATTTGAGGGAATGACGATATACTAACAATGGAGTAAATGCTGATGTGGCAATCTTTCACTCAAGCACTGCAGAGGTGGCCGCGTAGTTACAGCGTGCATGGAACTACAATCTAGGAGGAACTGCGTTCGATTTGCAGTGTCACCGAGCACTCTTTTTTAACAGATTGCCTGGCCTAAAATTACCCGTTGCGGCGGTTACTCATTTCTTGAGAAGGTGGCTTTTGCGCTCTCTTCTTTCACTCCCTTTTTGACCCAAAAGCACTGTGCCGAACTCCCTCTTGAATTGCAGAATTCAGAGTTCATATTTTTCCCCTCTATTCTCCGTTTTCGCAAGTGCCCATTGCCGAAACACCTGGTGTATTACTTTTCGCGTGTCTGTATATGCGACCGGGAGTCAGTCACCCCGATAATCGGAAAAAAACGTAGACATGCAGCGAGCTACTTGCTTGCGGCCAAGTTGACTGCCTTTTTCGGAACCCATTTTCGTGCTAATTTGGTGAGAATCATTACATTCAGCAGGGCATAAGGGCACGGAGAGATAGAGAATACACAAACAAAGTAATTACTTTGTGTCTTCTTTCTCGCTACCTGTCATGTTGCACGCTTCAATGTAATGCCGCTGTCAGTGGTTATAAAGAACTATAGCAGCAAATCGAGTTCTGCTGAAAGGTTTTTCGATCGTCCCAAGCGGGGCAGTATAATGGCTAATTGATTTGCGTCATAGAGAAATCGTCTGCTTTAGCTTACTACAAGAAATTTTTTAAACAGAACTTTATTTTTATCAACAGTTCCAGTACAGATGACAGGTGCATTGACAAAATCCATGTATTTAGCTTGACGAGGTTTGTGCTCTTAATAGTAACTGCCAAGAGGTATTACAATATGCAGAAATATCACACACATGTACAGCCACGAGCTTGTTTATTCTGACTAAAAACAATTAGGTGAAATCAACATATTCGACCACCGCAATGTGTGCAAGCAATGTCATATAGAGGAGCTGTCTTAAAGACTAATCTTTGCTGGTTGGTTCCATTTTCCCCAATTTGTTGCTCATGACTGTACATTTTCATCTAAAATAACTCCGTATGCACATATTTTGTATAAGTTTACATTTACTTTTATGCGGTAGAAAATAAATTGAAAAATATAATGGCTCAGCGGATAATACAAAAATTCAGCAGAATCATTATGAAAGTTACTGTAAAGGACAACAACGGCTTTTCATTCAACATACATACATACATACATACATACATACATACATACATACATACATACATACATACATACATACATACATACATACATACATACATACATACATACATACATACATACATACATACATACATACATACATACATACATACATACATACATACATACATACATACATACATACATACATACATACATACATACATACATACATACATACATACATACATACATACATACATACATACATACATACATTGAAGTGTAAATATTCAGATCGACGGCTATAAAACAACAGTTCTTATACTCTCAATTTAATATGTGAGCCTTACAGAGAGTGACTTACGAAAGAAATCTCCCAGCACTGTACTGTCTGAACTCAGCTTTTCTCGAACAATCTTAACACCTTGATGCGTAGTATCTGCTGCTGCCCAGTGAGAAGCAGCTTTTATAAGAAACACATTATGAAAGACCTAACAATGTCATGCTATAAAATGGGCTATGCATCACAATTACGTACATGTCTGCAATACTGCTCTGTTTATTTACATAGCTCGGCTCAATCAGAACACAGTAGCAAGTCATGCTAGGACACCTAGGCTGAAAAATCGGCACAGCGCAGAGGAATTCTTTAGAAACGCAGCGTCAGTTTACAGCGAAAGCTGTTATGAGATCGCAACTCGGGTCTCGCGGAGCGCCAAAGTTGTCCACCGCCGCCGCCGCCGGTGTCCGTAACCACATCGCGCTAAATTAGAAGAAAAACTTAGCACCAATAACACAGTGCGGCTTGAGCGCGGGCCCGCTGGGTGCCAGCCCAGTATTCTATGACTGAGCCACGCAGGCGCTTGAGACTTGTTGACAGACTTGCCTTAGGAAGGCTTGATGTCAGGAAAGCAATCGTCTTAATAGGACTTATAAAGCGTTTTAAAACAGAGAAAGAACATGCAGTCGTCGCACAAAGCGAATAGCGTAAGGAGTGAGTCGTCCAATGCTCGAACCCATTACGAAAGCTTTTTTTTGTTCAGCTATTAACTGTGGCGCATACCCACTTCAGGCATGATTCCTCATCGTCGTCAGCCACTGAACCTTTCGCACGAAATTCCTAGCAATAGTCTAGCGGATACCACGCTTCTCAGAAAAAATGACAAAAATAGCATAGTGAATCCCGGTCCACTACCCTAAAATTTCTAATAGTAATGCCATAGAGGGCATCAAGCAAGTGTGCTTGCAGCAGTTACCAAATGAGTGTTTAGGAAAGGCTCTGAAAAGCCGCTCTTCTGCTTCCACTGTGACTTTGCTGCGCATTCCACGCAGACGTGGCGGTTTCTTTTTGTTTTTTTTTTAGACAAGCGGTGGCGCTTTGTTCAGCTCGTTAAAGTGAAGGACGAGATTCGAATCGAGAAGCGTTCGTGAATACGGGGGTAATTATGTGAAGTGTTGCTCCAGTGCCCTGCATATATATCTTGCCGCTTGCCTGAACAGTGATGCTGCACTGTAAGCAAAAACTATCCGAGTTTGGGGTTTTTCCGGCTCATGACCTCTGAAAACTCCTTCGCGTTTAAAATTACTACCTCGCGTAGGAGTAAAAGATGGTACATGACATAGTTTTACCACCTCCTCTCAGGCAAGTAGTAAAAGGATGTCAAAATCCAGTTTTACCACTTAGGGAGTTTTCTATCACGTGATTTTTAACCTGCGTTTCAGAGTTTATTACCACGTGACTGCAAGGTGCAGCTGCTTCGGCGGCTTTTGCCCCATACCCCCCCTTGTGACGCTCTCAGTGAATACTGAAGGTACGCGAAGCCCACAGATGTTTTTTTTTTGTTTTTTGTTTTTTTTTTGCATCGCCGTGCCTCTGACTGACTTCGAGTCAGCGCACTTTCACTGGAACTGGGGGCAGCATAAGCACAACAAGCGAGAACAGCATTCTTTGAAAGAAAAAAAAGAAAAAGACGGAGGGGGGGGGCTCTCAAAAGAGAAAAAAAAAGAAAGAAAACCTGCTGTGGAAAGTTGTCCTGCATATTTTCGCAAATTGTTGCTTTTGCTCGGCGGTGGCTTTGGAGACAGACAGTGAAAGAAGCTCGGTATCTGTGTGTCTGGTTGGGCTGATGGATCTCACGTGTTTCCTACATCATCGAGCGGCCGTGCTCTTCCGAGCGCCTCCCAACCTGCACGTCGCGGATATCTCCAGTTCGCGGACATCTCCAGATATGCCAGTGGTAACAAAATCAATCTGGTGTCATCGTCCGTGCTTGCCTGCTGGAGAAGCAATAAGCAAAATGCTTCACTCTGTCGTCGGCACCGAGCCGCGGCCACCAGTGAGTGACCAGTGGGAGTGTGTCGCCGGGGCAGGTGAAAGAAGCATCGCATATATTTTGTTCCACAGTAGGTGATGTCTGCACGAGTAAAGTGCTGCCCGAATTGCCCACCTCATGCACCAACTGTTCTCAAACACGTAGCACGAAGCCGATAAGAGGCAGACGGAACCAACAAGCGGCGGCCGGTGAGCACGAAGAAAACCCGGACCTGCCCGGATGGTGGTCTTTCGTTGGAAGTATGCATACACCGCCCCGTCTCCGCAAGATAGCGGTCATGCGTTCATTTGTGTCTGAAATGACGACGAAATTCGCACAGGATATGTGTTCTGTGATCGCCAGCTGTGTTTCATCGGATATCCGTGCTCCTCGAAAAGGCCTAGAACGCCGTCGGTAAGAAACTTGTGTGCAGGCGTGCACCGCTCCTCTACGCCCGTTGTGATGAATACGTGCTGCTACTGTGTTTGTGCACCGTCGCTCAATTAAAATCATTGAGCTACCATGGTTTGTGTGTACTTAGGTATATTTTATGGACTTGTGCATCAGCAGTGCTAACACGCGTGGGGCAAAGAACCCGGTGTGCCAAGCAAATATTGGATAATCAAAAAAGGTGAGATCGTGTAGATTTATAATAAAAGGTCGGTGTGACATTTAGTGCCCTGCAGCCCACCTGAAGCTTACGCTTGCAACTTCAAGCGTTGTTGTTAATCGATGGAAAAAAAGAGCTCTCCTACCGGTACTACTTGGCCGGTCAAAAAGTCGTGCCTATATATATACCGGATTGTCGAAGTGTAGTTGAGCAACGCGTGCAGTCTGTTCTAGTGGTGTATTATTCTGTATTTGTTGTGTGTGCGTGTTTGTCTGTATGTGAATCTATGTGTCACCAATTCTGCCGTTCAATAAATTCAATCAGTTCTGCTATTCAATAAATTTGTCGTCTTTGGCCGAATGCACCCGTCAATTTTTATTTTTTTACCACCAGAAATAACTCCCAGTAATCACCTCAAAAACCTTGTGAAGGTAGTAAAAATTTACTCTCTCTATACTCGCTGAAAACCTCACTGGGGTAAATATTTACTACTCTCCCTACGTTCAAAAACTCAGTTAGCACGAGAGTAAATTTTTACCTCGGTAGTAGGTGGTAAAAAAAACCCAGGAAAGGTAGTGCGCTAGAGGACAAATGGTTTACCCAGTTTTTGAGGTTATTTCAGGTCATTTTTGTTTAGTGTGTGCTCAGCACATATATGTGTAAAATCACAACTCACACCATGCCACTACGAAGTAATTATAATTTATGTGCCTGAAACAGGGACCACAATAGAAGAACAAAAGAACATTTACCTTCGCACAGTTTAAAAATGTTAACACCTTTCAATAGAGTTTTCACAGCTTGTTTGAGTATAGTAATAATGGCAATATGCACATTGTTACTTCCGCTTTCGAATTTCAAATTGCTGCGTCGTCCTCAATTTTAGTTCAACTCTCTTCGCTTTTTTATATACCTCCAGGTGTCTTCCCGTATAAGTAAGTACGGGTAAAATACACTTGTTATAAACTTTTTTGCATGAAAGATAGTGGTAAACTACCATTCATTATCTCAGAACATCTGTCAAATCTGCACCACAACATTCTTATTTGTCTACTTTTTTTCTTTATTTCTCGTGGTTCGTATCAGTGGTCATTACCTTTCCTAAATAGACGTATTTTTTTACTATTCCTTTTGTCTCCATGGGTATCGCAAGCCACTGTTTTCTTACGAGAGTGCTCAACATTACTTTAGTTAACCGGGTATTATTTTTAGACCCATAGTCCTGCTTTCCTTGTCTAAATGGGTCCGGTGGCGGCATGGCGAACTGCCGTTTCAAGCACGTCTGTTTCATCTTGCAGATTGCCGTTATCGCCGGCTGTCCGGATGTTCTGATGCATGGCCCTTCAAGCGACACACTGCGCAGGCTCCTACCACGATTCAGCGGCGATCGTACTGACGGCCATGTGCAATCTTCGACGGGGCGGGAATCTGCTGCTGCTGATCGTGTGCAGGATTTTCCGCCTGTTGACGTGATTTCGATCAACCATCTGTACTGTTCACGGCATGGTACAGTGGCGGCGCTGGCAGCGAGGATGCCCAAGGATATAAGAGCGGCAATGTGGAACCATCACTTCAGTGGGTCCGGTGGCGGCATGGCGAACTGCCGTTTCAAGCACGTCTGTTTCATCTTGCAGGTAACATACAATTACAAATGCTGCAGAAGTGATAACCGCTGTTTGCTGCTGCTACCGGACCCTCTGAACTTTACTGCCGTTGTGACACATCTGGTGCATTGCTTAAGAGTATCATTACTGTTACTTTGTGGCGACATAGAGACCAATCCCGGTCCCAAAGTTGATGAAATGTTGTCGCAACTACTGTCTGGACAAGCCCGTATCAGCCAGGAATTAGCTAGCCTATCTGAAACAGTTGCATCGTTTGAAAATCGTCTAATGAATGTTGAGGCAATGGCGGCGTCTGTGTCAAACATCATACCACGTGTAAGTGAACTGGAGCAGACCGTTGGTACGCTTCAAAAACTAGTTGGTAAGCTTGACCGTCAGAACGATGAGCTAGAAAACAGACTCCGTAAAAACAACCTGATAATTCATGGTTTGCATGAGACACCATCCGAGACGACTAACCATTTGCTTGAGTCTGTATTGGATCTGCTATCAGTTAAACTCGGTGTAAATTGTGACGACATAGAGCGTTGCCACAGGCTTGGAGCAGTAAGAGGAGATAAACCTCGGCCGGTAATCATTAAACTGATGGACTTCAGGTCAAAGATTGCCATCATGAGCAACGCCCGAAAACTTAAAGGAACTAAAGTTTATATAAATGAGGACTACTCTGCTCGGGTTCGACTGGCACGTAAAATGCTGTGGCAGAATTCGCAAAATATGCGCAAGAATGCTAGGAAAGTGAAGCTTAAACACGACACCCTCACAATTGACGGTGTTCGTTACACGTGGGACACTGATAAAAAAGCCATTATCAAGGTTTCTACGCACTCGCTTTCAGCGGGGTCCGACTCTGCGAAATCGGCTTCTGCGCAAGCGCTTGGTATAAACTCAGCTTCATCCGCTTCTGTTTTCGCGAAGGCTGATTGACGTTGTGATTGGAATATAATTGTCCTCAACTTAAATGCGAGGAGTATACTAAACAAAATTGAAGCTCTGAACTGTTTAGTGGAATGCCACAGCCCATCGATTGTCTGCCTTACTGAGACCTGGCTAAATGATACTGTTATTGACAGCGAAATTTCGCCTGCTGGTTATGCGCTTCTTCGGAAAGACAGGCGTGCCGGACGTGGAGGCGGTGTGGCAGTTTTAATTAAATCTAATCTTGAATTTTCTTTATTACCTGACCTTCCGGGTACAGAAACCATTTGGTGCAAAATATACATTAAAGGTATCGTAATAGTTATTGGTGTCCTCTACCGTCCTCCTAACTCCGATGATATTGTCCCTGCTATTAATGATTACCTTGTCAGTAATAAGTTGTACGATTGTAGGTTACTTTTGGCTGGAGATTTCAATCTCCCGCACGTTAACTGGAACTTACTTATCCCAACAGGGCGTGACAGGACACTTTGCGCTTCCCTGATCGATCTGGCGGTTTCTTTTGGGTTAACTCAAGTTGTAGATACCGAAACACGCAAGGACGCAATATTGGACCTTGTATTTGTAAACCAGCAACTCTTATCGCACGGTGTAAAATGCGAAGTCATCGATGGGTTATCTGACCATAAAGCTGTCGAAGTTGCCTTGAACTTAGTGTGTCCACCTCAAAGACCTGAGATAAAAACTGTTTTGAACTTTTCTAACGCTGATGATACTTCCGTATTGGACACTTTAGCTTCATCTTATGATGAATTTGTATATTGCAGTGAATTTTGCAATGTAGATACGCTGCTCCTTAAGTTTTGTGACATTGTGCGTGAATGCCAATCAAAGTACGTGCCTCAAAAGTATATTAAACGGAACCCAAGACACCCATGGTATAATAGAGAAATCATTCAACTCACTCGTCGCGTAAAGCGTTTACGTAAGAATCGTCATTCCAGGTGTAACGACAATGTTTCTTCATTTAATACATTGAAAAGTAAATTAGGCACTAAAATGAAAGAGGCTAAAAACTACTACTTCAGCAATACTTTGGCTAGATTTATGAAAAAAAATCCATCCAGGTTCTGGAGATCGATTAGTCCTGTATCGTCTATACCTTCATCATTTATTGTTAATGACCAATCCTGTTCAAATCCCGAAGCTATAGCAAATGCCTTTAATAATTATTTCAAATCTGTTTTTTCCACTGATAACGGCATCAAGCCTTCGTTTTCTGCATGCAGCAATCTGTCTGCTCTTCCTGATCTTGAAGTAAGCTCCTCTGGAGTACATAACCTTATATTAAATCTTGATGTAACGAAAAGCTCTGGCCCAGACGGTATTCACAATGTCTTTCTAAAAAGATATTCAGAGTGGTGTGCTAATTATCTTACTGTAATATTTAAAAAATCATTAATCTCTGCAACAGTTCCCCAGCTGTGGAAATTAGCAAACGTCGTGCCTGTATTTAAGTCTGGAAACAAGCAATTAATACCAAATTACAGGCCAATATCTTTACTTTCTACCAGCTCTAAACTTTTGGAGCATATCATTCATAAATATATTGTAGAATACCTAAATGCACACAATATACTTTCCCGATCACAGCACGGTTTTCGTGCTTGCTATTCTACTGTTACACAGTTGCTTGAATTTACGCACGACGTCGCTTCTTCTCTTAACGACCGAGGACAGATTGACGCCATATTTATTGATTATTCAAAGGCCTTTGACTTGGTTTGCCATGCTAAACTTTTAGTTAAACTTCGCACATTTTTTGGTGACAATAAGCTAGTTGACTGGATAGCAGATTACTTGCGGTCACGCACACAATTTGTTACGTTTAACCATGTGAAATCGTCTGAAGTACAAATCACTTCAGGGGTGCCCCAAGGTTCGGTGCTTGGGCCGCTCTTGTTTATTATCTACATAAATGACGTAGCAGAAATTATCGGTGACACACAAATTAAACTAAGAATGTATGCAGATGACTGCGTTATCTATAACACCATCTCTAGTGTTGAAGATCAGGAAGCCCTGAACAGTGTTTTTTCATTGTTTTGTAATTGGAGTGAAAACTGGCAAATGTCAATTAATTTCAAAAAAACTGTAGCCATGACCTTTTCAAATAAGAAACAGCCTCTTAGTTTTGCATACACTAATAATGGTGTCAGTCTAGCTCGTGTCACGGAGTTTAAATACCTAGGTGTAACTCTGACAACAAACTTAAAATGGCGCACGCACGTCGAAACAATCTGCAACAAGGCTCTTCGAAAACTTTGGTATCTCCGACGCACTTTAAACAACTCGACAAAAGAATGCAAATTGACAGCGTACAAGACCTTGGTCAGGCCCATACTTGAATATGCGTCGGTTGTTTGGTCGCCTCACCATAAACATGACATAGCTATGTTAGAATCTGTTCAGAAGAAAGCAATAAGGTTTATTTTTCGTCGCTATGACCAGCGGTTCTCGCCTACTTTGCATGCGCATGTTTTATCACTGCAGTCTCTAGAACATCGGCGCACTTGCGATCGTATCATCCTCCTGCATAAGACTGTTCACACAGGCTTGGGTGTTCTAGCGCCCATTTCTTTTGTTGCAGCTTCTGCGCGCCGTACCCGACGATTTGATCCCTTAAACATTACGCCCTTTAGAGCTAGTCTCGACTGCTTTAAGTTTTCCTTTTTTCCGTGGACCGTGGATCTATGGAATGAGCTTGATGGGTCTCTGCGCAGACTCGATGCTCTGCAATTCGAAAAAGAGTTGCGTACTCATGTATTCTGATAATTTGTTTTACTGTTTGAACATTTGTATTCCACTCCTGCAATGTCTCAAAAACTGAGACAGCAGTATTTGTAAATAAAAAATAATAAATCAACATTCATGGCTTGCAGTAGTTTCTCCGAGTTACTCAACATGGCAATGCCATCAGCGAATCGCAAGTTACTAAACTACTCTCCCCTAACTGTTAACGCATGCTGTTCCCATTCCAATGCTCCGAAACCTTCCTCTAGAGGCGTAGTGAATAATATTGGAGAGATCACATATGAATAGCTCCCTGCCTTACATTATTCCTAATTTAAATATCCTTTTTTTGTTTCCTGGAAGACTATGATGGCTGTGGAGACACTGTAGATATTTCGCCCCGAGGGTACAGTGGCTATGGAAGTCCACGGCTGGTGACCTACACGGTGCAGGTTCGATAGCGGCAGCCGTGGTTGCATTTCGATAAAGGCGAAGCGGTAAATGACCATGTACAGTGCAATGTCAGTGCACCTTAAAGAACACCAGATGGTCGAAACTTCAGGAGTATTTTTACGGTGTGCCTCATAATCACATCGTGGTCCCGGCTTGCAAAACTCGAGATAATTTTATTAGTAATTCCAGTTTATTAAAGAAATCGTGTGCCAGCGAGCGTTCGACTGACGTTATTTTGGTAGTGTATCTAGTTTCGTTGAGCACTTTGATAAACAAAGCCAAGTGACCTTCAGATCGATCGTGGTAGCACACGTGCGTGATCATGTATGCCCTGCGCCAATTTGTGTTTACCACGAGCCAACACTTTATAGAACGATTACATTGTACTTCGAAAAAATTGGTTGATGATACGTAAAGTGGGAATCGATAATACGCGAAGCACGAATGAGGAAGGTTGAATTGTCACATTAAAGTGAGCACAACTATACGAGGAGGACATAAATATTGCCGCACATGACTTCTATGTTATGATTATCATGTTTGCGCCTGGCATTTGTGCTCGTCGTTCATTCATGCTACGTAATACTAAACTTGGTATATCTAAAGCTAGTGAAACGGCCGTGAGTGCGCTATGAGCATAGCATGTAGTCATGTTTTACGTGACACGCATGTCATCATTATCATGGTCGGACACGTCATTTATCTTCGTCGTCTATTCACGTCATCATGATACCGAATTTGGTGTATGTGAAGCTAGCGAACCGGCTGCGAGCGTATCATGAGCGTGTTATGTAATCATGCTTTTACATCACACGCATATCATGATTTCCACGTGAGGGCCTCTCAGTTATGTTCGCCATGCAGTCATGTCATACAATACTAGTTTTGCGATGTGTCATGTGAACGAAACCACTGCAGAAACAGCAAGGCCAAGACATGTAAATGATGACAGCCATGACATGCTTGTCTTAATTTTCATGTTATAACGAGTCATTTATGCTCGTCATACAATCATGTTATGCCATACCAATTTTGGTATCTAAACGGGCAGGAGAGCTAAACCTCGTTGATAGATAGATAGATAGATAGATAGATAGATAGATAGATAGATAGATAGATAGATAGATAGATAGATAGATAGATAGATAGATAGATAGATAGATAGATAGATAGATAGATAGATAGATAGATAGATAGATAGATAGATAGATAGATAGATAGATAGATAGATAGATAGATAGATAGATAGATAGATAGATAGATAGATAGATAGATAGATAGATAGATAGATAGATAGATAGATAGATAGATAGATAGATAGATAGATAGATAGATAGATAGATAGATAGATAGATAGATAGATAGATAGATAGATAGATAGATAGATAGATAGATAGATAGATAGATAGATAGATAGATAGATAGATAGATAGATAGATAGATAGATAGATATGGTCAAACTTGCCGAAGTTTGCTAAGAAATGATCCCTTACGTCACAAAACAACCATATGATATCATGAGAGAGGCCGTAGGGCAGGTCTCCGAAAATATCGATCACCTGGGATTCTTTAAGGAGCACCTTTCTTTAGCGCACGGGCCTCAATCATTTTCGTCTTCACTGAAAATGCGTCTACTGCAGTCATACTTTCTACTTTGAACCATATGTTAGGTAGCACCGTGTTCATTCGCGGGACTGACTGTCGGACAAGGCGGCCACATTTCAATGGACGCAATCTGCTAGAAGCTCGTGTTCTCAGATTTAAAGCACGTTAACCCCACGTCGTCAAATTATCGGGCCTTCCACAACGGCATCTTTCACATTCATAATGTGTTTTTGAAACGCAAAACCACCAACAACAATATAAGAAGTGTAACCACTTTCTGTGAAGCCAGAGAAAGCAAATCAGTAGGAGAGAGAGAGAGAGATAAAGATGCAAAGAAAGGCAGGGAGGTTAACCAGACAGTAGAAAAAAGCTCGAAAAACATAGGGACGACAAGTTAACCTGCGCTACAATCTAAAAAACCTAGAACTCAACATTGTGAAATGCTACCATTCGACTTTTAGGTCCATAAATTGTGCCAGCCCCTTCAAGATCTGCCATCGGCCGAGCTTTCCAACTCGGTAAAAAACTTGCTCAGCATTCACTGAGTCGTGCAAAGCTGAGGCAGATGAAATCTAATCGGCACTGGCTGGTCTAGGCTTGAGGCACACGTTAATTCACACGCCAACGCACAATGTGTTCACGCAGTCGCATTGCGATTCCTTACTACTCACTAGAAATCGATTGGGTTTCAATGAGATTCACTTCGCAGTCTCAGCACCAAGTAACATACTTCTCCAAATGATCAATTGGCCTAATTTGCATATTTGAGGCTTGGTTTCGATGAGCTTTCATGTCATGCTAACCTAAGCTTATTTATCTAATTAACTAAGATAGCATTCGCTACGCGCTATTGGTATTAGTTTAAATTACTAATATACCATACTCCGCACATCTTACCTTGCTCGGCATGGCTGTAGGTCCTATAGGCATACAAGAATGTCAGCTTTGCTTAATTAAGGCCTATTACGGTGTGATTTTATTACCTTAGTCATGCGTAGCTAATTGTGTTTCATAGTGCTCAACATGGCTACATTGGTTTAGCTAAGCAAAACTATTCTTAATTTTGCTGGACGTGGCCGCCCGGCCAGCATGATTATGGTTTATTCTGTTCGTCATGAGCTCGACAAATGGCGGGCATAACACCGTTGCTATAAAGAAAAAAAAAGGCGTTTGACTGCCTTTTCAAAATTGCCAATGCAGTCGGCTAATGTTCCTATTTTCTTAAGCGTAGACCACCGGGGCTTCGCCGCGGTGGTCTAGTGGCTAAGGTACTCGGCTGCTGACCCGCAAGTCGCAGCATCGAATCCTGGCTGCGGCGGCTGCATTTCCCATTGAGGCGGAAATGTTGTAGGCCCGTGTGCTCAGATTTGGGTGCACGTTAAAGAACCCCAGGTGGTCGAAATTTCCGGAGCCCTCCACTACGGCGTCTCTCATAATCATGTGGTGGTTTTCGGACGTTAAACCCCACATATCAATCAATAGTGCAGGAAGGTCACGTTTGCTCGGCTTAAAAAAAGCATAAACATTGACACCGTAACGTGAAAACTCCAGTCCGAAAGTGGGAACCATCAGCTGGCATTTGGTCATGTCGGCTGAACCAGCGTTCGCAGTGCTGGTACAATGTGGTCCGCAAACACAAACATGGCAGCGGCGCTTAAACAAGAAAGCCGGCGAAGCAGCCAGACGCCCCGCCGATGCCTTTGTGTCGGCTTGGCGACGGCGTCGCTATAGGCTTACGAGGAGTGCGGCTAAATGACCACCGGTGATCGCAACATGTGGGTCGTGTAAAATTTCAATCGTCGTTATTTTATAGTCACAAATGAACAATACGTATGTGTCCACTGTTCGCGGTGTAGAGTGATGCAGATATATGTGTACACTTACGGCGACGAGACCGCTCGCAGGCGCGGTTCTCTGATTATCGCTCGCTGTGCACCGTCGGCCGCATGAATAGATGTATCCGCGATCGCCTTCACGCTTGATGTTTGGCAACGTTTGTCGGATGGAGAAAAATACATACTTTTATCTGAGCTTTATTGCAGGACGCACTATTTTCTGTGAAAGAAATTGTATGCGACGTTTGACGTTTCCTTTGCGTGTGCCAGCAATGCACTCACGCCGGCAGCCAGCTTGATACCACTGTCGTATGAAGCTAGTTTTTCCATATATCTCTTTGAAGTTGGGGCCGGTGACTTAGCGGGTACACGACCGCTGGCGAACAGCTAAGTTTTGTTAGCGCTGTCAGTGTTATTCGTAGTTTTAACTAATTCAACACACTGAATCGAATTATCCGCATTTTCCGTGTTCAGAGGCTTTCATTTGTTTTCGGCCTGCCCGTGCCAGCTTGGTGGAAACGCGAGGGCGCTTGCTGTGTGCATTGACTGCGTGTTTAACTTGACTCTCATAACAGCTTCTATTCGTTTCATAGTGCTTCACTTTCACAGTGGCGTATAGCCGATATAATTCGTTTTCGTGATAGCCCAACTGGCCGAGCATTGCAGTGCAGCATCGACAAAAGGTGATCGTGGCGCAGTTACCCTCCCCGTACGTTCGCGCATGACACGTAATGTCACGCTTTTAGTCCCTGTTGGACCAACCGCTTGTCCGTTGGTTTAACGACTGCAGTTAGTCCAACTTTGCCGAATTTCGGCTTAGAGTGTATTTACCGGTGTACCAACTTACACTGCCAAAAGGGATGAAAAAGTGTGAAAGTTGAACTTGCTAGGAAGTAGAGATACAAGAAGCACTCACACACATCGTCACACTCAGTTAATCTTGCGTGGTAGAGAGACAATGCAGACATTTCGTTAAAATTGTATGATATTCAGGCTCGCAGCATCCTTGCACATGAACTCTACGTCGACGCGGAAAAACCTTGCCGCGCTTTAAGTATAGCTGCGAAGTGAATTCATAAAAAATAATTATTGATTTTTAAAATTTTTAGTTTAGGGTAGTTGTTTATATGAGGAAGATTTTCATCGTCTTTATGGCACAAACTATTTTCGTAAGCGGCAAGGGCTCCTTGTAATTTGAGATATTCATCATCAAGTTTTAAGGCCGATACCGACAGTGACCTCACTCGGCGAGCAGAAAACGTGGCCGCTTTGTTGTGTTGAACGTAAAGCCTGAACTTCGTATGATGAAAAGGATCCCACAAGCATATTTCCTTTGCAGCACATTGCACGCCACGCCTAAAAAGGTTATAGGCTCGTTAAACGTAGCTGGCAGTGTGCTCGGGCTGAATAAGTCATTTCAGAGCTCACGCGTTCATTCTGCTTAAGTCTTTATTTCGAATATAGGTATCTAGAAAAATTTCTGAGCGATTACCCGATGGCCTTACAGGCTAACGAGAAGCCGGCTTGCAGTTGTTGTAGGCTGCCTTGATACCAGCTGCAACACGCTCCTGTAGAAAAAAAAACAATCACCTTAAGAACTCGAGCTTTTAGCACTTTTTTAGTAATTTGTAGTACGTCTCACGCATGATTTCACCTTTAATAGCGTTCCTAGCAGTTAGACGATTTGGTCACATATTTCATAGAGGGTTTCAAGATTGCAAGTGCTGTACCTCATAAAACTTCCGGTCACGTTATTTACCAGCTCCTAACGTCGAAAATGAAAGCACGTTTTCAAGTTCCTTATTAATTTAAGAAATGTCTCTCTTTAGCTTTTTACATAAAAATGAACGTGCGTAAAATTTAAGGAAATCTTTTATAATTTTTATATAGCTCAAAAGGGCATTTATTTGATTATATTTTGCCAAATACGAGAAAGAAAGTGTAGAAAATTAGTGGGTTATTTTCCAAAGCTCTTCTTGCCCACTGATGCTATTCAGGCACATCGGTGGACGAACCTGATGTCATCAAGGGGCTGTGTTTATAAACAGTGAAAGGGTCTATATCCCCGTCTTTCATTTCATTTTACAACAGTGGACAGATATTAGCTGCCTGTTGAGGAGTGCCCATCACTCGCTAGTGCACTGTTTGATATTACCATTATCTGTTTTTCAGTGAAAGCGGTTATGATATCACAACACAGGTCACGCGCGGCGCTGTAGTTATCCGCCACCACCGGTGTCCATAACCAATATCGCACAAATAAAAACAAAACTCAAATGATAAACAGCAAAGACATGTGGTAACATAGGCAGTTTCTAACATGGGACCACTGCGTGCCAGCCCAGTATTCTACCGCTGAGCGACGCTGATGCTTGGACCCGATTCACAAATTCGCATTGGGCAGGCTTTATGTCGTTAAGTTGAGTTATAAAGCGCTTTTGTACAGCAAAAGAACAACCAAGCGTCATACAATGTGAATCATGTAACGAGTTGGTCGTCCAATGCTCGAACACATTACAAAAGCTTTTTCTTCATCACATATTAACAGTGGCGCACAGCCACTTCAGGCGTAATTCTTCATCGACATCAGCCACTTAATGCAACACAAAATTCGCAGAAAATGTGTTGCAAGTGTTTAGCAGCTACCGTGCACAGTTCTCCAAAGAATGACGAATAATAAAATAGTGAATTCCGGCATACTGCACAAAATTATGATTATTTATGGCGTAGTGTGTACTCAGCAAGTATGCTTCTTGCATTTGGTCAAAGAGTGTTCAGAAAAGGGTCTGAAGGCCACTCTTCTTGTTTTCGCTGGGACTGCGCTGGGTGCTCGACGCAGGCCTGTCGTTTTTTTAGGGGTGAAACTCCTTAGGAGTGGGTCAGTCGTCACCTGTATGTATGCATGTATCTAGTAACCACCTCACAGCGTATCCATGGAGTAGATGATGATGATTGGGGCGAAGCTTTGGAGGTTTTTATTGACAAACCATGAGTCATCTGCTGACCACGTCCATCCGTCGTCTGTTTGTCTGTTTGACGCATGGACGCAGACAGACAGACGTACGGACGGATGGATGGACGCACTACCGACGCACCGATGGACGTACGGATTTATAGATGGATGGATGAACGGACGGGCGGATTGATGCATGGAAGGACGGACGCACCGATAAACGGAAGTATAGATGGACTGAAGCAAGAATGAACGGACCGATGAAAACACGGATGGACTGACAGACGCTTCGCCCCACTCATCGTCATTCACTCTGTAGATATGCTGTAATTTTTTTAGTGGACGTAAACTCAAAAGGAGCAAGCTGATCTCGCTAAATTGTGTGTGTGTTATTCGCATAACTTAACTTCATCGAAACGCGCAATAACCATGTAAGATAATAACAAGATAGAAAATTTGGGGAAATCAAGTGCGATAGGTAGGTAATAAGAGAAAGGTCGATGTTATGCGTAATATAGATCAGCTTATTCTAAAGGCAAAGGGGAGTGCAGGCTCTGGTAAGCAGTCATACGGCAGCTACACCAAAGGAACGTAGCGACATTGAGGCTCTAGAAAGCACCTCCTCTATTTTTTCAATGCGAACGAGATGCGCCCGATCCAGCTGTTCACCACCCTCTCCTCTAGTCGTTTCCGGCTCTCGCCTATCACCTAGCTTTCGCATACGCTTTGCGATCACGGGGGAGAGAACTCATTATGTGGTGCCTCACGACGGAAATCTTAGGACGAAATTTTTGGTTCAGTTGTATACAGATCCATGGGGCTGCGTCTTGCATTCCTCGTGTTCACAGTGTGTGCGGTAACACTGGCTCTGCAGAAAATACGTTGTTTTCAGACCGCGGTTCGCCGTTCAGGGCGCTATGCGAGCGACCAATGTTGAAGCGTCACTGCGACGCTGCTGCATGCGCTGACTTTAAGAACGCTGTGAAGCGGCGGGCGGCATAGCGTCGAGCGACAAAGAAGGAGTACAGAGGAATGAATATTACATGCGTATGATATTGGAAAAACACGTCTATTGCATTTCCGTGGGAAAGCGCTTAGAAGAACCTGTGACGCGAGCCACCCTACTCTGCATGTGGTGTCGCATCACGACCACTCCCTGAACTAAGGCGAACTGACGGATCCCACTGAGGAGCAGGTGCTTGCAGTGGTGAAAGAAATAAAAGAGAAAGAGGCATTGCTTCGATGCATGATCCCAGGTGAAAAGACGCGCCATAGAAAGTAATGCACTCATTTTTCTCGCACTGTCGGAAATCACTTTGACTAACATCGTTATCAATATAGACATCACATTATTCTCATAAAAAAGGTAGCATGTTTTGTTTTCGTTTTTTTTAAAATTCTGCTATGTTGCAATTAGCAGCATAGGTGTTTTTTGATAATTATGGCAGGTTAGCGTTCCAAAAGTTTTTTTTTTTTAACATTGATAGGAAGATCGGGAATAGTAGGCTTGTGCATTCTTGTCATGTCACTTGATCAAAGAAAACCTGGACGAGGGGCGCGTCCGCATAGGAGACATACGGGCTGGGCTGTGCATAACAGGTGTATACGTGGGGCACAATATATTATTGACTAGAACTTATGCTAAAAACAAGTGCTTGAAAACACCGAAGTAGTAAGCTAAAATTACAATACAATAAATAAAAAACTATCGAAGGAAACATGTGCTTACCGAGAACACTGTCGAAATCAGGGACCCCTGTATGAAAGAGAGAGAGCCAGTTTCAGTTGTAATGGCTGAAATTTACGCCGTTTAGGACATATTCTAATTCATCATTGCTTTATTTCAGAGGTGCGATTGGTTACAGTACAAGGGGCTCAGGCGAATGCAGCAACGCGACATACTAGGCAATGCACAAATCATCAGGACTATAAGAACGACGCTTGAGCCCAAGCTCATATTTTGGCGGTGTTCTCCGAAATTATGCCTCCATAAATATCAAATAAAGGCAACTGGCTTCGTGGAAAAAAAGGTTCTTTTCAGACTGGCGTTATGCGTGAAGAATAGCGTTTATACCCAGCTATTTGTCTTGAACGTACGCTCGTAATCGCAGACGTACACGGGTCGCACTGGCTGTGATTGAAAAAGGTCGCATAGTTCTAACCAAGCTCAGCCGCCAGTGAAACCTAAATTTGCTCCTTGTATACGCAAATGACCATGCTTCTTGACTGCTTTTTAAGTATTAGAGCAAGCCAGTAGTTGTCTGAACGAACAATTAGGTTTTAATTTAAATACTAAACTAACGAATATTATAAACAACAAATTATTTGCCACCATAGCAAAATGAACGTGCACTTACAAAGTCCACGTCAGTCTCACACTTGGTCTTAATGATCTCGGCCACGCTGTCTCCCTTCTCTCCGAGGATCTCTAAAGCCTTTGTTTTCACCTACGGGAAGAGGAATCGAGATTTAGAAAAAAAAACTCGATTCGAGTAAATACAACACTATCTTTTTTCATTGATCGAAGAATTTTTGCGATTATTCGTATGGGTGACACTTTTAATGAGTGAGTGAGTGAGTGAGTGAGTGAGTGAGTGAGTGAGTGAGTGAGTGAGTGAGTGAGTACCTGAGCAGGTGCATGTTCTGCCATGCACCTGAGAACTCCTTTAATACCATCATGGTCCAGTCCTACAAAATAAAAACAAGAGACAGTTGTCAGACGAAGCACGTGAAATATATTTTTTTCTTGTTTGGTCACTTATGCTAAAAATTCTCCTATAGTCAAGACACACCAATTAAAATAGAGTGACCAGGACGACAGTATGTTCAATGTCAACAACACAAAAAAAAGGGGGGGGGCAACATATAGGATTGCGGGCACGTTTTTTTTTCTTCGCCAGAAAGATATAACTGATACAGATATGCCGAGTATTAGAGAACACAAGGTGCAATCATAATGTGATGCTACCGTGTCCTACTGACACCACCTAATCTAGGTCAAAACGAGAGATTCGCATGCGCTGTTTCAGTGGTATGTGAATTAAGCCTCAAGGAGCAAGCACGTGTTATTTTAATTCGATTATATATATATATATATATATATATATATATATATATATATATATATATATATATATATATATATATATCTGTGTGTGTGTGTGTGTGTGTGTGTGTGTGTGTGTGTGTGTGTGTGTGTGTGTGTGTGTGTGTGTGTGTGTGTGTGTGTGTGTGTGTGTGTGTGTGTGTGTGTGTAAGACATTATTAATGTACTGTCAGCCACTTCCTTTGAAATGCTGCCCAAAAAGGGAGTATGTAAGTACTTGTGCCTGTCACATGCTTTATGCGGGCAAGCTAGGCTCTAAGACTTTAACTTGATGCGCGAATCCCAGTGGACTAACGAGAGTGCTGATTGCTGTCGTAGTGAATTATAACGCAGGAATATCGGCAGAGCTCTTGAGATTCAACACTGCGGCCATCGGCTCTTCCCGTCGGCAGGTGCGATGCCATGTTCATTAAAAGAGCAAAATATAAACAAATAAATAAACGTAATATGAAATCATAAATGTGAAAAGAAGACCACAGCCTCCATATGACAAAGTAACATAAAAACAGACCACATTGAAGTATTTAGTCCTCATATGTTACTCGACGCACTCGAAAACTCGTTCGTATGGTCAACATAAAAAAATTGCGGTATTTTTAGTTATATCACCAAAAGTGATTTCCGCTAAGGTCAAAATTTGTCATATCAAAAGTTGTTACTTATAGTTTACCTGTTGGTAATAGCGGTCATCTTTAGGCTCTAGAGCTTTTCCTTAGTGATACTGTCACACACGAATTATAAATTATCTGTTTCATTCAAAGTAGCTTACGGTCCTTTAACTAACACGGTCTGGAGTTATGCGTTGTAGCCGAATTACCTAAAACTTGGAGTACCGACCAAAAAGAGCTCCAGGCTAACGATACCGCGGTTCGCACCACTGTTGATCCAAAGTGCCAACTTTAGCGGTAACTCTTTCCCTTATACATAGTTGCCTTAAAGGATTGACGAAGGTGCAAGACCCGCAGTTACATGGGAAATAGTGGGATGCATGCATTATTGTTAATTGGTCCGAGTCTTACATGCTCCATTTTACGAGTGCTAAAGAATGATAATAACATAAATGTTCTTACCACACAACTCTTTGCCACCCTGCGCGTTGGCATAGAAAGCGCCGACAAGTACAAGACCATAGACTAGCATAACGTTCATTGTTGAGCAGCTGAAGTTGTCTCTGAGAGAACTGCAAGAACTGGAATACACCAAGCTGAGACTCAGCTCTGTACAATAAGCATAGTTGGCTGCGCCTATATATATACGCGTGCATTCTCTTCGCGGTGCCCTTGATCAAAACGCGCCAAACGTTCTGAGGCTTGCAAGTTGACCCTGGCACTTCCGAGGGTTTTTTTTTTTCTTTCTATCGCGTATAGCTAAACATAGTGCGCGAACGACACTGGTGGATCAACCTTCCAGTGCCAGAAATGAAAAATAAGACGTCAAGGTGTGCAAAACGAAAAGGCTGTTTCCTTTTGAAGCGAAAGTAAGATTGAGCAAGAGGAAACTTCATAGTCGTTATCATAGGGATCGAGTCTTTCGATCGTCACCTTTCTTTTTGTATTGGTGGGTATTTTCCTTGCGTGCGCGGTTTTATCAAACGCAATATTCAGTTATGCCTCAATGCATCTCTTTCATAAACACCCACTTGACTAGAAGACATAACCAAGCGCAAATGTCCTTTTCCACGTGCGCTTTTGCTCGTGATTCACGGAATTGATGGCGTCGTGCCATCACAATTAGCGTGTTGCATGTCATCGAACACAATTGGCTCTTTCTAGCACTGAACCAGTAATGTTTCTTTGTGGCGCTTGCTTTACTTTTCGTTTCATTACCTGGACTTGCCAGAGAGGCGTGGTTTCTTTGTTTGTATCGGAACCTACTTCGTGCAGTCTCATTTCGCCGTTTTTCGAGCAGCACTACCGCAATACAGAAAATTAAACTTGGAGGACGGTCGAGCCTTGCTTTCAACAGTAGAACGCAATACAGCAATCGGACCCGGATCGCATCATTTTCACAATCACTACCCTGCTTCACTGTTCTGTGAGCATGCCTGAACCATGCAGAAAAAAAACTGCTTAGAGTATGTCTACACACCCTTTGAAACTGTCCTTTAATGACTACTGCACGTACATACAGCCATGAATTAGCCACGCATACATCATTCTTCCTCTTACGACTTGGCGAGGTATACCACTATTCTTCCGGGCACAGTTATGCAGGTAAGCGTGTTGTTTAAGTTCTCGTTGATACTAATTAATTTGGGTTTTGTGCTTTCTAAACGGTGGGCCTTTAATCCAACCACTCGTTGCGGAGTGACACCTGGTGTCGTTCTACTCTTTTACCACACGACATTGATTTTGTTATTGACTCTCCTCACACTACATAACGTGCATATATTATATATTTTTTTAGAAAAATTTTTTTACCACAGGCGTGGCTTTTTGGTAGGACGTGGCCTGCTTGCCACGCAGAGTTGAAGTTCTGGGTTTAATAGTGACATAAAACAAACATCTTATAGTTTTTTTCTTATTATGCATATATTTCGAATAATAATTTCCTCATGAACAACGCCAAATTTTCCCTCACTACCAATGTCGCTGACACCGTCACCGGAATGTCTGCGAAGCGTGCTGCTTCTCATTATTACGTTAAAAAATGTCGAGTTGTCATATATATAGCCGCAGAACATCGCTTCCAAACCAGCAGCATGGTCGTTGCCCCCTTCCCTATTATTAGCAAAGCTTCACACGAATCTGTCCTACATGACATACAATATAATTACGAATTCTGCGAAGCAATGAAATCTAATCAACATTAACATTCTAGGGCGTAAGTGAGCACACACCGCGTGTTGAAAAGACACAGCACAAAAGAACATACGCAAGCGTTGGACTTCAACTCGTACACTATAATGATCAACCAACTGGCCCATATTTGTTGCGTGGCAGAAGCACTGAAATGCACCGCGTGTCACCCCATCCTAATTTCACACTGAATGCGTAGTTTTAAAGTCCCGCCCCGCCGCGGTGGTCTAGTGGCTAAGGTACTCGGCTGCTGACCCGCAGGTCGCGGGTTCAGATCCCTGCTGTGGTGGCTGCATTTCCGATGGAGGCGGAAATGTTGTAGGCCCGTGTACTCAGATTTGGGTGCACGTTAAAGAACCCCAGGTGGTCAAAATTTCCGGAGCCCTCCACTACGGCGTCTCTCATAATCATATGGTGGTTTTGGGACGTTAAACCCCACAAATCTAATCTAATCTTTTAAAGTCCCACTGATTATGAAGGGCTCAGGCATAAATATTCATTATAATATGTAACAGAACCAACAACAAAGTGTGCAGCTGTGCGTAACCATATTGCCTCAAGAACGCATTATGATTATTTATGCTGTACTGGCCCTTCGCAGCTGTGCTTCAAAACGACAGTGCGACATTTTAAAACGACAGTGCGAATATTCAAAACGACAGTGCGACGTCTTCAGAACTTTCTTTTATCGTGGTAAATATTCACGCCCGTAAAGCGAACGAAAATACGATGTGAACTGGGTCATACCACGCTTTTGCGTTTTTGTTTGCAAAGCTCAAGTATCGACACATTTGTATACTACAATTACAATACGCATTATACACCGTCTTGATACTCAGTGTTCCTCAAAGGAACACTGACTATCAGGTGCGAAAATGGTCTCTATGGAGATAATTATTCTTCCCTTTGTCGATTTTGATTGATATGTGGTGTTCAACGTCCAGAAATCACAATATGAATATGAGAAGCGCCGCAGTGGAGGGCTCCGGAAATTTCGACCATCTGGGGTTCTTAAATGTGCACCAAACTCTGGGCACATGGGCCTACAGCATTTCCGCCTCCATCTAAAATGCAGAAATTTCGACCAAGGTGGTCAAAATTTCCGAAGCTCTCCACTACGGCGTCTCTCGTAATGATATGGTGGTTTCGGGACGTTAAACCCCACATATAAAAGTCCATATTTCTATTAGAAAAATAAGCATTAATGATAAGTAGAAAAAACAGCGCGGCTTCAAACTTATGATTTTGCGAGCTTATGCCGGTATTGCGTCCTGATTGAGCACGTAGGCAGGATAACCGCTGGTCATTATGGGTAACTGACTGGACTCCCAGAGAATCCAAACGTGCAGAGGGGAGACAGAAAGTTAGGTGGGGCGATAATATTAAAAAGCTCGCAGGTATAATGTGGCAGCAGAAAGCATCAGACCGGATTGATTGGCGAACAATGAGAGAGGCCTTTGCCCTGCAGTGGGCGTAGTCAGGGTTATGATTATGATGATGAACTCTATAGACAGCTCCAGTAAAAGTCACTGACATTCTGTTTCGAAAGATCTTTATTTTCAGTGCAAACTCTACGTTTGAGTTGTAGTATAGCCTTGGAGTCATTCTTTGGGCAATGGTGGCAATATTTTAAACTTGAAGCACTTTGTCGATGCATGAGCAACGGGAAAAATTGCTGTGCATGCAACCACGTGATAAAGACACCTTCCGCCATTTAAGCTCGCCACATTAAGGATACAGTTTAAGAGCAAACCAATTTAGAGATCTAGACCTTCGAGGTCTACGGCTATCCCGTGACCGTACGCCACTGTGCACTGGTTGGCCGAATTGAATGAGCATGGTGTTGAGCTTGCAAGTTAACCGGCGAGATGTGTTCGTTACAGAAGTGGCGACGACATCAGAAGGAGCTCAGGTGAGCCTTAGCCCACCATCGCGGCGAATGTCCTTGTCTGTATTTCGGTCTGGCCAAGGCCAAAACAAATGCTTCGATTGCCGCTTTTGTAAACGACAGCTGGTAGCCTGCTGCGCGGGAAAATAGACGTTGCAGCTCGAAATGGTGCTATACATCCTCGTGTTATGATGACTTCTCACTGGCCTTTTCTGAGCGTACGCCCGATATCTGTATCCTTCGCATTCAATGTATCGAGTGCATCCGATTGGCAAAAAAAAGAAAAATCCTGTATTTTTTTCCCATTTAGGCTAATCACACGTGAATCCCAAACTCATTTTACGAATATCTAAGTTAGTGTACTTTGCTTTTAATTGGCCATGTGTGCGCCCCACAACGTTGCGCGTTTTAACCAGACAGTATGCATGCCTGACACCTAGCCCATGAAGTTCATGAGTGAACGTGCACGGTGACGTTAAGAGCCATATAATATCATATTCGATATATATTCATACGGATTAGACCTGGGCGACATCACCAGCAATACCTCAATCGTTTCTTGTGCTGTTATTCTCGTTCTCCGCATCAATGGGAGTTTCGTCGTTCATTGCGTCCTATCACAGCTCCAGAAGCACGCTTGAACTGTGTGGCTGCATTTTACCGGAGGCAACGCCACAGCTGATTATATTAAGGTGCAGTATAAAGTCAAGGGCACATGTGTAATTATTTATTTTATTTATTTATTACATACTGGTGATCCCATTTGGGATTATTGCAGAAAGGGCACAACTTATAAGTATATGAAGTTTTAAAACAGTCCAGGGAGAATTCATGGAAAATAACCACAGTTTGTATGTGTGCGGACAATATATATATATATATATATATATATATATATATATATATATATATATATATCATCAATACACAACTATTTAACCCAATACACCAATAGAATTATGATTAGATTGTACAATAAAAGTCACACATACGTGCGTAAGCGGTACCAGAAAAATGTACAAAAAAGGCATACATTACAATTGCAGTTAGTGGCATGTAGGTCACGTTAAAAGTACTAAGGGCAAGGTACATCGATAAGAAACGGTGCAAAATATTTCTACTATTATGTTTGTGTATAATGTATACTTTTAAAGTAGTGATGCAAAAGTGGTTACTGAGTAGACGTTGGTAATAGTGAAAAGGAAGTTGTTCCACTACCTTATGGGTTGCGGGAAGATAGAGTATATAAAACAAGTGGTATAAAAGTGATATTCATTTGGAATGAATAACTGCTGTAGTAAAATTATTTTTGTATCTGCAAAATAATGTATTTAAACTGTTAACGTTTAGCTTGTTAAGAATTAATTGATGAAGCAATTTCAATCGTGCGAGCGTAGCACGGGTTTCATTTGTGAGTAATCCGGGTGATTCGATTAAAGCACTTGGAGAGCCTATCAGCTGATATTTATGAATCTTACTGCTTTCCTTTGCACTGCCTTTGTAATGGTAATTATTCATTAGTCGATGGAAACGAAGCCGGAGTAGCATATTTCAATGCTGATCTAATGAGTGTATTGTAAGCTAGAAATTTAGTCTCACAGTGTGCATGACCAAGACGTCGCTTCATAAAAAAGAGTCGGTTTAGGGCCATTGAGGTAATATTGTTGACATGGTGATCCCATCTAAGGCTAGAGGTTATTGTTAGTCCAGGGTACTTGTGCCGCAAAATCACTGTTACCAGGTGTGCCTTCATAGTATAAGAAAACTCATATAGGTAGTGTTTTCTTGTATTCGCAAAATAACTTTTCATTAAGGCTCATTTGCCAGTTAGCACACCATGCGACAAGTGTTTCCTGTGCATCATTTAAAGGGACGTAAAGTGACATGTTTAATTGGAGAAGTAAGTTCTTGGTAGAGTATACAGTCATCAGAAAAAGGTATCAAGTTGACGGGGATGTCAGTGGGCACATCATTGATAATGATGAGAAAAAGTGCAGGAGCCGAACCTGTATACCCTGGCGGCCTCCAGAGGTGGCGTATTTGAGTTTAGAACTTGTGTGGTTGTTTGTACAAATGGTGTTCGGTTCAAGAGGTAGTCTTTTATCCATCCACCAACGGGCCCCTCACCTAATGTTTGTTTAAATTTTAGTATTATTTCTTGATGTGAGGCCTGATCAAAGGCCTTTGAAAAATGAAGGAAGATAAGGTCTGTCTGGTTTTGGTGATCAATACTACTCAAAATGCCATGAATAAGTTCTAAAAAGATTACGCCAAGAAAGTGACGCTGTACCTGTTCGTTTCCTGTTCATCCCGTACCAAGCACTATCACTATCATAAACGGGCAGACGCCACAGACATCTGCTAAATCTTCCTTCTTATCACTGGTTTACTGAAGTACATTGAGACAACAGTTAGCGCAACGAATTTGTGCCACAGAAATTTCTGCGGCATATTAGACAAAAACTGTCATCATAATAAACGGCATATGCCACAGAAATTGGGTAAATCTCACCATATGCAACCTAGAAGCAACCAGGGTATTCTTCAAAAGTATCCATTTCGCTGTTTCAAGACTCGCACGACTTAGTGCAAGCTATAGACTGCTGCATTGGCATTTACGAAGAAATCAATGTCGTGGTACCCAATCTTCGCTCACGGAGCAGTGATTCCCGTGGTTAAGCACCACCGCTATTTAGGGGTCGTCATTGATCGCAGCCTGTCCTGGTCAAAGCATGTGACTGTGCTGAGAAACAAACTAATCAGTTTTGTGTATGTTTTTCGTGTTATAGCAGGACTGAGATGGGGTCCTTCCGAGAAAAGTCTTCTGCAGTTATACAAGGCATTGTTTGTGGGCTATATAAGGTACAGCTCACCTGTGCTTTCCAGCATGCGGGCAACGTGCCTTCGTACTTTAGAGAGCCTTCAGGCACGAGCACTGAGAATATGCCTTGGCCTGCCACGGTGCACATCTACCTCTGGCACTATAGAGGAGTCACGCACCTACCCTATACAGGTTTACACGTCCTGTGAGCCTCTTCGAGTGCACCTTCCTCTGCTGACCCAACATGCACAGCACCCGTTGTCTTCGCTACAAGTGCACCGACCAGGCTGTACCTATTCGCGATGCCTCGATACGCATAGGCACATGATCCCTTCAGGCTTTGCACCTGCCGTAATCCCTGCAATGCCTCCATGGACATTGACTAAACCGCTGGTGTGCCTTCACATACGTGGAATTTCGTATAAGTCGCATGTTTCTTATATTGCCCTCAAGCAACTCACCTTGGCACATTTAGATGACCGATACAGCGACTCTGTGCACATTTACACCGATGGATCCGTAACTTCATCCGCCTCAGCTGCAGCCTTCGTGATCCCTCAACTCGGTATTTCCCGACAGTACAAATTAGATCATAGGTCATCTTCGACAGCTGCAGAACTTGTTGCTATACAAGAAGCCATGAAATTTGTGAACGACCAAGCACCACGTAAATGGACGATTCTGTCTGATTCAAAATCAGCGCTTCAAGCTATACATTCTTGCTTAAGAAGAGGCCAATTTTACGAGTTAACGTTAGGAATCGTCCAAGCATTTGACCGAACACACAGGGGCGGTCACTTGATTACACTCCAATGGATTCCTGGACACTGCGGCCTGGTTGGCAACGAAACAGCCGATAGCGAAGCAAGAGCGGCAATATACAACGCTCCTATGTACGTCAAAGTACCCTACTCGCGACGTGACGTCAACACATTGTTGAGATCACTCATGCGCGAATGCGCTGCCACTTACTGGTTGCTACCAGATCACCGGAACAAGCGCCTGCGGGAAACAGACCCCAGTATGACTTTTCGTCTTCCAGATAAAATCAGCCGAAGACATGCTAATATACTGCACCGAATTCGCCTGGGCGTCGCCTTCACTCGTCACTACACCCACCTAATCGGCCGTGCGGACGGCCCAAATTGTGAACGCTGCCAAGTGCGCGAAACGATAGCTCACATATTTTGTGACTGTGCATTATACGTGGCACAAAGAGAAATGCTAACTGCAACGTTGGCAAGCATTGGACGAACACCATTAAGTGAAAGCCACATATTGTCAGCAATGAACGACCAAACAGTGTCAAAAACTGCTACAAAGGCTGTTCTAGACTTTATAAAAAGCACTGGACTAGAAACTAGACTGTAGGGTACTACAGTCTAGTTTCTAGTTTCTAGAAGAGGTGGTGCGTAGTAAGTGGCTACTGTACATACGCACCACCTCTTCTTGTCCCCATCATCACCCTTCATCCCTCTTTCTTTCCCTTTTCCCTTATCCCCTGTGTAGAGTAGCAGGCTAGAGCGAACTAGCTCAGGCCGACCTCTCTGCCTTCTAATAAATTCTCACTCACTCACTATAGACTTTCTTACAAAAATACCTAGAAGGAAAGATGGCAACACCGTCTATGTGAATTTCTTAAAAGGGCTGTGCAACACTTTTTGAGCATGGTCAGAAAATGCTGCTGATTGGTAGTATAGGCTCCCTACAACACGCGAGTCAAATATTATAAGACAGCATGCTGCCTAAAATTCACAATAAATTATCAAAGTCAGCTAAAATTGCTTTCTCCTCTCTTGGCAAATCATGCAATTATACCCAAGACTCACACGCAGCAAGCCCATCTATCAGCCGTTGGCTCGCTTGCTCGTTAAAGAAATCGCCGTGGGAGGCCACTACTTGTCCACGCGTGAACGCGCGATCACACTGAAAACCACGCATTCGAAGAAAAAAAGAAGAAAAAAGTGTTCAAGGTCACGAGGCGTGCGTGACGTTTTTCTGTAGCCCTGCCATCTCTCCCTGCCCAGCTTTCAGCGCTTTCGTTGGGATGACAGAAATGAAAATGCAATTGCAGCATACGACATACCTTTGTAACTCCACTCGCACTGGACGGATTCTTAAAATTTTTGCTGCATTGAATTCGTGAGGCAAGAAGCTTTTCCAATAAATTCATTCTATGGTTACTTCAAAAAGCGTTTCAGGGCCCTTTTAAGGGGTGCATTAGAGCTCTGGGAATGACGGTATATGTGTCTGCGGAGCTTGTGTTGACTGGTGTTGAGCGAAGCTTCGGCTCAAAAGTGAATACGACTGCTTAAATAAACCTTCTCTAAAACAAAGCATTTATAAGCGGACCTCATCCACGCGTACTATATTCTAAAATAAAAAACCACTCCCCTAATGGCCCAACCAAACGGAGAAAGAAAGGAACAGACGACAAAAAGTGGCAGAAGAAATGCTCACTTTGCCGTCTGCCTGCCATGTTTAGCGGCCGTTGGTTACTTCTCGCGCTTCGTAAAATTGTACAACAACGCAGAAGGTTCCAGTGTTACATAAAACACGTTTCTTTGCAATGACAAAAACAACTATGGACTATCTCTTCGGAGGGAATCCTGATGGGATGCGAAGCAGCAGCGGTGCGCACGGCGTTGACCCAGTTGAAATGGGCATCTACGCGGGTGCTGGAAGAACGGTTTGAAGCGAAACTCGGTGTAGAGTTTGCTCGAGTAAACATTTGTTTGAAAAGAAATGCCACGGAAGTCGTGACGCGTTGAAGACGCTTGCGCTCAGCTTCCTTGACTCGCGTTTCGTCAGGGTTACCCGCGTGCCATCTGTATTCTCGAACGCGATCCGTGTTCTTGACTCGCATCTTGTCGGTGTCTCTGGTCTTCCACTGCCTACACTTGCATTCGGCTTCCCTCACTCGCGCCTTGTCGGTGTTGACGTCGCTATTCGTGAACGCAATCGGCTTCCCTAACCCTCTCAACGCGGTTTCTCGACGACAGATGAAGAGAGGTGGTGTGGGTGATATGATGGCCGCGTAAGGAGTGGGTTCGAGCGTTGTGAGCAGTGAAGAGGGTGAAGCGAGAGAGTGCCGACACGCAGCGAGTGGCACGCGGCAGCCGAGGGAGAGAGACTTGAACGCACACAGCGATGAGGGCGTGAGCTTCATGGCACCGCTCCAACACCTGCGGCGAGGGGAGTGGTGCGGACAGAGGGACAATGTTACTCGGCTAGTCAAAGAGCTGCTTCGCATCTGAAAATAAATAGCTTATCACGTGCTCTTTTAGTAACAAATCAAGCATTTTAACGTGAAGCTAGATGCGTCTTCGGGGTACACAAATTCGATTCAAGTTCAAAGCTCCCATATCCCGGCATTCACATCTGCCAGCAGCTCGCTAGCGCCAGATTCCCCTCTAAGTAATTTTGTGAGAAACTTTATGGTACAATCCTGATGGGGGCGGAAATGTTATAGGCCCGTGTGCGCAGATGTGTGTGCACGTTAAAGGACCACAGGTGGTAGAATTTTCCGGAGCCCTCCACTACGGCGTCTCTCATAATCATATGGTGGTTTTGGGACATTAAACCCCACGTATCAATCAAATCAATCAAACTTTATGGTACAAGCTTCATCAATTTTTTTAGATGTTAAGCATCTTATGAACTCGCTCAATCCGGTGGGGTCCACGATCAACTGCGCACGCGCGTCACTTCCTTGCTCTCTCACTTCGCAAGGCCGACGCAGACAGCGTCTGCTAGCCTACTACGCTCTCTCCCCCTCTAGACATCCCTCCCTGTGGCGTGAACACCCCCATTGCGTATGCGCGTCCCCTCCCCGTTTCCTTCTCTCCATCGCTTCTCCTCTCGCCGATACAGGCTGCTACTGATAGCGAGTTTCACGAATAAAAAACTGACTGCTCTTACTGCACAACCGTTCACTGTACCTCCCTTTCCCCGTGTATATAGGCACTGGATCTGGACCTAAAAGGTAGTGCCGGTGGGAGATTTTTCCTGTGCGTTGTAGAAAAATAAAGAGTCGCTGCGTAAACGTTAACTATGACCGCTGCTACACGGCCCAAGCGATTCCGGTTCGAACTTGGGTCAGATGAAATGCCCCAGGTGGCATTTGCGTGCCGTAAAACAAGCCACTGACAAAACTCGACATACGGTATATCTATGGAGCCCTTTATCAGCAATGTTATTCGTGCAAGAACCGCTCGAACGTCAAAAACTCTGTACACCAATATACGATAGTAATTTCATAAATCCATCGCCCGATAAAATTTTCCTATCACTTACCTGTGTGGCTGTGTGAGATTCTTAACCTTCACTTTTATTTCTGATGGGCCCCGCTCGTAGCCGTGTAGTCGCAGCGAAGCGTCAATCTTGTACGCGCCATGGCGCCTCAAGTCTGTTGCAGTCGCTCCTACTAGCGGTCAGTTACTGTAAAGAACTCTTGGTTTGACCAAGACGTGCACGTACATTGCGACGTAGTTCAAAAGCTTGCGACACTCATAATCAGTTTGCTTCGAGGTGCTCCAACAACTCCGACGGAGCGAGAGTTGAACTAAGCGCTGAAGGCAACGGTCGACTGCTTGTCGTCTGCTTCTCCCGGAACTACATTCGGTTGATGCGAATCCTAAATTATGCAATACTTCAGAAATTGTTCCGATTTAAACAGTTTATCATTTGCTTCTTTATAAACATCTTGCTGTTTTAAACCGTTTTTATTGAACTATGCTCGATTATGTTTTTATTGTGATTTCAACAAGCTCGGCTAGGGGGTGCAGACGACTGCAAAATCGCAATTTCTCTGGCAGATCGCGATGCGTGGGTTGCGATAGTCTTGATCCCAATGACGCCTTATCGTGAATAAAAGTGACCGTGTAGCAGCACCTAATCTGGATCGTGGTTAATCCGGATCGACACTGATCGCGATTAAAAGTGCCCGTGTGACACCGGTGTAAAAGTAGATTGTGGGTTTCCGTGTTCAATCGGAGACTTCTGTCGCTCATTGCCCATTAGTAACAATTGGCATGTTCCAGTAGAAAACACATGCATGCTTAGAGCCTCCCCAGGTTTCTCTCCTGATCAACACCGTAATGAGCACCAGCGTCAACGCTGCTGTCCATGCCACGTCTTCGCATCTACATATGGTTTGCTTTAGCGGGAGATGCTGTAATTTTTTATGAGTCACATCTGAGACTACGTTTGCTGTTACTGTTCGCTGCTCAATATTTTACACGTTTTTTTTAATTTTGATAGTTTGCCTATAGGCATAGTAAACTTCTCAATAATAATATTTAAAATTTTACCTGTCAAAATGACGTTACAATTACGAGGCGATGCACATTAGAGGAAGGCCCTCTAAATTTCTATCACCATGACTTCGTTGAAGCGACACTGACACAAAATTTGGTTCCTGTCATAGCCTGAACGATCGACTTATATGAACACGCGTATGGCATCCACAAAATCTAAACAGCGAATGTAGCGTGGGAGGTAAATATAATGAATAATGGAGTTCTCGTGCACAATCAGGCGCTATGCGCCTCGCCTCGCAGCATTGGCATCAACCTGATGGAATATTTCGTCCGCAATTTGTGACATAATTGTCGGTACAGGTCACTTTCGGGGCTATTCTTCGAGAAATGCAACAAAAATGATAACTGCTCTTCATTCTGTTTTGACTTCTGGTGTCCTCTGTCAGCAGCCAGATAACTACCATCGTGGCATTGCGACTCACACTTGCTTCAGAACACAGAAATACCTAACAGAAACCCTAGGCGCAATCAAGAGTGGGCTTTCAAGGCCCAAAATGTTCTTTCTTTGAGAAGCACGCTTTGCCGGCTTTCTTTTACCTTATCTCGTTGAAATGATAAATTTTGAGTCTTGTATACTTGCCGGTCAAACCAAATTCAAGTCATGGCAGATGCTGTTTATTTGTTTTGTTTTTGAAAAAACTTGCGCCGATTTTGTTTCTTTCTAACATTCTCATAAAAACAAGTATCGCTGAAGCTTTGCCAAAATGGAAATAGTATTTATGCTCATATCCTCTCTTAGAACTACTCGTGCCATAGAGTTTATTAAAATTAAATATAGAGTGGACTATGGTGCTGCAATAATTCAGCTACTGAGGGAATTATGGGTAGTACACAAATTTCGCTCGCTTGCTGGCTTCGAACACACCTGTGCCTTTGTTTATGGTTGTGTATTGATTTTGTTTCGAATAAAAGAACGCACCGTTGTAAACCTCATAACCCTACTTAAATTGGTGAGCCCAAAAGGTTAAAGTTGGGAAGTACATCTGCTGATTATTTTCTGATTGTCGTCTCGTGACAAAGCAGCACCAAGCCATGCGAAGCGAAACGGAACCGCAAGTACTAAGATTAGACAAATTCGTGTACTATCTATCATTACAGGCACGATGAAGCGCCGTGCGTTGCAGCTCGCGTAGACACTAGTGCCAGAGTTCCCTCTAGTTTATTTGCTTAGAGTAAACTGTATGGCTATTGTCACTCATAAACTTGTGAGTATACGTCAGTGCCTTCTTCAGAATTATAGTTGGAGCGATTTTCCGGAGCCCTCCACTACGGTGTCTCTCATAATCATGTGGTGGTTTGGGAACGTTAAATCCCCCATATAAATCAATTGGAGCAATTCTTTGGTGGCTTACCTAAAACGGAACGAAAGTCTTAAAGCCAATTTTCTATATATTTCGAACATACATGCCGATTTCTCCACACTAAATGATTTATTTATTTATTTATATGTGGGGTTTAACGTCCCAAAACCACTATATGAACGTTCCATACACGGCGTGCGGAACCACTGGAGAAAAGAACACAGCAACAAGAACGGCAGGAAGAACGATGGTGGAGAAGGGGACACCACAAAGAAAAGTCGCTAGTTTCGGAAACGGCTGGACAGTCACTTCGTGAGGTAGGGAGCGAATTGGTCTCCTAATGTAGGGTCATTTTTGTTATTTTGTATTAAAAAAATATGAACTAATGGTGACTGGATAGTTCTTTGATATTTATTTATTTATTTATTTATACTGTCAACCCTCACTTGAGGGTCATTACAGAGAGGGAAGCATAGGATATGGAAAGTAAATACAGACATTGATATTTTCAGCAACTTTTAACAATAACACAATAGCATATTCATTGCTCGGCAAAGTAAACATCAAGAGCACATTCAAATTTTTCAACGTCAGAATTTTCAACAATATGTCGCGGCAATTTGTTCCACGCTTCTATAACATCAGGGAAAAAAGATTTGCGAAAGACGTCCGTGCGAGCACCGAAGGGGCGAACTGCCGCGTCATGATTGATCCGGCTACTGAGCTTATGCGGGGGGTGTACGTAAATTGTTCTATTTTTATTTGACCATGCAATATCTGAAAAAATACTTTTAGGCACTGCTTTTGTCGTCTAATTTCTAGAGATTCCAAACCACTTAGTTTTAACATCTCTGTAACCGAATCGGTCCTTTTATACTTCGAACATACAAATCGCGCGGAATGTCTCTGAATTTGTTCCAGCTTATCTATTAAATCCTTTTGGTGGGGGCTCCAGGCAGCACAAGCACATTCTAAAACAGGGCGCACAAATGTTTTATATGCAAGCAGCTTGACGTCTTTCGTAGCATTCGGTAATTTAGCACGCAAGAAACGCAGCTTTCTGTAAGAGGCACAGCATACATTCTCGACATGTGCACGCCATTTCAAATCATTCGTAATATGCACTCCCAAATATTTAAATGCACACACCTGCGGTAAATAATTAGGTCCAATGCTGTACGTAAATGGTAAAACGTGTTTCTTGGTAGTTATATGCGTATATATTGTCTTAGAATAATTTATTGTCATCTCCCATTTATCGCACCATGTTTGAAAATCATCAAGACAATCATTAATTACAATTTGGTCATTCGCACACGTCACTGGGGCATAGAATAAACAATCATCAGCAAACAATTCAATTTTTACAGGAGGGTTAACAATGTCAACAACATCATTTATATACACCAAGAACAGCAATGGGCCCAACACGGAGCCTTGGGGCACACCGGAATAAACATCAAGTGATTCAGACTCAAACCCATCAATTCGTACCAACTGCTTGCAGTTCGTTAAGTATGCCTCAATCCACTTCAAGATATTTTCGTTTACGCCTGTTCGTTTGATCTTGAAGAGCAATTTATGGTGGGAGACCTTATCGGAGGCTTTTGCAAAGTCTATGCATATCACGTCGACTTGTTCTCTGTTATCTACAGCAGCGGCAAAATCGTGGAGAGTTTCAACCAGTTGGGATAACGTGGAAAGCCCTTGCCTAAACCCGTGCTGTTGCCTACATATCAGCCCATTTGTCTCCAAGAAAATAGCCATCTGTTTGGCAATGACGTGTTCAAAAACCTTACAGCAAACGCACGTCAGAGACACTGGCCTGTAGTTGGTAAAAAGCATCCTGTCGCCACTTTTAAATACCGGTTTCACAATGGCGCTCAGCCAGTCTTTTGGAAGCGAATGTGTCAAGAGTGATTTTTTGAAGATAATGACTAAATAAAACGACATCCACTCCGCATACCGCCTCAAAAACACAGTTGGTATTCTATCCGGTCCATTAGCCTTCTTTTCGTTCAAATTAAGTAGCTGCTGAAACACGCCCGCTTGATCAAATGAAACTGGATCCATGGCGCATGTGCAAGTATCGGCCATTTCCTTATCTTCATCCGTGAATGCCATCTTTGTAAATACAGATTGGAAAAAGCGATTGAAACCATTAGCTATATCTTGTTTCTGGGTTACAACATCAGAGCCAACCGCGATATGTTCAATCGCCTCTTTCCGATCTCTCAAGTATAGCCAAATTTTCTAGGTGAAGTGCGCAAGAACCCAGAAAGCGTTTCATTGAAGAACCTTTTTTTGGACTTGGAGATTTAAATTTTCAACGCTGTTCGTAGTTGGAAAATCTGCTCAGAGTGGCCTTGTCTTTTGCGTAATCTCTTTATTTTGCGTTTAGTGTTGATAACATCTCTAGTGATCCAGGGGTTAGTCTTCCTTGTTTTTTTCAATCGAATGGGAACAAACCTTTCTATACAGCTGTTAATTATTGATTTCAATTTCTGCCACAAACAATCAACTGGCTCGCTATCAGAGGCTTGCTTGAAATCATCGAAAGCAGTTTCCAAAAAGTCTAATACTGACGTGTCATCTGCCCGGCCGTAGTCACTAACAGGCACCCGAACGAAGGGTCGTTTTCCAGTTTTTGTACCACATAGAATCTCAACCGAAATCAGTTTGTGGTCAGATATGCCGTCTTCGACCGTAACACTGAAGTCCTCCATAGTGCCCGAAAGGAATACCAGGTCCAGCAGTGACTGAGAACCCGATGTTACTCTAGTGTCCTGTTGAACAATTTGGGTTAGGTTATGGCTGATCATTATTTCAAATAACTTTTCGCTGCTAGTAGCATCCTTATTACCGGCCGATAGAGAAATCCAGTCTATATTTGGTAGGTTAAAGTCTCCGGCCAGGACTAATTTTGTTGTCTTGTTTACATTTGAGTTCAAAAACGTCTGAAGGTCTTCCAGGAACTCGGGCGAAGTGGCAGGTGGTCTGTATACGGTTCCGATAAGGTAATTGGTGTTCGCATACGTAATTTTACACCATACAGATTCCGATAAATTGCAATTAAAGGGTACTGCTGAGATACATTTTTTATGACAATTGCAATGCCCCCACCACGGGAATTTCTGTCCCAGCGAAACACTCTGTACCCAGGAGGAACAACCACATCATTCGGAATATCGTTGTTTAGCCAAGTCTCTGTTACAATCACCACAGAGGGAGATCTCTACAGCAATAAATGTACGAGTTCAGTTACCTTATTAACAAGACTACGAGCATTGAACAGGAGAAGCACTAGCTACGCATGTGACGGTGCAGCCACTGCCCCTCCCACCGGGGCGCCGCCAACGCTGTCAGAGTTGCGCGTTGCTGCTGGCGATTCTTTAGCATACCGCTCCTTACGACATGGTCGGCGTTCATCTCGGTTGTAGTCCCATATAAATAAGCTTTCGCCTACCTTCAATTTGTCATAAACTAGCGATACCTTTTTTCCGCTGCCCCTGTCCGCAGCTGCGCTGTCCCACAACTTTTTCCGCACCGCGACCGTCTCCTTCGAATAATCATTGCTCACGCTAATAGAAGTTCCCTTTAGTTTGCTGCAGTTTCGGAGTATAGTATCTTTTTCTTTGAAATCGTAGAACCTCATTATGACTGGTCTAATATGCCCCGGCCGTTGCTTGCCCAATCTATGAATTCTTTCTATTGTTTTAACATGGACGTTCAGTTTTTTGCCAAATATATTGTCGACTACAGAAACTTTCAGGTCTGACTCCGATTCCGGGCTGCCTTCCTTTACGCCAAAAACCAAGAGGTTATTGCGTCTACTTCTGTTTTCAAGTTCACTTAGCCTTTCTGCCTGTGTTTTTACAGTATGTTCCAGAACTTCAATTTTTGCGTTCAGTTCTTGGACTGAAGCAACCAAGCCAGCCAATCCATCGGTATTTGTCTGTATCTGGGCTAATTGATCATGAATGCCAGTCAACCGACGGTCAAATGCTGCCTGATTTTCCAAAATAGTCTGTAGCTGCTGGGCCGCAGTAGGGCCGGGGTTTTCTTCGACATCCCCCGCCATCAACAACCGCAGCAACACAGACCAGCAATCAACAAGAATCAGAGAACATCTATGAGGGCACGGCAGGACAATCAAAAATCTATTATCGCTACGGTAAGTGACAACAGTAGTTTGACAACCAACCTGGAAGACGAACGGTGGCAGTCTAGGCATTTCGTTCGCATGGACGTTGCCGTGCCCTCTAAGGAGTTGCTTGATGTGCTGCTCTTTAAGTAGCTGCGCTGCCGGTGACGTCACTGAGGCCGATGCTCCGTTGATCCACGGCGCATCTTCCAAAACCAGGTTGAGATGAGGAAGCAGGAAAGGCGTCCCATCAGAACCGCTTGTCGCGATCGCTGTCAAAATCCACGGCACAACCTGGAAGACGAACGGCGGTAGTTTAGGCATTTCGTTCGCATGGACGTTGCCGTGCCCTCTACATATAATTTATATACATATAAATATGTATAATAATAATAAAGCCCTGGTCTTCGAGATAAACGCAAAGCAAGAAGTGTTTTTACCAGGGCCAAACTTATTTCATTGCCTATTTTGTGAGTTACGTCTCCTAGACTCTCCTATACCTTGTGGGAATCCAGGCTTTCGCACCAGTCCCTCGACGCCATTGTATACCTTGAACAGTTATCGCATCACTCTCCTCCAGACGGTATGGATGGCGGCTAGTCATAAATCGCTGTCACTTCGCAGCCATCTCCGCCCCTCAAAGTTTAACATGGTGTACCATTCGCCTAATTTTGGCTTAATTCGGCCCTCGCGCGCGCTTGCCCGACAAGCGGGGGTGTGACACCAGATTCGGGAGACCACTGCGGGATATCGGAGGGTGCGTATGCGTTGTGGCCTCTCCGGTCGGTGGCGTTCCTTTGTTCTTCTTCGCCGCCGGCCAGTGGTTACGTCGTCTCGCCGACGCCCCGGCTACGGTGAATGCGCGCTCCTCTCCGCGGTCTCGAAGCGCCGAGTCAGCGCCTTGTGATCGTGCACCGTATGTTCCTCTCAACTGTTGCTATGTCTATTTTCCTTATTGTTCTGCATACTCTGGGGTGCGCGATCAAGGGAGCGCTGGCCGAAAAGTAAGTCGGCGCTTCAAAATTGGTTGTTTGTTTATTTGTTTGTTCGATTGTTCTATAAGTGCGCCATTTGCGGCCACTGCTCAATATAATTGGTAACTTGAGTTAGCTAAGTGGTGTTTTTGTATATTTATGTTATTTAGGATAGGTGTATATATTAAGTGTAAGGTCTGTTTACTAAATTTCCCGTAATAAATCAACCAATTTGAAGAGCATCACCTAAGTTCTACCTCATCGCGCGTGCGCGGGCTCGCTTTCCTTTCATGGCGATAGTTCGATCTCGCGTTCGCAGCTCCACGAATAGTATACACGGCGGGATAAGACGGACGAACGAGGACGGGGCACCCCTGCTTGCAGCTCGCAGTGCTCGAACACGGGGTGGTGTACGATGGCAACACCTGTAACAGATAATAATACCACAACCTTCAACACTTCCTGGGCATGGATCAACATTATTTTTGTACCTAAAAAGTGACAAAACGCATATAAATAGAACAAAAAGCTAGCCAATAAATAAGGGGGGGGGCATTATTTGCAGTAATTATCATATAGATGGTGCAAGGCCGGGCCCCAGGTGTGCCCCATAGCGCGATCGTCTTAGGACGGGGAGTGTACGAGCACAAGCTTTCTCGATAGAACATCTCGGCCTGTTATGTTTAGACTAACTGAACGGAACCAGAGCTCAGTTATACTATTATGGGAAACGTATAAGGTCGGGCTTTCATTACAGCGCAGAGATTCATGGTCTTAGGACCAGGAATGAATGGCACCGACGAAAGGCCACGTTCTCCTGAGGGTCGACCGAATAAACTGTTTGCAGGCCCAAATCTTGTTTCCGGTAACTTGAGCCATGCTCCAATACAAATCGAAGAATCGACTGCCTCCGCCACCCCACCACCACATATAAGTGCAATTGAGAATCTGCCTGAGCGCGCAGAATAAGAGAGACTCGAACCGGCGGAGGCATGCGCTTTGGAATAAGTGCCACGGGCGCAAGTCAGGGGTCACTTGGAGGCCGGTGTCAGCAGCGCGGGAAAGCGCAACGCCATTCGCGCTGGGCCAAACTGTTCTCTCCCTTCCTCCATCTTTTAAATGCGAATACATTTCTTAGTCGGGCTATGTCAGGCATACGCCGTCGTTCATGGCGCTGCTCTCATTCTCCGTTTCCCCTCCCTCTCCCCTACCAACAGCTGCGGGTGCACGTGCTTATCCTCGCCCCTGGCAACTAGAGAACGTGGTGCTAGAGTGTGTAGGAGAGGGTGGGTGCAGTGCTTTACCGCTCCTTGTCTTGCCGTTTGCTCTGTCTCCTCCCTGCGCCCCACTTTCCAGTCCGCTCGCACCTCACTCTCAACCGTTCGCTGGCTTGGCGCCTCTCAAGAACATCCGGAAATGTGTGCTCGAGCAATGCCACCTAGAATATCAGGCCTGCTAACTGCCGCCGTGCCCCGTAGCCGTGTTCTAGTAGCTAAGGTACACGGCTGCTGACCCGCAGGTCGCGGGATCGAAACCCCGCTGCGGCGGCTGCATTTCGGATGAAGGCGGAAATGTAAGCCCGTGTGCTCAGATTTGGGTACATGTTAAAGAAACTCAGGTGGTCTTAATTTCCAGAGCCCTCCACTGCACAGTCTCTCCTAATCGTATGGTGTTTTGGGACGTTAAACACCGCATATAAATAAAATCACTGCCACCGTGACGTCACTCATTTTGCCCGAGCGAGCGCTTGAACGGGAGGCTGTGAGTTTATTGCCTCTATCGTCTCCCGTTAAAGGTTGAAGCGTTTGCAGCGAGTTTTACACGGTTAACAGCTTTATTCTGCCTTTTGAATCAAAAAGGGCGCTGGTTTAGGTAACGTATTTCGCTTAAAAGTTCACCAATTGAAGAGCGAGTCATCACTTCTACGAGAAAGTAAAAAAAAAATTGTACGCTATTAAACGTGTGGTCGATCTACAAGAGCATTTGATGGACCAACAAAGTGATGAAATAAATACGGTGAATTTTATTCATTCTTCATTAACACACACACACACACACACACACAATGTAGAGCATGCAGAGAAACTGTTCCTACTCATTTGGAAAGTTTTATGCAGTGTTACTTGTACTCTTTGGAATATCTGTCTTCAGAGACACGTAGTTATTCAGAAGAGTTTGTGCTGCTGACCCAAGTATGTTATTAAGCACATTATCAGTGTCACGACCATCACAAGAAAGAACAAAATCTTTCGTTTCACCAAAAATATTGTGACTGACACAAGAAGCGGCATTCCCTCTTTGCTTTAGGCACTCTCGCAGTGGTGCGTGGTCGGTCATATAACTTACGTCCTGAGAAAAATGGTAGTACTGGGTGTATATTAAACCATTTAGCCCCCGTGGGTGCTTCTACTTCACTACCGGTTCTTGGATCGGTATATTTAGGTAGTGGTTCTTAAACATTCTATCTAGAAGAAGAAATCACGCTACTGAAAACCAATTAACTCTTTCATCACCGCGCCTATTGAAATCAATCACCAGTGATCAACGCTTTGGTTCGTGAATTTTGGCATGTTAAATTTGATTCTCGTGGACCCAGCCCTTTCTATTAGTTAGTCCAGCCACTCATCTTTCAGAATCAATTTGAATTTGCCTGTTTTGGCAACATAGCAATATTTGAAAGACGTTTGCACGAATCAATGTGCATTTGTGTTCGGAAAAACGCACTAGGTTGGTTAACTTGACAATAATGCGTACCTCTCGGGATTATGCTACAGTAGCATCGAAGTTCTTTAATTAAAAGAATCTTTGCAAGCCAAATATCGATATAAAGAGTCAGCTTCGCAATTCGACAGTGTTAAGCAGTAATAATTGCTAGAAATGTATGCCAGCTATTCAATAAATAGCTGTTACTGAGAGTCAGGTAAAATTTATTTCACAAAAAATATTTCCGAAGATCCGCCGCACGTTTAAAATGTCGAGATGACCTCCTCAGTCAGTTTCCCGTAGCTTTGGGTTTTGCTCGTAGCGTTACATCAGACTCAGGGTCGCAGCTAGTGTCACTAGTCGCTCCTCTGGCGTAATCGTCATGCGCGCATGGGTGCGCACCAGCGCTGCAAAACACATGCTCTGCTTGAAACTGTCTTTAAACCCCACCTAAACTGAGTGAGGACGAGCTTAGAGTCCGTATATGACAGAACGCCAGCTTCAAGTCTTGCGGCGACGATGTTCTGCGTCATCCTGAGACGTCCGCAACCGTTCATGATTTTTTTACTGCCTGAATTTGTCTTCTCTGTCACAAGGGCGTAGCTACTGATCTTTGTGCACAATCTTATAGCTACTCTGGTTACGCGCAAGGTCCACACTTCGCTGGGGCGCGGTGTGCTGGCGCCGGATGCAGAGCTTCTCATGGCGACAAAGAGGCTACTGGAGCACATCTTGGTCCTGACTACGGAGCAGTGCGAAATATTTTAGAACTTCACACTATATCGTTCTTTTTTTAATACGATGGGCAAAATGCTCAGAAATATTGTCACAATGCAGAAACAGCTGCAGACAAATACAGGAAACTCACTTTATTGTATCAGAACATTGCCAAACTGATCGGAAGAGAACCTCGTCTTCTTCTCTCACTGCGCGTTTTCTTCGTTATTCTCTTGGTGCTGCACATTCAATGTGGCATTTGCCCCCCTCCAGAGAGCAGCGTCCCGATGCTCTTCTACAAAAGACGGTGTAGTAGATGTATGGTGTAAATCAGTCCGAAAAGGAGAGCTTCATTTTCACAACGTGCACAATTTCTGGTTTTTTCTGGCGAGTTGTCGAGGGACTGTCAGGAACGACCACGTAATTAACGTCACTCAGGCGTTGTAAAACTGTGTAGCGGCCAAAATACTTCTTCAGCAATTTTTCAGACAGTCCCCGGCGGCGGATAGGACTCCATACCCAGACTTTGTCGCCGGCCCGATAGACGACATGTCGGTGTCACAGAATATAACGTTGGGTGTCGTGATTTTGCTGCTGGGTGATTCGGACGCGCGCAAGCTGCCTCGCTTCTTCTGCTCGTTGGGTAAAAGATACAGCGTCCAAATCGATGTCATTGCAGTCATGCAGTAACATAGCGTTAAGCATCGTCATCACTTCACGGCCATGAAAAAGACTGAACGGCGTTCTTCCTGTAGTTTCTTGCTGTGCTGTATTATAGGCGAACGTGATGTACGGTAGAATGTCGTCCCAGTTCTTGTGATCCACGTCAACGTACATACTCAACATGTCGGCAATAGTCTTGTTGAGGCGTTCTGCTGAGCCATTGGTTTGTGGATGATAGGAAGTGGTTTTCCGATGGGCTGTTTTACTGAGCTCAAGCATTGTCTTCAGGAGCACGGCCGTGAAAGCGGCACCTCGATGGGTTATTATGATTGAAGAAGAATGGCGATTTGGGCTAGTTGGTTTGAATTCATAGTAATAAGGGCTGCAGCGCGAGCACGAATGTGCTAGAAGAAACAGACAAAGTCGAGGTACGGAAGGCAAAAGAGGACAACACAGCGCTCGTGTTGTCCTCTTTTGCCTTCCGTACCTCGACTTTGTCTGTTTCTTCTAGCACATTCGTGCTCGCGCTGCAGCCCTTATTACTATGAGTTATTATGATTGTCGGAGCACCGTGCCTTAGGACGATATTTTTTATGAAGAATCGTGCGGTTTCAATGGCGGTGCCACTTGACAAAACCTTTGTTTCCGCGTAGCGCGTAAGATAATCAGTGGCGACTATTACCCACTTGTTGCCAGCATGGGAAGTCGGATATGGTCCAAGGAGATCCATTCCAATTTGGGCAAAAGGTACCGTGGGGACTTGAATTGGTTTTAATAGTACAGCTGATTTTAACGGTGGCGATTTTCGTCGTTGGTAATCGAGGCACGTGCGCACGTAATGCGTCACTATAGCTGGAAGTCTTGGCCAGTAGTATTTCTGTTGGATTCTGGCCAATGTGCGTGTGTATCCGAGATGACCAGACGTTGGCTTATCGTGGCAAGCACAAAGTATCTCCTCACGGAGTGACGTCGGAACGACAAGTAGGTGGGTGCTTCCTCTAGGAGAAAAGTTCTTTTTATAGAGAACACCACTACGTAAGCAGAATGACAGCAGGCTCCTTGCAAATCTTCTAGGGACATTTGTTGTCCGTCCATTAAAAATTCAATAAGGGGAAGCAACTCACTGTCTTCTTTCTGCTTGCACGAAATCGTAGTGATGTCGACGACTCCTACAAACGCCATGCCGTCATCTTCTGTGTCATCGTCGCGCTTTATCGGTGACCTTGATAAGCAATCGACGTCGGCGTGCTGCCGTCCGGACTTATACACGACCGTCATATCAAACTCTTGAAGGCGTAAGCTACACCGTGCGAGCCGACCAGACGGGTCTTTCAAGTTGGTCAGCCAGCAGAGGGAATGATGGTCGCTGATTACGTAGAAGGAATGACCACAGAGGTACGGACGAAACTTCATAACAGCCCATACGACAGCAAGGCACTCTTTTTCCGTTGTGGAGTAGTCGGACTCGGCGCGGGAAAGCGTCCTACTAGCATATGCGATCACACGCTCGGCTGAGTCTTGCGACTGGACGAGTACAGCGCCTAAACCCACGTTGCTGGCATCTGTGTGGACCATGGTAGGAGCATCCTCATCAAAGTGAGCAAGCACAGGCGGAGTCTGCAGGCGTTGTCGGAGATCGTCAAATGCCACCTGTTGATCGTCGCCCCATGTGAACGAAACGTCTTCTCTTGTGAGTCGTGTTAACGGCGAGGCTATGTGGGAGAAATTGGCAATAAACTTTTGGTAGTATGCGCATAGGCCCAGGAAACACCTGACTGCTTTCTTGTCTTTTGGCTCCGGAAATTTTCTGACGGCCGAAATCTTATCGGGATCAGGTCGAACACCTTCATGGCTCACCACATGGCCTAAAAATTGGAGCTCCTTGAAACCGAAATGACACTTCTCGGGTTTCAGTGTCAGGCCAGCAGAATTTATTGCCCTGAATACCAATAGCAGCCTGCTCAGGTTTTCCTCAAATGTTTTTGAAAAAAACAATGACGTCGTCCATGTAGAGCAGACATGTCTGCCACTTAAGGCCTGAATGAACGGTATCCATCAGTCTCTGAAATGTTGCGGGGGCTGAGCACAATCCGAATGGCAAGACTTTAAATTCATGAAGCCCGTCAGGCGTTACAAAAGCCGTTTTTTCTCTATCTCGCTCGTCGACCTCAATTTGCCAATACCCACTTTTGAGGTTTATTGACGAAAAGTAGCGCGCATACCTCAGCCTGTCGAGTGAATCATTGATGCGCGGTAACGGGTATACGTCTTTCTTAGTCACATGGTTCAGCTTGCGGTAGTCGTCACAAAATCACAAGCTTCCGTCTTTTTTTTAACCAGCACTACCGGCGATGCCCAAGGACTTCTTGATGGCTGGATGACGTCATCATGGAGCATTTTCTTCACTTGTTTCTGGATTGCTTCACGCTCTTTCGGTACCACGCGGTATGGGTTATGTCACATTGGCCTTGCCGTCTCTTCCGTAATTATCCGATGATTCGTCAGTGGCGTTTGACTGACCCTCAAGGTCGATGAAAAACAGTCTTTGAACGGGTGAAGAAGATCTACTAGACGCTGTCTCTGCGCTGGTGACAAATCCGTGCTTAAGTCAATAGGTCTGTAGTGCCTTGTGTAATGTGTCGTCGATCATTGGCGAAATTCGTCAACAGAACCTCGGCTTTACCGCACACAACATTGACGATAGTTCTTGCAATTGCAACACCGCGAGAGAGTAGAAGCGTCAATACTTGTTCAGCGATTCCTTCTCCAGTATTCTGCTCGCTGCACGTGACTGAAACAAGGCGGCACGATAACGGAGGTACGGTCACATCGTCAATGACTCGCAGGGATTTTCGGTGTAGCGCTGCGCTTTGATCCGCTGAAAAGGTCAGTACGCCGTCCGGAATATTGATGATGGCACCATATTCACGCAAGAAATCCATCCTCAAGATTGCCTGTTTGCAACACTCAGAAAGAATAACAAAAGTTGCGACGAAGGATGCATCCCCTATCTTCTTTCTTGCGGTGCACTTTCCGGTAGGTGTGAGTAGCTGCCCTCCCGCTCCTCTAATCTGCGGTCCTGTCCATTCCATTCCAACCTTCCTGAGCGTGTCTGCCAGACTCTCACTCACTATTGAGAAGTCCGCGCCAGTGTCGAATAATGCCATGGCGTCATGTCCGTCAATCGTAATTGCAACTTCGGCAGTAACAACCCCATCTTTCGTCGATTCATTGAAAATGTGTCTCTCTTCGCTCGGCAATATTGGGGCATTTGCAGCACTTCGACGATTCGCAACCTTCCCCCCTGAGGTCGCTGCTTTTAGTTTCCCCGGCGTGGACTAGGAGATTTCCCTCTTGGCATTTCATTGGTGCTCCGTCTAGAGGATGGAGAATAACGCCCAGGAGAGGGTGAGCGTGACCGAAACCCAGGAGGAACATCCCGCGGGGTGATGACACTCGTGTCGACGTCAGGTGTTCCGTTGAAATGGTGCCGAGGAACAGTGGAAGGAAACCCTTGGTACCCTGCGGCGCGATACGGGCAATACCGAACGATGTGGCCTGCTTCCCCACAGTGAAAGCACAGGAGCCTATGATCAGGGGTACGCCAGATGTCAGTTTTTGCGAAGTGGTGGCTGCCTCGGCGTCGAAGTTTCTCTGTAGTACCAAGGCGCTGTCGGAGGATGTTGCTGGTGGTACTGATGTGGTGTCGGCACGTTCGCTGGCTGTCGGTGGACTACGTCTGCATAGCTTGCCCTGGGAGTGCTCGTGTTCAGCTCAGGAAGCGAGAGCGCTTGCCTGATCTCCTGGCGTACAACTTCCGTTACTGAGGTGATCGCGCAGTCATTCGGTTTGGCGACGAGCTTCTTGACCTCTTCTTGTACAATTTCTCGCATTAGTTGGCGCAAAGAACCTTCGTCGGGTGTTGTTGCTGTGGTCGTGGCTGCCACACTGATCGGTGCACTGTGGGTTGGGCGGTCATACTGGCGATAACGTAGATGCAGTGTGCGTTCGATAGATGTCGCCTCCTTGGAGAATTCATCCACACTTGTAGGCGGGTTTCGTACGAGACCAGCGAAGAGCTCCTCCTTAACGCGCTGCATGAGGTGGCTAACCTTTTTGGCTTCGGGCATATTAGGATTTGCTCAACGAAATAGCCACGCCATGTCCTCAATAAACATCGTAACGGATTCATTTGGTTTCTGAATCTGTGACTCGAGGAGACGCTGTGCGATTTCTCCTCTTTCAGTGCTCGCGAACGTGTCGAGGAACTTCTGCCGGAACTCGTCCCAAGACGACCACACGCGGTTCGTGAACCATGTTCGGGCTTCGTCTTGAAGCGCAAAATAAACGCAGCCCAATTTCTGTGTCGTGTTCCACCCGTTAACATTCGATGTGTGCTCGAATTTCTCGAGCCAGTCATGTGCATCCTCATATGCGCTTCGGTGGAAGTCAACCGGAAGTCGAGGGTTCAAAACAGTCACCTGTGTCGTGCTTGGGCAGGACATGTTGGGGCCAGTGCTTCCAGGCGCCGTCATGCTTTCTGGCACAGTCACGCTTTCCGGCAATGGACCAAACTCCGGGCTGAGGCCTAACAGGTGTCGGCTGCTGCGGTGAACGGCGGTGTCGATGCACGGAAGTGTTTCTGGACTAGATGCGGGGCTGTTGTCAGGCGTCCCGAACATGTACCCAGCGCCTCCACCAGTGTCACAATGCAGAAACAGCAGCAGACGAATACAGGAAACTCACTTTATTGTACCAGAACACTGGCAAACTGATCGGAAGAGAACCTCATCTTCTTCTCTCGCTGCGCGTGTTCTTCGTTGTTCTCTTGGTGCTGCATATTCAATGTGGCGATATGCCTATACGTTTATACAGGAACGCCAACCTATGCTAAGTGAGGTGGCTCTTGGAAAGAGGTTATGCTAGACGAAATAGCGAAGTTCATTGGACATCTGGTTTATAGAAGTATTATTCACATTCCGGGTATTCACCTATATTTGGACACCTGGAGGCTTTAGTCACAAAGAAACCAAAATTTTCTGAGAAAAGTGTACAGGTTCACTTGTGTCTCAAAAAAAAAACAAGTAATGCTTCACAGCATGTCACGAGCAACAAAGCAGCACATCAGCTCTGATTTTCTTTGTCTCTGTGAAGAGAATCATTTTCTACAGCATTTAATAACTTTTATACTGTTCCTGGATCATTTGTCTTCAAAATTTATATTTGAATTTTCCTAATTATGAATGTTTTTGCATTTATACTGTTTTATTGCACTGTATACCAGGTGACAATCATAAATTACACTCTGTTCACATTTTTCTTTATTATAAATTATTTTTGGTGCTCTACAAGAACTTTTTTTAAAAGCACTGCATTTCTCAAAATTTGGTATGCTCCAATGCGTCCTCGAGTAATTTTCAAACTGGCAAACCAATATTCCCGAGATATACAAAAAATAGCTATTTTCGCATGGTAACGAAAGAGTTAAGAAAGCGTTTTACCGTAAGTGTCTACACGCATCTGAACTTCAAGAAAACACATTATGCTAAGGTGCTGTCCGCAATAAAGTGGTATGAATACTAGCAAAAAATGTTGTGCTAAAATTGATGCATTAATTCATTTCTTCCATTTTTATCAACCAAGTGAACTGAAGTAATACGAGTCCGCGGCGTTAATCGCCAATAGCAAAATGTTTACCGATCCGGAAGGAAAAACACCTGTTCTGAAAATGTACTGCCACCTGCCTTTATTATTTCAATGCCAGGGCTTACGTCAGAAATTCAGAAGCACACATGACGCCTTTATCTAACCTGACCAATTACAAATATGTAGTACGGACACACGTACCTTCAGGTCACGAAGAAAACAAATGTCGACGTACGCTTCACAAATAACGCACTCCCATTTACTTCTTGATTGATTGATTGATTGATTGATTGATTGATTGATTGATTGATTGATTGATTGATTGATTGATTGATTGATTGATTGATTGATTGATATGGAGCGTTTAACGTCCCAAAACCACCCTATGGTTATGAGAGACGCCGTAGTGGACAGCTCCGGAAATTTCGACCACCTGGGACTCTTTAACGTGCGCCCAAGTGTGAGCCCACGGGCCTACAACATTTCCGCCTCTATCGGAAATGCAGCCGCTGCAGCCGGGATTTGATCCCGCTACCGGCGGGTCAGCAGCCGAATACCTTAGCCACTATAGACCACTGCGGTGGGCTCCCATTTTCTTCTTCGGTTGATCTTAGGAAACGAAAACACTCGCAACTTCGGTCCCTTTGCCACGACAATTCGCAACGCGACATCACCCAACCATTCGGATTTGCAGCCGTACAGATTGCGAATATCCAGTGTACAAAATACATCAAATATTCACGCTGTAGTTCACGGACACCAAACAAGACGGTCTACTCGAGTCGCCAATGAGTACACCAGCACGCCACGAAAACGTTCGTCGAGCTTGCCAATTTATGTCTGTAGAGCAACGAGAGCAAGCGTAGGCACACTAGTGCAGTGAAACACGCTGGTCTCAACAAAGTGACGTCAGAGGCCGACACCGACACAATGAGCAGGCCTGAAGTTCTCTAGATGGCATTGGCTCGAGACGCCGCTGTAAAACGCCAAGCCGAGAACGCTGTTTGTTTTCTTCACTTCATAGTATTTTTTTAACCGTGCATGCAAGTTCCTAGAGCTGGAAACGCATATCGCGTTTGTCGCGACAGAACAACGCCACGTGTGGCGAACGACACTATGGGCAGCACGGTGTAAGAAGAAAAAGACAACAATATTGTTCTAACACTGGGTTCTCACGTGCGAAATGCAGTTATAGACGCTACGCAATGCATTCGCATTTCTTCACCATTCCCTTCAAACATTCATGCAAACAACCATGTTTGGGCATATATGTACTTGATTAGGTTCACTGAAACAATAAATTCTGCAACATTCAGACGTATAAGTTTAATGACTATGTTGTTTTTACTGTTCCAAAACTATGCTTAAGCATTTATTGTTCAGGATAAAAACCTGTTATTTATTTTTCCTCAAAGCACGTTTTACCACCCAATAAAATCACATGTGCTTGCTTTATATTGTTTGTTTGTTTGTTTGTTTGTTTGTTTGTTTGTTTGTTTGTTTGTTTGTTTGTTTGTCTGTTTGTTTGTTTGTTTGTTTGTTTACCAGTTTCGCTGATTGTACGTACATGTGTGAGTTGTCATTTATGTTGTTGTTTTTGTTGTTGTTGTTGTTGTTATTGTTTTTTTTTTCTTGCTGGTCTCAGAGGAAGTGTACTGTTCTGGTTGTACTGCACTACAGTTTCAAAAGTCCTCCTGCCTCTGCTCACTGCCAAACATATCTTTTCTTTGAGCACTTAGTTTAATTCGATAAAACAATACTAAACAGGTGGAGCAATGCGTCCTTCCCCGTTCTAATGTCCCCAAATGTCACCGAAGTGAGCTGAGAATGCGAGAGGGTCAGCGTGAGTAAACAACCTGATTTTGCGCGCTATGAAACTACTCCTTCCATTGAAATAATCCAAAAGTGAAATGGAGTCTTTGATTCCACGTAATTATTGACTTACCAACACCACCATGTTGTCGTTTATACTAGCTTGCCTCATTGTTGTTAGCATATTACACACCTAATCAAAGCCTGCTTTTTCTAGACTGCCACGCTCGTCGTCTCACGCTCTGATAAACAAAGTCGTCCGTACTCGTAATTTGTCGATGCCTCTTTCCTCGTTCTTTCCGTATCAAAAGCTTGCACAATATTTGGCGCAGGTAAAGTTCATCTTTCAGCTTTGGTTCATGTAGATTGTTTTGCTTTTTACTTCTAAGAACGCACACAACAATCGCAGGATCGTCAAAGGGCTTCCTTGTATGCCGACCACATTTCTGTATTTCTGTTTTTTTTTTAATATGCCACGAGCTGTACTATAAGTCCTTTCCTTCGCGATCGTCGCTTCTTATTTACTCCTCGTGTACAATGAGACTAGACAAGGAAAACGCTCGCCAAAATAAATACTACTTTCGTTATCCGCCCCCAACATATCCAAATACAATGACACCTGCGGGCGTGTGGCTGCAAGAATATCCATTAGTAGCATTTAGCGACGGTTCACTGACGAAAAAGGGGAAACACCGTGGAGACACAGGGGACACACATTCTGTTGTTGTTGCTGCTGCTGTTCGGCGCTAGATAAACATAAATCATTTTGTGAAGTTGTTTGTAAGCCTGCGTATTAGGAGCAATGACTCTAAAAGCTGAACTATCGCTCTTCCACTCAGCTTCAAAGGAAAGGACCTAAAGAGGAACTACGGTGCATTTTCGATCATACTGAGATAACGCTGTTTTCAAACAGTATTGGCAGCCCTGCAAAAGCTAGGGGGGCTCATTTCGACCACACACTCGTCAATAATTTTAATTGAGCAATAAACGATGAGTCCAAACAGAGACCGAAACAGGGAGCTGCCCCATCATGCATGATGGGTTTCGGACGACGTCAGGAGAATCGGTCGCTGATGACGTCACGAGATCCGCTACAACCCGCTACGGCTGGCCAGGGTGTAAACATAGCTCACGTGCCTCTTCTAACGCGCGAAAATCAAGTTGCCGATGTCACTTGACGCGAATGCACGCTGTGCCAGCTAGTCTGAAATTACCATTGACAAGTTCAGTGAAGATTGCAGCTACTATTTCATAGCGGAAGCATCGCTTTTTGATTTTGACCTGCTGGCGCGTGAAGCATCTGACATGCCCCGAATCAATTTCCTCGTTGCTCAATAATGTAAGACCCGACGTCAACGACGACTTACGCGCTGTATCCAGCTGACAAATCTGAACTGGGCTCGCATTGTCATTGCCTTGTAGAAGAAAGTGCGCCCATCATTCGTCTGCTAAGAAAGTAAGGACTTTTTAAAAAGATAGGCCCTTGCGTCACATACACAGGTCGGCCCGCGTTTACAAGTTTGATTCAAGAATCGGCTACCATTTTTCAAATTTGTTTTGTGCTGAAACTAAATGACTTATGGTTGTATAATTTGGCACATATCACCACGGCACCCACACAGATTCAAAGTTTCATTGAAATTGGTGAATATAGAAAAAAAACGCCGGAGTTTCCCTTTAGGTGCCTGGGAACTGCAATCCATTCTATATTTCATATCTTTTTACAAGTGTTTTCTCGGATTCTCTGCAAGATCCCGAATGCCATTCCCGGTCACTCTGGCATGGCTATTTTAAAACTCTTGATTATTTTGAAACTAACTCAATCTGCGATACTGTCATTTGCTTACTATATACAAGCCGGGTCTTCTCGTGAAAAGAAGAAAATATTTCAAGACGTCGTTAATTACAACAGAATGAAAGCAACCAAAGGTTTGCTGTCATGTGACACTCTTTAAAGTATTTTTGACATTGCGATTATTTGGTTCATTGACTAAGCTTAGTTAATTAAGATCAAGTGTTCAATATTTTAATATTTTCTTTATTGCTTAGTGCAGTTGTTTTACGTAACAGAGAGCAATCCAAAACAGCCGTTACAATTTTTCGTGGCAACGTTTGTAGTACGTATATGCTGCGTAGTGTTTTTTCCCGGTGTTTAAAAAAGTTCACAAAATTTTCATTGAAACCACGTGGCTGCCCTCGTGAGCTATCTTACTGACCCTCTCGAAAGTGCTGCGAGCGAAGCTGGCACGCAGGCCGGAGCGAACTGAGCGGCCACAGCCAAAGCATCGTGACCCTTCAAGCGGCCGAACACGGCAAGGAAGCGCTGTCGTCCCTGCTAAGACGTACAGGTTGGCTGTCCTCGCATTTGGTCTTCGTCTGGACCTCTTTCGCAAAAATTATCGTCAAAATAAAGACTTGCACCACTGCGGTGGTCTAGTGGCTGAGGTACTCGGCTGCTGACCCGCAGGTCACGGGTTCAAATCCCGGCTGCAGTGGCTGCGTTTACGATGGAGGCGGAAATGTTGTAGGCCCGTGTGCTCAGATTTGGGTGCACGTTAAAAAACCCCAGGTGGTCGAAATTTCCGGAGCCCTCCACTACGGCGTCTCTCATAATCATGTTGATATGACATGTGATATGTTGGGTTTCGGGACGTTAAACCCAACATATCAAATCAAAATGAAGATTTGAAAAACCACCTTTTGTTTTTAAACTGAAGTATCTTTCGCCACCAACAGTATCTGTTTTCTTTTTGTTCACGTGTCAGAAGTACGATATAGTTATGAGGCACATCGTTTAGTTCAGGGATCCGGAAATTTTGACCATCTGGTGCGTGCACCGAAATCGCACATCACAAGGGCTAGTCAGCACGCTGCCGCTGTTTTCACGTGAAGGTGTGGTCGTTCGAGTCAGGATACAGTAGAAATGTACCGCAAGACCCCTTGATTTTGCCAGTGCAGTAAATATATGGTATTCACGATGGCGGTTGGAGCCCAGAAAAGAAGATCCTTCAGAGGCCTGAAATACTTTCGCCATCTATTGACCAACGCCGCAATGTACACCTTAGTGTTTGCGGTGCTCTCTCCACGGTGGCTCTACTGATGTAGTACAGCTCATAGTTTTCCCGTTGTAAGAAACTCTATGGTACAACTTTCGTATACTTTCACCTTGATATGGTTTGCCAATACAAGTGATGGGCATAAAGGTCATATCATATGATAACAACTGCTCTTGTGCACGCACTCAATGAACAAACTCTAAATTATAAATGTCAAGCGGGACGAAATAATTGTCCACAGAAGATTTTTGACAGAATTTTTATAATAATAATAATAATAATAATAATAATAATAATAATAATAATAATAATAATAATAATAATAATTTGTTATTATTATTATTATTATTATTATTATTATTATTATTATTATTATTATTATTATTATTATTATTATTATTATTATTATTATTATTATTATTATTATTATTATTATTATTTATGAATATTATCTTTGCCATCACTTCACTGCCGATGAATTAGTTCTGACCTATTATTTCTTTACAAACCAGTTAACGGTATGCTATTACGCCCTTGTCGGTTGTGTAAATTTTCGGATTCCACATAAGTTAACCAGAGAGAATCGGCCATTGCATGTAGCTGCCAACTTCTTTCAACACTCTACTGTTCGTCGAATACAAAGTCTATATAATGTTAACTTCCATGATCTCGATGTTTTTCAAGGTCCACTGCCATTGTTTTTATCTCAGCTCTGCACTGTCCTGACAAGTTTTTCACAATATACCGATTATTTCCTTTCCGTCTTCCAGCAGGGTTTCCATATAGATGTGTATATTGCCAATTTTTTCTCACTTCCTTTCCATGCTTTTTCTTTTGTCTCTGTATTCTGCTCATTTTTCGCTGATTTCTTTTTTCATGGGTATTTTCTCTCGCTATTTGATTTTTCTAAAGAGTCTCTGAATCGCATTGTTTGTTTGAATTGATTTATTGTTTATTTATTGTTTTTATCATTTACTTGTATTGTTTTATTTTTGTGTGCGCCTGCCCTAAAACCTCATTGTTGTTCCAGGGCACTTGAAGTAAACGATTGATTGTTTGGTTTGAATGTTTAGCATGCCAAACCAAGGCACGTCGTGATAGGAAACTCAAGATTAGGTTCGACCACCACAGTTTTCTACACCACGCACCAAAATCTAAGTACATATGTCTTCTTTCATTTCGCCCCTACAGGAGATGTAGTATCCTGCACGATAAGCCCCATTTACCGGGCTTTCTACCATCGCCTGAATTTCCTGATTATCTTCCCTTAATAATATTAGTTATGTATATGCTCTTATCTTGTGAATGCACCGCTCCTGTTCATCCAGTTTGAGTGTTTAAAAAATATTGAATGTAGAAGTGCATTGGCTCCTCTGCGGGAAGCAGAGGGGGGGGGGTTTGTCCCTTATTATTTTCGCCACTCCCCTTTGCCTTCATCAAGATCATACATAGTCAAAACGTAGTCCATAAGTTTTCTGCCTCCCTGAAGCACCCCTCCCCCCGATAACCTGCTTATCCTCGGTGCTACCCCCCCCCCCCCCCCAGTAAGAAAACTCCTGAAACATATCTGCGCCACCCTTGGAAAAAAGCTTGAAGATATTAACTTGAAAAGAGCACGGGGACGTTATTGTTGCCCACGACAACGCGATGTCACCCCGTCTCTCGCGAAAAAAATCCTGGACATCCTATTCGCAATATCCATGGAGGTGGCTCACCGTGCAATCGAATATGGCTGCGGGAGGAGGGTGTTATGCCTTGGAGTCCAAACCATACTTCATTGCTTTTACAAAGACAACCAGCGTCAAAACAAGCGAGCGGGCCCGGCTGATGCAATCACCAGCAATGGTGTGTCTTTCGCAACGCACGGCAAGCTCCCTCTACCCACGGGTCCGATTCCATCTCGTTGATACAGTCGATGTCATCTAGCCCGGTGCGTCTTACGCGACGCGTTGCAATACCACTCGCCCATTGATGCAATTCAGCAGCGGTTCCTGATTGGAGGCTGCTGACGCAAGGACAAGGGGCGGTTCCCTAGTGGAGGCTGCTGACGGTAGCGTGGGATCCCCAGGGCCTATAAAAGAACCAAGCAGCGCGACGACAAGCAGCAGATGATTGCGTCCGAGCAGACGAAAGCGGACGATAGTGTCAAAGCAAACGAGAGCGTCAGAACGTCTGTAGACATCCAGGCTCTTCATCGCACCTGATTGTGAGTTCCTTAAGCTGTCGGCCCCATGGAGTGCCGAATAGGGAACGCCTCTATTTATGCTGTACAGAGATGTTCTTAACTCGCCATCGCCTTGTCCGCTCCGTCTATCAGCTTGCGCAGAAGCAGCCGTGAGCTGAGACATGCGTTACCCAACAGTGGTGACACTGGTGCCCTATACGCAACAGTGGTGGCAGCGGTGGGATACCCAACAAGGGTCAACCCATGAACTCGCATAGAAAAAGATAGGACGCATGAACGTATGCCCCGTGCCGCTTTCATCGGATGAACTCTTGATTGTCAAATGAATGTATATCGGACCAAAGTAATTTCCCAAAGGATAGGAACTGATAAATGTTCGCTACCTCACTTTTTGCCGCAGTGTGAAGGGTGGTGGTGTCAGCTAATCGACCGTGCATCAACGATGCCTTACGTAATCCTGTGCGCGCTACAGAAAATTCAAGCATTAGAATTGGCGTATGAACTGAATGAAACTCCGAGGTAATTGAGCCTGTCTGACGAATGGGCCGTAGTAGTAGCCCGCTAGCGAGCAGTGTGCTATTGCTACTGCGCAGGACCGGCAGTTTAACGTGGCGATGGTTCTGAAAACATCGCCGTCATTACCTGTGCTGTCAGCAACTTGGAGTTACTTCTTCAACGGAACACGTGAATTTAACTTTCTATCAAGTAGCGCTTGTGTCACACCCATTCTCAGACTTTAAAACTGTGCGCAATTCACTGCACTCGGATGTTGCAGTTTTCATCAGCGCGATTTAAACAATATCAGGACGAATACACACGTATGCCTTTTTGCAACGTCGAAATTCCGAAAATTCACTGAACAACAACGTCGTTCGGAAGGTACCGGTGAAGTGCAGGAGAAGTTTGAAAAGAGCCGTTGATTCCAGTCGTAACTGCACGTTTCACGCTCGAACTGTGTCACTTCGCTGGTCGAGCGCGAGCGTGTTGGCGGCACGTGGCGCTCCATTATATCCACAGTAACTGGGCTACATGAAATGCATGCGCACGAATAACTATGGTTTTCTTTTGACCTCACCGAAAGATCTTATAAAATGAATACAATCAGTTAATTGATATGTGGAGCTTAACGTCCCAAAACCACCATATGATTGTGAGAGATACCATAGTGGATTGCTCCGTAACTTCGACCACCTGGGCTTCTATAATAAATACAATCAAAGTGGCTTACGAGCATGAAAAAACATTAACGCATGAGGGCATGTGAAGTGCAACTTAATCCTCGTTAGTTAGCAGCTGATCGTTGATCGCTGCAATCGTTCTTGGTGAGTTGACAGCCTTCTACGTCCAGTGAAAAATCCTCGTCGTCAAGATGATTCCTTTGAACATCACTGCTGAAAGCAATCTGAAGAATTCCCTGTGCCGAATGACTTCCAACACACAAAGAATGGGTCACTCGCCACGTACAACACCACCGTCGCGTCGCTCACCCCGTTCATCTGGCCACGGCGAACATTTCGTTCTGAAACCCGTCAACGAGAAAATTGCTTCCCGTGTGCTGCCATCTATCTACAAACACACAAAAGCAAGCGTTGCAGCGTTGGCCAAGTTTTGGAAGAGCCAATCACGAACCCGCGCGATTTTCTGCGTGCAATGAACGTTATGGGATTCACAAAAACACTGGCAAATGCTATATGCACGTAAAACAAGGTGAGCTTAACTGCAAAGGTCAGTCGATAACATTTTACTAACCTATGTTACTGCAGAAAATATCGCGAAACTGATATGCGAACTCTGCAGCCTATAGACCATTTTCCGCAGCGGTAAATGGGTGCTGCCACGTTTGAACACGTAATCTAATGGCCTTCTCCTTTCCACCGTCGCCGACGGCTGGCCGATCCGCCGCCGCCGCTCCCTGGTTGAAGCCCAGCAAAGCAGGCGCAGTGGTTATAGAGTTAGATGTTGACATGGCAGACAGTGCGGTGAGCGCCGGTGTTTCATTATTATCGTTTAGTCTCGTATCGTCACCCGGCAAAGCACCGGGTTCGGCAAACTGCTAACTGCTAACGAGTAGGCGCTTAGCCATGTCCCCGATACGGGAGACAGAAAGAAGCGTCTTCTCTTACCTCTTTTATTCATCCTCTAATGAAGAGCCTCTTATATAACGAGGCATACTTTCTTGCTACGCTCGTCCACACCCGCATAGTCTGCGCCGTCTATTTCTCGCCGCATGCGGCATGGCAACGTCCGCCCCACGCCACATCGCAGCCGCGCCGCCAAGGAGCAGGCCATGGTGCTTCGATGCGGTGGCACCATCTATTTTTTCTCAGAAATCTAGCTGCGGAAAAGCGTTTATAATCAAAAGCACGAGTTACCAGGTATTTTCACTAAAATTTTTGTCTCGCAAAAACGAATCAGGTTTGTCAAGTCATGGAAGATACGGTTTACTCACTGATGCATGAAACATAAAAAGTGGTTAAAGTTCGTCTCTTGCTAACGCGTTAGCACAGAGGCTATCACAGCGAAACAAGGGAGCGTCTATACCGTCCATCATCGAGAAGACGCTCATAGAACTTCGCGTGGTGGCGCGACAGTCTTTAGGCATTGCGAATACTTTGGCATGTACAAGGCCGTCACGAACCCAGAAAAGAGCGGACGATGCAGCGTCATGACTGGCGATGTATTCCGAAGTCACGCAGGAAAGGGCCAGCAATACTCCATGCACCTCTTTTCACGCATTCGACAGTGGATGTCTCAATCATACGAAGAAAACTAACACGTATATCACTCACTCCATACTGCACCCTATATATTCACAAGTACGCAAGATCACTCAGTTGCAAGCCGTGTGGGGCCTATCAACCAGACACACTTGGTGTGAGAGCACTTCATACTACGCTTATATAAAGACACTCCTATCCACACTTCCACAAAGCAAACGTTGCGGCAGCTGGAAAAGGTAAATACACCCCCAACTCAATGAAAATTTCGAAAAACTTGGTATTCTTTGGTGTAGCGCGTCAAGAACTTGCTGGGCCAGGTGGCCCTGGCAATAGCCTTAGCTCATTTAAAACTCACAGTTTTTTTTTTTTATCTCTCTCTCTCTATTGAAGCTTTTTTACATGCATGCGACGCACCTCTCACACACGTGACCCGATGGCATCAGGACAGTGCAATGCACTGGCATGGTTTAAACATTATACCTTTCTATACACTTCGAAAAAACAAAAACTTCTTCCGGCTCGTCAATTTATCAAAGTGCCACAAGGATGCCAATCCATGCATGGACACTTAATCAGTAATGGCGACAAAAACTCACCCATTAGTACCAAATATATTTTATTGTACTTTTTTTCATTCACTGCGCTAGTTTACGGAGACAAACTATATTAAATCAAATTGCAGGATTGTGCACCGTGTCTCCCACACTACCACGGCTATCGTGAGCTCTGCTTGCATTTAGCGTAAGCCACCTCTATACCGTTGGCTCCTTGTTCCTGCAAGAAGAAAAGAAAGAGAATGCGCAAAGTAAGTAAGGAGAGATAATATTCATTTTCATTCTGACAATACAGCTTTGGAGACGTGACCATAATCCAAAATTCCTTGAGTCAAGTCAGGCGCTTTTGTATTTTTCTATATACGCCTTACGAGCATTTACCTTCAAAGCTCGGTTTTTCATGTATTATAGTACATTCGAAGTATTCTTGTCGATTGGCGTCTGCATAGTTACATTTCTAGACTCACGTATACAAAACTTTGTGTGCGTGGGCTGAATCTGTGTACTTTGTTATATGTCTGCTACATTTCGCTCCAGTGTCTCTTCTTGTATTCTTCCTATTGCATGCTACGCGGCAAGGAGTGGCCAGCACCACCCAAAGGCACCAACCACTTACGTGTATACCGTAAAACGCTGCAACAACAAATGCTTCTACTACAAAAAAAAAACTGCATGATCTGGCTAGATTTTTACCCTTCCAAAGTATTGTGAATGTCAGTACGAAGAAGACCACTGCAGCAAATTTGTCTGCTTCACAAAGCAATTCATTGGCTCCCAGTGATTGAAACGCTGCTTTACCCCGAATATGCAGCCTTTCAGTGCACACGTAATACGTAAAAAACAATGAAATGAAATAATGGCGCTACAAAGTCATACCCAAGTAACTTTTAAACAACAACGGGAAAAAATGGCATATGCTTTCGACTCTTCCATTAATTCCTGTTGAGCCACATTAATTACGTGGCATCCTTGCTCAATTGGTCTAAACGCAAGGAGAATAGACGCGGCACTTTATTGCGTAAAAGCATCAAAAGGGTACTAGGCCTACCTATGAGCACCAGCACGGACCGGCTAATGAGTCTGGGCATGCACAACACCCTCACGGAGGTGACTGAGGCACAAACACTAGCTCAGGTCGCGCGACTCTCCTCCACGAGAGCTGGGCAGCGTCTCCTACATTCGCTGGGATATCATCATACGACCGGGGACAAACAGAAGATCTTCTTATCACAAACAATGAAGGGCACGTACGAGGTGGCACCCTTCCCATGTAACGTTCATCCACAGTACAATGTTGGCCGACGAAAGGCACGGGCCAAGTCTCTCCTTGATTTCGGGGCTAAGTCCACGGGCAGTGTAGCTTTCGTCGATGCGGCGCAGTACGGCTGCTTCAATTGTTTAGCAGCTGTGGTCATTGATCATCGCGGTCGCGTACTCAGCTCAGCTTCCGTGAGGAAAGCGTCTGCCTCCGTAGCAGAGCAGGTAGCGATAGCCTTGGCGATGACAGACCCTTCGCGTTTAAATATATTTACTGACTCCAGGGCTGCCGCCCAGGCCTTTGCTGCGGGGTTAATCTCTAGGAGGGCTGCCGCGATTCTAAATTCCAGGGGTGTAGTAGGCCACCACACAATTACCTGGTTTCCGGCCCACATGGGCTCAGAGGTGCATCCGACTCTTCCCAACGCCAACGAACTTGCCCATAACCGTGCGCGAGAAATCACGTGCCGCGGTGGTCCGGGCGGGTTTGGAGATGGGTTCGCGGATAACTTTAAAGATCCACTTGGCACCTTCAATGAAGTGACGTCCCATTATCAGTTGTCAAGGCGGAGGTACCCGCTTCCACATTCCAAGCTCACTCGGCCACAGTCGTCGGTTCTTCGGATGCTACAGGAAGGTACATCCCCATCTCGTAGCACATTCAGCCACTTTGCTGATTGCATAACTCCAGGATGGCCTAGCTGTGAGGCACATAACAGTACACTCGCCCACATGCTCTGGCAGTGCCTGGCGCTACATAGCGCAAAGTTCATCACAAAAGAAAACTGGGAGAGGGCTCTTAAAAGCCCCGAACTCTCAGTCCAATACGGCAGTCCTGAAGGCCTGCGAACAGGTGAAGAGCCACGGTCTTCCAGTGCCGGCGTGAACGCGGCCAGCAACTGCGGCGGATACCTCTTAGGGGGGTGTCTGACCAGCTCTGCAGGACCGAATAAAGTTCATTTCACTTTATATGCCACGTACAGAGGGAATCCATCATATGCGAAGCACGAATGTGGAAGGTTTATATGTCACTTTAAATTCAGCACAACGTTACAAAGCGGACGTAAATCATGCCATACATGATTTCTGTGTCATGATTATCATGTTTAGACGTGTCGTTTACCTTCATCGTCCATTCAACTCACGTGATACCAAATTTGGTATATGTGGGGCTAGCGAAATGACCACGAGCGTGCTATGAGCGTAGTATGTAGTCATGTTTCACATGACAGCATGTCATGATTATCATGTTTGCATCGGTCGTATTCTTTCGTCATCCATGGACATCAGGTAACCAAATTTTAACCATTAAAAAGAAAGAAAAAAAGAAAGAAAGAAAGAAAGAAAGAAAGAAAGAAAGAAAGAAAGAAAGAAAGAAAGAAAGAAAGAAAGAAAGAAAGAAAGAAAGAAAGACAGAAAGAAAGAAAGAAAGAAAGAAAGAAAGAACAGGTGGTCTCGCTTGCTTGCCAGATTCACAGTTTATCAGATTTGTCAGGCATGAATCTAGCTTCAATTTTTTTTTGTTTTACGCAATAAGAATGGTATTTTATATATCGCTGGTGCCATAAAGTTCAAATATCTTACGTGTCATTAAATAGAAGGCGACAGCGTCGAATCAAGAAATATGCTACGGCTTCTATAGCCGTTTCCTGTTATGTTTTTGCTTTTTTTTTGCTATGGTCAAGCAAACGATTATGCATTCGCTAACCGTCTCGTTGATGCAGAGTAAAAAGCAGAGAAAGAAAAAAGCGTGAAAAAAAGTTTAAGTGAAATTTACTTACCGAGAAAACTGTAGAAACCAGAGCACCCTACGACACGGGAGAAAAAAAAAGGCACAGTTTGAGCAACAATACAGCGCAGCGTTTTGAATCATGTTACGATTCGTTGCGATAAAAAACAGATATTTTTGCAAGTAGCCTAAAATGTTATGTGCATATACCAGCGAATTTCCTGTAATGCTTGCATCAAACACTTATGTAGTACTTTGCTATATAATCTCCTTTAATGGTCCTAAAATATATTTATGCAGGAACATAGAAAAATTGTGCCATTGCGATCGGAGACATCATCAGCGGCATTTCGTGTACTGGTCAATTTACTCATCCTCCAGTGTCTGATCACCGCAACCACAGAAAAGCAGCCACTGATGTAGCATGAAGAGGACTGTCCATCGGACTATGGCGATTTTTATTGTCTTACTTTGAGCCATGCATATAAGCTTCACATGTACTCGGAATGTGGTGAAAACTTACCAGTCCCATGGAAAACAGTAATCAAGAAACAACTCAGCATTAGATTCTCGCATAGTTCATGTAAATCATCATCAGAAACAGCAGCCTGACTACGCCCACTGCATGGCAAAGGCCTCTCCCGTGTTCCACCTATCAAGCCGGTCCTGTGCTTTGTGCTGCCACATAATATCTGCAAACTTCTTAATCTCATCTGCCTACCTAAATTTATGTTTCCCTTCCATGAGTTTGCCTCCTGTTAGAATCTAGTTAATTACCATCAATGACCAGTGGTTATCCAGCCTACACGCTACATAAATAACGAACAGAAAACATTGCTGCACTCTTAAGCTTCGCCTATAAGATTTGAACGGGATAGCCATATCCTGTCACTAATGCGTACTTCAATTTATTAGATACGTAGTGAGTAATATTCATACACATATTATTCATGCCACATACCTGTTTCTATGCTTAATTTTACATTCGATTGATGACTGTGTTTTCAGGGGGTTTGTAGATTTGGTGAGACTGAATAATTCGAACGGTGCAGAAAACAGCACGCGAACTCCCGCACGTTTTCCGATTTCCTTGAGCCTGTGTAATATGTGGTGTTTGTACAGAACAACGGCTATCCTTTCAAACTCTGTATCCCTGTTGCTCGGATCCTGTCCCTGCCTCTTGTCTGCCTATTGTTCCGCAGAATAGTCTCAGAAACAGAAGCAGTAAACGCCTCAGGAAAACCCGAAACCATAAGTCGGGACACTAGCGCTTTGAAGCTCGCAGAGATGTTGTGAAAGCATGACCTCTTCAAGGCATTCTCAAGGCAGGTCCGTGTTATGCCTCACTTCACTAACTTCCTGTGAGCAGAAGAAAAGGGATGTAAAAGTTTCGGCGCACGTAATTTGTAACACCAACAAATATGCTGTGTGCTAAAAACTGTTTTAATTTCAAAAAGCGTAACTTGTTATTCTAGGGCATTTCAGGTGTCTACACAAGATGCTTTAAACAATATTCAAACCCGCCTATCGTTTGAGCCGCAATCGAGTGGAACATAGAAGGGTTGCAATTTAGGAGAACCAAGAAATCATCCACATATCTGAATATTTTGACGACATGCGTGCCCTTTAACTTTTTCTTCAGTTTTTTGCCCATTTTTGCCAATAGTAGATTACAGAGTATAGGTGCTATGCATGAGCCAATTGACAAACCTTTTTTTCTGCAGATAAATTTTACTGTACTAGCAAGCAGCAACGTGGCTGTATGGTATAAAATCTGCTTGCCACGCAAAAGAGCCTTGTTTGATTCCCTCTCGGACCAAAGCGACCTCTGTTCGATCCCAACTTGGACACAAGATTTTTAATTTTTTTTATTTGCATTGTTCTCAATGTTTCGGTCAAGCATAAGATGATAATTTTTCGCTCACAATCAATGACGCCGACGCCGACACCGACACTGACGCCGATGCCAATGCCGTAATGTATTTTAATCGAGCTCTTTTACGCCATCGCATTAAAAATATGAAAATCAAACCAATATGATTGCACGCAAGAAGAGCGCGTAAGCTTTCCTGTAGATTGCATTTCAAGGCACAACTCTCCCTTTCAGATATCCGGGAAAGACACGAGCGGGAACAGGCAGGTGTATAGGTAAAGAAAGTTTACCACCATATGCACAGAACACAAAAAAGACATTACCTCCAATAGTCAATATTGTCAAGATCCTGCATTTACGAAATCCGCATTATTCTGGCACTTCGCCTTTATAATCTCCGTAATACTGTCCCCCTTCTCAACCAGGAACTTCGTCACTTTCGTTTTCACCTGCATCAAGAGACGCGTTTTACAAAAATGTGTAGCGTAAACAATGACCATGAAAAGTCTCCTTTTTTCTTGCTTATTGTGGGCCACCCTTTTGGATAGTCCCACAGCAGGACCGACATTGATTGGATGGCCAACGTAGTAAATAAATGAATGATTATTCACATAATGAATCTCTTCTAATTCATTAAAAGGTGTGTTGGTCACAGTAGTATACCTGCGGGAACATGTTGCGTCATGCATCTCAAAACGTGTTTGATTTTATCGTTGCTCAATCCTGAAAATAGAACAAGAACAAAAAGCTTTAACCTCATTTATTGTCAAATATTTGAATCTGGCATCTCTCTTGGTGGTGGGTTTGATGACAAAGTATACGACTGGCTGAAACTCATTTGCGCAATGAAAGAAAAGCATTTACGAACACAAAAAATAAGACGGAGGCAAGCGCTTCTCGGAACTTTAATAATGTAATTTGAAATATATCTAAGTCTGTTGTGCACGACCACCGTGTCCAGCAATGAAATCTTTTATATGTATAGGACACCTGTGGCATACTGAAAAAAAATGTATATTTGTGGGTAGGGACGATGAAAAACACCAGAACACATCGTGAAAGGTGCCAATAATGTGCGATCGAGACTGTGTGTACTTGAAGAAACTTTATCATAATTCAAGTATTATCATGCATCCCACAATCACCGTAATAAACTTGAGTGTGTCTTTACTCTTCTTTTTTTAAATTTATCATTCTTTGGCTATTAATATATTGTCATAAAAGCCATCTGTTGCGCTGATACACGCCTGCAGGTTGTTATGTTAAAATACAAGAGGTCAGTGTTCAGGAAAGAAAACTTCCATGACGTTGTCATCATTGTGACCATCATCACTTTCATCATCATTCTTTCTTATGGGCACTGCAGCATGAATTAAGACTTCTTCCAACGGCCTCAAATTAACTGAACCCTAGGTGAGCTGATTTCATTTTATGCCTGTAATATTCTTCATTTCATCACCCCATCTTACCGCTCGCCATCTTCGGCTGATTTTTCCATTCCTTGCTGTTTATTCTGTCGCTCTAAATGTCTACACTTCATATACGTTATGTATTACGTGGCCTGGCTGAAGTAATGATCATCCTATTTAGGAGACGAGCCTCAAAATTTGCATCAGCTAATAAGATGACAGAACACTTGCCGAATGTATAGACGGCGCGTTTTTTTTTTTTTAATCTTTTTGGAAAGGACTGACAGAGACATGCGCGTTTAGGCCACCACACAAGGGCTTCTTACAATTTTATTCAAATGTCACCATAGTTCTCATACTAAGCTTTCCTACACCATTCATTTACTAGTAATATTACTGGAGTCAAAATACCTATGAAGAACCGAGCCTTGGGTGAGTTGGTATTACATTGTGTGTTTTATTGCGCAAAATGCCATCTACAATGAAATACCTATGACATAATGCAAGACGTAATATTTACAAGATGACCCACTCAAGACGTGCTACACGTAATATTCTGGGATCACGGCCAATATACAAAGGTCTATCGTAATTTCTTTTTTAGTTATTCTTCATAAGTTCTACGGTCCTCCCAATGCAGAGAAGCCAAGTAGACCTATATTAGGTTAAACTCTCTCTATTTCAACGTTCTTAAGCCTGTCTCTCTCTCTTCCCACTGAAACAATTGGGGTGCTTATATCTGAGGAGTAGGGAGAATGAGGCTAAACAATATTACTTACAGTAACATTAATCATCTTACTGCACAACTTGCCCTTGGCAGCCTCGGCAAAGAGGGCTCCAGCGAGAATAAAACCGCAGACGAGGAGCACCTTCATTTTGTTTCAGTTCAAACTTTCTCAGCGGGAACAAACAATGTAACAGAGCAGCAAGGACAATGCACATATATACGCTCTGAGTACTCGTTGAAATGCATTACCGGATGCAATGCTGCTGGCATGAATATATATGCGTACGCTCTCGCCTCTGTGCCCTTGATCAGGAGGCTGAAACACTCAGTTTAGTGTAAACTTTTTTGGTAGCATCCCTCTCTATGTCTCGACACTATGTTTCCTTGCCTGGAACGTTACAAGCGTTCCTTGCATACAGTTTCTTTCTGGTTATGAAATAGATAACCACACGTGGGGTTACGAGAACACGGAAGACTGCTCTTTTCGGAGGGCTCAGGTGACCAGAGAGTTGTAGGAAATGTCTTCACGGCAGCGATGCACTGCGCATTTTGATTGGCGCTTATTTGCATTTTTCTTATAGATATATGAAAGAGTGTGCTTGCTTATTAGTTGGTTCATGCACGTGTGCATTGAGACTATCACATGCTTTTATGCATATTGTCACGAGATTTCAGAAATGCTGGGGTCATTCAAGTAGCCAAAATGAAGCCAGCTTTCGAAAAGCGCGTCCGTCACGACTGGCTCTTGAGTGAAAAAGACGCTCGCGATCTTCTTTTTTTTGGGGGGGGGGGGGGGGGAGGAGAGGGGTGAGAGCCGCTTTTGCTTTCAACCCATAACATGCAGGTAGCATGATCCCCCCCCCCCTTCTGAAAAAAGAGAAAAAGAAAAAGAGAATAAAAGATAAAGACATGGCATCGCCACGATGCTAAGTCTTTTTCCAGATAAAGAAAATCCTGATAAAGCGAAAGTAGAAAATGAAGAGATTCACAATAAGAAAGAAGTCAATAAACGAACAAGCAAGTTCACAGAAATAAATAAACACAAAGACCGGTATGTGATGAAAAAATTTACGAATGCGCAAGGAGCGGTTTCTTGCGCACAACAAGATCGACGTCCGAACTCGATCGTGTCTTGGTGCGTGCCTGCGGTGTTGAGTCCGGGACCACTTCGTTGTTCACGTCACTGATGCAGCGTAGCACTTTGCATGGGCCAAAATACCGGCTAAGTAACTTTTAACTCATGCCTTAGCGTTGAATGGGTGTCCACACCCAAACTTGCTTTCCGGGGTTGTAGACCACTTCCCTCTGGCGGGTACTATATCGTCGTGCGTCTTGCTGCTGCTGGCCGATCTGCAGTCATGCAAGCTGTCGAGCTTCCTTGGCACGCTCTGCGAATTCCTCGGTGTCAGTTGCCGACTCGTCTTCGTCTTGACACGGTAGCATGGAGTCGAGCATGGTCTGCACTGCACGGCCGTAGAGAAGCTGAAATAGCGTGAATCACGTGGTTTCTTGCAAGGCGGTGTTATATGGCAAGATCCGGTCCCATGTTTTGTGCTGTACGTCGATGCGATCATGTGTGTGAGCGTCTTATTCACCCGCTCGGTAATCCCGTTGGTTCGCGGATGGTACACGGTTGTTTTTGGGTGCCTGACGTTGTTTACTTTATAAAAGTTCGTCCATAAGCTGTGCCGTGAATGCTGTGCCTCTGTCTTTTATTACGCTAAAATGTGCAGCATGACACAACACGATGTGGTGGATGAAATATTGCGCTACCTCAGAGATCGTGTCTCGTGGGATTACCTGTGTATCAGCATAGCGTGTTAAATAGTCGATTGCTATGATCACCCATTTGTTGCCGTCAGCAGACCGGGAAAATGGGCCGAGAATGTCCAGATCGCCTTGATCGAACGGCGTGCAAGGTGCTTCGATTGGCTGAAGTAAGGCAGCCCGCTGAACCGATGGTTAGTTTCGGCACTGGCATTCTTGTCAACCTTTGACGTACTGCTTGACGCATGCCGAAAGTCCGCGTCAATAGTCCTTCTTGGTCACTCTGGCAAGTATTTAGTGAGTAGCGTATGTGGCCAGACATGAGTTCGTCATGGCAAGCGAAAAGGACGTCTTCTCGCATGTCCCGAAGGACCTGCAGGTGGTAAGAACAATTGTTCGAACGGGCGTTCTTTTTGTATAGCACGTTGTCTCGTAGTCAAAACGACGTCAACGAGCGGGACAGATGACGCGGTATAGTTGTGTCGTGGCACTCTAAATGATCGATGATTGATCGAATTTCTTCGTTGTCGCGCTGTCGTCTGCTCAAGTCCGACAAGTTAATAGCCCCCAAAAAGCCTTCGTCGTCCTCTACTCCCTCGCTCAGGAGACGAAAGGGTGCACGCGATAGTGTCTCAGCGTTTTGATGCTTACTGCCGGACTTATAAACGATGGGGAAGTCAAATTTCTTCAGCCGCAAGCTCCACTGTGCTAGTCGTCCCGAAGGGTCGTGCATGTTTGCCAACCAACAGAGGTCATGGTGGTCCGTCACTATCTTGACTAGACGACCATAAAGGTACGGGCAAAACTTGGTAAATTGCCCACACTATGGCGAGGCACTCTTTCTCTGTAGTGGAATGTAGCGCCTCGGCATGGAATAGGGAGCGGCTGCGTAGACTATGATTCTTTCAATGTCGTCTTGACACTGAACTTGCACTGAACCAAGACCAATGCTACTGGCGTCAGTATGCACCTCCGTGTCAGCATCATCGTCGAAATGAGCGAGAACGGATGCTGATTACATGCGCTGTCGCAATTCAGCAAACGCTACTTGTTACTCGTTTTCCCACATAAATGGTGTGTTATCCCTTGTGAGGCTAGTCAGAAGTTCCGCTATCCGCGAAAATCCGCAAATGAACCAATGACAATAGCACACAAAGAAAGCGCCGGACGAACTTCTTATCGACAGGAGCTGAAAATTCATCAACGGCAGCAAGTTTGTCTGAATCGGGACGGACCCTTTCGGCGCAAACTATATGTCCCAGAAATTTGAGTTCCTCATAACAGAAGTGGCACTTCTATGGCTTTAGTGTGAGGTTTCCTCATTGGATAGCCTTCAGCACGCTGCGCAAGCGGTGACGATGCTGCATGCGCGTGGCAGAAAAAACCACCACATAATCAAGATAGGCAAGACAAGACTGCCACTTCAGCTCTGTGAGAACAGTGTCCATCACTCACTTAAAGGTTACCGGCGCTGAACAAAAGAAAAAAATGAAGCACTCGGAATTGATAGAGGCCGTCTGAAGTCACGAAAGCTGTTTTCTCGCGGTCCCGCTCATCTCACCCACTTTTCAGATCCATAGAAGAGAAATATTGGGCACGGCGAAGTCTATCCAACGAGTCGTCGATACGCGGTAGCGGGTACGCGTCCTTCTTTAACACGTTGTTAAGCTTCCTGTAGTCGACGCAAAAGTGTAGTGTCCTGGCTTTCTTTTTGACCAGGACCACCACAGATGACCATGGGCTGTTGGATGGTTTGATGGCATCGTCGTCAAGCATCTCTCGGACTTGCGCACCTATCGCCTCGCATTCTTTTATCGACACGTGGTAAGGATGCTGGTTGATCGGGCATGCGTCGTCGTACGTGATTATCCTGCGTTGAGTAATCGACTTCTACCACACGTTTGAGGAACTTGCGAAACAAGACCGGAATACGAACAAGGGCGTGCACAGCGCAGTCTGGTTACTGGTTGACAGCGCAGGATTGATGTCGATATGATCGAGTGCCATGTGAGTAGTTCGGTGGCCTCCAACATGAAGCACTTGCCAACATCTTTTATTTTGTAGGCAAAAGCGATCAAAGTGCCACGGAAGAGGTGTCGATGCTCGTTGCTAAAGTTGGCAACAAGCAACTGCGATCCGCCGCCATGAAGCTGTTTGACACTTCTGGCTACACAAATGTCTTGTTTTAGTAGGTTCTCTAAGTTCGTTCCAGTAACCGCTACGCCATCGGCTAAATTGAAGCAAGCGACGTTGACCATTACGCTTGCTTGAGGAGGAAGCGTGACGCTGTCTGCAGAAACACGAAGTACGCCGTTCATCGTCGTGTACATCAATTGCTCATTCGGCTGAAAACGGGACGCGACGCTCTTGGAGGTCAATAATAGCACCATACTCTTGCAGAAAATCAACTCCAAGAATAACCTTACGGGAGCACTCATGTAGGACAAGGCAGCTTGTGATGAATGTACATCCTTGGATCTGGCATCTACCAGCGCAGGCGCCCAGTGGAGTAACAACACGGCTACCGGTCATCCGAATCTGCGAGTTTGGCCACGGCGTGATTACTTTTTTTGGCTGTGAGTGTATATGTGTAGGTGAGCGTGTGAGTGCTCGCGCATGGTCACATGCATGTTTATCATAAGAAAAAAAAACAGAAGCACAGCAAACAAAATGGCAGCATATCCACGGAGTGAATGATGGAGAGTGGGGCGAAACATCCGTCCGTCCATGCGTGAGTCTGTGTGGCCACCCGTGCATCCATCCACCAGCCCGTGCGTGCGTCTGTTCGTGTGTCCGCACGTCCATTTGTGCGTCCGTCCCTGCGTTCGTCCATGCATCCGCTCCTGCGTCCGTCCATGTGTCCATCCGTCCGTGCAGCCATCCATGCGTCCGTCCATGCATCTGTCTGTGTGTCCGTTCATCCATCTATTCAACACTCCAAGTACCACCATCTCGCATCTTTTTATCATATATTCCTCATATAGAAGCACCGCTATCCAGCGGACATTCCAAGGACTGATCGAGAGGAGGCACACGCGCCCTTTCTTACGGTTTGCGCTTCGTGTCTACTTCCCACCTTTAACCACCTCGAGTTCATGGTATATACTAGTTCACTGTACTCATGGCACTGCGGCCCAACGCTCACTAAACCTTTCTAAAACGAAGGAGGTTACGCACAGCGAGTATAACGTAGCAATCCTTTCTTGTCAGATAGTACTCAATGTACATGCCATTGACTGCTAAAGGGGAATGAGAGACAGGAGAATTCGGCTTTTAGTTAACGCGCATGCTGCGAATTTTTCATTGTTCAACATTGCACAGAAGAAATCTCCTACCGGCACCACCTTGGAGGCCCAAATGTAACACTGGTTACACACTACTACTACTACTACTACTACTACTACTACTACTACTACTACTACTACTACTACTTCTACGAGAGCCAAACAAGTGCCGCTTTAAGGAGCTTCGTCCCTGAAACGAGCACGAGACGTGATTATGGATTGATTGATATGTGGGGTTTAACGTCCCAAAATCACCGTATGATTAGGAGAGACGGCATATATAGTGAAGGGCTCCGGAAATTTCGACCACTTAGAGCTCTTTAAAGTGCGCCTAAATCTAAGCACTCACGCTTCAAGCATTTTCACCTTCATCGCAAATGCGGACGCTATGGCTAGGATGAGATCCAGCGGCTACAGGTCATCAGCCGAGTGCGTTAGCTACTAGACCACCATGGCGGGTAATTGCTTGCTCTAGGCATGCTATAACATGCCGTCAGAGATTCACCTACAAATTTGAGTCATGCAGGAAGTCAATGAGTGAGCGGCCGAAGACTGCTGCCAATGTCATTTGATCATTAATTGTTTATATATTTTTAAGTATTATAATGAAACATAGGACGCAGGCCCACCAACCAGCAAAATATGAATAAGGACCGATACGTTGGCCTACCCCTCTCGTCCCCATGTGTTATTTTTTTCTGTGTAGCTGTATTAACGCGGACATAACCTAATTAGTCTTGAGAGAGAGGTAGAAAATCTAAGAGCAGAGAGGTTAATAAGGTTATGCCTGGTTACCCTACACGAAAAGGGGATAAAGGAAAGAAAGGGAAGTAATATGGCTGTACGCATAGCGACGTGTGCAGCGCATGCCCAAAAGGTCCATCCTACAATTAAACCAAAGAGAGCGTAAAAGACAAAATTTGCTATTTTAACTACAGTGTTATAATCCTGGCATAACTGCAAATGAATGGAAGTAGAAGAAACACCTTTGATATTGATGGGTCCCGAACATAAACCCTTTGAATTACACTTTTGATGTTCTACTAATTGAGATATGATGATGTTTGGTGGTTTGTTGCGCAAGAGCCATTTGATGGCCAAAGAGCACCAGTTCATGGGACAAGAGATATGAACAATGATTGGGATTAGTGGCTGTATAACGGCCTTAAAATTCCTCGCCCTAAGGCGGGTAAAACATGGAAGTAATAAAATCATGACCATGCCGTGAAAAGTGTGTGGTGTTAATGGATGCCGAAAGTTTGTGATAATAAAACCATGGTGTACATGAATGGCATAAGCACTAGTGCCTCGGTCGTTCACACCCTTGCGTCCAAGGGCCGTGAGGCAAGTGCTTTGTTGAGTGTAGCTACCGCAGCGGAGACCTTTCTGAAGAGGTCGTGCTACGGAATGCCCGAGAATATGATATGAAAAGTACGAACATCTTTGAAAAAAGCTAACAACGATTGATGTGTGAAAAGTGGTTCCCTACCGACGAACATTGCAGGACGAAGTGGTATCTGTTGTCGATAGGGTAGTGGAAAGTGTGGTCTTCTTAGCGTGTCTCATTCTTTACACTGGATCAGAATATGAAGTACGGAGAACGCTTTCCCACATCTATCACACAAAGGTGGATCGCCACCAGACAGAAAAAATGATTGTGTTGTGTGTGCATGCCCTGTTCTTAACCTCGTAAGTATTACTTCTGTGTGGCGTGATTTTGATACTGGACCAGCGACCAAGTTGCGGCTTAATGACATGCAATTTATTACATGTGTGTGTATCCCATGTGCTCTTCCAATAACCCTTGAGCTTTCGTTTTGGGAAAGGTTTCAAGTCGAGTGCAGGAATTGGTACCAACGTATTGGCAGCGGTTTTGTTGGCAGATCCAGCTAGCTGGTTCACCAGAATGTTGCCTTGTATTTCGCGGTGTCTTGGCACCCGACGGACTACAACGTGCCGCTTGGATGAGTAGCTTGTGCATAAGAGCAAATAAAGCGAGACAAGGACAGGGTTTTTTGTGCTTTTTAAGAGTCTTCAGACCTTTTACTACACTTAAGGAATCTGTGTATATTATTGCCTTGAGTAGTTTTATTTGTTTAATGTGTTTAACAGCCGCAAGTATCGCATAAGCTTCGCCAGTGTAAATGCTTGTATGAGAGTGCAGGACGCCAGCTTCCGAAAAAGATGGGCCGACGGCTGCGTACGAGACATAGGTGTTAGACTTTGAAGCATCCGTGAAGGACTCAGGACTTGTGTATTTATGTTGTAGTTCTAAGAAGTATGTCTGAATATGTGCAATTGGCACGTGCTTTGTAACCTCTATAAGAAAGACACGTCGCAATCTATCTCCTGCCACCGCCCTGGTGGCAGGCATACTGCGGGAGCCATCAAACGGTGTTCAAGTGGCACACTGGTTTCCTTCGCTAGACCCTCACACTGAGTGAGTAGGGTTGTCGCTTAGAAGGTCGTTTCTCAAACACAGCAAGGCTTGACATTTCATTAATTGTAGAATGTGATGAGTGATTCTTGTTTGCGTTTACATTAAGATAATATTCAAAAGACATGTAACATCTCTGGAGGTGATGTGACCATTCGTTCGATTCCACGCACAGGCTTTCTATGGGGCTATTGCGAAAAGCACCCGTAGAGAGACGGATGCCTAGATAATGAACAGGGTCAAGCATTTTAAAAGCAGGAGGTGTCGCAAACTGATATGCTGTTGCCCCATAGTCTAGGCGGGTACGTATCAGGCTTTTATACAAATTCATTAAACACTTGTCACTTCCCCACGTAGTGCGTGACAACACTTTTAGAACTTTCATTGCTTTTATGCACTTGTTTTTTTAAATACTTCATGTGTAGTATGAAGGTTAGCTTGGCGTCCAAGATTATGCCTAGGAATTTGTGCTCAGTGCTAACCGAAAGACGTTGCCAATGCAGTTGAACATCGGGTTCGTAATGAATGCCTCTTTTCCTGGAGAACAGGACACACGTGCTTTTCTGTGAATTCAGTTTGAACCCGTTTTCTTCTGCCCAATGGGATGCTTTGTTCAAACCAAGCTGAACCTGCCGCTCACACAAGGCCAGATTACAAGATTTGAAACCAAGCTGAATGTTGTCGACATATGTGCAATAAAACATACGGCGAGAGATAGACAAGCGCAAAGAATTCATTTTGATAATAAAAAGTGTGCAACTAAGTACACCATGCACCTTCCAGCACTTCTGCGTTTTGAACAAATGTTTTGGAAAAGTTCTGCCCACTTGGACACGGAATGTCTGGTTTAACAAGTAACTTTCGATTATAGTAAGCACTCTGCCATGCACGTTAAGGTGGGACAGATATCTTAATATTCCAAAGCACCATGTTGTATCATAAGCCTTTTTGATATCGAGGAACACAGAAAAAAGTATTGTTTGTGGACGAAAGCGTCTCTGATCTGTGCATCGATGCGAACAAGGTTGTCGGTGGTGGATCTACACTCTCGATATCTACACTAGAATGGGTCGAGCAATTTGTTTGTTTCAAGGAAGTATACAAGTCGGCAGTTCATCATTTTTTCGAAAAGTTTGCACAAGCAGCTTGTAAGTGCAATAGGCCTTTAACTTGAAACTGATGAATTGTCATTGCCCTCTTTCGAAATAAGAATAACAATAGCCTCTTTCCCGGAAGCAGGGATAGTGCTAGAAAACCAGATAGCATTGTACAATGAAAGTAAAGTTTTTTGCGTTTAAATTGGGAGGTTTCGTAGCATTTCATACAGCACATGGTCAGAGCCAGGGGCGGAATTACTGCAGGAGTTTAGGGATGTTTGGAGCTCAGCTAAGCTGAAAGCTTGGTTGTATGCCTCGTATTTTGTACATTCGTGTTCTATTTTTTGCTTTTCTATTTTTGTTTTGTATTTTTGGAAAGCATCAGTATAGTGTGACGAGCTACATACTTGTTCAAACTGTGCGCCCGGGAAGTTCGCCTGATCTTCAAAGCTGTCACCATGTGTGTTTGCGAGTAGGAGTGAGTGTCTTCCTGCTACCCTACCAACCATGTTCCAGACTTTAGCCTCCTGTGTATATGAATTGATCCCTGAGAAAAACTTCTGCCAGCTTTCTCTTCTGGCCTGCTGATGTGTTCTCCTGCCTTCATACTTAATTTTCTTAAAGCTGTCAAGATTGTCGGCTGTCGGTGAGTTCCAAAGCAACCTCCATGTCCTGTTCTGCTCCTTTCGCGCATTCCGACACTGAGTGTTCCACCATGGGACACGTCAACTGCCAGGCATTCCAGATGTTCTTGGTATGCACATGGCTGCTGCGTCAGTAACAAAAGCTGTGAAGTACTCCATAGCTTCATATATATGTGTAACCTACATATATCAGTCCAAGTTAAACGAGTAGGGTTGTGGAATTGTTCCCAGTCTGCTTTGTTTATCAGCCATTTGGGAACATGTCGAGGACATTCATATTTTGTTGGTGAACTCAACACTACAAGAAAATGGTGACTTCCATATAGATTATTTATGATTTTCCATTTCAGTTGGGGTAGAAGTGAAGGAGATACGATGCTGAGATCTATAGACGAGTAAGATTTGTTGGTGACGTTATAGTATGTTGGCTCTTTCCTATTCAACAGACAGTCACCGGAAGAGAAGAGAAACTGTTCAATGAGACGACCTCGTGCATCACAGCGAGAATCGCCCCACAGACCGCAATGTGCATTTAGCTTCCCAAGGAGCAGATAAGGTTAAAGTAGTTTGTCTATTAAAGACTGAAATTCACATCTTTTAAGACGGTGATGCAGAGGTATGCACAGAGAGCAGACGGTGACGAGGTTGTTTAGAAGTACTGCTCGGACAGCCACAGCCTGAAGGGATGTCTGGAGGGGTGAATGTGCACACGCTACTCCTTCATTCATCATAATGGCCACGCCACCGGATGACTCCACAGCATCATCTCGGTCCTTTTGGAATATGATGCAAGCACGTATAAAATTTGTATTTGGGGATTATAGGGGTGTTTCTTGTACACACAGCACTTTTAGAGAGTGTTTGTGTAAGAGCTCTTGGACGTCGTCGAAAGCAGTCCTCTGACGTTCCAATGTATAATTTGTGTTTCCATATTGGAAGTAAAGTATAGTGCCGTGTGTACGTTAAAGGATTGTCTTGTTTAAGCTGAAAGTTCGAGCGCAAGTAACAGGGCTGTCATCAGGCCCTGTTATGAGCTTTTTAGTTCTTTTGGCGCACTCCAGAGAGCCGCGCCGCTCCTTCGGCCCCAGGGGTGCCGCCGTATCTATTGCCTCCTCGGAGGCACATGGATGCCCGAACATGCGAGGTGGTTGTTCGAAGTTTGAGCCTCACCTGGTGAGGTGAGACCTTGAGACTCAAAGACCCTGGAGTCTCTGGTCTCTTTTAAATAGTAGGCGGAGTAAACTCAACTACTGCCGCCTTGGGGGCAGGCGTCACAGCCAATGGCTCACTCTGCACAGGCCGAAGGAGTGGTGAGGGCTGGTGCGACGCTGCCCCCTGACGCGCTGCATCAGCATATGAGGGGTCATAAAATGGCGAGACTCTTCTTCTTGTTTCTTTAAATGTGATGTTTTCTTTTATCTTTAATGTGATGATCTCTTTTTTCTATTTTTTCAATAAGAAATTGGGAACAGGAGCGTGAGCATGCAGCATGATTCCCGACACAGTGCACACAGTATGCTGGTGCTTCGCAGTTGTCGGACACGTGGCCCACGACTCCACACAGAGCACAAGCTTTCCGGCAACGACAGCTTTGCAAGCCGTGGTCAAATCTCAGACATTGGAAGCAACGGTGGGGGTTAAGAAAATATGGCCTCACGGAAGTCTTTATATACCCAGTTTGAATGGTTTCCGGCCAATCGCTCGAAGCAAAGGTTAGTAGTAAGTGTTTAGTTGGTGTTTTCTTTTTCTATTCTTATCCTAATACGCTGTACGTTGGTCACGTTCTGGCTCTTCCATCCTTTCAGGAGTTCAGCTTCGGTCAGGTCAAGCAATTCTGCGTCTGATACTACTCCGTGACCCAAGTTCATAGACCTGTGCGGTGTAATACTGATTGGTGTGTCACCAAAAGTAGTGAGAGAGTTCAGCTTTTCGAATTGGCCTTTTTCTCTTATCTCAAAGAGTAGATCTCCGCTGGCCATTTTTGTAACTTGTACCCGGCACCGAGAGTTTCGCTTAAGCACCTAGCCACTATGAAGGGGGATACAGTTCTCGCTTGCTTGTAAGTTTTCGCGCAGTGTATAACATAGAAGTCAGGAAAGATTTGTCTTGGCCGGTTGAAAAAATTGATGTCTTTGGTGCGTACCCGCTTTGAAAAGGCACGATCACTAAGCAAAGAAAATGCTTTATGCCTGCTTATTGTATGTTGTTCAGCTGCGTCAGCAACCGCCCACCACGGAGCTCCACGAGGGAACGCTGCAAGTTTGCGCATGCTGAAAGCTTGCAGACGTCAGCCGTACAAGACTGCTCTAACCTAATGCACCTATAGGCCAATGTAGGCTATTTGCACAAGGTTAACCCTTACTTCGGAGAAAAATAGAAGTAAACAGAAGGGCGAAGTAGACAGGAAAGATAAAAAAGTGAGAAAGACGAAGCTGTAGGGAGAGAGAGATAGAAAAAGGCGATGGCCAATTTCCCCTGGGTGGGTTAGCCCAGGGGTGCCATCTAGTGAAGCCGGGGGCCGAAGGGGTATGTTGCCTCTAGCTTCGGGTCCCCTGCCACCGAGGACGACTGGATCAACCACCTCAGGAGTCCCGACAGGGCCCTTCAACACCAGGCCGTCGAGAAGGCCCAAAAGGTGGCTGGCAAGCTCCGACTCCCAGTCCTTACATGGGTGGAGCCACCGGGCTGGCCCCCGTAAAGGGTGCCCAGTCCCCTTCAGGACATTTAATAAAGTTAATTCTCTCTCTCTCTCTACCAGGGGGCCTTATAGGTCCAATCACCCCTCATCGGCTTAACCCCAGGATTCCCTTTTCCCCGCACACGGCAAAGCCACGCACGGCTAGGCGTGGGAGGGAGTTGAAACTCCCCCGTTAGCTCGGGTCCGGGGTGTCGCTACGCACAAAACGCCTACTTGCGCAGACGCCCCTGCGAGGTGTATTAATTGTTCTACGAGGTCTTTAAATCTCCCGTTCTCATCGTAAGGTATTTATTGCGTTTAGTTCCTGTGAGTGTTCACCAGGGCCACTCGTAAGCAAGGCGGCGATTGTGCAATAATATTTTGGGTGTAGGGCGTCACGTAGCCCGTGATGTTTGTACATTGCGGCAGCACACCAATGCTCCCTTGAATGCGTCCTAAAGCCACGAAGTCTGCAGAAGCGAGAGCTTCGCTATGAGAGAACAAGACATGGGCATTTCTTTCTAAGACATTACCTCAACCTCCGCGGAAGTAGTCTGGTAATCTTCCGGTTGGCTGCGGGGCCTTAAAAAGAAGTGTGTTAGGACCATTGTTGTTCGTTGTGTACATTAAAGAATAGTTACTAAACTTGATCCTAGCATTCAAATTAGATCGTTTGCAGATGATTGTCTATCTATCTATCTATCTATCTATCTATCTATCTATCTATCTATCTATCTATCTATCTACTTTGTTCTTGCACGGTGGCCGTTCGATTGATTCAATATATAACGAAATTGCAATGACATGACATGAATGTGTCACGATCATAAATGACACGTTGTAACATTAAAATTATGTCACGGTGTTATAGTTATCATGGCACAGACTTTGTGTCCGTAACCGACATTGATATGACATGACACTAGCGCACGATGCGTATGAGTGACAGATCGTAACGTGTACCTAATGACGTGCATTTTACATTGAGTCATATTTTAAATATCATAACCATTGTGTTGTCACCTTCGTTGTATTAACATGATGTGAACTTAAATTGGCATGCCATGAGTGTGGTAAACATAGCTGACGAGAAATGCATGGTAAATGCGTGTACCAGAATGCGAATTTATGCATGCATGCATGCATGAACGAGATGTGATAGTGCCCGACATATCTGGACATAAGTGTCTAGATTTATCATGAATCCTAAAATGTTATGGACGCAGCTATTCTGAATGCTTCGAATTACATGGAACCCCTCTATGAGTTGAATCTGGCGAAATATTTATTACGTTGTCTCAGTCGAATGAAATGGGAATGTTCCCACCAGCATTATTTCCGGCACCCTTTCTTGCCCTCTTTTTCTTCATACTACCTTATATATTAGTCATCAAGCTGCCTAATTCCTGGCCATATTGCTCTCTTTCCATTTCGTTCTACTCAGGAGCACTCACGCATGGTCATTGGCTTAACATCACAAGAAGAAGAGTTCCACATTATTGATGCCACCTTTTGGCAATACACTTTTACTCAAACATTTTCATGTTCTTAGCCATAACTTTTTTCAATCACTGTAGGCAGGACTTTTACAGTGAGTAGTTCGTTTCTTAGGTGCAGAAAGCTAGGCAGTTCTCATTCTTTTCCATAGGTGGTCGTCCATGAGAAGCGAGGAAAAAAATTGGCCCCGTATCGGCATGTTACACTGCAAATATCGTCGAAAGACGATAGTCTTGCGTCTTGAGATAGGGAATAAAACGTTTATTTGATGTTCTACGCAAGCAAATTGGTGAATGGCATTCTGGAGGCGCTACTTAGAGTGCCTCGAGCGTGCATTGAATGCGAACAAGCGCAGAAAGGCGCCGCAGCGGTTGTCTAGAGGCTGCTGAAGTGCTCGGCTGCTGACCCGCAAGTCGCGGCATTGAATCTTGGCTGCGGCGACTACATTTTCGATGGAGGCGGAAATGCTGCAGGCCCGTGTGCTCAGATTTGGGTGCACGTTAAAGAACCCCAGGAGGTCGAAACTCTAGGAGCCCTCCTCTGCGGCGTCTCTGATAATCATATGGTGGTTTTGGGACGTTAAACCACACATATCAAGCAATCAATCAAGTCATGGCACTCGTGAGACATGAGCGTTATCTGGCAGTTATCTTGAAAAACAAACCGCGCGTACCCTCCGCGCCCATCTCGGAAGTGATAAGGTGTAGAACGCAGGGTGATGAGTAGGTGCCACCCCCATGTCGTCTGAGGAAAGCGTTGGAAACACTTGCCTTTTCTTGCAAGCGTTGCATGCTCAGCGCAACGTGATAAACGCTACAGTCCTTAGAATTACTTATGTATGCCTTTTTTAGTAAGAGACACACATACAGAATATTGACGTGCTGTTATGGTGCCTCATATATGCGCAATAATTACTTTTTAATTGACGATCACACAAGTATGAACGCTGAACCTTGAGCAATATTGGTGGGTGCTGCGAATGGGGTCGGCCGTTTAGGCTTTCGCCTGGTGCTTTTGAGGGTACCGGTAAGAGCAGACAAACAGATACATCTACAGACAAACAGACCAAAATTTTTGCGTCGAAGGTCCCCAAAAATGTCTTAAAAGTATGAGTACGCAGCTTCTTGTGCTGTCTAGGGCTTGAATATACGCAGACACATGTTCATACACACAAGGCAGGAAAAAGTGCAAGAACAACGCTGCGCGCACGGGCTTGGAGGGAGGAGAAGCTTGAAGTCTGAACCATATAATTAACCAGTAGGGTGTCATTGTGTAAGGAGCATGGTAATCACACAACGAAGTTTCTTGAGGATAGATATGGCCGAAGACTCTTCATGTTGAGCTCCAAGAACCATCTACTTCTCATTTTTGCTCCAGAAATGCCCCGTACCAAATACAAGCAATTGTTATAAGCACGTCTTCGCTTCTTTTTAGTTACATTATTTATTTGTTGCAAAGGATGTTTTCTGGAGGACCTCTTTCAATAACTATAACCTGAACAATTCCTACTCATTCCACTTCTCATATTAAGATGTTCATAGGTTATTTGTATTGGCCTAACACATATGTTCCTCTAATCAATAGTAATTACTTTCGATTACACAGTTTGCTTTCAGTGCCCAAACAAAACACTTATAATGATTTTTAATTGTATGTAACAACTTGTAAGACGGCAATCTCGGTAATGTTTTTTTCGCGTGCTATGTATTGCGTGCTTTTTCGTTATTTCTTGATGACAATTGCATTATTTTGCTTCCTATTTTTTTTACGGGGGGTGGGGGTCAGAAGCTTGTTTTGAATCTTCAATGCGTACATGTACGAGAATTCCAATTTCAATAGGTAAACCCTTTAGTGGCAAACTGCCCGTGAAGTTTCATAGCGCTATGTTTACCGTGACACTGCTACCACTACGATCGTTTTGTGCATTTTTCTTTCTGGGACCGTGGACTAGTCAAGCTGTTTTACACACAGTTTTCTGTTCACAGTCCCTTATTTCCGTAAGTCAGCTAAAAATAAACTGGATTTTATTTGATTTGGTTTGGTCCACTCGATGGAAGTATGGTGGGGAGTCAGTGATCAAACTGCATTTCCCCTTAAAGGGAAACCCTGCGCACGCCGAGGGCAAGAATCAAAAGTGAACCTGCTTTTCTTCTATTTTTCCAGGTTGTCTCCCCGTATAAAAAAACAACAAGAAAGAACCTGTCACTTCATTTGTAAGAGTTCTTTCACGTGTATTTGCCAAGGTGTATGCAAAGTTAGTGTCCTCAGTTGTACATTATCACATATGAACGCATCAGACTGTTGGCACGCTGACAAGTCGCATCACTGTGGAAAGTTCAGCGTTGTCCCATAAGTTTCATAAATATGGGAGCAGGCGAAGTCCATCAAGTCCACAAGTAGAGATAAAAGCATAGGAGCAGGATCACGCATGTATTTATTTCTGAATATACACTCTATAATTCAATAGCATCACTAGTGATCCGCCTGACGCACCACTCACTGGCTATCCAGATGCTGGCTTGCAATGGCCGTAAGCAGTTTTAACAGCGTTCGCAACTTTTTCCTGCAAAAAAAAAGTTGAGCAAATAAGGGCCATATAATTGTTGACGTAACCTTTAAGTAATTATTTCGTTTTTTAGGCACGTGCGATATTCTATGTCACCTAAAAGCTCGCTTTAAGGGTAACCTTCTTTGGGATTATTATTCCGTGATTTGCGATTAGCACCAGTAGAGAGTAGTCGGTGATTGTTTTCATTACGAAATGTGATATAATGTACGCTTTCCCAATCGTTGTTTGCGTATTCTAATTTTAACTCCATACCCTCCTCACTAGCGATACCTTCCATCAGCGTCGTCAACAGTGCACGTTTTCTTATAACCCATATAGCGGAATTTTCTGTAATAATGTATTAAACATATTCCTCGAAGAACGTATGACCGTTATAAGAACTATATTATGTACGTCCCGTGGTTTATTTCCATCCGTTTTTATATTGAGCTTTAGACCGTATATTATGAGCAACAAAGTTACCTTTGGACAGCGTGTAGTGCATGTTATTTTCCGAAAAGGCTATTTTTATTTTTCTTCTACAAACACTACCACTAAATGTAAAATGCAACTGCAACTGTTGCCATCAGCTTATTTTGCTTAGAGAGCGCTAATTCACCTTACCGGGTACGCTCGATAACATTTGCTTTCTTTCTTTTTGGCAGTGGATGCATTATACAAGAGGCTATCGCAACGAACTAGCAAGCATCTAAATGTTTGCGACACCAACTATAATAGAAAGGCAGAGGAAGGAAAAAGCATCCACTTGCAAAACAAGTTTGCAACTAAGTTCAAGTAAGGCATGAACCGATTAGCCGAATAACATGTTTTAATCGAAATGAGCAAAACATCGGCGCTTGTTTGAGTATTCAACGTGTCTACTCACCGAAAACACGGTTGTCAGCAGTACGCCCTAAATGGTAGAAAGAAAATTTGCGATTGTTATGCTTCCGAGTAGGACTTCCAAATAAAGATAACGCACAAGGGCAATCTTCACCCAGTTGAATGACAAAGCGTGAAAACTTCTTACAATGTGTGCAATACTCTACCAATTAAGCTACTTTCTCGTTTTTAGGTGTGCTAAAATCAATATATTTATGTGGGCTGACATCAAAATACTTCTCGTAGCTTTCAAACGAATAACCTTTAAACATTACCCTAATATTCACTGCTTTTGTCATAGACTCTTCAAGAAGATTAAAGTACTTTTTTTTGTTTTTTTGGTGAGGTTACAACCTCTTTTCACAATATGTGTATAAAAGTGGCATAATGCTTCAACTTTTGTAACACGCCCTGGTTCAGACATTCAGCTAAAAGTAACTTGTACGTCGTAGCAGTGGCGCAGCTAAGGGGTGGCAGACCGTGGTTGTGCTTCTCCAAAAATTTCTGTCGACCATGCGACACTGCTTAGCCCAAAATCTTCCACCCACCTTTTCCCACACCATATATATATATATGTATGTGTGTGTGTGCGTGTGCGTGTGTGCGTGTGTGTGTGTGTGTGTGTGTGTGTGTGTGTGTGTGTGTGTGTGTGTGTGTGTGTGTGTGTGTGTGTGTGTGTGTGTGTGTGTGTGTGTGTGTGTGTGTGTGTGTGTGTGTGTGTGTGTGTGTGTGTGTGTGTGTGTGTGTGTGTGTGTGTGTGTGTGTGTGTGTGTGTGAGTGCAAGGAATGGTAGAGGTTAAGCAGATACACGTCTGGTTTTAAAAGGGGTGGGGAAAAATATAGATGAGAGAGAAGAAAGATGCACATAATCACGAGCACACATGGGGGAACACATCTTTTCTACAGGCGGTCACTGAAATTTCTTGAGTTCATGTTGAAAAACCCCACCGCTGAAATTTAAGGAAACACCTCTACAACAGACATCGACGATCAGATTTCTAGGGGTCATTTTTCACAAGAATCTGTCAAGAACATTACATGTGGATTCATTAAGGGGTAGTAAATAAATTAAGGCACTTTCTACCACCTGACGCGACACGACAGCGTTACTATGCCCTTATCCAGTCACACCTCACATACACTGTAAACGCAAATATACCCAGCTGGGAGGAATTGCGGTATGATTCTCCCACTCGGCTCCGGTCACCTCACTCAAACCGGAATGTACCGGAGTATATACATTTGTTTTACACAGTTTTCCTCCGGTGGGTGACGGACGAAGGAAACGCGAAGAAAACGGGGTCAACACCCTGATTGTGCTCCAGTGGTTGCTCCACAATTGCTCCGCTGGATGCTCCGCAATTGTTTCGGTGCATCGCACAGCGGCTTTAATTGGCTGCTGGATGAGAGAGAAGAATGACGTAGGCATTCCTGTCGGGCGGCCATCGTTCCTCACAGACCAACATGGCGCAGACCAAGCCAGTGCAGAGAGGATTGTACGAAGCATTTGACCACGTTCGGAAAAAGAAAATCGTTCTGTGCACTTTCTGGATATCACAAGTCACTACAAGCGGCAACGAAGGCTGTCATCGACAGAAGAGAGTTGTGGAAACCCTAATTGTGTGATGCTTCCGGGCAGTGGACGACCCTTTGCGATCTCGCGAATGTTGAGCAACCCAGAGGTCGCTTGTGCGGCACGAAACTGGTGAGTGAGTTGTTCTTGAATTACCTGCGTTATTCTTGTCAGGTAGTGCGAAGATTGAGTAATGTTGGGTTGATAAACCAAATCTGTGATCAATAATGGGCTAATTTTACAATACGTCAGTAAATAGTCAGCGGAATTTCAATAATGCGTTGTTTGGACTGCGTATTTTTTTCTTGACATAACTTCGGTAAATTGAATTAAGCCACTCTAATAGTTGGAACTTTGATTAGACATGCAACAATAGAAAATATCATAGCTTTGGGAGGGTTCTATAAAAAGGTAATACTTGTTATAAGTGAACCTAACTGGCTAAAATTTTTTTTTGTCTTGTCAGTACACATAAACGGTAATTTTTGTCCACTTTCCATACCAATAATTTCAAGGCTGAGGTCTACCACGGCGTACAAATTATTTTGATCTATCATGTATACTGAACTAATCAAACAGGAATAACTGAAATCAGCATTGATTCTTTATAAATGTACTCAATTGAGGTAGGGCAATGCGTTTAGCACAGATTTTTATAACACATACACGTACCTGATCATATATTTGAAAAAGTTATGTTCAGTGTATACGTGGTACCTCAGATATTATTGTGGAAGTAAATTGGACTCTTCAGATAACGTGGTGGTTTCAGAACCAGAAAGACAGAGGTGAAAGGAACTCGCCAGAGTAGGGATGAGGAATGCAAAAAAAAAGGAGGGGTTGCTTGGCAGAACGAGTCACGTGGAGCTAGCTCAACGTTTCTGTAGAAGCGTGAGCTAACCCGTTTGGCCGCCCGGCTCAACGTCGTAAAGCGGAGGCAACATGGTAGTGAAAGAAAGAGAGAAAGGAGAGGGCACTCTTTTAAAAAAACTAGCCGTATTTTCTGTGTTGACGATAGAGAAGAGTACTATCCGGCTGCTGCATGCTTATTTTTTTCTCTTTTCAGTCCTTTTGCAATTGCCGTGACTGCAGGGTTTTTTTTTTTCGGGGGGGGGGGGGACAGAGCCGGCAGTGCAACTAAAAACAAAACAAAAACAATGTCAACTTATCTCGAAAATTATTTTGCAAGAGAGATAGAGCTACGGCTTTCTCAAAAACAGGCCGCCACCATGCGAGCTCTTGGGCCTATTTTGGTAGAAGTAAGACGATAAGCACGTAATAAAATGCAGCTGTAATCTGCAATAAGATTTGATAAAATTAGGAGAGGCTCGGGAGGGGAATTTTTGATGCTGTCTACGGGGGTACCAAAATTGCTTTTCATTGTTTTAAAAAAGGTACAATTCAGAAATATACAGGAACCTTTGGCCAGTTTTGAAACTTGTTTGCGTCACGGAGGTGTGTTTTTATCATGCAGCGGCTGCCTGACACCGGAATACATAGGATGTGCTTTTTAATATTGAATGTTCATCCTGCCTTCGTTTTGTGTGTGTGTGTGTGTGTGTGTGTGTGTGTGTGTGTGTGTGTGTGTGTGTGTGTGTGTGTGTGTGTGTGTGTGTGTGTGTGTGTGTGTGTGTGTGTGTGTGTGTGTGTGTGTGTGTGTGTGTGTGTGTGTGTGTGTGTGTGTGTGTGTGTGTGTGTGTGTGTGTGTGTGTGTGTGTGTGTGTGTGTGTGTGTGTGTGTGTGTGTGTGTGTGTGTGTGTGTGTGTGTGTGTGTGTGTGTGTGTGTGTGTGTGTGTGTGTGTGTGTGTGTGTGTGTGTGTGTGTGTGTGTGTGTGTGTGTGTGTGTGTGTGTGTGTGTGTGTGTGTGTGTGTGTGTGTGTGTGTGTGTGTGTGTGTGTGTGTGTGTGTGTGTGTGTGTGTGTGTGTGTGTGTGTGTGTGTGTGTGTGTGTGTGTGTGTGTGTGTGTGTGTGTGTGTGTGTGTGTGTGTGTGTGTGTGTGTGTGTGTGTGTGTGTGTGTGTGTGTGTGTGTGTGTGTGTGTGTGTGTGTGTGTGTGTGTGTGTGTGTGTGTGTGTGTGTGTGTGTGTGTGTGTGTGTGTGTGTGTGTGTGTGTGTGTGTGTGTGTGTGTGTGTGTGTGTGTGTGTGTGTGTGTGTGTGTGTGTGTGTGTGTGTGTGTGTGTGTGTGTGTGTGTGTGTGTGTGTGTGTGTGTGTGTGTGTGTGTGTGTGTGTGTGTGTGTGTGTGTGTGTGTGTGTGTGTGTGTGTGTGTGTGTGTGTGTGTGTGTGTGTGTGTGTGTGTGTGTGTGTGTGTGTGTGTGTGTGTGTGTGTGTGTGTGTGTGTGTGTGTGTGTGTGTGTGTGTGTGTGTGTGTGTGTGTGTGTGTGTGTGTGTGTGTGTGTGTGTGTGTGTGTGTGTGTGTGTGTGTGTGTGTGTGTGTGTGTGTGTGTGTGTGTGTGTGGGTTTTAGAAGTTGGTTGTTCCATAGACTCCCGACTGTATAGGATAATACTCACTAGTACTCATATGAGACTTAAAATGGAAAGAACACGTTGAATATATTCAAAAAAGGGCAATAAAAAAGCTTGGTTACTAGTGAAGAAGGCTCGGGAATGCCACACCGCACATCGAACATTTCGCAAATTTATTTTTTTCGCAAATTGCTACAAATGTGTTGAATTGTATGCTTTTCTTGCATTGTATAATATGTTTTCCGTATGACTTTTTACAATTATTGCCACTGTCACTATGTTGTGTGATGCTAATTATGTTTTTGCTGCACAGAGTTCTGTATGCTCTTTCCTGCTTAAGACCTGGTACACAGGTCAGCAGTATGTAATAAATAAATAAATAAATTTATTGACTGTCCGTGGCTTCAGTGTTCCCAGTTTTTGTGCCTCTCACATGATTTGCTTTTCTTATGTATAATTATTTTTAGCTAAATTATGCAGGAAGCAATCAGCTCAGCCCTTCCGTCGTCAATGAAACTGATGGATGGTCCTTCGGAGAAGGGGAAAAGCTGTTCCCGGTGGCCGCGCTTTTTTCGTTTGTCATGTATCGTTTTGCAGCATTCTTAGGTTCATTATAAAGTGCGGCGCTTGAAACGTGTGTGCTGCGGATTTTATGTGACCTGTTTTCTTGTGTGTTGTTTTTTTGTGGTTTTTTGCATGTTTGTTTCTTAAGTTCTTTTCCTGAAGGCTGGGTTATCAACCAGAAACAGCTAGTTATTTCGATTAAATAAAACAATAACAACTGAAGTGTTCTCTTGAATTTCGTGTCCTAGAGCTCTGTGGAAAAAGATACACAATCACTCTGCAGTACTTGCATTAGAATTAAAACTTTTTTCATCCAACATACAATAAATAAACAGCGGAGCAAACACTTTAAAGAATACTGATCCACCTCACTGAAATTGTGTCTGGACAAAGAAAGTACATTCGTAAAATAAACCGAAGGTACCAAACAAAAGCTGCGAAAAATGCTCTGAAGGTGCCACGTAATCACTCTGGTCGGCCGGAGAGAAATATTTTTTGAAAGTACTCCAGGTGCACCATGCGATTCCTCCGGATCAAAATCAATGCTCCGGACGACCGGAGCACAAATTGCTCTGAAGACGGGGGACGCTAGAGGGCAAGCGTTTTACTCCGACCTCGGAGTAATTTTCTCTGGTGTGGACTACAACCACCGAATCAATCTCAAGTTCACTTTTATCGTGGCAAAAGCGGGCAATACGAGCAGTTGGAAACATCCCATATGCTGTGAGTACAACTCCATACTTCAGCGATTATAATATATAGCCGATAAGGCATTTCCTAAAGTAAGGCTGTCACCTGAGCTGATGCACCAATATAAAAGTAATAAAACACTTTTCGAGGAAAAACAATATATCAGACAAACTTGCTATGAACTACGTATAAACAAAACTGTCAAATCCTAATCACGAACAAACTACGACTTACAAAAAAATGGAATATTAATACCTGACATTTTAAATAAATCACCAGCTGTACTTAACCGCAAAAAAATGACAATTTGAAAAGACAATTTGAAAACCAAGTCAAACTATTATTGTTTTCTGAGTTTTAAGGCGTAGTGCTTAGTTATGTATTGAACTGTTGTTAAATGCAGTGCAATGTTTATCGTAGAGCATTTTTTAATAGATGCTGCAAGATATGAGCAGCTGCCTTGTGTCTTTTTCTGTTTTTCTCTTGAGTTTTTCTCTCAAATCTACAAGAGCCGATTTTTTTTTTATTTCTTCTATTATACCATACAAGTGCTTTTGCAGTTATGCTAAATTGTGAATGACATCACGAACTGTCGCAACTACTGTCTGGGTGATGTAGCCTAGTCAGTCACTTTGCGGGCCTTCTGCTGCGTCTCCTAGGACAATTGTAAATTGTCTCATATAAAGTCTGAATGAAATAATCTTCCGCACGGTAGTGTTTAGTCGCTTTTCTACGCTTCCAAACCACAAGGCCAAGGTCCTAGTTAGGTTTGCACTATGGCTGATTAGCCATAAAAACCTATACAATTTATATTGATAGTGACGGCCTTGGAAACGTTCCTTAATTCTACAGTAGCGTACCTTACTGAAGCATAAAATTAACGTTAAACTTCAGTTCTCTAAACAACAAGCTGCAGCCCCGTCGCTACTCCTTCAGTGAGACGTCGGATGTTTCAAAGTTGCATTTTCAAAGTAGGGCCCAGTGTGGCTCAGCGAAATTTCTACAACCTTTTGTTGTTTCATCGTTTGAACCCTTTAGGATACAAGAAAAGCGCCCCATCTTACCAGAAAACAAATTATGCAGATTGAAACAGTCGCCGTGACAGGGCATCAAGGCTAACTTATGCGGGAACTCTGAAATGGGGACACCACCTGGGCACCTGATAATATAGCTCCTACGGTTATCACATTTGGTACCTCTAGGGATTATCCTGCGATCGTTTAAAAGCAGACGCGTCCCAGTCCACCACCTCAACGCAAAGCCCTCTCTTTTTTTTTTTCCTAGCTGAAGAGCACAAACAGAAACAAATGAATATGAGGCTGTCATTTCAGGGTAAACAAATCAAATGTATAGCAAATATAAACCCGTTATGCATGAACCAATCAGGTAGGCACTTACAAAGTCTGCGTCGGACTCGCATTTCTTTTTAATAAGCTCAGCTGCATGGTCTCCCTTCTCGGTGAGGATCTCCAAAGCTTTTGATTTGACCTGTGTTGACAGAACAGAGAAATAAAGCTTATTCCTTGATTGATAAGAGAAAGAACAGAAATGTATACGCGTCCTGTGATTGTACCTGTGCAGGGGCGTGATCTACCATGCACTTCAGGACTTCCTTGATTTTGTCTTTGCTTAGCGCTGCGAGAGAAAATGAAAGTCAGTTTATATACTCCAACGATTTACTCAGAATTTGTAAGCTCCCATATGGGGCACTTGTGCAGCTGCGGGAGTTTTGTATTTACTGTTTTTGTACGCTGACAAGCTAAATTGCAGCAAGTGTGCTCTTACCATGCATTATTTTAAGTCGTCAGCGGTGATGAATAGAAAGCTTTAAAACAATGTTTTTCTCTCGCTGTACGAATGCTGACTGTAACCACCTACCACGGACGGCACCCTTCTTTTCATGGCAACAGTGTGAATGAAAATACGAATTCATAAAGCTTAGCATTGCGCCAAATATGTCCAAGTCAAGAGGCGCCATCAGAAACCATGTTGTAGTTCATACGTCTACGCATCAACTTTAATGTTCTAGACAGAGCGGGATAACCAGTTGATCTCATAATGGGACGCATTGTGGGCACCTAACATAACGTTTCATGGGAGCGAAGGCCCATTTCAGGGGTTACCGGCGAGCAGCGATCGGACCACATCCATCAAGTGAATATACGTTAAATGCGCATGCCATGGTGGCCGCCATGTTCAAAAACGTCACGGCTTGTCATGCGTGAATAATGCGTTCGTTAAATTTTGAGAATAAGTCAGATTACCATACAGTACGTGCAAAATCCCAATAACATTCCTAGCATGCGCAGTGAGGACAACGCTGTTTCTACGCGGACATGATGCGTTGACGTTTGGCTCCTAACACTGTTGTGAAGCTGTCTTTCTTCGACTTCTCCCCAGCGTCGTCAGGCTTCCTCGTTCCCTACAGTTTACCATTAACTTGGAAATATTAAAAGCTTGTCCGCAACCGCTACCAATGAATTTCGAGCCCGTTCAAACAAAGCAATATGTAGGTCGTGCTTGGGTATGCGAATTATTGTTCTATCACCAGGGGCTCCATCTTTTCGGAGTTTATTTTAAAGACGGTAGTCTTTCCTGGGTACCATCGACGCAAAAATTTTGGTCTGTCTTTCTGTGCATTTGTTTGTTTGTCCACTCTTAACAATGTTTCAAAAGCCAACCCCATTCACAGCGCCCACCAATATTGCTCAAGGTTAAGCTTTCATACTTGTGCACTTGTCAATTAAAAAGCAATTATTGTGCATATCTGAGGCACCATAACAACACTTCAATACTCTGCATGTGTGTCTTTTTACTAGAAAAGGCTACATAAGTAATCATAAGGACCGTAGCACTTATCACGATGCGCTGACGATGCAACGCTTGCCCAAAAAGGCAAGTGTTTCCAACACTTTGCTAAGACGAAACGGTGGTGTCACCTACTCATCGCCTTGCGTTCTGCACCTTATCACCTCCGAGACGGGCATGCACGCCACGCGCTTCGTTTTTCAAGAAAACTGCCAGATGGCGCTCATGTCTCACGTGTCAGTGACTTGATGCGCTTGTTCGCCTCCGCTGCACGCTCGAGGCACTCTAACGCAGCGCCTCTAAAATACCGTTCACCGATTTGCTTGCGCAGAACATAAAATAAACGTTTTGTGCACTCTCTCCAGATGTAAGACTATCGTCTTTCGACGACATTTGCAGTGTAACATGCTGAAATGGGGCCAATTTTTTTATTTAAAGTTTTTACGTGTTTACCGCAGTTAATATTTTCATGGAAATTTGACGTTTGTTGGAGTTTCTTTTACGTATATCCCCGATACTCCGCAACTCGTAGTCTAACTTTTCAGCCTATTTGTCAGGAAGAATGTCTCTCTTTGACAGGAAGAACTCTTGCACGACCAGATATAGAGCTGAATTTCCGCGATTTTATTGCATTTAGCGTACAGTGAGAAATGAGCACCCCTAGCTTTAAATAGCCACGCAGGGATGTATGCCGATGCTGTTCTTATTCTGTGTTGGAGAGTTGACTCAGCCCGACTAACGCATCTTGGGACACAAAGCTGATGAGGCGAATTCCATGGAGAGCGAGAATAGCATTAATGATATCCGCACACAAACGCATGAGAACACACGAGGCGTATTTTAGTTTTCTGGCAGGTGCCCCGCCGTAGTGGTCTATAGTGGTTACAGTACTCGGCTGCTGACCGCAGGTCACGGGATCTAATGCCGGATGCGGCGGCTGCATTTTCGATGGAGACGAATTACTGTAGGGCCATGTGCTCAGATTCGGGTGCACGTTCAACAACCCGAGGAGGTCAATATTTCCGGAGCCCTCGACCACGGCGTCTTTAAATCATATAGGGGTTTGGGACGTTAAACCCCACATATCAATCAATCAAATAAATTTTCTGGCAGGTTTGAACGCGCAAACAGGTGTATTACCAAGCACAAATGCTTGAACACAATACGCCTACATTTGTGCGCTTTACAACCTTAAAGCTTGTAATGAACACAAGCATGCTTTAAGGTGTCCATATACTCGATGCCGTCTGTCACGCTTTAGTGCCGCCAGGGCACCGTATAACTGTCGCGCTCCTAGGGGTACATGGCATGTTGACCTCTTTTCATGCGCGACAAGCCCTTTTTTTTAATGTGTGGCTGGTGTGGCCTACGAGGTATTCTTGACGTTATATATATGTAAAATCATTCTATATATGAATGACCATTGAGAGTATGTTTTTTTTTTTTTCAATAAAAGATTGGTACCGGCCATATTGGTCGTTAAAATCGGAACTAAACTCAAGCAAATCCGAAATCTCGAAAATTCCTCACGTGAGTATTTAACTTTTGTATTCATCCAAAAAGACAGAGCTCTATAGCTATCACACAACAAAAGCAAGAGACGCAAGTTTTTTCACTCCACACACGCACTGAACATTGCGGCGTGCGTGCATGCATTTCCTGGTTCATTAAGCGTAACGAACAGGATGTTTGTCTATACCGGCTATCCTTCCTCTTTCTGATTTAACCTCTGTATCACTATTTGTTGAAAATAAACGTGCACAAGATAGTAGCTTCTTGTGCAAAAATTATTGGTATCCACCACTATAAAAACAGTTTAAACTTTTCGCGTGCAGCTTAGTGTCGCACTATTACCGTAGGTTATTGACGTTTATTTTTGCGCTTTGTATTCTGAAACATCCACCACTACGACTTTATAGCCCAGTATGTCACATCACCTTGATACTGTGCATGCAGTTTGTGAACTGGTAGCGCATGGAGCGCCACTTGAAAATGCATACAGGGTAGCTGACGATTTTTTTTTGTTTTTACAAAAATGACTAAAAGTCCATGTATATTATTTTATTAACTGTTGAGATTGATAAAACCAAATGCATCACAAAAGCCATAGAATAGCGTAAACAAATGAACTCAAGTCTTTTCCGACGCCACGGAGGCCTATGTTGTGATAAAGGTCTGGGCGGAAGTACCAAAAAGCCAAGTAAACAATCCCCTTTCCTCTGATTATTGCCATGGTCACCTCCTCAAAATAAATGACGACCAACGTTTTCACGCACTTCGAAAATTATGGCACATCATTTAAAGTTGTCCCGCGCTTCGAGGACGACAAATGACCGCAGGCTGTCCTACGACAAGCATAAATGCTTTCTGTGTAGAATACACGCCAACTTATAATTACAAGAGGAAAATTATGACAGGCCAGGCTTGAACGCTTCTACAATTTTAGGCAATGTACACGTAGCCAAGTAAAATATGCATGATACGTATAGGGCTAGGTCGCATGTACCTTCTTTCTTTATTTTCAATTAAGCAAAAACAAGCATCCACATGAACTCCACTATAAAGAACAAACCAATTTTAAAAGGTGTACAAAATGTTTCTTTTTCGAGCGAAAAATATCTTACCGCATAATTCCTTGCCGCCAGCAGCCTCCCCTACGAAAGCTCCAGCAAGGAAAAGTCCGCAAAGAAGCAGCACCTTCATTTTCGATATTATCGAGTCCTTCTTTTCGTACAGGTAAAATTTCGTCTTCACTACAGCAGCAGTGCCCTATGGAATCGCCACAGCGGGTCCCAGTTATATATGTATGCACTCACCCCCTATGACCTTGACAACGGGGTGAAACACCAATCCTTGAAAGGTTTTATTGCCTTCCTGCTTAATTACTACTTCCCTTTTTTTTTTCTCGCCAAAACCGGTCAGTGCCCTGGCTATTCCGGGTGGCTTTATTACCAACGTGTGCTCACAATATCAAAAGAAGGTAAACGACAAAATGGGGGGACGAAGCAAGTGTTTTTCATCGAATGCAAATGTGTATAGTTGCAAAAGTGCCCGGAAAAGTTTCAAGCTATTTGCTTACGCATCATTCTCTTAATCGGGCTTTCTGTTCTGCCTTCCTTGATTTTGCCTTCTCGCGCCTGTTTCAGTCTGATCACGCGCATTTACTCTGATGTCACAATAGCACGCCCATAAAAGCACCTCGCTAGAGCCGATTTGCTCAACGTCTCAAACCTCATTTTACAGTGCATTTTCGTGTTTGTTTACTGGCACTGGCTTTTTGTGAGGGCGACAGAGAAATGATGAACGTACCATAGGGAATTGATGTGAGGCTGAGGGAGCAGAGTGCCGGAGCTTGTCTCGTATTCAGAGACCCGATATATTAACGCTTTTTTGAAAGGGTGTCGTAACATGAGTGCGTTCTCTAGTATATTGAAGCTGGTCGAATGGAAAAACTTCCCAAAACGACAGTGTATGGTAAGTTTTGGGAGGCTTCCCAAAACGACAGTGTATGGGTCGAAATAGCAGAAGCTATGATAGTTCGTGTTGCTAATGTATGTTATGATTCGAGAACACTCTTCTACTTTGATGTGTAGTGCGGTAAGGACAAATGTGCGCAGAAAAACAGAACATTTGTCGCTTTATGTATTGCATAACGCTATGTGCCGTCAGGCCTTCTTTTTTCTCGTGTGTTTTAGTCCTTGCCGCACTACATCAATGTATAAGATACTCTACCAACAAGCCCATTTATCGCCCTTATCAATTAGCTCGAATATAAATCAGGGCGACATCGTTCATCTGTGTATACCGGTTGTTTGAAGAAATTAATATAAATTTATTTTTAAAAAAGAATTGAATAATATATATGTTTAATTCCATCACAACCACTTGTTCTGTAGCCGCAGGCATCCTAAAAATACTAAGTACATCACATGTGACAGTAAAGAAGGAATTTAAGCAATTATCTTCTTTATTATTCGAGTAAGATGCTTACGTGAATTTGGAGAAATCAAATGCTTCATGCGAAGAAACCATTGCAGCTTCAAGGGTTAGAAAAAATTGTCTCTAGTAATAATTGCGAAGGATGAAATTCACCCAAAGTGCCTCAGAAAAACAGAAACCGAAATGGGAAAGAGCGCAACTGCGATATTCTTCGAGGAAACAGTTAACATCGTTATATCATCAATCAACTTTTTTTGGTGTGTGTGTATGGGTTCAGCTTGAAAATATAGTATGCATGACGCACCTACGTTAATTAAGACAGAAGAACTACACCTCTGCAATCGTTGTCTTGAACAGTGACGTCATCATGGTCTGCATGCTGCGTTCGCCAGAGTTTCAATTTCGGTTTCGCCGTTCCCTTTTGCGGAATTCAATTACTTTCAAATATTTGCTAGAGAAGACTGTTTCTATATTCCAAAAATTGTGATGGGCTCTTCTGATGAATAACTTCAAATATATCATTTAAGATAACCACCTTATAGCCCTTATACAAATATTTGATTACTTTACTTTTTAATCAATGCCCCAAATGATATCTTTAACCATTTCCCGATGTCTGCGGCTACAGAAGTAATTGTGAAAATATAGAACAAACATCACATTTCCTTTATTTTGAGGAATTTTGGATGCATTTATTTAAAAGGATGGTGTACAGGTGCACATTATAAAAGGTTCTTAACGGAAGAAATATTATTCAGTCGACTTGCCGCAATTTCAATGCTACATCAAAAAGTAATTTTCTACAACACCACGTAATTATGCCTAAACATAAATACATCGAAAGAAAGCAGAACCAAGATAGATTGATGATTTGATTGATATGTGAGGTTTAACGTCTCGAAACCACCATATGAATATGACAGACGCCGTAGTGGAGGGCTCCGGAAATTTCTACCACCTGGGGTTCTTTAACGTGGACCCAAATCTAAGCACAAGGGCCCACAACATTTTCACATCCATCGAAAATGCAGCGGCCGCAGCGAAGATTCTGCTGCTGACCTGCGGGTCAGCAGCTGAGTACCTTAGCCACTAGACCGCCGTGGCGGGGCAGAATTAAGATAGACGAAAAAGTAAGTAAAATATACAACTCGTCTGCCGCCGCAAATCAACTTTTCCTTTCAGCGCTCTCTCTGTGTTCAAGATTATGACTTAGATCGGCAACTATTTGCCTTAAATATTCTCCCGAGACCAAAACTACACATTTAGGTACCCAAACACACGTTGACTGCTTACATTGTCGTCATTTTTTAGCGCGTATAGTAACAGGCCACACTGACAACTTACAATGTTAATCTCAGAATTAAAATAAGTACAATTTTGATTCCGATAGAAATTATACCTACGGCATCAGCTGGTTCTTGCTGTCACCACCACCGCCACTGTTCTATGCGTATATGTATATGTATGTATACAGGGTGTAGTAAAAAAATGTGCCCAGTATTTTTAAAAATCAGGAAAAGACGCTATTTACCTGCTGTCTTCACATTTGCTTCTTATAAAGTGGCAGACATTTTAAGAGGGCTGAAGATATAATTTTGAAAGGTAAATATGAAAATTACTATAATTACGTTTTAATTAGTGGAGCTAGGAAGTTAAATCTTTTGGGAAATTCAAGTTTTTCATGCGAAAAACCGATTGCCGCTTTGAGATATTGAAAGAGCGACCTCTAGTAATAACTGCGATATAATGAAATTCTCCCAAAGTGTGCGGCGTAACCGATACCGAAACGCGAAAGAGCGCAACTGAAATGAGCGAGCGTTGTTATATCAACCATCCGAACCGACTCCGTTATGTGGGTGCGGGGGCTGCGCTCACAATTACAGCACGCATGACGCACACACATTATCGAACGTGGAAGAACTGTCGCCCTGTAACCGTTGTTTTGAACAGAGACGTCATTGTACTCGTCTGCTTGTTGCGCTCTTCGGTTCACTGGTTTCGTTTTCACCGCAGAATTCAGGAGCATTTCGTGAATTCATAATTATAACGAAAGGCCGCTTTTCTTTCATCTCATAACGTCAATGGCTTTTCCGCACCAAGAACTTCGATTCTCCCAATTGACTTGTGCAGACCTCCACTAATTAAAAAGTTAATTAGTTTAAAATTTCTAATTAATATACTAAATGTTGTATTTAACCTTCTTAAAATATCTGCCGCTACAGAAAAAACAATCTGTGAAGACAGCGAGCAAATAGCATCTGCTGCTGATTTTTAAACAATAGACACCTTTCTTGAAACACCCTGTTTATGTAAGGGGTAGGATGCGCTAGCCTCCTCTTTCTGCGCAGCGAACATTGCCTTTCCGGTCGGGCTCATCGGCTTGCACGCTTATTTCGCCAGTGAACCTGGAAGAGGGGGGGGGGGGGGGGCGGGGGTTGCTGCACTATCGCGGCAACGATAAGCGCGCGGCTCTTGCCCTGACAGCAGGTTGGAGCTTCTACGGGCTGTGTCTCAACAACAAAAAAAAACGGTGCTAAAAGTGTATCCGGAGTGGTCGTCCACCCAAGACGCGCTCTACACATAACAAACTGCCACCAGTGATGACACACGACGTATAGCCCTTAGTACCAGCATGTGCTGCCTACGAGAGGCGCTTCTCATCAATGCCGTCACACTACGCACGAGCCTTGTTGTGGTCGTCTACATGTGGCCGCGCCGCAGGAAACTTGGTTACTTAGCAAGCGCATGTTTACTACAATTGATACTGTTCCTAAAAACGCTAGCTCTGCTTCGTAAAACATTCGAATATGTTGCTATCGCATGCATTGCTTCGCCTTTTTGGCGAAACTGTGACTATTTAGTATAGTCCCAACTTTGTCAAATGAAACACTGGACGAGTCGTTACAGCTTGATACTAACAGCGCAACAGAACATGAGTGACAGGCAAACAAAACAGAGCCCGCCATGCAAAGACTTCCTAGTTGCGTCGCTTCTCTTTGTTTGTAGCCTGTGTTCAGTCATGCTGTTAGCCATTTATAGTCCGTACTGCAACATGGCGTACAGCTGTTATTCTTCTTTTTTTTGTGTGGAAAGAGAGTCTAGTGACATGTATTTCTGCCGAAAGAGTCAAAGCCTTGAGTCAAAGCAATATTATTTTAATAACTTAGCTACACTCAACAAAGAGTCTCATATAAATAACCTTACAAACAACTATGAAAGGGCACTAAGAGTTGCGAATTATTCTAGTGATATTTGAAAAGTTCATACTCATATATTAGGCTGCAATAGGTCCATTGTGACTCGCAAACCGAAGAGCGAAGCCGTTCATTGATTTTCTTTTTTATGTAGTTTAACCCACTAGATACCAGTTTCTTTTTTATGAGTAAATTGAAAACAGATGCGATTGATTTTTGATCGTATCTTCGCATCGTATCTGCACAAATCACACTGAAAATTTCAACGTGAACGAGTTTTTAGTTTACAAGATATGGCCCGTGACCGTTTTTTTTTTAAGAAAAATAATTGATTTGCACAACTGTTTATATCAGCTCTACATCGTGTTTCACTTATGACGTTTAATGCACTACCACAAAAATCAATGAAGTCTGACAAGAAAGCGTTGTCTTTCTGCATTTCTTTAGCACAAAGGGTAGATATGTATGTGGCTTAGATGTATCGTACATGCATTCCTTTGCCGGAAGCATGAGTGTGTAGCCTTAGTGGTACAAATACTCAATTTCGGAGCATGACAGTACGGGTTCATATCCCAGCACTGGGAACAAAAATGTTTGTTGTTTTATTTATGCTGAAGATATTATCAGGTCTGACTAGCCGCTTGTAGCGCTGAAAGCAGCGCAGTAGCTCGGCCGCAGGGCTCTACGGAAGTGTTTGCTCTTTACGTATGTTTCTCTATGGGGTAACTGCAATAGAGTGAGGCGCTTTTGTCTTCTGTGCACTTGAAAGTAACCTCGCGCAAGGCTTTCATCTCCTACACCTGTCAGATAATTGGATTTGTGATCCGTCACTTCGTTCTTCATACTCTGGTTCACCTTCATCACAGTCGCATCCACCATTGCGACGGCCGTCAGCAAGAATATGTTTAACATCTGCTTTAAGCTGCCTATTATGCTGTCTACGATTTAGGTGCACAGAAAGGTAGGGGGCCAAATTTTCGGAGCCCACTACCATAACGTCCCTCATAAGCATATCGTGGTTTTGATTGTTAAAATCTAGGAGTTACTCTTTATTATACTTTAATTTCCCATGACACAACCGGGATCTTCACCTGCGATATCTTCGTCTAACTAGCGGGTATCCTCCGGTATCTACTAAATGTAGACATCTAATACATATTTATCCTTCTCTTGGGGCACTCTAGCTATATAATTTATAGTAAACCTGGGCTTACAGTAAATTGGTGCATGATTGCCACAGAATCACCCTACAAGGAGCGTAAAACGATGTAACAGGATTAAACAAAATACGGAACCTAAAAGCCTAGGGTGACCTTATGGTAACACGTAAAATAACACGCTTGTTCGCAAGGTAGACATTACGTAATCTGTTTCAAATTTTCATCGAAGATCTCACACTGCAGGTCATCTTTAGGATCATGTGCGCCATGGTATTGAAAAATATTAATACAAAAATGTCCGTTTACCCGAAGGTGCATTCCATGCCGACGCAGTGAAATGTAGACCCACTATTTTGCGCCTATTTTAGCACGTTCATAATAAACATAGAAAACTTCGGACACGTGCTATCTGTAAAGGGTACCCTAAGCTATTCCAAGGTCTATTACTGGTATTCTGGAGAGGGTTTCTAAAGATGCATAAATTGAAATGTTTCGTTTGCAAATGCGCGACCATATGGGTTATAGGCGATACCTAATGGGTTAATCCACATCTATTCGGCCATCCCACTATATTTGGCCGATGTACTGTACCAGCTAATGCTGTGAAAGTATACGCACTACCAAGGCTACTAACACTATAATCACAGAACCATTTCTATGTTTGATTATTACTTCTAAAATCAGAAACAGATATTCTTAAAAACATTGCGCAGTTTGCACTGGGGGTGGCTATCATTATTACACGATATAAACACGGGTATTTTTTCCGTGGATGTCTCAAGCATTTCTACACAAGTTAGTTGGGAAACGTCGGCGCTCGTACGTGCGACGCACTTTCTGTAGGCTGCGTAACGTTCATAAAGCAGGCAACGTCCCAGCGGGGCTGCCAGCGGATGTTACTCAGAGGCAATATTGGCAATCGTGAAACTTTTTCTATTTCTATTTTTAGATGCGGAGCATCTTATACTCGCGCCTTGTAGTGCGCCGTCTGCGCCGTCCGCGCCGTCCGCACCGCTTCTCGAACATTCGACAGCTGACGCGCGCGCATGCGCCGTCGCGCCGTCGCCCACTCTTCCACCATCTGTGCATCCCTTCCTCCTCTACACACCGCGCGTGCTTCACTCCTCCACCATCTGTGCACCCTTCCTCCTCTACACACCGCGTTCGACATCTACAATGCTCCTGATTCTCCAGTGGACGCGCATGTGGCGTCGCGCTTCGAGAACATTCAACAGCTGACAGTGCATGCGCCGTCGAGCTGTATATATACTCAAGGTCGGCGCTCGCTCGCTCAGTTGCCGCTCGTCGGTTGGTTTGTACGGCGCGTCGACGTCCAAGGTCGCGGTGAAATGAATTCCAACGAATCCACAAACACAATGATCGACGTCCCTTCGACCAGCGCCGCCCTTTCGCATACGTGTGTACGTGTTCACTCATTTAACACCCCCTCCTACAACCACGTTAACCAATTTAGCCATCGACCCAAGTAAGTCGCAATTTAACACCCCATTTCACAACCACGTTAACCAATTTAGCCATCGACCCAAGTAAGTTGCACTTTAACACCCCGTTAACCAATTATATGCTCCGCATCCTCCTCAGTGTTCCCCCGAGGGAAGCTGCGGGCAATTTTTTTTTAACATTTACTGCAACTCGGAAATCGGAGAGAGTTCATGTTGTCCTTTTAGTGCACTTCAGCAAGCATAACGTTTATTCAATAGCAGCACCACATTGCGATGACTCTTCATACATTTTTAAGAGCGAATATCTGTGCAGGTAAGAAGCCAATCATATGCGTCTCGGCTCCTTTGGCCCGAGTGCAGTTAAGCAGTTACCAGCCTGCAAAACAATAAAAAAATATTAGGGCAGCTTCACACTAGCAGTGTCAAGCCTGATTGAGAGGAAGAGAAAGCATCGAGAGGAAAGGCACAGAGGCTAACCAGACGAGTTTCCGGTTTGCTACCCTGAAGAAAGTGCGAAGTTGGGCAGCCTCCTGTTCCTCTGGAATTTTACCTTTCTTTCTTTTGTTCTTTTCCAGTTTTAAGGTATTGTTTTATTGCTTGACTTCCATATATTTCTGTCTCTTATTTTTTCTTTTATTTCTCTCTCTTTCTACTTTCGCTTGCTTTCTTTTTTTATACATGGTTTTGCGTGCTTTACGCGAAGCGACGTTGGCATACGGCAGCAAAAGCCTATTAAGTGATCCGCACCTATTATCATCGTCAATGCGCTCGAAAACCCTGATGAAGAAGACTTCTGCTTGGCGAGGGTGCACGTTGAATTCGATACAGGTGGCTACGCTATACGCAGATTTGCCTGCGTTGCGCCAAGCGACGACGGCAGCCCACAATCACAGCGTACGACACCGTACCACAGTTGGACCCTTAACTGAACCGCGCTTTAAAAAAATTAGCGCTTCAAAAAACGCCAGGCCTGCGGCGCAGCACAGTCACAGCGAAAGCTAGAAAGCGGCCTTTCAGAGCCTTTTTTATAGGCACTGATTGGGTAACTACTGCAAGCACACTTGCTTGATACCAACTAGGGCATTTTTATTAAAATTTTTCGGGTAGCTATGCTATTTTTCGTCATTCTTCTGAGAAGCGTGGTATCCGCTAAACACTTGCAAGGTATTTTGTGCCAATAGTTCAAGCAGTGGCTGACGATGATGAGGAATTATGCCTCAAGTGGGTATGCGCCACAGTTAATAGTAGAACAAGAACAACCTTTCGTAATGGGTTAGAGCATTGGAAGGCCCACTCGTTACTTCACATTGTACGAAGGCTGGTTATTCGTTCGCTGATGTAAAACGATTTACTAGTCGTAATAACGTGATTGCTTTCCCGACATCAAGACTGCCTAAAGCAAGTTTGCCAACAAGCCAACAACTCAATGTTGCCAACAACTCAATGGTAGAATACTGGGCTGGCACCCAGCAGACCCGGGTTTGAGCCCCACTGTGTCATTGGTGCTAAGTTTTTTTTTTCTAATTTCGAGCGATGTGGTTACGAACACCGGCGGCGGCGGCGAACTTCGCATGAACCGAGTTGTGATTTCAGAGCAGCTTTCGCTGTAAAACTTTTTAGCTTCGCCCCCAAAAGTAGATCGGGATAGCACAATCGGGACCCGTTCACATCGCCCTGTCAGTCACTAGCCTAACTGCGCTTCTCGGGAGACACCTCAACCGGGCCACATGGAAAAATAACGGCAGTGCGTGTGACATCAGTGTGCTTCAGAGCGCTAGTCGGTGCGCAGTCCTTTCCAAAGTATCCTATAACGCCTACAGTGCAAGTGCAGTTGTCTTCTGCCTATTGGCAAACAATGCACTGTTCGTTTGTATAAGGTAATGCGTGCCTATAGGCATCTGGCCCCTTGTTCATGTTCTTGCTCATGACGATGAATAATTATGCTTTAGCGCTTTGTCATGGGCAAAACTTCAAACGATTCACAGTAGACGCCTGTCAAAATTCTATGTTTCTTCGACACAATACTTCATGTGACACTCCTCGCACTACATTCATCCGCCGCGGAGGCGCATATTGTGCTCGGCTGCTGGCTCGAGGGGTCGCAGGTTATATTTCGAGCCGCGGTGGGGGCACTCCAAATGAGGGGAAATGGGCCCGTGTACTTCGTGATGTTAGTGAAAGTTTAAGAACACCATATTGCCAAAATTTGCGGAGCCCTGCACCACGGTGTCCCTCATAATCATATCAGTGTTTTGGGACGTCTATAGCCCCGCCGTGATGGTCTAGTGGCCATGGTACTTGGCTGCTGACCCGCAGGTCACGGGACGGCCGGCTGCGGCGGCTGCATTTATTGATGGAGACGAAATCGCTGTAGGCCCGTGTGCTCAGATTTGGGTGCACATTAAAGAACCCCAGGTGGTTGAGATTTCCGGAGCCCTCCACTACGGCGTCTGGGTTCGTTACCCACTCGAGCGGAATTTTTTTTACTCATTATTTATTATCATTTATTTCATTTTTTTCGCTCGCTACAAAGAACCCTAACGCTGATGCCGATGCAGGAATTTCTGCGAAACGAGCTCTTCAACACTATCGCACGAAAATAGTGAAGGCCAACATTTGTAGAGCAACGAATTCCAACTAGACCGTAAACCTATCAAAGCACCAACGTCTTATAGTCACTATGCTGTCATGCTGCTAACCACGATTGCGTGGGTTCGAGTCCCGACCACGAGTGCCGCATTCCTCTCTGACATGCGAAAAAGCTCTTGTGCTGATTTTTAGGTCCCCGTTAAAGAACCTCGCGTGATAAAAAATTTATACCGAGTTCACCCAGTGAAGCATGTTTCATATTAAAATGGGTCTACCTTAAAGCACGCAACAGCCTAAAATTTACTTTTTATGAAATGAACTTTTTGAACCTTGGGTATTCCTGTTTTAACTTTCACCTGCGCGACTTTCACAGGGACTTCCACAAGATTTATTACTGTGGTTTTCAGCGACTACACCCAGTGCACCACAAGAAGTGACTGTCATTTAGATTGAAACCTCCATCATCAATTCAAATCACCTTCACCACACCGAAAATTAGACAACGTGTTTGTCGAGTCTTGTTGCATATTCTTTTCTCCTAATGCCTACATTAGCCTGTTTTTTTTTTCTTTGCAAGTGAGGTTGCGTCGAAAAGCGCAAGGTCCAACGTTCAAGGCGTAAATGATGGAGGCAGAAATGATGTAGGCCTGTGTGCTCATATTTGGGTGCACGTTGAAGAACCCCAGGTGGTCGAAATTTCCGGAGCCCTCCACTACGGCGTCTCTCATAATCATATGGTGGTTTTGGGGCGTTAAATTCCACATATCAATCAAAGTGTATTGAGCTATTTTTCGTAGGTGCATTTATCACCAGTCGCTGTAACTTTAGTTTCGTTCAGTTAATTAGTTTTACCATCTGGTCACGTAAAAAGCTGCATTCGATAACCGTCAGGACCAGCAATCACGTGAGTTTTGCAATTTCAATTGGCTGCAACGAATGTGGCAATCTTGTTGTCAGCACATGACTGTTCTATTTGAAGCCGTGGAACCAATTTGGTTCCCAAAGGAGCCTGCTATCATTCGTGTTATTCTCACCCCAGCTTTGAAAAAGGAACGTCCTTTGCAGCAAAATAAAAAACGCCAGACCGGTTAGCAAAGAGTTAAATTCCATGGGATTTTAGGTACCACAACTACAATATGATTACGTTGTGTGCCGTAGTGGGGAATTCTAGATTAACATTGACTTCTTGAGTTTTTTATGACCGTCCACCTAAATCTAAGTGCACGCGCGTTTATGAATTTAGCATCGCGTACATCTAAATGTGGCGGCCATGGTCGATTTGCATCAGCACAGGTTAGAAAAAAGCCATCAGCACAGACATACAAACGTTTAAGACCAGTCATGGTGACATAGGCACACGTAGACCATGCTTTTTTACCCTTAAATATTATACTTTTTCTTTAACTGTTAGGCTTAGGTTTTACCAGCAACGTTTTCAGACAAAGTATAATTTTCAAGCACTTTCAAGTGCCTTTCAAGCGCTCAGTACCTCTACGTATTGACTTACCTACACCATTTCCACCTTGATTAAGGCAGTTGGGTTCAGAGCTGTATTAATTATTTTTTCATTTTAATGCAGCTAATGTCTGCAAGGTGATTCCGCCCTCTCCTAACATCATTTTTGTCGCCGCATTGTTTTCAGATTGTTCTGCGCATTACTGCAGGCAAACATGTTGTTTTTTTTTTAAAGGAAACTATTCCTGCGTTCCTCTTTGAGCATTCACAAGTATTGAAAGCGCTTAGCAAATGGCTAATATAGCTATAATTTATAAATAGTCAAACCACCCACGGTTTTTCTTTTTAAAATGGCTTTTCTAGACACAGAGTACGAGATCACAATTTTGTTCCCCATCTGCCATGACTATAAAGCTGAATATAGAATAAAAAATTCAGTAAACTCTTGCACATAACTTTACGTGCTCACCTATTTATTGATAATTTTATCCCAGTTGCACAGTCATTTAGGAAACATCAGCTTTTCCCAATAATGTCCATTTCCACTGCCCTGCACAAGAGGATTCAGTTTCATGCCTGAAAAGTTCTCACTTTCTTACCTTCACCTGACTCTATACCACCCTCGGCTGCATTTCTGCCCCCTTGGTATCCCCTGGCACCGATTATGTGTCCTGGATATCGCGCACCCCTAGTTCTGTCTTCCTATCTTTTATTGTAACGTCTATGATTTTATATTTCATTTCACGTCACGTGGGTCTTATTTTCGAGCTTTTCCTCACCGAACATGCCTTTATATAGGACTCATGGGCTGCAATTCATGCGTTTCTGCTTAACCGCAATGAAATCAGCATACCAGATGAATATTAGTGTATTGTTTTAATTAGCCGGTTGCGTGTTAAGACTGCTAGAGGAAGTAATCTCCGCCGCTTGAAATAGTCGTGCTAATTGTGCTCCGGCAAACCATTTTTGAATTCTAGTATTACTTGACCAAAAATAAAAAGGCTACTCGGTATGATGCTGCGTCGTAATATAGTTTTCTTTTCCATAGTGTAGCAAACTGAGTGTGTCTATACTACATAAAATATTGCTATACATACGTATTTCATTGTACGTTTATTGTGTTACAATGTGGTTTCTTATTCAGTGGATGCCGATTGCTGCGCTGGTTGCCTCGATTTCATAAAAAAGCGCAATTGTCGCGGGCTCAAACACGACTATTTGAGACTAAATAATTCGCGTATTCGAACTCTTGTTTCTAATGTCTTTCATTCGGGTCCTATAGTCATAATGCCTGCTTCAACAACTGTACTAGAGTCAATGTTATAGTTCGCGCTCCTATTAGCAGCGATATGATGCGGTTATCTCAAATAATTTCGCATATCCTTAGTTGTACTATAAGTTTTGATGTCGCATTACAATCCATATGAAGTGTAGCTATCACCATCATTATGTGCCGAGAGTCCAACGAGTAACGCTAAGCTTTACCGGAAGCCGTGGGATTTGTAATAATTCTTTTTTTTTCCCAGCCAGCGTTATGCCGGCATCACAAGCGCGTTTGAAGATGCACGTCGTACGAGCTGGCCCTAAGAAAGTCACGCGTAGTTGCCGGCGTAAACCAGACCCGGATTCACAAAAGTGCAGCGGCTAGCGCATCACTGCACACAGAAATAACGGTGCGTCGGCGAACGATCAAGGGCTGCCTAGTCACAGGGTATAACTCTACTATATAGTGTCAGCAATTACTTATTGCCAGAAGCAAAGAGTTGAGAAGGCAACTCAGCGGCAAGGGAAGCGAGCAACATGTCGGATTTGCAGCAGAGCTTGTGCATCGTATAGGTGTCTGCAATTTCCAAAATAGTTTTTTTATTCGAGTACGAAGATCCGATTACTCCAGACGGTGGGCATAGCTTGCACAACCAAATGAAATACGTAGTAGACTTATTGACTAAATGCGCAAAATAAATTAATTCATAATTTACTGTACATTGTAGAGGAGCAGATGCAAAAAATTTTAAAATTTACGGATTTGGGTAGCTGAGCTTACAAACAATGTCAGCTTGGAGTAAACTCTGCAAGTTACATGGGTTTCGAAATATGTGGGAGCAGAGATGGGTTAGAACTCATTGTCCCAGCCACGGTTTTCACCAAAACGTGACTTAGTGCACTGCAACGATGCTGCAACGATGAATGTTAGCTGAAATGCCCACGCATTTTACCGCGTGCTTTTAAAATGTTTTGGTCATGATAATCTCGAAGCTCTTGCCACCTTTAAAATTTCTTCAATATATTGCCTTCACAGATCCCCTGCCAGTTTCGTAAATTGTAGGATGTGCCATACAATTCATAGTACAAAATTTAATTATTGATGTTTACTTGGCAAGTTCTGTATTCGTATTTCAATAGTGGATCACACCGCTCGGTGCAACGACTGCGCCAGAAGGCATTGCTACTGTTAGCAGTGACATTACAAGTCAACGAGCACCCCCCCCCCCAAAAAAAACGCCTTTTTAGCATTTTTCAAGCAACAATTTCAAAGCATGGTAGCATTGCTATATACAATACCATAAACGTAACAACGGAATAGTGACCCTACAGCTAATCAAGCTATAAGGAGACTACGTCATTTGTTGCTCATAATAAAATTAGGTGACTCGTTATGTCGGCCTATGCACATAATTCATATGGTTGATTTGCAATGTCTGCATTCTGCTAAAGACCCGTTCTGTCATGGACAAGAAAAATATGTTGACCGCCTCATTGGTGTAGCGGTTGCAGGGCTCTGCTGCTGACCCGAAGGTCACGTGTTCAATCCCGACAACCGCGGTTCACTTCGATGAAGGCGAAACCCTAGAGGATCGTGTTCCGCACGATGTCAGCGCACATTCAGGAATACCACATGGTCAAAATTTCCGCAGCCCTCAACTGCGCCATCCGTTATGATCATATCTTGGTTTTGGGACGTGTCGTCCAAGACATTATTATAAGAAAAAATATGCCAAACTGGTGCACGCCTATCAGTGCAAAACGTACTAGTGAAGATTAACTTCAACTGCTTACTGAATGTCACGCTATGACGCTAAGCGCTTGACAACCCTCGTTGAATATTTCGCGTACACATGCATCATTTCATGTGAAATTCAAGAGAAATGTTAAAAAGTGTGTGAATTTGCCAATTATACGTCACGAAGCGCTAAAAGCATTTAATAAAGAAAACATAAAAGTGTATGTGATTGGATAAACAAAATAAACTCGGGCCATCATATGCTTTCTTGCAATGCAACTTCGGCCCCAAAATAAAAGGCCGTACAGTGACCTTGTCTGGGAGCGTATTCGCCATAATCGAAAGAAAAACATGGGGGAAAAAAGTCTCAGGGGAAAAAACATTGCTGGTCTGTTTAACTCCGAGTGGTTCAGGCTGGGAGCACCTTATTGTGGTGGGGTCAGTGTTATTCTGCCACCAACGCAAAACCAAGGTTCGTTTTAAGTACTGTGCTTCCTTCAATCGACAGAAATTGTCGTGACATCCACCTTGAAGCCTCAAAAAAAAGACGTTTATGCACTAACATTTTTTAACGTTGCTCATATCAAAGCATCAAAGAAACTCGCGACAAAGGGCGACAAGAGAAAAAAATAATATCCGGCACTTCACTGTTAGCAGCAGCACCACAAAAAATTGCAAGCACTCACATCAAGAGCCATAAACGTTTTGGGACTCAGGAGTTCAAGCCTCACCCATGCACTGAGACGTCGAAGATGACTGCGCTTTTTTTTTTTTTTGTATGGGGCACGTTAATTCTCCGACTTGGTAGGGAGCCCTATTGAACAGTCGCGTAAGCAAACAGTGGAAGCCTTCGAAGCGACTATCTGGAACCGAACTTGCCCAATTTCCGAGTAACTGAAGTTACGTAAATGCTCGAGTAGGCTATTGTATTCATTGATGTCACGCACACAACCAAGATCACCCGAGAAAAAACCATTGGATAGTTATAGCGCGAGAACAGAACGATGACACAGAGACAAGAAGGACACGAAGGTCTCGGTGTCGCCGTTTTGTTCTCGTGCTATAACTATCGAGATGTCATACCAACTAGCCCAAGCTACCACACTTCTAAAAAAAAAACACTATGTCACTATGTTCAGTTTAAGATGTGTTCTCGTATAAGATCTCGTGGGTTTGTCGTGTCTGGAGTATAAGTAGTTGAAATTCAGTGGCTCGAGGCTAGACAGAAGTATTCGAATCAGTGGCGAAGTCCGTTAAAATTCTTTAGAATTATTTTTCAGAAAAGATACGTTTTCAATAAAAGGCTACAGCTACGGTAGACATTTGTTCCATCATTCAGTCACGATCTAGCAGCATTTCATTGCAAGCAATAATAGCACAAGCTTATTCGAAAGCTCGTGCCTCATCCGTTGTGAAATTCAGAGTGATCTAGATTACAAGTGCCAGAGCAGTACACACTAGCGCCCCAGATTGCCTGACCCCCTTCGCCATTTTCGAACTGAGCCGCCCAACAAGCTCGCGAGAACGTCAGTTGAGCCGATGCAAAATATTACACGTGTCCTCTCTCATGGTCTGCGAAAAACTTTCACATGGAGCGATACGCTGAAAGACTGAGAATGAAGTGTTCTCGATTTCGCACAGCAGTCTCTCCGAGAGACAAGTTCAGCGTTTCACAGCCCTGCAATGAGACGTTAAACCTGCCGCGATTGCTGTGATAAAGTAATTGCGTATAGACCGTGAAAAAAAAAGTGCAAGGAACAAGCTTTTGTGAAAGTCTGCAATGTTATGTGTGCGCCAGAGATAAATTTTTTGCCGTCTTTTTTTTTTATCAAATTCTCCGCATGAACCAGCGATACGGTGTTTTATTACGAATGTGGGCATGCTAGCTTTAGGAGAGTGGGCTGGACAGGCATTAAGAGAACAGTTTCAGAAGTTGTACACATGCACAAATGAGCCCTAGCACAAATTTAGCGAAATCGTCGCCTACGGAGAGAATGGTCGCGAGATTATCAGCAGCACAACGCATGCCATGGCACGCAGGATAACTGCACAAAGCAAGTCTAACTGCGCAGACAGGAATAACCGATGTGTCGCACGTATGTGCATACGACAGCCACTCCTATGTGGCTGGAGAAAAACCAAGGAAGCGTGCGACGTAAAAGTAGACTGCTTTTTTTATTGGTTAGATAAAAGCTATTTTGAACAGCAACGTTTTAAAAACTGTATGAATACAGAGTTGCATACAGAGGATGCATAAATTAAATATCGCACATTATACAATCGACAAAGGGGTGACGTTCGGCCTAGGGCCCTTAGTGCTTCCGGAAGAAGAAAACTTTGTCCTGCTTGGCAGCCATGTCTCCGGCAAGGACACAGGAGGATTGCTCTTTCGAGGATGAGGACTGCAGGGAGTCGCTGGAAGCCCATCTCTTCAACTCGCCGTCTTCCGACAAAAGCTCGGTCTGAAAAAAAAAAAGAAAAACTGAGGGGAAGTCCGAGCAGGAGGGTTTCATAGCTGAAATGTCAGCATCGGGCAAGCAAGGACCGCTGGCCGCAAGGATTACCACCGGACGTCTAACTGAAGAAAATCGTCGGGACTATGATTTATCAAGCTCAACCGCCCTGGAAGCCCAACAAAGCAACTTTTAGCAGACACGCTCTTACCTTACGAGTATTGAATGCAGGATTAATGAACCCGGGTGTGGTGTTCATGGCATGGTAATCCTCGTCAGCGGCAATGGGATGCTCGTCTTCAAGCAAGCCCTGGCGCTTTTTGAATGTTGGTTTCTTGAAGCTCACCGAGAAATCCAAGGCAGCGAGCTTGTCCCTATCAATGCAAAAAAAATTGAAGCGCTTATGACCGTTCAGGATACGTATCAACAACGATTTGAAAGAAATGCTTGAACCTTCACACGAAGATGAGTTCTCACTTGAAACGAAGTTTATTTACTACCGTGCGAAAGTTCTCTAGCAAAGCATGAAGAGGGCATCGAGTGCAATCAGCACGACGCGAGCACTATAAGAGCGAACCAGCAGAGGGCCAAAAGAAAAGGTGGAGACGTGCTTGCCTGTTTCTCCGGTACAGTACGTAGCCGAGGACAAGCAAGGCGACGCAGAGGGCGCTAACCAAGATGGAGGCAAGTGCTGTGGAACTGGAGGTGGACTTTTGCGACAACATAGAGACCACCGAGGTATCTGTGCAGGAGGGCCCCTTGAAACCATCCGCACACCTGTGAATTAAAGATGCTTTAGTATGCACAATTGTGGCTAAGATTCGACGAGTGAGGCGACAATAGTCATGCATGACAGGAGTGGATGGCTAAAAAGAAACCGCCTGTTGTGTATCATGTGGGTGCATGTGCGCGGTATGCAATCTTAAAGATCTGTCATGGCTTGAATAGGGTAGGTATATAGTACAGCAACCTACTTGCAGAAGTAAGAGTCGTTGCCGGAAATGCAGCGGCCACCGTTCAGACATACAGGATTGCAGAACTGGCCAAGAATGTCGGAGCTGTTGATGTGGTAGCGCTCATCTGGGAGAATAAAACCATGCGTATAAAAATATGGTAAGCAAATTGAAGATTTAGTCAAGTACAGCGTCGCAGGCGAAAGAGATAGGGAAGTAAATATGCGAGCAAACGAGTCTTAGTGGATGAGACTTGCCAGATTCGACGCATTTGTGAGCGTCCTCTGCCAGAGTGTACCCATGGGAGCAAGCACAAGTATATGCATTGGGGTTGAGAAGGCAGATGTGGGCGCACTGGTTTCGAGCACAGCGGTTTACACCTGGATAAACGTAGGAACAAAATGCGTAAGCTAAAAGGCACAAGAAAATGCAATGAAAAGTGATAATGCGGTAAGAGTGCTGGAGAAAGGTACCGATTACATTTGAGTGGACGGGACATGACAGTGGCGTCTTGCGGAGAGATTGAATATTGCTTACCACTTGGTTGATGAACAGCGTGAAGAACTTTGAGAACAGTGGCTTTGGCTGTACCATGATGCACAAGGCCTACGTGTGTGCCGGTGTATCTGTTGCAGGCCATGAGAGAGTCCGAGCCCCAATCAGACCAGTAGAGCCAGTCTTCGAACAAAGCTATGCTGAACGGGCTCGACAGGCCAGTACCTCTGACCAATTTTCTGTATGGGAGAAAAGTCTGGTAAGGTCCTTCTGTAAGGTCTTCCTTTAAGGCCATAATTGTGCCTGCGTCTGGCGGTTGTATAAATGTACATACATAGCAGCTAAATCAAAGTTTCAGGCGATGAAACCTTACGGGATTGCTCACTTACCGATCTTTACCATCATACGTTGCACTTTCAATGACATTCTTGTTTGCATCAGACCAGTAGATTCGCTTGTGAACGGCGTCCACGGTAATAGAGCAGGGCCACAATATTTTATCCGTGAGCAAGACAACTCTTGCAGTGCCGTCCATATTGGAGCGCTCAATGAGGCCGTGGTCTTTCTGGACAACTTCGTGCCACACAGCCCAAAACATCAAGCTGAAAAAGATTGGACCAATGAAGTCGTACAGTAAATACAAGAGACCAACTGAAATTGGCGTGTTGTCATGCAATAGAATGTCAACTGCACAAGAGTTCAGAAGTCTGGCTGACCCATCATTAGCAGAAAGGGCGAAGGTGTTCAGGTGGGAGTAAGCCGTGTCAATGACGTCGGTGCAGTGCTTGAATGTGGGCTCGCATGCTTGGATGTGGACCCAGCCATCGGTGAAGTAAATGTTGCCGGCTACCCAATCAACAGCGATGTGATATGGCTTGTGGATGTCTTCGAGAAGAGTGAATTGTTTGCCATTTCCCAACGTCATTACGTTGATGACGCCCTGTAAAGCGGTGGAGCATGTATTTAATGAGGAAGACATGAAAACTCGTGACTGGAGACAGCCAAATAAATCGAATGGAACGTGGTTTACGAAGTGCAAAAAAAAAGTGGTGGGGCTGTTAGAAGGCCATTCCACCTGCCGACGACGCGAGTGAGCAATCTAGTGGATATGGCATGTCAGATGGAGGGTACCTCATCCATTTCGGTCCAGAATATCGACTTGTCAGTGACGCGGTAGTCCATGCCATGCATATCGGAGAGAGAATCTTCAGCAAGTAGATGCTGGGCGTGTCCATGCATGGAAAAGCTACGGATCTGATTAGGAAGCATGTAGAGCAGGAACGGTTCACCATCTGGAAGAGAAGCACTTATGAGGAAGCGACAGGTGACAGCAGTAGATGCATACATTGAACCTTGCAGTAGCGACGATCTGCACCTAGCGCGTAGCCATCAGCGCAGGTACACTTGTAGCTGCCTTTAGAGTTTTGACAGAAGTGACTGCAATGACCGGGAGTTGCACATTCATCGATGTCTGAAAAGAATATTCAGCTGGTGAGGAAGCAGTTTGGAGAGAGGTGGGAAAGATACCATCACAAGATTTCCTATCCGTGTTGAGCCGGTAACCAGGATGACAGGAACACAGTGGACCAGTTGGAGATTCCCGGCACAAATGAGCGCAGCCTCCATTAGTTGTACCGCAATAACTTACTGCAAGAAACGGGTAGCAATTACAGCTTAAAACTAATTTTCCAGAAATTGACAAGTGAAGAAATGCGCAGAGCAACAGTTACGACCGGGAATTAAGCGTACCGCAATGGGTGCCTTCGTCCGAGAAATCTGCGCAATCTGTACGCCCATCGCAGACACGGGACCAGGCAATGCATTCACGGGAGCCACACTTGAATTCGTTGCTCGCACAAGCAGGCACAGCTGGGATAAAAGGCAGTGCAAAGGGAATAAAAATGAAAGAGGGTACACAAATGTGGCATGTGCGTGAATGATAATGCGGCAAGGGGGAGAAGTCGAATTGTTAGGAAGAGGAGTACTCACAGGTTGTGCTAACTTTCGTTGTCGGGTGACATCTCGGGAGAGTTTCATCCATTCCATCGCCGCAGTCGTCATCACCGTCACACAACCAGTTTTGCAGAATGCAGCGCTTTGTGCCCGTGCAGAAGAACTCCGCTGAATGGCATATGGGCGCAGCTACGAGAAGGGAGCAAAGAATGTGCCGATGAAAATTTGAACATGTGGTAAGGCTTGAAGTAAGGGGGCGCTAGGTAGTATTTAATAGGATCGTAATAAAAGCGATAAGAGTGGAAAGTTGGAACTGTCGGGCTTCAATATCGTTATTGCGACGTTTCGTAGCGAATGACTTGATTGCATGAAAGCCCGGTATCGGGCTGTAGATAAGTTGGGTACAGGAAAGCTTACAGCAGTTGCGCTCGTCCCTGCTGTTGTGACAGTCAATGTAGCCGTCGCACATGTCGTGGGTGTAGATGCACTGGCCGTCACCACAGTCTACCATGCCAGTGGAACACTTAGTGCGGTTGGCTTTTGCATAATCTGTGGTACGACAGAAATAAAGATCAAATATTAGGAACATTGTTAGTGAAGAACAAAGGAATATATGGTTGTAGCGTGAAAGGAAGGGCATATTGCCGTAGGGGACAATGCTTCATAAGCCGAGGAAGTCGGGATGAGGGAAAATCGCTGAATGTTTTAGTCGAACCGACAGCGGTGAAGTGCGTGCAAGTAGGGAAATATTGGAGGTGCCTATAAATGCTGAAGCAATGATGCAGTACGTGAAGGAATGCTGCAGACGCTTGAAGAAAAACATCCTTCGTTGATAGAAATGGGGATAATGGGCAAGTTATATTCGGAATACAGCGAAGAGTGAATGGTAAGCAGGATGTGCGCTGGCAGTGTATGGCGCATGCAAGGCATCGGAGTTTCTGAAACGAAATGGGATAAAATTGAAACTGAAATTCTGGAAAGCTTACCACAGCCGACTTCGTCGGAGGAATCTTCGCAGTCGTTATCGTGATCGCAGCGGAGCCTCTTGTCCACGCACTGCCCATTAGCGCAATGGAAATCATCTTCGAAGCAGGAGGGTTGTTCAGCTGCGGATTCAGAGAAAATTGGTGTACGTAGCCACGCTGTAACTTTGGATTCAGGCTCGGTTTACCGTTTTGTGAAATGAAGGCGGGCTGCCTTGCCACGTACAGAGCGACTAGAAAGTTAGACCGACCAGAAAGTGTTCCACTGGCATGGCGGAAAATAAAGCGCGTAGGTGACACATTCCGTGTACTGCTGAAGGAGGAAGCTGGATTATACGATTGAAGGGTCGCCATAAGCAGCGAGAGACTGATCAAATGTTTCTTTGAAGAGAAATGTGGTAGTATGAATTGAGGAAAGGAAAGCAAAGAAATACAAATTGATGCACAATGGGAAGGTTGTGCCCCCCCCCCTTACAGAAAAAAAGAAATAAACAGCTTTGTTAACAGTGGCAATGTTTTCCTATTTGCCTATGAATGATATAGGGTGACGCAAGAAGACTAGCCATTTTCAAAGATTGCTATTCTGTACCCTCCATGCTATGTAGCAAACGCGCTACTATTTCTCTGCAATATGATAAAAGTGCGTTGGACGAAGAAAAAAAACTAATAATCGAGTTGAACGATCGTTAGTGCATGTACCACAAAACTAAGTCAGTTGGAATGTGTTCATGCGCGATCTGTTGTGGCTGAACAACAGGCGGTCAGTTGATCGGGGAACACCGAGCTACGGAGGTTTGTTCAGAAGCAATTATAAAATCTAGATTAATTCGCAATATTAAGATTAGCTGCGGGTAGGAGACACGGAAATCGCTTGCAGAAACACAGGTAAGAGGTAGGTACAGGTAACCATTTCGAACAAATGAAAACGTTTAGCGCTACGTACTGAGGATCACGAGACTGAACGCGGGAGTGTGGGGCTTACTGCTGTCCGACTATCAAAAAATGGATAAGTGCTTACTGCAGTTCTTTTCATCCGACGAATCTGAACAGTCGGAGTGGCCATCGCAAGTCCAGTCCTGTGGAATGCACTGGCCATTGTCACAGCGACTGTGAGCACTAGGACAGCGCACACTACTGCAGTTCAATTCATCGTCACCGTCGGGGCAGTCTTCAGAGCCATCGCAGCGCCAATAGAGAGGGAGACAGACTCCACCGCGGCAGGTGTACTGGTGGGAAGCACAAGTAGTGACCGCTGCGAAGGAGAAGTAAGCAACGTTATATCATTGAGGTTGAAGGTTTCACTTGTTCGAAGTTGGGGGGACTTGAGCACGGTCGGCGACAAGGGAAGCTATGCATACATAACGCTATAGGTTTGTGGAAGTAGTGCATAGGACGTGGTAATAGCGACAATTAGAAGCAAGGCTCTTACTGCAGTTTCGTTCATCGGATGAGTCTCCGCAGTCGTTGTAGCCATCGCACTGCCACTCTTTTTCAATGCAACGACCATTGGAGCAGCTGAAGTCGGTGGCAGGACAGGTGGCCGAGCCTGCGTGCGAGTATGGCAGTCTAACGGAAACTTGCGAAAATAGAAAAGGTCATACCACAAGATTCTTCGTCCGCGTTGTCGGAACAGTCCTTGTGGCCGTCACACCAGTTCACAGCGGCGATGCAACTGCCTGCGCAGGGTAGCTCGTGCGGCCGACAGGTGGAGGTTTCAACTGAAAAGAAAAGCTTTGAGATGCTTGCACGATCTAGCAGGTTTCGGTTGCGAGTGTTACAAAATGCAAGAGAAAAACCTCGACAAGTCCTGTTGTCTGCGTTGAGGGCCATTCCAGGTGGACAGAAGCAAGAACGGTCTGTAGTACGCACAGGCAGGCAGGTGTGAGAACAGCCGCCGTTATTTAGTCCACATGGACCGGGCGCTGCAAGGCAAGATAAGGTAATGGTGACGCACAGCAGAGGGAAACCCAACAAGCATATTTTGTACGAGTGACGGAAGAGTGAACAAGAGAGTCGTGAAGATAGGATCAAAAAGTACAAGTTTCAGACACTTGCCGAATGGTGGAACTTGAGCTGCGACAATCACACGCCTAGAAAAGGTGCCATTCCGCGTAGAACGGAGGGAAACGTGGCGGTGAACACTGGGCTCGCTAGAACGATCGATGTATTCGAGCGAGGCTTTGTCACGCGAAGTCCAATGAATTTCATTGTGCGCGGCACACACCGAGGATATGTGGGCTTTGACTTGTTGCACAATGAACGGTGTCCTGCAAGAATAGTAGACTGGTGACCGACAGGGCTGGAGGTGGCTGGTATGAATAATGTGCAGCCCATATTGTTATTGTCTACAGAAATAAACATTACAAGGTCATGCAATGCAGCCAAAAGGGCATGCCTCAGTATCAAAGTGAAATGAGCAAAGTATGTGGGCTCTAGAAGGATGCGATAGTACGCAATGAAGGGGGAGTACAAAAGTTTTACCCAGTGAAGACTTTCTGAAGATCGAGAGATTCGATAGTCCCGCGAACTGCATCAGCCCATACAAGCGTCCGGGCTACGAGATCGACACTAATAGATACAGGAAGCAGCAGAGTGGACAGGGGAAGCACTCGAGGGTTTTGGCCATCCATGGTGTATGATGTAATAGTGGGCTTGTCACCAGCACTCAAGACAAAAAGCACTCTGAAAAGAGTAAAACAATGTAAAACCAACCTGTGGAAAGGTGATGCAAGCTGCCGACGCACCACAGAATTGTAAAGAGGTACACATTTGAAGGTGGGAGGACAATAATTGAAGGAAAGTAACCGGAAGGTTGGGGTACTTCAAAAGGCTCACCCAGCGAAAGGGTAGAGAGCAACGCCAACCGGACGGTGGAGGTCATCCCGGATGATGACATGTCCAGAGCCGTTAGCATGGCAGGCTTCGAGTGTGTATTTGTCGGCGTCGACCCAATAGAGAAGCTGATGAGTGACGTCGAAATCGATGCCGAAGACCGAGCCAATGTGATCATGGACAGTCCTGAAAAAAGTGCGAGGAGAGGGAGAAAGCAAGAGAGGTGAACATTAAGCCGCCAGTTGAGAAACTCTCGAAGTGTCCTGGAAGCGCATAACACAATCTAGTTTTCAGGAATGATATACGACATACCATTGTTCAAAACTCTTGACATTGATGGCAGATAGAACTGAGTGGCGATTGTCACTGTAGTGGAGAGTTTGGTTGGACCAATCGAATGTTAGGGCACTGATGATGCCCAGATTATGAACTGGCAAGGTGACAGGCACAGGGGCGCCGACTTTATTGAGGTCGATCTTGTAGACCAAGTCTTCTTCAGCAACGATGACGAAACTGAAGTCCTTTGTAACTGAAGAGACATGTGCAAAGCAACAATATGCAATTAGAGAATCAGCAGAAGTGCGCGATCATGAATGCAAACGACACTGCGAGGAGTACGAGCCGACAGATTCTCATAGCACCAAGAAATGAGGTAGTGTTAAAACTAGACAGGCCTGAACTACAAACTTGAGAAATTTAACAAATTGGTATGAAGCAGACACTGAAAACTCCGGCAGATAGAGAAGAGATGCACATGCATTGCACTTGAGACCACAAGTTTCAGGGAGCGCCTTGCTTGCATCGAGGGAACCAGAGAATAAAAGGGTGGGTGGACTAGGCATGCGTTAGTGTAAAAAGAATGAATTGGTACAAAAGCTGCGAAATAATAAAAGTGGAGAGGAATGCAATTTCCACCAACTGGTGTACAGAAGGGTGCGTTACGTTAGGGAGGACTAAAAATGCGAACAGTTAGAAGGGCTAAACGTTAAAAGGGAAACAATCAAAACACCTGCGCAGGAGTGCTTGTTCGCCGATAGCTTGTAGCCGATGCGGCACAGGCACATGTAAGAGTCGGCCGAGAGGACGCAGATGTGATCACAGGGGTTGTCCCAACAAGGATTTTGGATGCCTAATGAAAGAAAGTCGAATAAGCGTGGAAAGTTCGAGAAAAAGCAACTATTTATGTACCTCGTTGACGTAGTACTGGATGGTAAACGTGAACACCCATGATGTGATGACCATTTTCCCTCAGAACGCGATGATGTTGCTTGCCAGTACGCTTGTTACTGGAATCGAGCGAGTAGGAGGCCCAGTCACTCCAGTAAACCGTATCCTCGAAAACAGCGAGGGCGAAAGGATGGAAGACTTCTTCGTGCATGACGACGTCGCGTTTCAGGGTGGCGAGTTCAAGGTACTCTAGGCTGGAAAGCTTTGCATCGCACCAGTAGAGGCGGTTGGTAGTATGATCCAACGTAAGGCCGTTGGGCCATCCAAGATCGGTAGACACCAACTGCTGAATGTTCGTGCCGTCCATGCTGGCATGCATGATAGCTGGCCGCGAGCCCCAGTCTGTCCAGTAAACAACTCTAGAAAAAAAGGGGGGGGGAAGTAGAGACAAATTATTGAAAAAAAAGTGAAGGGAACGAGGTGGGCAGCAGAAAAAAGGGAAGTGGGAGCGACATACTTTTGTGGAGGATTCACGATGATCGCCCGCGGAGAGTCGACAGAGTCCGTGATGAGTGCGCTGCAAGAAGCTCCATCAGTGGTACACACCAGGATGCGTTTGACGAGGGAGTCCGTGATGTAGAGATTGTTGGCAACCCAATCCAAAGAAAGGTCCTCAAGTAGAGTCTTTTCTGCAAAAACAAAGGTTACAGAATGAGGGAGAACCGAAATTACCTGAAGTAACGCAAAATGATGGAGCAAGACTTGTTCATGAAATGTACGGACGCGACAAGGTAGATTAGGGTAGAAATAAAGCGCCAGAGGTGCGATTGTAACGAGAAACTGGAACGTCGGTTCCAGCCAGTGGAATACAAGTGCGTTTAGGCATATGCAGGAGCGCTGCAAACGAATTGCTCAGTGCCGAACTAGTCGGAGCAGCGTGCAGAGTTTTTTTTTTGTTTTGCTTCGAAGGAACCCGAATGTGAACGAATGACATTAGTGCGATTAGAAGTTTCGCGGTGGATATGGAGAAGTGAACTGCGTTGTGGGAGCTGAAGGAGAAGGTTGTACGCATCGCAGTGATGCAAGCTGTGCCATGAAAACTGGGTGAATGAAGCGAGAACGTGTCATGACGTTTGTCCGAGTAAGTGTCCGAAATAGTGCCTCGCTACAGTACAAATGCTGTGAGCAAGAATGCCCATTTTATGGAAATTGGGCCACGATCGAGGGAGATCGTGTGAACTAGAGAGCAGAAGACGCACGCTACCCGTCAGCCAGCAGATTATGAAAATTTATGTTAACGCGACATACGCAAATGCTGTACGACAAGTTTACGCAGGAGAACGTAGTGGGGCGTACACTTTCCTTCAGTAAAAAAAATTATGAATTTTAGTCCAGCGAGTTAGTCCAGGAGGCTCCGTGTGATCGAGACCCGTGAAATCCGACGTTAATTCAACACAATAACAAACTTAGTTGAAGGGTGGAGCATAGTGAGCATGGGTAAGGCAGTTTTGCTACGTGGAGCAGCTTTTCAAGTTGACGCGAAACGCCAGCTGTTGAGCTCTTGCGAGCCATGGAGATCACGGTAAGCAATCTAAGTACATGAAACGAAATGCAATACGCGGGAGGTAACTGGATAATAGGGAGAAGCAAGCACAGCAATGACGGCAAACGTGGCTCACCGGCACTGAAGAGAGTTTTGAAGTCCGAGCCATCAAGACGGCAAGAGTGAATCGAAGATCTGCGTGTAGAAACGTCAGTCCAGAAGACACGATGCTGGTCACTGTCGAACTCGACACCAACGGCTTGAGCTTCGGCTGGGTGAATTTCGAAGTACCGGTTGGATCGGAGCCAGAGGCCACGGATTTCTTTGGTCGTTGAGAATACAAGAAGCGGCTCAGGATCACGTGCCTTGCAGAAGCTGTTATCCGTGAGCTGATAGCCCTCGAGACAGTGACAAGAGTAAGATCCGGGAGAGTTGATGCAACCATGGCTGCAGACGTGAGGATCTTCGGCACACTCGTCGACATCTGGAAGCAGCGTGCAAAAGAAGGAAGAGGTGTAATGAAGTGCAGTGAATGCATGTCATGCGACCGCGAAACTATACGAGGACAGTATCAGAGGAACGAGTGGTTGGAGTGAGACAGGACGTAACGTATAGAAACAGCGCATGCACGTGGCAGCCTTTGTCTAGGAACGAGGCCGACAAAGGGCTGATTGTGCTGGCGAGCATGTGATTTTATAGGAAGAGCAAAGCGATAAGTCATGTGCATGAATGAAACTGCAGGATTTGTGGTGCGCAGGAGGCAGACATGTTGCCGTAGCCGAACATAGTGCTAAGTGGAGAACAGGCAAGGGTAGGGTGCGATGTAGTCAATAATTTAAAAGGCCGTGCGCCCTACGCATGCGTTCATGTGATGAGGACGGCCGTGGTAGCCACGTTAAAAAAGGTAGAAGCAAAGTACCGGCGCAAGATATGTGGTCGGCCAAGAGGCGGAAACCAGCGTTGCAATAGCAAGTAGAACCATTGGTGGCAACAAAGCATCCCTGGCTGCATTTCTTTTGGCTGCATTCGTTGACCTCTGCAAAAAGTACGAAGGTGAGCAAATTAGTCGTAATGTCCCAATGAACAGGCGGCATACTGGGCATTGCAGGTAACAAGAAATTGTGGCAAGAAATCTAATGACCAATTAACCAATTCAAAAATGTCCGTTTTGGGCGCTTCGTTAATCTAATGGTACGAGGAAGCATACATATTGCAGATAAACTTGCGTGAAAGTACAACATGCGAAAAGTCGCGTTTTCACCATGGCAGTGCGTAGCTACGAACAGATGAAGAACAGCGTTTGCGTATAAGGAACGATGTTCTTGGGCGGCATAATGCGTCCGCACGTACAGCGCCTCGAGGAAAAGACCGATCGCAGACTGATAATGGCACGGGTACGTGGTTGAGAGCGCTGCAGCCAGATTTACCAGTGATGCGAGGCATCGTCGCACGTCGTGAAAGAAAAAAGACAAAAAAGAGTCAACTTTTCGTGATTTAACCGGCCGGAAAAAAGTAGCCCGTCCATTTCGGGGTATGCATACGATTTGTGAAAAGTAGTGGGGATCCAACGCTAAAGCTTTGGGGCATTTTTAGGTCACTTTTTTTGGGTAAAAGTACAGCGAGTTGTGGATGAAGAGAACCTGCTGCACAAAAGTTCAGCCATGCCTTAATTCACTGTGAATGTAGACTAGCAGAACTACATTAACTAGTAGGCCGAAGCATCGTTGGAGCGAAGCCGAAACCAGAACCCGCTCGCCAAGAATTATGACGGAAGAAACGCGTGGAGTACAAGTTGAGTTGTGCGTAACCTTCAAATATGAAAATAGGGAGGTGGAATCCGTAAGGTGCGCCTTGAAAGGCTGAACGGGACATCTTGTCGCTACGGTGCACACCGAGTTGAAAATTGGCGGTGTCCGTGAATAATGCGTATACGGCTGCGTACCGTGCAAGGAGTCGCATGCGCCAAAGCACGAGCAATTGTAGGTTTGAAATCATTTCGAACTATTTATGCACCGACCATGGGGCCTTGGAAGACAAGTCGCAGTAAAGTGCGTGCCTTTTGTAGTGGGCGAGCCATTTGAAATTACGCAGCCGTGATTACCCTACGTTCCGAAGCGCGGCTCTTATGTAGGCATCACTGCGGGGTTATATGTGCTATTGTGAAGCATGTGTATACAGAAAGTGCGTGTTGGTAAACCATGCAAGTTGGTTTCACTGCATTTCGAAGCAGACTCACGGCCGTGGTAGAACGCCTGCTTGCCGCGCGAACGACCCGGGTCGGATTCGCATTCATACCTACAACTTTGTGCTTCAATAGCATTTCACTGTTTCGGTCATGCAGAAGAGAAGGATTGCGAGACTGAAAACCGTCGACGGTTGAATGACTGCGAAAGATCTGTGCAAAGATATAATGTTGAAAGGGAGACCAAAGGGGGACACTTAAGTAAGGTGGAGGAGCAATTGGGTTTATTTGGAAGAAAAAGATCGAACTACCTTGATGCAGTTGGAGGAAGTGCGGCGACTATAGGGAACAATTAGATTTACTTTTGAAGGAACTAGGGCACAAAATAGGCAGCGTTTCCTTCGGTGAAATTGTGAAGGAAGACATTACCGATACCAGATGACCTCAATCCAGCAGAGAATTACAGCATTGAAAATCCTAGCTGAATTCGAGCCATGAACCGACAATTCATGACAGTTGCCAAGAAGGGCGAAAAGAAAGTGCATAGAATAAGTTCTACTCACTACAGAAGGAGCCTTCGTCGGCGCCGTCACTGCAATCCTTACGGCCATCGCAAACCTTGGAAGGAAGAAGACACTGTCCGTCAAGGCAAGGAAATCTGCCCTGGTCGACGTCGCAACGAGGAGTTGGCGTCGTAGTGGAAGAGTTTTGAACTCCACTGCAGTCCAACTCGTCGGAGGCATCGGCACAGTCCTCCGTTTGGTCGCAGCGCCAGTGGGCCGGAATACATTCATTATTGTGGCACCGGAAGCCGGTACAATTGCTGGAGTGGCAGTCCTGTTCATCAGACGAGTCGTGGCAGTCCGCCTCTCCATCGCAGACCCATATTTGCGGAACGCAGTAGCTGGAGTCGCGGCAGGCAAATTTGTCCGCGGGACAGCGGCTGTGAGTGGCACCTGTATGGAATACAACGATAGCATGAAAAGCATGCGGGTAGGAGGGCCAAGACACAGCTTGAACGTAGTTGCCGAAAGCTGCACACAACATAATGGGGCTGCGCGCAGTGCCTGTGGTAAAGTCTCACAAAGAAGGAAGGGGCTAACAGAACCAGTAAGGCATGAAGTGCAAATACTGAAGTGAAGAAGAAGACGAGGAACCTAACGGCCAGTGCTCAACAGTTAGAACGAGACATCACTAAAACTGTGCTCGCTTCTTTTACGGTTGAACTTTTGAAGAGCTCCGAGGAATTCACGAAACACTGGCTAGAACAAAAAGCCGTCACTCACTGCATCCAGTCTCGTCCTTGTGGTTTCCGCAGTCGTTCTGGCCATCGCACCTCCAGAACATGGCGATACACCGACCGTTCCCGCAGTCAAACCACGCTTGCGGGCACTCGCTGAAGACGTTGCCTACTGCAGAAACAGAATAGTGTATTGGGAGCGAGATATCACATGAAGCAGTACGCGAAACGAAGTCTTCGTTGGAATTAACACCGCTCCTGAAACGGTTCCCCAAACCATAACATCATTACCCACATTTGCGTAACACATCTGAATTTCAAAAATACCTGAAGGTACAGTACGCAGTGCTCGAGAACCAAAACAGCCCGACTGCCATAGTGCAAGCATTACGACACAGCAAAATAGTAGCTCACCCAGATACAAGGCAACCACTGCCAGCACAGCACAGGCGGTAAACTTCATACTGCTGCTTCCGTACCAAGCTCTTCCTAACGCCCACTCTCGAGGAAATTCGCGTTCACTGGGGAAGCATGCCGGTGACAATGCCGGCGGCCGACTGCGCGGTCGTTCCTCAAGCGTTGAATTTATAATATTACCAGCGTGGCCTCTAGCGAATCACAGAATAATATTTTAGTGACGTCATCATTAGAACCCACGTAGCGCTTGGAACCACTTAATGCAGCCAGTGCAGTTGTAGATAACAAAAAAAAATACCTGCAAGAATCGGCCGTCGCGTTAATATCTGTCTTTCTGTTCTTTTTTTTACTTTCTGTTCTTTCGCAAGCTGCGTATACAACTAAATCTGGAACGTGATACCTACCATGTCTATTATGAGTGGTTTTTGATAATATCATACAAGTGAACATCCTCACAAGCTCATCTACTAGAAAGTGATCAATTCGTTTTTACAAGAGACGTTGCTTCACTTCATACACAACAGTGGCCTAACATCGCACATTTATTACACCTATATATATATATATACACACAGAGTATATTATGTCCTATGGGCAAGTCTATATCCCAACAATAAAAAAACAACACGATTTCTGCGTCGCGTCTTGTTCATGCGGCCAACATCACGAAACCAGCCAGAACCATTTGCTACGACCCAGATCTTCCTTTGGCAATTAGCTCGATAAAGAAATAGAAGGCAACACTCGTTAAGGTGCCGTTTACTCGAAAGACGCGGGTTAGATTCCAGTCGGGGTGGTCGTGTATATTTTGGAAGAGGCCCGCATACTTAGATTTAGGAATGCTGACCCGCAGGTCGCGGGATTGAATCCCGGCTGCGGCGGCTGCATTTCCGATGGAGGCGGAAATGTTGTTGGCCCGTGTGCCCAGATTTGTGTGCACGTTAAGGAACCCCAGGTGGTCGAAATTTCCGGAGTCCTCCACTACGGCATCTCTCATAATCATATAGTGGTTTTGGGACGTTAAACCCCACATATCAATCAATCAATAAGATTTAGGAACATAATAGAAAAAAAACAAGTGGTCCTAGCTTTAGGAGCCCTCCATGGTGACATACCTCATAATTCTATTACCCAGTGGCGCAATTGGTTAGCGCACGGGACTTATACGACCGTTATCGTGAGTACCTCATAACTATAACGTTATTATGGCAAGTGAAACCCGAACAATTAAACAATTATTATAATTATTATTACTATTACAATTCCATTCACTTTTCGTGACAAAACTGTAGCGCAAAAAAAAAAGATACCTGCCTATTGTAGAGGACACGGAAGAGCTTGTCTGTCTAGCAGTAGAGCTACCCAGCTTAGCTCTACTGCTATTCCATTTACTTAGTCCCAAGTGCGGTCGTTCATAAAATTTTCGGTATCTAAGTGGTGTTCATCGCAAAAATAATTAAAATAGTGAATGTGCTGAACTTGTGGGCGCGTATGTTAAGCGCAGCGTGCTTTGATGAGTTCTTTCGCACAATTCTTTGAGTGCAAAATTTTTACTAGTGGAGGGGGTTGTAACATAACTAGGTGAATTTCGCTGAAATGACTTCAACACGACGTGATTCGCATCGCACTAATTTTGAATACAGCAGGTCAGGGTGCTTGCCATTCACATATACTCGTGCACCGCATGAAACGAGTGCGTCCTTGTAGGTTTTGATGCGCCATCAAATTTTATTATCTTCAGCGTCCCATTTGAAGGCGGCGCTCGTGTCTTTCACTTCGTGATTACACCCTTCAACGTTGGCGTGATATTTAGGCGACAAAATTGCGGTTCACTGGAAGGCATTCAGGCCGAGTTTAATTAGTGCAGTAAAATGACTTTTGGGCAAGTTTTATGCAAGTGCCGGGCACTTCCGCGTATACTATATAGCCTAAATGAAAAATATTTAGGCACACGACAGGGCGAAGATGCTACCAGTGGTTTTAAGAATATTGTTGCAGGTCCACCGTAAGAGGTATTCTAATTAGATAAAGTCTGTTATCTGCTTGTAGCATCGTGGTACACTATACTTTTATGCAATATTAGGACTACGGCTTCTATTAAGCTTCTTCCACATCGTCTGCCCGCAATGAGATTTTATATTTAGAAAATAAAGCCACGAGGTGGGCACATTTGGTGAGAATAAACCACCCCAAAAAATTACGAAGAACGAGCGCATTACTATATGTCGGCATTATCAGCCTTCGTGGCACATTTAAAGACGCCAACAGCTTATTATCGTGATGTCAGGATTAAATAAGGTCGATATACGAGACGTATCGGCAGTGAATTGTAGCCTACCCTGCCTCGACATGCAGTCACATGCCCGGTATTTCTTGTCTCGCGTGGCTATCGTGCGCGATAACTTGATTCGACTCGGTCTTCAGCGTTTGCCACTGCGCAAGCGTAGATAACAGTGCGTAGCAGAAAAGCGCGAAACCCCGACTAGCTCAGTGCTTACTTATGGCATTCCACGTGTTTTCTGAAGAAATAAGCGGAACAGAGGAGGTAGCGCTTGAATGCAGTGCAGTAAAGACGATAAAGAAACTACTGCATTTTCCACGCTTTAACTCGATGTGGCTAAGGAGCCCTTTATGTGATGGCAGAAAAGGTAAAGATAAGCTTTTCACTTTGGAAGAAGCAAGAAACGTCCTCACTGCCGTCTCCCATGATGCGTTTTGAACTGCCGGCAAAACACGTGCTTTTGAACTGAGCGCCGACTTTAGCATTAAAAAGCCACCACGAGTTCTTCCGAATTTAGCTTATGAAATCAGAGGCCTAATTATTTAGAACCGTGGTCACACTAGTGAAGGTCAAAACTGACGTCAATTGACCAACAAAAACACTACCGTGACCATAACTGATGCAACATACTTGCGTCTTCGTTCATAATATCAGCATTTAACGTACCAAAACCAAGGTATGATTGCAAGACACCACGCTGTTGTGAAGTGGTCCAAACATTTTGACTATCTGGTGTTTTCTTAGCGTGCGCTGACTTCTCACAGCACATGTACCTCAGTAATTTCACCCCCTATTCCCGTCGCGGTAGTCTACTGGCTTAGTTACTCGACTCTGACCCGCAGGTCGCGAATCCCGGCTGCGGCAGCTGCATTTCCGATGGAGGCGGAAATGTTGTAGGCCCGTGTGCTCAGATTTGGGTGTACGTTAAACAACCCCAGGTGGTCGAAATCTCCGGAGCCCTCCACTACGGCGTCTCTCATACTCATATGGTGGTTTTGGGACGTTCAATCCCATATACCATTCAATAAATCAACAATTTCGCCTCCACCAAAACGCGACTGCCGTGGCCGGAAGCGCACCAGCGACCTTCACTTCAGCAGCAGAGCACCGTAGCCACTGATCTACCGAGGTGGACGCGGCTTCTTCGTAAGCCCGTCATTCCTGTTTTGCAAAACTGCTCGTGATCGCCTACATTGTATTGCAACGAAGATGCACGAGCCTACGGGGTGCGGAAGAAGAAGAGTAGTGGAGCGGCGCTTGGACTGTGTGGTTGGGTGAAGCGGACCAGGCCTGTTTCGGAAGTACGCTGCTCTTTCCCAACGCCATTTCACCTCATCTGTAAATAAACAAAACCACTCATTGCAGTTTCGTGGAAGGTGCCGGATACATTGATCTGGACGACCCAGCTCGTTACAGCATTAATCACTCGTTACAGTATTAATAACCCTCATACCCAGGAATTCGGAACATCGCTTTTAGTTCACCCGTTTTCGCACCCCTTGGCTTACAGGCCTTCAACGTCCAGAACTGGCGCGATAACGTATGCAGCGTGACAGACGAAGGGGCCAAACGTAAAAAACAAGCATTTTGATGTTGACTATCGTGACCAAGAGCGAGCCGTGATCGCTGACTGATAAGCGCAAGTCATACGATGAACGGTCGCTTGGTTGCTCGATTGTGAATCAAGTGTATTTTTCTTTTTAATGAATTTGTGCGCACAAGCCACTTGGTTGTGCTTGAAAAACTCTTATTTTGAAAGGGAGTACTGCACTTCTTGTCATCTATTTCAATATATTTCGTCTGGTTGTATAATCGGTGCCACAGGTTCTTCGAAGAAAGTTTGGACGTCTTTTTGTCGCTGCTGTTTTTGCAATCTGCAAAAGCTAATTTCAAGAAAATATCAGCCTATTCAATGCCGATACTTCCTTGAGAATATGCAGAAACAAGCCTCAGGTTGCTAATACTTGTTGGCGTCACATATCAAGTGATCTTTTTTTTTTTTGCGCTATAGCTTGCAGTGACGTATTCTATGCCAGTGACAATCTTTTGGGGAGCTCAAACAGAAGCAGAAAGAAAGGCCAAAATAAATTAAGAAACAAAATTGCTTTATTATCTTCCAAATATGAGCATTTCAAATAAGACACTTTCATTTAAATAACGCTTTTAATGTTTCAAGAGCACATAAGAAAAGTCATGCGAAATAGTGTATTTTATCACGTGAATGACGTGCTATACAGCTCGTCTTCCTTTTTTGCAAACTGTTCGTGGAAGTGTAATGAAACCAATTATATTCGTTTCATTACGACCGTAATGGGAAAGCGTCCGCTGCTACAGAATATGCGACCGTCCGCTGCTGTGATGTAGGGGTTACAGTCCTCGAGTACTGACCCGAAAGCGTTGTGTTCGACCCCGGCCGTGGAGGTCATATTTGAATGGAGGCAAAGTGGTGCAAGTGCGCATATATACTGTGCGATGTCAGTGCATGGTAAAGATCACCAGATGACAGAAATTTACGGCGCCCTACACGATGGCGTCCCTCATAATCATGTCAAGGTTTTAGGGCGTAAACCCTCGGATTATAATTGGAGGTACACAACCGTAAGACACGCCTTCTTGTTTCAATGGCTGTGCGGTCTGCACATTGATTTATATGTGGGGTTTCACGTCTCAAAACCACCATATATGATTATGAGAGACGCCGTAGTGGGGGGCTCTGGAAATATTGATGTGGTCTGCACATCGGCATCAGGTCTTGGTTCGAGACCCAGCTATTTCGGCCACTTTTATTTAGAACGAAGAACACGCATAAGCAAGTTTGAGGATATATCGCTCGTCGGGTTTCCATGCTGCTACTAACGTAATTTTTTCTTGGCGAGCTTTGCTCGAGAACAGTGTGGTGAGATTTTTATACGTGGTAATGTTTCTTAAAGGTACCTTGTAAGACCTATGGACGAGATAGTGTTAAAGAGCTCATTTCGCAGAAATTCTCGTGTCGGCATCGTTCGTTGTGAACGAAAAACGTTCTTGTGCGAGGCCGAAAATTCAAGAGTAATGCAAATAAAACATAAAAAACACTGAAAATCCGAGGAAGGATCGAACCTACATTGTTTGCGTAGTAAGTGGGTGTTCTACCACACTGTCTCGAGTCCGTTTCTGAACATGATGAAAATAACTTCCTCTGCTTGGAAACACACGCGTCCTCTGCTTCGCAGTACAATAAAAAGTATTGTAGTGATAACTCATGGTACAAGCGTTCATTGCTATCGGGTGTCAGAACACGTGAATAAAACGCTCACCTGACTAATCCCATGATCTATTCACGCGTTTATCTGGACCCAATAAAAGTTTATTCATTCACTCACGCGCTCGGAACATGTGATTATTATAATACCTTTATGGTTTAAGGTCTGTCACCCAATAAAAAAAACACACATGTTACCGCACCTATTTTTTTAAGGCCACGTAGTGGATGCATAGCTTGTTAGAAAAGATTTTATACACTAAGAGTTTGGAGCTCGTACTATAGGGACAGGATATCACTATTTCGTTATACTTTTAGAGGCGCAGCTTCAGTATCAGCTAATTTTTTTGTTATTACTTGCTTGACGCACTTATTGGTGAGTTTTTAAAGGAGCCACTAACTGTGCAATTCAGTGTTTTACGATGGTGCCATTCTATGCTTCTGCAACGCAGCATTACACGCGATAAGGGGCCTCCTACAGTATATGATATCACCATAGCTTTTTCATACATTTTCAATCACTGGCTTGGCTGTGTTATAGGAAAATTGATTGATTGATTTGTGGGATTTGTGGGATTGCTTTGTGGGATTTGTGGGGTTGTAGGGTTTAGGAAAAAACTTCTGTTTTTCGTGCATAAGTACTGGGTTCAATTCATGCACAAGCTGACTAATAATATTATTAATTTATTTGCATCTATCACGGCAGACTCCGACACCAGGGCCGACACCACATTTTCGCAACAGATCACTTTTTTCGGTGTATTTAGCCACCAATAAAGAATCTCGCGCAGCTCCAAAAATGCAAAGTTTGTGTAATAACTGTAGTATTGCATGCATCGTTCCCGTTAGTGACGCTTCTAACAACAATATACTCACTTTTTCAAAGAACATCGGTGGCTTACATAGTATTATTATCAGTAATATCAATTATGTTATTATTATTAATCATAACGAAAGTAATTACATTTATATTACCAATGTATTAATCTCATATGATTATTCTATTGCTGTTCTTGTTGCTTTTCAAAAGTTTATTGAATTCTGGCGTAGGGATCGGCCGGTAGCTTAATTGACCAAGGACTCTAATAAGCAGATGTTGCAAGCGAACGAGCAGCGCCTTCGAGCAATGCGTGGTATAGAGAGACCTGTCATGTCACAAGAGATGATGACCCACTATAGCGGGCTGTGGCGGCTGCATTTCTGATGGAGGTGAAAATGCTGTAGGCTCGTGTGCTCAGATTTGGGTGCACGTTAAAGAACCCCGGGTGGTCAAATTTTCCGGGGCCCTCCTCTACGGCATCTCTCATAATCATGCGGTGGTCTTGGGACGTTAAACCCCACATATCAATCATCAACACACTATAGCGTTCGTTCCTCTTCACTTCATTATTATTATTGACTAAATCTGGCAGTGACGTAATTGAGCAAGTCCAGAAAACATTCATAAGCATTTACAACCATCGTTTTGCTAGAAAGCCTCTGGATGTCGTTCCAACACTGCCAGAATATTATCATTGCCATCACTTCACTGCCTACAAAATCGCGCTGACTTCTTATTTCTTTACAAACTAGTTCATGGTATGATATTCTGCCCTTTCCTTCTCAGTTTGGTAAATTTTCGGATTCCGCGTAAGATAGCCAGAGAGAATCGACCATTTGATGTACCTGCCAACTTCTTCCAACGCTATACTGCTCACAGAAAGTAAAGTCTATATAATGTTAACTTTCATGACCTTGATGATTTTCACAGTCCACTGTTATTGTTTTATTTCAGCTTTTCACTGTCATGATAAGTGCTGATTGTTCCCCTATCCGTTTTTCAGGAAGTCTTCCACATAATTTTGTATGTTCTTTTCATTTTTCACTGCGATTCCATGATTCTCATCTTGTCTGTTATTCTTCCCATTTCTCGCTGATTTCTTTTTGTCTATGCGTGTCCGCTCTCTTTATTTTTTTCTGTAGACTGTATTGTATTATTTATCAGTTTATTTTTGGATGCGCCTGCACAAAGACTTTATGGTTGTTCCTGGGCAAGTTGTTATTTATTATTATTATTATTATTATTATTATTATTATTATTATTATTATTATTATTATTATTATTATTATTATTATTATTATTATTATTATTATTATTATTATTATTATTATTATTATTAAACAGTTTTATTTGTATTCTCTGATTGCTACTGGAATTCTTGGTGACTCTATGATAGGTTTTGGACGAAAATACGTAGTCTGCAACACTCTTGTGCTCGTATTAGAAGGGCTAAGCAGAGACGTAGTCACAGCTGGATGTCCGCAGTTGTTTTTGAAGCGATTTCCGAGAAAAATTTGCTTTAGAAACATTTTAAACGCTCCCTAGGTAATTCAGAACTTGGTATCAACTACAGAATTACAAGGAATAATGTGGTTGCCCTCACCCAATCGGCAAAATGACAATATTTTCACTATCAGCATCAGTTATCTGCAAGAATCCCGGCGCGGATGGGGCCACTGATAAACCACCTTCGTGCTAAAGAAAGCAGCGATGCTAAACCTACTGCTGCGTTTACTGGTGATCCTGCATTTACAGCCGATACATTTAATCGCCACTTTGCAAAGGTGTGTGGTGGGGTATCATCAGCTCCAGCCGACCACTCTTGTTTAGATAAATCAATACCTGCTACTGCCTTCTTCCCAATCGTTTCATTCATTCACTACTTATTCAGACAAAAACAATGATTGCCTAGGTTGAAGGGACTTAAGGCAGATTACCTCTGCCTGACTAAGGTCCCTCCACCCATACATTTGCTCCGGTGAAGTAGAAGAAAGGATACAAATTACATTCTGCTTTTGAATGAGGAGTCACAAAATTCAAAATTCAAATTCAACAAGTATAACAGATGTTGACACATACGTTTTAAAATAACACATTACAGTTATCACCAATTCGCAATACCAATATATATATATATATATATATATATATATATATATATATATATATATATATATATATATATATATATATATATATATATATATATATATATATATATATATATATATATATATATATATATATATATATATATATATATATATATAAAATGAAACAAGGAGAAATTTCTGACAGAATTACTAAGCATCATAGAGAAATACATTCGAAAAGAAAGAAATTGAGCAATTTTCATCTAAGATGCAAAAGCACGAACGACGCAAAAGAAATATTTATAACAAATAATACAATTAGGCTCCTTACAAGGAAGGAAGTACATCTTAACTTTTTTCTTCTCACTGTTTTTAGTGTTATGTTCTTTCAAAAGTTCATGGACATAGCTATTTTCATGGAGAAGATAAGGTATTTGATATGATAAAGTTTGCTTACCATATGTTGTTATGAAAAAAGGCAATCGAAAACGATCAAAGCGTAGTTCACAGTGAGTATCGCTTGGATAGCAATGCTCCATATAAGTGCCAACGGTGTTTTCTATTTCATCTTTGACATATAAGCTGAGTTTATGATTGTATAATTGGTAAACAGTAAGTATCTGAAGCTTGCCCAAAAATGGACGAGTATATTCTCTAGTTTGCAGATTTTCTATGTAGCGTACATACCTTTTTTGTAAAACTAACAGCCTGTCAAGATTGGTTTTCGAAGTTGTGCCCCAAATTAAAAAACAATAATGTAGATGGCAATGAACCAAAGAATAATATAGCTGGAGCTTTAACCAGTTTGGAACTAGGGACCTAAGTTTATTTAAAACCGAAATCGATCGAGACATATTAGTGTGTACTTTATTTATTTGAGGTGTCCAACTCAGGTGCTCATTAAGAAATACACCTAAAAATTTAAACAAAGAGACTCGTTGGATTTCATTATTTTTAAACCAGAGAGAAATCCTGTAATCTTCACACTTCTTTTTGCTTTTAAATAAAATAAATTTTGTTTTACTAACATTCAACTGTAGTTGGTTTGAATCTAGCCAGTAAGAGAGTGAGACCAGGCATTCATTCGCTCTCTTCTCAAGATCATTTAGGCAGCTGCCAGAGAAGAACAAACTTGTATCATCTGCATGCATAACTGTAGAATAAGGCACTGGCATATGAACAATATCATTTATATAAATGATACTGTTCATGAGCCGATGGCGTCTTACGACGAACTCGTTTGAATAGTTGCTAGTTTCAAACGGCAGAAACTAGCAGGTATTGATGGTATCTCTGTATCTTTGCGGCAGCGAAATCAGGACTCTTTATCAGAAATCATGCTCTTCATGCTTAACGGATTCTTGGAGACAGCTTCTCTGCCACCATATTTAAAAACAGCAATTGTAAAGCCCCTTTAAAAAGGCGGACTTAAACATAGTGCTGACAGTTGTTGACCTATATCAGTTTCGCCTATTTTTTTCCCGAATAGCTGAGAAATTCTTATTGTAATGCATGACTTCATTTCTAGAAAAAAAATTGTTTATTTCAAATTGCCAATTTGGTTTGTCGCAGGTCGAGGTACCATTGATCTACTTGAAGAATTTTCCGATGAACTGCATGATGCTTTAGAACTTAACATGCTTGCCTGTGCTTTATTTTTTGATATCTCCAAAGCATTCGACACCGTAAATCAGTCTATCCTGCCTAAAAACATGTACTTTCTTGGCTTCAGAGGTCCGTTCTACGATTTTCCTGAAAATAAAAAAATATCTTTCTGACCGCTTCCAGGTAGTTCGAATAGACAATCGGTTGCCTTTCAGCAACAGGCTTTCCCTTAGAGATCGCGTAACACAGGGATCTATTTTATCCCTTGCCCCGCCGTGATGGTCTAGTGGCTAAGGTACTCGGCTACTGACCCGCAGGTCGCGGGATCGAATCCCGGCTGCGGCGGCTGCATTTCCGTTGTAGGCCCGTGTGCTCAGGTTTGGGTGCACGTTAAAGAACCCCAGGTAGTCGAAATTTCTGGAGCCCTCCACTACGGCGTCTCTCATAATCATATAATGGTTTTGGGACGTTAAACCCCACATATCAATAATTTGTTTTATCTCTTTTTTGTTTAATTCATTCATAAATTATTTTACTACTGCTGTTCCGAAATTCCTCGAATTTCAGTACGCAGACGACACTGTTCTTTTAACCAAACACGCCTGTTACAATAAAGCTTTGTCACTACTACAAGACAATGTTCGTGAGGCTGCGTCATGGTTCGCCAATAATTGCTTAGTGATTAATAAAAAGACTAAACTAATTTGTTTAAAAAATTTATTGAGAGCAATAGTGACAACGGTGCCCGTATTTCTTCATGCCCGTGATAGCACTTCCTGTAAGTGTGCTCCCATCGAATATGTTAATTTTGTGAAATATCTGGTTGGGTTCTTCGATAGTGACCTTTCTTGGAATGATAATTTTGCTTACATATGTTGCACACTACGCAAAATCTTATGGTTACATTTTTAATATGAGATCAGTTGCGGCCACCAATATTGAAGTGACCATTATTCTTGCTCTTGAGTAGAGAGTACTGCATTATGGTATCACATTATTTGCTTTCTGTTCTTCATGATGGCAGTGTAGGGTTGATAACATTTTGAAAAACACGTTGGAATTCATTTTTTACACTCGTACTTTACAGACAATGCAGCTTTATTTTTCTTTACTTTGCCTGCCATTTTTCAAAGCGTCATTTATTCCCACTGTGGTATTATGGCCTTTCTGCAACTCTGAGTTCAAAAAAGAGTGTATTGCCCTTTGTATACTGAGAAACACTTCCCATTTTCTTGTACCATTCGTAAAAACATGATATGGCAAAGCTATTGGAAGGGTCTACGTTCCTTCTGTTTTTAATAACCCCCCCCCCCCGACAGTGTTTTTTATCCTGTTTTTTAACGAAAAAACGCAATTTACAAAATGCCCTAAAATCCCTTTAATGCTGCTCAATTATCGCATGACTATTTTCCTACCCTCTTTTATGCCGGGTATAATCAGTTGAAATATTGTTCAATCCTCAAGTCAACATTGTCCTGTTTAGGTAGTATTGCTTCTGTTAGTTTGATGCTTGTGTTATATTGTGTTTTGCAATGTAAAAGAGTAACATGTCTTCTTATCCTGATCATTTTACGTAACAAGCTCTTTATTATACATGTCATCTCTCGTTTGCCGATGTGCCGGGCCTAGCCATCCAAGCCACCGTCTGGCTTCTACATGAAGTTATCTGTGTTGTACTCAAAATGAGAATTATTATTATTATTATTATTATTATTATTATTATTATTATTATTATTATTATTATTATTATTATTATTATTATTATTTACGCGTGTAACCTTCAGGATCTCAGACAAAAAATTATGCACTCGCGAGCCTTTTGCATGGTGTTCTCACAAAATGCATTGTCGGATAGTTTTAAACAGTACGTGTTACGTGCACAGGCGTACTTATTTTTGCGGCAGGGTAGATGTGTCCGCTGAAAAATTAAGCGAATCTAGCGACTGAGAAGGCGAAGCGAACGAAGCTCGATAGCGCTGACGCGTTCTCCTCGTGAAGGCGAAGCTCGGGCGCGCTTAAAGTTATTTAATTGGTTTATGGCGTGCTAAATATAAGCCCGTCGATTGGTGTACTCCAGTGTCAAAAAATTTTCCCTTGAATAAGTACCTGTTATACACAACACGCGGCTGACGTGATGTGCCTAATACACGTCATCTCCTGTAAAAATTACACAAATGAACAAGCTATACTTATAGATGATTTAGCTGCACAAGGCACCATCTCTGCTGTCTTCGTGATGGAAACAAGTGCCCTAAATATTTTCAATATGACTGAGGACTAACACACAATGATGTCAGGAAAAGTATAGGAAAGGTTAGTATAGTAATTGTAATGTAAATATGTAGAAAGAAAAGTGCACAAAATATAACTTGCCGCGGGCAGGAACCGAATCAGTGACCTCCTAATCACGACTTCTGTGCTCTACCAACTGAGCTAGAGCGGCGGTGATCACCCCGTCTATTTTATGTAATATATATCTTCATTTAAACCCGGGAGCATTAGTCGGTGCCGACTAAAAAACCCAGGAATAATTTTTTCGGAGTGCGTGATCATTGTGATTTAAGCTGCATGCAAATACACTTCCAGTTCAAATGCAATAGTATTGAAAGTTGGGCTTGATGGTACGGGTGAATTTTCAGTTTCAGCATGAAAACGGTGAACACGGAAACAAAAGGGATACAAACGAGCGCTGACTCGCAGCTGAAATTTATATTTGAAAAACACAAGAACAGGAAAAAAACATGAAAATAAGTATCAACATTGCGCAGAAGGGTCAAAAAGGAATATAAAAAGTTACATAGGGTCACATCACTTGACGGCGCATGTGCTAAGAATATATGCGAACTCTTTTTCTGTGGGATATATCGATGGCTCACTGACACACGCATCATACGATCGTTTAAGATGGAAAGCTTCTATCACTTCCCCAGTTATCTGGGATCTGTGCTTCGAGAAAACCTATGTATTGGTAAATTCAGATTAACAGCCACATGTGCTGTGGTGCAATTCGCTCAGAAATTCTGAGCGAATTTCTGTGCTCTTTTAAACGCACAATAATGCAACGGCCGCTCTGCTCCACGTATGATTGCCCATGTGTAAGAGGGATCTGATAAACGATACCACGCTTACAGAGCACAAACGTGGACACAATAATAATTACATAGTCACCTCTTTCCATGTCAGTTTACTCTGTTTTACTCCGAACCATTGAACAAATTCTACTGCTGTTTACTTACATGCGGCAATTATCAAGTAAAAATAGCAATACTACCGATAAATATAACTTTATTATGTCCTACTATGCTGACAGTTTTCTCACATATTTTTTTAAATAATTGTTACATTAAACAGCACCATTGATTACCTACGTCTAAGAGAAAAACATTCATATGTATATCAGTGTGTCTTGTCGATTGTTACTTCTCACTTTGAACGTCAAAGAGCTATCCTTATCTTTGATCGTTTACTCTAATTTACCGGAGACTTGTTATTGCTAATCATCAACATATTATCTACACAGTATAAATACGCTGTGCCTATTTAACAGCCTCAAGAAAAACAACCTTGCATAAAAGAGCTGCGAAATTTTTACCTTCTGGAGTAACCGCAAGCACAACGAAGTGCGTGTGCCCCTACAAGGGAGTTTCACCAGAAAACATGTATTTTACAAAAGTGCCCGTTGAACCTCAGAAACTTTTCTGATATCAACTAAAGCTCAGAGGTACGAGGACAGAATGTTCGAGATTTTGTACCTGCAGTGATTCAGTGAGATGAAGGCTAATTGTATTTATAAAAATTTTTGAAATTCTCTTCAATGCAGTCTCTCGTAGCACATAGAAGTCGCTCTCGGACCCAGAAACCTTACGGGAATAAAGCTAATTTTCTCTGATTATGGAAGATTTACAACCATATTATATATATGGAGTGATTTTAGTAGATACTCACGTGTTCAGCTGCTACAAATGTTTAAAGGCCGTCTCCCATTGAGTGACGCTGTCGTTTAGCAGCAAACCCAACAGATGGCGCCAGTTGTTGATGACCAGATGATGGCGCTGAATTTTTCAAAGCATTAAGGTTTAGGGACAGTGAAGGCAAAATAGACTTTAAACTGGTAGAAATAACCACGAGGAGGCTAACTGATTGGTGGCTACAATCGAGGCACGAGTGAAATTCAATGCCTAAACACACAGTGATTGTACTTAACTTTTGGCTAGGTGGCGCGAGCCACCACCCGATCTAAAAGGCACAGTCGGATACATTCATCTATCTATCCATCCATACAGAATTCCAAGACTTAATACTCGACGTGAATTTTCTCAAACAAAACTATTTATGTCTGTTCCTTTTTCCTTTGATTACGCTGTTGTCTTCCTTATTAGTGCAGCTTTTTCTGAGTTAAAGCAGAGAAAACTGACAAATGGAAAATTAATCACTGCTTTCATTCGTGCAGCGGCTGAACCACAAAATCTGGTTGCAAATCAAGGGATGCCTCACTATCTGTGATACATGTAACCACCTCGTGACGAACTCAGTAGGGCTAAGTGACTTGTGTTCCACGATACAGCTATAACGCGCTTCAATTCGAGTGCTCTTCAACACTGATCCCTTGTTCATGCTTCAAAATAAAGGTCAGAATATTCAAACGCACCAGCGGAAATCAACAGCGACTCACACGTATTCGTGTAAAATCGCAGAATGCCCAGGTAACACTCACGATTATTGTTTAGCGCCAAGGTATACAAGAAAAAGAATGCTAAGAAGAGAGAAGCAGAACAACGTGCCCCCATAAGCACCTTCCAAGAGCACTAACAGAATGCGTTCTTACGAATTGTTCAATAAATACAACTCCCTGGCTAAATATGTGCATACAAAACACATTGAAAAGGTCAGAAGTTTTGGTTATTAATCGTCAATGCACCCTTCATTAGTGCATTTACCTCCCGTAAACAGGGCATCGTAACTCCCCTGTAATATTTCTTTCCGCACGTTTTTAACAGTACAGGCATACGATGTGTTCATTCTTTTGATAGCGTATCTAACACGGTTCTCTATTGCTTATGGGGCGTCTCGCTGCGATCTAAATATATATAGCTGGCACGCATTCACCCCTCAAGCCATGCGTCGAACTGAGGAACGCACCAGAGAAACCACCCAGTCCGAGTTCCAGATAATGATTTCTTTCTCCCGTTTGCTTCAGTTTCTACACGCGCTCTATCTCGTTGTCACCACGTGCTCCTAGAGGCACTAACCCAACGTCAGCACTGATCGTCACAATGGCGCTTTTTTCTATATTTCTATTTAATAACACGAACTTACGTTTATCAGGTCTTAGCGCTGTGCGGCTACCCACTGCTGTCATCGTAAGCGGTGTGAAACACACATCATGAAATCACATCCGTTTATGCTACTACATTACCGTCAAGTGGAATGTCAATAAAACGGGCGTCTGACTTCATGGCGAGGCAGGCGTGGTATCGGGTGCACCAGAAATCTCATCCCTCGCATAATGGAGCAACGGACAGCTCGCACTCTCGTGAGGTCACGTGCATCGCGCTGTTAGCGTCATAGCGTAATATGAAACACTGCAGGGAAGGTCACAGAGAGATAGAAACACAGTTCTTTGTGTCAAACTACCTGAAATTATTCAGCTCTAAACACGGTAGGACCAGACACTGAAACAGAATATTTTTTGTAGCGCTCGTTTATTTGTCAATTTTGTACAATCCTGTGTGAATAGGTAATGAGCTTTAGATCTCTATATGAAGTGCTGTTGTCCTATGCGATCAATCGTATATAATGGTATTAAACTGGTTAAGACTCAATGCGACAAGCGCTAAAGACATAACGGAGACACATGAAGGAAATATAGAACACAGAACGAGCCCGAATTTCATTGATAACTGAGCGTTCGCTGCTGCGGTGTAGCGGTTACGGTGCGTTACTTCTGACCGAAGTTTGCAGGTTCGTGTACGGGTTATCGAAAAGTGAAACCATTTGCAAGAATGTAAAACTCACCATCGATTTCTTTGGTAAAGCTATTGCAGGGCAGATAAAGAGCTGAGGTTGCGTCCAGGCCGGGTTAGTATCAGCATTTAGCGGTGTTGTAAAGCGAGATGTCCTGTCGAGGGTGTTGGTGCTATCGAAGATTGATATTCAGGCAGCAACTAGTTCGTCTTTTGTAGCTGCGCCCACATAAAGGAATAATTGTTGTAGACAACATTATAGTTATGTGAAACAGACGACGTGATACTTTACCCACCAACCTGGTCTACTGGCTAAGGCACTCGACTGCTAACCCGCTGGTAGCGGGATCAAATCTCGGGCTTGGCGGCCACATTTTAGATGGAAGCGAGGATGGTTGAGACCCGGGGGCTTACATTCAGGGGCTCGTAAAGGGAGACCCAAGTGGCCAAAATTTACGGAGCTCTCGTAATCCTGTGGTGGTTTCGGGACGTTTAACCTAAGAATTACCTGCGTGATACATTTGTTTTTATATCGAACCTTTTTTTGTCACGACTTTATTTAGTCCTTGCTATCGCAAACAGAGCTTAGCTTATATTTAGCCGTAAAGATCACGTGTGCACAATGCAACGAGAGGCCACATTTTTTATGCGTAGCTTCATTAAAGGACCCCTCACCACCCTGCATTCAATGACTGAGTAGTTTTCTCCTTGCCTTCGATACCCTTCCCACAGGAAATATTTCCTCCTCGCCACCTATTTCTTAAAAACACGTGTTCAATGTCAGCACTAAACGTTAAACCTATCAATCAAACGCGCTGGCCGGCGATACTTTGTTATACCCGCTTGCGTAGTTACTATAATAATGAAACACACAAAATGAAATGAAATCATTTGATCGAACACAGCAATCATGAGAGAAAAAGAAAAACGGGTGAGCGGCTGCATGGCAAAGCAGAGTAGGAGACAATTCACACCTCATATTTTGCATATGTGGACCAATTGAAAGTACGTATAGAATACCGACGTCACGAGAATCACTGTTCTTGCACCTCCATGTACTCCAGAAAGACTAGGGGCGTCAGGAGAGAATAGTGCGGGGGGGGGGGGGGATGTTGAGGGGAAAGCAGTACCACAGAAGAAGAAAGAAGAAGTTTGCTGCAGTACGAAAAACCCTTTTTAGAAGTATACGTTTACGTGGTATTAGAATGGATTTATCTGCGCCGGTCATTTTATCTTCTGGGGCCTCTATTTCTGGGTTCTCCAACGGGAAGGTATGCTTGGCCGTCAGGGTCTATAGTAATTACACTAATTGGTTAATTAAACTACCAGTATTATTATCCTGACGTGTCTACACTACGACATACGTATAAAAACCGGGGTATTGCTTTATTTTATTACTTCTTATTTAGGAAAAAGCTTTTCAGATAGAAATATAATTTAGATGGAGCATCGTATAGTCCTATGTAGTCTGTAACCTTTCTATCATATAACCTCCGTTATTCTAAAACTTCATATATACTATTTCATAAAACCACTGAATTCGTGGCCGATCCTCCGCTGTCACTATGCGCCACAGTTAATACGTGAACAAGAACAAGAAGAAAGAATTTTGTTATTCGGCGAACTTGATTTGGGGTGGGCCTCAGCTCTGGTCTAGGCATCAGCCACGAGCCCTTGTGCTCGACCGGCGACCTCGGCTCACTGGAAAGCCCACAGTTGGTCTTCTAATGTGGAACTGAGCTGAGTCTCGTGGTTGCTTTCTGTTTGGGGAGGAGGGGTCGCCTGCAATCTGCGACGCCAGCATAGCTCTCGCTGACTGGTTCGCCCTTCGCGACCTCCTGACGCCGTGCAGCTCTCGCCGTGTGGTGCCCCGTCCTCAGACTTCTTCGCCTGGATCCCAACTTTCCTATCTCCTTCTTTTTCTGTCGCATGCCTCTCCTATTTCTTTATCTATATCTTTCCACTATTCTTTACATCCCTCCTTCCCCTCCCCTTCAAGTCAGTGCGCCGCGTCGCCCAATAGGCAGACAGAAATTACGTGTCTTTTTTCTCTTCTCAAAAAATACTCATTCATTCTGCTTGGGCATCTAATCTCCAGCACTTCCCTAGTGTGTAGGCCATTGTTGCCCTTGCATGCCATAAACCTTTTTCGGGGGTGAGAAGGGGGGGGGGGGGTTCCATTGTTGAAGGCTTTGAAATACGCAAATTTTTATTATTTATTATCGGTAAAGCACCCCTTCATACGAATTTCGGGAAAAAAAAAGGGGGGGGGGGGGACTAAGGCACCCCTTTTGGCTCGGACCTAGGGGGGGGGGGAGGCGCTTTGAAAGAGTGAAACTGAAACGTTTCAGATGCTTCATCCTAGATTTCGGGGAAAGCATCCCATTAAAATGGTCCTTTTTCGCTCAGTGTGCCATTGTGAAAACAATTTTAGGGGTAGCGGGGGCATAGTCCGATGTGCCACCCCCTGGCTACTCCACTGCTTCAAAGATTACTGCATTTTAAGGACACTGTCCGGTAGGTGGCAAAATGAGTTCAAGAAGGGCTCTGTTCTGGATGCTCAACAACGACCATAAACAACTAAAATGTGCATCATCTGTGCAAAGCTTTGTGTTCCAACCATCAATTGAGCATCCAGGAAATTGATTTTGTACCGCAGGGACAAACTGTCAATGCTGCCTTTTGAAATTCCTGGTCGCGCACGTGAGCGCTGACATCAAACACACAGCCGAGCTCCGCCACGATAACGCCTCCAGCCATACATCCTTCATCCTTACCAACTTCCTAACCCGGAGCAACACTTCTTCGGTCCCCTATTTCTTGTTACGACCCTTGCTTGGCTCCGTGCCATCTCGATTTTGTTTGCCCCAATTGAAAAGAGTGTTTAAAGGAAAGCATTTGAGAAAGCATGAAAACACCAAGAAGCACGTTACAAGGTTCCTTAGAGACGTGCCTGTTGAGAACCTTTGGTGTTCCTTCCAGAGGTGGCAGACACGTCTCCGCAAGTCTTTTGATGCTTGGGAAGTGTAATCGGAAAAAAAAATTGAACCATTTGTACAGAATCTATGAATCAACATTTTTCCCTGAGAATGTGCATTCCAATTATGATGGGTCTTTGTAGGCGTAGACGGGCAAACATACGTACAAGCGTACATGAAGTAAGATTGGATTCCCCAAGACTAAAATGTCTGACTACGCCCGCAAAGCACGCCATAGAGAAGGGCTTCGAAAATGTTTGCGCATCTCTTGCTCACGGGCGTGAGCAGACAACTATCGCCGACAACCGTGGCCGAGATCACCCACTATAAAATCAGTTCCCCTTCTTCCAGTGCTTTTATAGCTTTTAGACACTTTGGCTCACTGTTGCGATGTTGGCCCTTGTGATCCTCGAAGCTTTTTTACATTGCGTGCGCAGGAGACACGTGCATTCATCATCATCATCATCAGCAGCAGCAGCCTGACTACGTCCACTGCAGGACAAAGGCCTCTCCCATGTTCCGCCAGTTAACCCGGTCCTGTGCTTGCTGCTGCCAAATTATACCCGCAAACTTCTTAATCTCACCTGCCCACCTAACCTTCTGTCTCCCCCTAACCAGCTTGCCTTCACTGGGAATCCAGTTAGTTACCCTTAACAACCAGCGGTTATCCTGTCTATGCGCTACATGCCCGGCCCATGTCCATTTCTTCTTCTTGATTTCAGCTATGATATCCTTAACCCCCGTTTTTTCCCTAATCCACTCTGCTCTCTTCTTGTCTCTTAAGGTTACACCTACCATTTTTCTTTCCATTGCACCCTGCGTCGGCCTCAATTTAAGCTGAACCCTCTTTGTAAGTCTCCAGGTTTCTGCTCCGTAGCTAAGTACCGGCAAGATACAGCTGTTATATACTTTTCTCTTGAGGGATAGTGGCGATCTACCTGTCATAATTTGAGAGTGCTTGCCAAATGTGCTCCACCCCATTCTTATTCTTCTAGTTACTTCAATCTCGTGGTTCGGCTCCGCGGTTATTACCTGCCCTAAGTAGACATAGTCTTTTACAACTTGGAGTGCACTATTACCTATCTCAAAGCGCTGCTCTTTTCCGAGGTTGTTGTACATTACTTTCGTTTTCTGCAGATTCATTTTAAGACCCACCTTTCTGCTCTCCTTGTCTAACTCCGTAATCATGACACGTGCGTTAGTTTGGCATAAGTAGCATTTGAACAAAAAGACATCACCTTCATGTCGCGATAGAGCCTGAGCACGTGCTGATGGTGTTGTTTCATTTTACATTCATAAGTACTAGTGTTACCTTAAATAAACTTCACTTGATAGTTCGTGCTCGTCTCTTGTAAGTGCTCCTTCTGTCCTCGTATTTTTTGCGCAACGTTTTACCTTATAGTACTCCCACGTTTAGATTCGCATATATACCCTATAAAGTAGGCGGGCCGCCGCTGTGGCTCAGTTCGTAGAGAATCGGACGCATTATTCGAAGGTCGAAGGTTAGGTCCCTGCGGTCCTCAACTTATATATTTTCGTTCACTTTACTTTTTTTAGATTTACATCACAATTACGGCATGTAACACCTCCGATACTTTTCTGGGCTTTTTCCTATTTTCCCACCCCCGGGCTGAGCAGCAAACCGGATGCTAAGATCTGGTTAACCTACCGGCCTTCCTCTTCACTTCTCTCTTTCTTGCCTGTTGCTTTGAATTATCATGGTGTATAGCACTGTAGAAGCACCCATCCATGCATAGATAGGGCTTGTCGAATGTATCGACCTAATCAATGAATGGATAAACTTCTATTAAAGTCCGACAGTGTCCTTCAGGCGAGGTGGGGGAAGAGGGGATGACCCCTGTCCCTTCCCATCATCCATCGATGATTATGGTGGTGCCTCAGGCGACCACTCGAAGTCCTTGGACCCGGCGGCATGTTCGGCTTGCCGGTCGGCCCAAAGGCCAGCTCAACGTCGGTGAGTGCCGCCTCCCAGCGGCAGCGTAGCGGAGGCCCTGATCACAACGTCTGCTGATCAGCAGCAGCGACCACAGCCGCGGCGGCCGGCCCCTGTACTCGCGTGGTGGTAGCAGCAGCAATTCGCCTCGGAGTTTATCCCTGCCTAACATTCTGCGTGAAGGGAGCGATGGCAGCGACGATAGATTTTCCGGCACACTCCCAAAGCATGAGCCACAGTGTGGCCTTTTACCCGCACGCGTTACACGCGCGCGTCCATCGGGTATAGGCTTGGATGACTCAAACGTATAGATTGCCAGGCTGGGGGTATACGTATTTCTTTGTAGTAATCTCCCAGTCACCGCTTCTCTTTTGTTCGATTTTTCGTGTGGTGGTTGTTATTTACGTCTGTTCAGTCTCTAATGTCGTGTAATGTCGTTGAGTGTGGTCAGGTGATCACACCACGACCATTCCGGTTGTTGCTGTTGTGTTGATAATGTCATCGCCCCACTTTCAGAGGTGGAAGCTGCCACCAAATCGGCCGCGGCTCGGTGAATGAGATCTCTAGCCGTGGTCTGGGCCGCCTGCTTGCCTGCGAGCGGGACGCTGGTGTGAGCCGCGGTCAACAGAAGAAAGACAGTCACATTCTCAGTTTTGAGATAAGAGGACGACGACACCGAGGCCATCGCTCATCCAAGCTCACCGCCGTCCTTGCTGTTATAACTTGATTGAAGTATCCGGGCCGCCTCACACGAGATGCGGCCGTGCGCGAAGCTATAGACGGCAGCTTGCGAGTCGCTGATCATGACCGCAGCCTCTGGTGCCTCGACCAGTGCAAGAGCAATCGCCTCTTCTTCGGCCGCCTCTGTGTATTCCATGCATTTGCCCGTGCGATTCACAACTGCGATCACGTGAGCATGCCTTCCCTCCGGGTATCGCGCGGCGTCCATATACACCACCTCGTCGCTGTTGTCATACATTCTTTGCAGGTCAATCGCTCTATTGTTGTGGGGCCCGACGTACTGCGTCCGGTGCATGTTCTTGGGGAGCGGCGGGACGATGAGATGGCCGCGGACCGTGATCGTACTAAAACATTTTTTTTTAATACAGGTCCACGCCTGATATCGTCCAGAGTATCATGAAGGAGGAGGAGGAACGGAAAGACAGAGATGTTAGCCAGCCTTCTCAAACCAGCTGGCTACCCTGTGCTGAGAAAGGGGGTAAGAGTAATAGAAGTTGATAGAAAAGAGATGTTTAAAAAATGACAACGGTACGATCAGCGACACTGCTTACAGTCTGTCTCTGAGACCACTTTACCGCAAGACGCGCCGCAATGATCTTAATGCCTTGCGTGTTGAGGACGGCCCTTTCTAAGACCCTTTGTTCATAAAAGCTCCGTAGCCTCTCTACTGGGTGGTGCCCATATGAATTATTCGGTGAGTTAAACTGTCAGGGGCATTGATGTTCAAAGTGTAATTGCGTCCCTCGAAAAAAGAACTTAATAGAACTTGTTCCAACGTATTAAGTTCGCTCAATAAGAGAGTGAAAAACGTCCGTTAAAATTGAAACAATTGAAGTAAAGGCAGATGCTGTGGTGGTTCTAGCACAGTGACTAGATTCGGTAGATTGATTTGTTTCTCAATATAGATAAAGTGGAAGCAACGTAAAACACGACTTAAAATATATAGTTTGTCAGTGTACCAACCTTTACCGAATTACATTTTTTCGCGCCTTTTTTTTTTACACTGGCGAAGTAGCTGCTCCAATGATTTCGCATTACCAAGATATATCCGCATGTTCGTACGTATTAGACCAGTGCCGCAAGTGCGGCTGGAACCAGTTGGTAACAGCATAAAGGTGTCGAGTGAATTCACCGAGGACCTCGAGATAAAAAATTGGTGATTTCACCATTGTCACTTTATCCTCTTTAGTCGTGCTTTAGTGTGATACGGTATACCTTCATTATATTTAGGCTGCATAAGTGAACTCAATTTTTCCGTATTCATCATTCTGATCATCTAGTACCGTTGTCACATGGTGCACAGCTGATTGCGATTGAGCCTGATCAGGATCAATATCTTCACTAGGAGCTGTCTACCCTTCTGCATCTCACGTATTCGGATCAGGCCTGATCGCGATAAAGATGGCATACAACACCGATGTAGAATCGTTATTGGTGCCACCGTGGTTGGAACCAGGTACTATTATAGTTACTTGAGCGTGCCTTTCTTGCACCCTTTGGCTCTCACTTTCCGCTTCGAACCAGGTGACTGAGCTAACTGTATTACTTTTAAACGCGAAACATTTCTTTGCGTACTGCAATCCCTTTTGGCGTCAAGCTTCATATCTATCTATCTATCTATCTATCTATCTATCTATCTATCTATCTATCTATCTATCTATCTGTCTGTCTATCTATCTATCTATCTATCTATCTGCGTCTGGGTGCTCTCACGCACCTAACTTGGGCACACCAAAATTTGTGTGGGAGAGTACGATGGTTTGACGAACACGACACGCTGATCATGACATCTATAATGCCACAATCTCGTCAGGTACGTCGTCAAACACTTTCCACAAAAGCAGTGGCACATACCCGGGGGCAGGTATGTACCACTGGTGGCGGGTATGTGCCACATATTATGAATATATTTTATCTACCTAGGAACGGTGAGAAGACACATGAGTAAATTAAACGCCTGAGTTTTAAGAAAAAGCTTTCATGGGCAGCGTTGACCGTACGAATGCAAAAAATAAGTGTCAGTGTTCCAGCAGGAATCGAACACTAGTATTCTACGCGGCAATCAACTAGTCTACTACAGAGCCAAGCCAGGTCTCGCAAATACTTTGCAAATAAAACCTTAAGTTCGTGAAACGCCATGGTTGCAGTACTGGCTATCCAAATTTTATAAATGTTACATAGGTAGTCCTTTGATACAGCCGTCATGTCGGGTTAACGTCAATTGTACTTAGACGCCATCCGCTAAGGTTGATTTGTGTAGCCGTGTTAAGGGCTGCCATCCTCGTGAGCCCCAGAACACCAGCCCTTCATATCGGCTTACCGCTTCTGGTTTGTTAATATTCATGTTGCTGTTGGCATCGTTACGCAACTGCAAACAACTCCTAATATAAAACATATGGGGCTTTTTAACGTATGTGTGTGCGTTAATTTTTACATACATCGAGCGTCACTTGATAAAGTCCTGCTCAATAAAAAAATTAAAACACATTCACCTTGCATCCGCATGCTTCCCATAAGATCAATTCTGAAAGTACGTGAGATCTGCCGATTTTTTCTTGTCTTTTTTCCACTAACATGCTATAGTTCAACGCCCCATTTGTCGTGTTCAGCTAGGCGTATCATTCTATAACCAAGAAAAAATACAAACAAGCACTGACCTATTACAATGAAAAGAAAGTTTATTACCATAAAACTACACATGAAAATCAATGCACAGTGGTGACGCTTGTACAGAGCGAAGTTCAGTATAAAATAAATAGATTCAGCAATGCACGCAAATTGTTTTGTGTGCAAACGGTAACGCACTTGGAACGCAACCTGCTCTTTTTATTTATTCGGCATCATGCTTAAGATTCACAGTCTAAAAGCAGCACACCACGGTTTTTAACCCCATGTAGTAAAAGCCTCCACTTTCTATTTTTCTTTCGCGCATATAGACAAAATTCATGTCGAGATTTAGCCCGGACCTTTTCTTTTTCCTCAGGTTATAGACATAAATTTTAGCGGGGAAAAATCATCTACAGCGAACGAGTAGTCTATCAGGCTACTATACACAGTACTCTGGAAGTCCACACATCTAATGGCAGATGCACAGATCGCTAGCTGAAGCGTGCTCCAAGCGAACCATCCCACCAACAAACATCTGGGTCGAGCATATACCGCTGGGAAAATAGCAATACGGTTACAACCGTAAGTCAAGCTGCTTTATTCTTTGCACCAAGCTACGATGTCTTTCTTTCTTCGTGACACTCAGAGAGAACGTCTTATTAGTACGCTTTCGAAATTGTATCAGTGTTACACATGGTTAAACAAACGAGAACAAATTTACTAGAAAGATTTCTCACCGCTATGATATAACAATGTAGGTGGGTTAGGCTTGAATACATATTTAATATGTCGCCATGGTTTGCGCATCTGAAGCAATAAATAAGTTATTACGCTGAAACTTCAGGCGTAAAAATGAAAATCTTGAGTTCCAAAGAAGTTTTGTCAAGGTTGCTATTGCTGCATGTGTTTAACAAAAACCTTTTTTTTTTTCAGCTACAACAAACGTGTATGCAGAACGGTGTTCAGTTGTGCGTTACGGCAAATTCAGCATTCTTGACTATGGCCCAACGCACTGAAGATGTCCACATTCTTACATCCTCTAACGCGATTTCCAAACTATTTCCAGCTAAAGAAAAATCACTTAGAGCTTCATAAAAAAAACGCTTGAGCTGCTTGTGACATAATTAACACTCCTGAACAGACAGTCAGTTCAACAGTCATACACAAACACGCACACACAGCGCTTAACCTGGCTGATTGCACCAGCTAAGATTGTCACGTCCAATATGATGACCGCGTACATAACAGCCACAGGACCGCACGTAGAAATGCAAAATGCTGGACGGCAAAACACGCTTAAGTGCGTAAAAAAAAACTTCAAGAATTTAAGTAGTATACTGTTGTAGTTTACGGCGACAATTTATGAACATGCACAATTTCAGACTATCTTTTCTTCCGATGCTACACTAGCTTTTCTTTTTCATTCCTTTGTCATCCAGACAATGATGTGGAGGGAACTCTTCTTACGACGCATTTCAGTTGAACCTTAGTGACACTCTACACTTGGATATACCCTTTGCTTAAACCTTTTCACATTGAATACGAATGTTCGTGTAGTTTTTAGCGAGTGTCACGGTCAACTGTTATAAAACGACCCTACTATTGAGGTGTCATTTTCATGATCTCAATATGCACTAGCATTGCAGGTAACGCGTCAACTTTCCGCTATCTGTACGCTATGCCATGCCATGTTACCGTATCTCGTCATTTCCCAATATGCAGACATTAGGCGAGTGAAATCACGCGCAAAATTTTTTGTTACAACCAAGTCGGCATCTTCTTTGCGAAGGCACCTTTGAATCACGAGAACAACTCTCCATATACCGTGCTCATCCGGCATTAAGCTTACACAGTCTCCCACAATGTTTACCACGGTACATTTTTTAGTAAAGAAGATTTTCATGCACACAAAGAAAGTAGAAGCATTTGTATGGTTGCCAGAAATCTGGAAATAAAGAAAAGGTATGAACGCGTGACTCGAGCTGTCCACTTATGCATAAAAGAGTGCGCACTAAGCCACAACTTAGATTCACTGAATGCCACTTATAGGCGTCCGGCGCTGACGAACGCACAAACTAGAAATGTCATATCGATGCACACAAATATATGACTAAAATAGAATCGTACGCCGCACCCCTTTTACAGTTCGTATGAAATGCACATTTTCCGGTGCACAGTTACATATTTATCGGTCAAATGGCTCCGGTGAATGCGATAGATCCAACAGGATACAAAATTTCCTCAAACCCTAGCTTGGTCATTTCATTTGGATTCCTGCAATGCTTAGGTGGTATGAGTGTGGCGCTACGGCCGTGCTGATACCACCCCGCCGTTGAACGTATTGTTTGCGGAGAGCCGCCTTCGTAGAATTAGCTTGCCAGGCATATCGGGTCTATTGCGATCTCACTTGTTTTGGTAAGCTAAACCTCTAGCCCAAAGTTACGAGCTGACACAGTGGCAGCTGATAAAGGAAGCGTCTGACTGCACACTACTGCACTGAACAGGTACTTCACAGCACTAGTAAGAACAAGGAGCATCGTTTGTCACTTATGTGACTGAATATAAGCGCCCGTGCTTCCTAGTGCCCACGCACAGAGAACGACAGGTGCCCTGTTTGATGTCGCTGTAGGAAAGCGCAATGTACCCAGCGCCTCCCGTGTTCTCATTTGATTCAATGGTCCCACCAAATGTTCCTAGCGCTAACCAGGTGCTACGAGCTAGCCAAAGAGTCCATCCCAGGAAATTGTCCTAGGTGTCCTTGTAATGCCTGGACTCGGTGCAGGACCCACATATGCTCAAATAGAGCGATAGAGTAAGATTGTCATGTCCCGGTAGGCCATTCGCACGTAACACTGCTTGGAGTGGGTGACGCAGCTTCCCCAGTTGCGCCCCACCACGCAGTGCCACGTCGGCTGGAACATTTGGTCGAAGTCCTGCTTGATGCTCTCGGCCACGTGCTTCTCGGTCGAGTACAGCTTGACGGCCTGCGTGGCCGACTCGACAGCGGCGCGCTGCATCTCCTGTGGCATGTCCGCCGCCTGGATTTTCACCTCTGGGTTCTCCTCGCCGCCGCATATCGTGGACGCGGTGGGCGTGACGCACGTCAAACGCGCGCCGGCGACACCGGCGCCCAGGATGCCGCCCCGTTCGGAGCCGCCTGTGCCCGCGGGGCGACTGCTCACGTAGAACGAGGACTTGTGGCGCCCGTTTTGCCTGCGTTCAGCGTGAGATACGACCAGGTTGTCGGACGCAAAGTAACAAAACGAGGAACAACGCTTGGTGGGTGACAGAGGAATGTAGAGGCAAAGACAGGGCGGAAAACGAGGAGCACAGCGGATCGCTATCCTTCGAAGGGAAACGGGGTTCTGTGCATATAAGATGTGAATTTGCGAGCTCAGAGTGCTCCTGTTTTATGAACTAGTTTTCACATTTTCACATTAAATAAAAACTGTCGCTATAAACACTTCGCCCAGCTTACTTATTTTCCTGAATCATTACATCTCTCAGAAGTTTGGCCATTGTTTTCTTATCGATCGTTGCTTTTTCATGTTCATGCCACTTCATGAAAGCACATTTCAACTATTCTCTTTCTATTTTTAGCGCTTTGTTTCATAAATTTTGTATCACTTTATGCCATGTTATACAAGTAAGTTTATTTGGTATGCCTTATGCATGATTGTCTGCCATTCCTGCTGCTTTGCCGACTTGTGAACGAGGTCTGGACCTCGCAAAGCTCTTGAGCTTTCGGTCCTGTACACCTCCTAACAAAAGGAAATAAAATGATTGATTGAATAATTGATCGAATAAATGATTGGTTGATTGATCATCAGGTGCAGGTATATATGTCAACATTGTCACTGTCCCGTATATTGTCACGTTTATTTTCTTGACATGTGTACTTCTGGTCTGACGTCCCAGAGAGGCCGCGCTTTCTGTGCGCCGGGTGCGATCAGTTTCGATATCGCCCTTGAAGGGACACTAAAGGCAACTATTAAGTCGACGTTGATTGTTGAAATAATGGTCCTGAAATCTCGTTGTGTTACTTTCGTGCCAAGGAAGTACTTATTTTGAAATAAAATCACGTTTCAGTGGAGCGCATTGGATTAGTGCACTTCAAGTTACTCGCCTCCAGTGGAACGTCACACGTCACTGTTGCCGTGCACAATGTTGCCCGGCTTTATTGCGCGGCTACCGACACACAGTAGCAGCAGAGGGAAAGTAGCGGGAGCCACAGCAGTGACAACGGCCATTGAACAATTTTTAGCCATGGCCTTCAAGATTGCAGGCGTGCTTGGTTCAACTGTGACCGGCTAGATGGCACGACCTGTCCAGTTTAACCAGGCAAAAGTTGAACTTTTGAACCACTCGCACCACTACTCATCGTAACGTTCGGTGTTTTTTTTTTCATAGATCAAATAGAAATGAACAAGAAGCATTTTATTACGTCCCATTATTTAGTCTTTTATTTAGTGCAGCTAGATCGATTACAAGTGTATGATTGTAGGCAGTTCGTCTGACGTCATTGGGATCATTTTGCGAACGTCCTACTATGGCACATTTGTTATCGAGCACTTACCTTAATTTCTCGGTAAGTATGGCACTGCTGTGTATAATATTGTCGTTTCATACGCTCTCATATATTGAGCTTTCAGCCTGACGTAAATTGTTATTTGACTTCATTGTCCCTTTAAAATTCGAATATTAATATCTTGAACTACGTGTAGCTTTTGTGGTTTCTAAAAACTGGATAAGCCATGAATTATCATGTACTGCGACTTTCTATAACATAAACAACTGTGCTGAAGTCAATAAATAAACAGTAAATAACGAGAATTTGTTAATTAGCCGCATTATACCAATTTTAGGCGCAGAAAAGTATTTCCGCCTCAAGATAGAGTGCATGTGCGAAAACGGACGGAGCCTGGCTGTCAGAGAATTTTTTATCAAAAGCTTGTCATGTATATAAAAAAATACCCTGTATATTCCCGTTCTGTAGGTGTGGTGTTTCGCATCATACTCTGAACCCTGAGCCACCAAAAAAATGCATTCTGTTTCACACACTTATACATTTACTGCAACATTACTTCACCTATATCTCTACTGAAAAGGAGCGTCGCAGTGGAATGGACGGAAGGACACAGATTGCACATTGAGTATGGATAAAAATATTTACGCATTAAAACAAAAAAAAACTTACATAGGTGCTATCATAGGCTTAGGCACGTAGTCTTCGACGTCCTTCAGTCGCTCCAGCCTCTCGGAAAAGTAGTCCGCGTTGTTGGACAATTCTGTGGTACAGCACACGGGTCATCTCACTCAGTGAGGCGAAAATGAAAACCGATGAAAGTTTCAGGAAGTTGCTTTTTTGGCTAGCTTTCAGCTGTGTTACATTGATTGCTCAAATGCTAGTTCCGTGTCACTATTCCTTCAATCTCTATAAGCACATAGTACCCAGAACATGAATCTTGCAGGAATGAAAATCACACAAAAATTAAAACGAGAAAACGTTGTCGGCAAAATCTGTTTGTCACGCTTACCTTTACGAAAGGCGCTCAAGCCACCATTCTTTGCTTTCTTGTAAAACGAAATGACGCAGGCTACGCTGTATATCTGCGAGGGTAAAAAAGGCGTAAGGTGTTTTTAAAATGATTCAGGTGGGGACAAAGTTGGGGTGGCTTGTCGAAATAAAACGAATTCCCACTAACTTTATTGTGTTAAGTTTCGAATCGCAGAGCACCGTCGTTTAGATGTAATTCAGCAATTATTGTATAGCGCAATACAAGACATTTATCTTTGAGGTTAAAAAATTATGTCTACGAGCCCACGGGCACACATATTGAGAGAGAACAAGAAACTATGCGACATGCCATCTAAATGACCATCTGAGTGACAACACGTGGTGTGTTTCAGCTGTATCGTATAATGCTGTCATTCACCGTAATTATTCACAAAATTCATGATTATTCTACTACTACTCTAATTGCTCCCTTTAGCGTAAAGTGTTAGGAACAGATCTTCGCTTTTACTAATATTTCTGGCCCAAAAACGGGACAAAGCAGTGCTAAATAATTATTGAGGAAAATGCACAGCACGAGTACGGCTCGAGCTGTGATGGTGGACTGGCGAAACCCTACATACCCGTAGCCCGGTCAGGAAGCCCACAACGATGGACACAAGAACGTCAGTGGTCCCGCAGCTTGACTGAAAACATGAAAAAACAAAACAAAAAGAACATATGTCAGACAGACAAAAGTGCGTTAGTAAGCGAGGCATATGAATTCTATTTTTTTTTTGTAGCTTCTCACGGAGCGTAAATTTACGAACATCAAAGATTTATCTCATTGATCGCACTTGGCATTCAGAAAACAGCACAAAGAAGCATGACATAGTGCGCCACGTGCTGCAGCGCGTGATTGAATGATGGCACACTGACTTCGGAACAGAAATTGATTTCCTGCGACCCATTCTCCTGACAACTTTGCGATTTGTCGTGTCGCCATGTCTCGGGATAAAATGGCAGTGCAAAAAAGGTGTGTTGAGTTTGGAATACCCTTACGCACAAATATTCACTGGAATGTATTCCCGGGGTATCCCGGTCGATGGAGGTGAAAATGCTTGAGGCCCGTGTATTTTTATTCAGACACAGATAAAAGAACCCCAAGTGATCGAAGTTTCCGGAACCCTTCACTATGGCGTGTCTCATAATCGTATATTGGCTTAAGGAGGTTAAATCTCATAAATTATTATTATTATTATTATTATTATTATTATTATTATTATTATTATTATTATTATTATTATTATTATTATTATTATTATTATTATTATTATTATTATTATTATTATTATTATTATTATTCCAGCGTGGGCGTATAGGAGGGGCACGTTGCGTCTTAATTTGCGCGATAGTCTTATCCAGCTACGCCAGCCAGCTGATCCCGTAGATGACGTGAACGAATCATCGTTCTGTCCTGTCTGGGCGAAAAAATCCTGGGAAAGCTTCAGAAAACGCATCCCTACAATACCCTCATGTTTGCCACGCTCAGCATGGCATGTTGGACAGCTGTGTCAATTCGGTGCCTTGCACGACGTGACTGCATTTGAAATCCTATATAGGAGACGCTTTTCGGTTCTCTGCAGCGTTTCACTTGATACATTCCCATAGCTGTGAGTTTTTTAAAGAAATTCAGCACATGACACCATACCCTGTTGCCTTCTTGTACCGTCTTCTGAACTTGCAAGTGCAAGTTTAGAGAGCTGACTCAGCAGTGCAGGACATTCAATGCTAAGAGGTTACAGTGACAGCTTCACGCATTGACCGCGGTCGCAACTGTAGCCACACCAGCTCTGTCCCATGGTGGCCGTCAGAGGCACTAGGCAATGACCACGTTATGAAAATCAAGGGACAATGTAAACACTGCAAATTTTGAATTTAGACTATACACGTCAATGAATGCCGTACATCAGCCCAAAAGCATGGTAGTCGCACCGCACGACTTTGCCCCTCCTGTGAAACTTCAGTTGTCTTTTGATCCAGCTGTACGAGAGCCGAGATCTTCGCATAGCGTTCACTGGGCCTAGAATGTGCAGTCTTGGCAACTCCGCAGCGCTGACTGCATTTTACCAAGTTTTATAGCTACCACCACAAAGGCCACTTCACTCCAAAATTAAACATATTCCCGCAAATATAGTCCCTACACCCATCCCCATTGCTCAAATGTTACATCACTCTGCTATTTTGCACCAAAGGCCCACACCGCAGCCTGTGACCATCGTGGCAACGAAGAAACCATTGGACTTGTCTTTTGTGATCGCCTACAGTGTAGTGCACAGTGATGACGTCTTAATTAGCAATGCGTTCAACAAAATAGATAATGAAAATCTGTCGGAGAAAAAAATTTAACGTCATTTTTAACATGCAACGTTGCAGAAGAAGGCTCTGCAAGTGCTACGGCACTTTTTTGCAAATGACTGGCTTTTCTGAACGGTTGTAGCCAAGATTACCTTCCTGTGTGCGTCTTTTTTTTTTCCTCCTGCGTGCACATGCTTTTTTTTTTCTTTTTTTCTCTTTCTCTCTACACCCTCTTTTTTGCCCCTACTTCCCCACTCCCAGTGCTTGGTCGTAAACCAAATGCTATCATCTGTTTAACCTCCCTCTTCATCTATCTCTGTCCCTCTCGCAAGACAGAAGAACTTGAAGATAACAAGATCCCAAAACCGCGACACTGCAAACATTCATTATTAGATTTTTAAAACGAAGCACTGCTAAGCACGCTAAAGAGAACGCACGGGATGTATGTGAGAAAATTGGCGTCCTAACAACCAACGTATACTTGCGCAAGCATATACAGCGTGCCCCAGCTATCTTTAGCCAGAGTTCAAAATATGCCGACCCACGCAATTGCGAAGCGAGAAAATGGACGTTGCTGACCGTTGCCTGGATTTAGACTAGTTTTCGTGTTCTGAAATATGGCCAAATTACATATGTTTAATTAACTAATTGATTGATTGATATGTGGGTTTTAACGTCCCAAAACCACCATATGATTATGAGAGACGCCGTAGTGGAGAGCTCCGGAAATTTCAACCACCTGGGGTTCTTTAACATACATCCAAATCTGAGCACACGGGCCTACAACATTTCCGCCTCCATCGGAAATGCAGCCGCCGCAGCCGGGATTTGATCCCGTGACCTGCGGGTCAGCAGCCGAGTACCTTAGCCACTAGACCACCGCGGCAGGGCATGCTTAATTAACTAACTTTTGAAGGAACGAAGATGGATAAAACGTTTCAAGGGGAAATGTGTATTGGTTTGCAAAACGTCCGATTAGACCATTTCTAACTTTTTATTTGTTAATTAGTGTTTTTCTGCTAACAACAAATGCCCATGCAATATAAAAAAATTGGGGGAATCTTCGCCTTTAAGAGTTGAACGCGATAGCTAAATCCGGTCCCTAGTGCACCCTTCAACCACTAAGTGCATACTTATTAATATGTTTTGTTACATACACACGCACGTACACAAACACGTACACAGTAGATTGGACCAGCACGCACACAGTAGATTGGACCAGCACGCGCTATTATCGCCAAATGAGCTCGTTTTCATTTTGACACCTGTCAATCAAAATGCGTTAAAGGGGCCCTGAAACACTTTTTCAAGTAACTATGGAATGAATTCACTAGAAGAGCTTATTGCCTCAAAATTTCAATGCCGCAAGAATTTTAAGAATCCGCTCTGCGCGAGTGGAGTTACAAAGGCTTGTCGCATGCTGCAATTGCATTATCTCTTTTCTCGTCCCGACGAAAGTGCTGGAAGCTAAGTAGGGAGGGGTGGCAGGGCAAAGAAACTACCACGCCTCGTGACCTTGAGCACTTTTTTTTTCTTCGAATGCCCGACTTTTCCAGCGGGATCGCGCGCGCATGCGTGGACAAGTAGCGGCCTCCCACGGCTATCTCGGTAACTTGATTTTTCGGTCACAGATGCAGACAATTTTTCACTCACAACCAACGGGGCCGACGCCGGTGGCGGGTTTTCTGCGACGCGATCTCTATCATGGTAAAATACCACGTGACAAACATGCGCGTGTCAGTACGCACGACGATTCTAATGCTCCCTAACGTTCCGCATACGAACGACCATAAATAACGCTTGCCCCATTGTCCTGTCTCGACAGGGCCGCAACGATGGTAATGGCTTTGCGACGAACACGTTTTGCTATTGGTTACAAAAGCGATAACCGCTGTGACTGCTTATTGTTGTCATTAGCCAGTGCAAGGGAAGCGTATCGTTCGTACGCAGAACATTGGGGAACACCAGAATCACGGCGCGCGTAGGCGCGCATGTGGATTTGTTCCGTGGTATTTTTTTATTTCGCGGACATTTGTAGTTAGCAGAAAAACATTAATATTTATCATATATAATATTCGAAACTGCATAATCGGACGTTTTGCAAAAGAATCCGCAACTTTCTCATTTAAATTTTTATTTATCTGCGTTCCTTCAAAAGTTAGTTAATTAAACATATCTAATTAAATAATATTTTAGAACACAAAAAAAATGTCTGACTAACTCCAAGCAACGGTCAGCAACATGCATTTGGTCGCGTCGTGATTGTGTGCGTCGGCATATTTTTACACTCTGGCTGAAAATTGCTGGGGCACCCTGTATATACCAACATATAAATAACCAGGGTGAACAGTGGAAGTGCCTCAGACAGGCTGGCCGATGTTTCAATATGAGCACCGATTTCGATAGGTCCTCCCACCTAAACGTTGGCAAGCCTGTCTGAGGCACTTCCACTGTTCACCCTGGTAATCCTACTACGTGTTTCCATCTGTCGGTGGTGATGATCTCTTTATTTCTCCCAGAAAGAAAAAAAAATATGAAAGGAACCAGTACAGAGACTCGTGGCGCTATTACAGAGAAGGTCAGCGTGGATTCCTTCTCGGTTCCCATCTTGATTTTAGAGTAACATGTAAGGTCATACTTTCAGTGACATATAACTAACCCAAAGAGCCGTAATGTCCATATTATAACATTTAGCGCACAAAAAAAAAACACAGATCAAGAAAACGATCGTCTGTCTCTTTCTTGTTCTGTATTTTGTGCGCGCTAAATGTCATAATATAGATACATGCCGACTCATCCAGCAATCTGTTTTACTGCCCCGCCGCGGTGGTCTAGTGGCTAAGGTACTCGGTTGCTGACCCGCAGGTCGCGGGTTCAAATCCCGGCTGCGGCGGCTGCATTTCCGATGGAGGCGAAAATGTTGTAGGCCCGTGTACTCAGATTTGGGCGCACGTTAAAGAACCCCAGGTGGTCAAAATTTCCGGAGCCCTCCACTACGGCGTCTCTCATAATCATATGGAGGTTTTGGGACGTTAAACCCCACAAATCTAATCTAATCTGTTTTACTGCAAGCCGTAATGTGTGCTTTTTTTTTCGAAACGAAGTATAACTGCCTCGCACGTACAAAAACATCTGATCCCACTTAAGTAGCTCGAAAAGCTTCATTAAAATGTTCATAGAGGATGTATAACAGAGAAGAAGAACTTTTCAGTTCGGTCACAATATTGGTTGATAAATTCTGTCTCTTCAGTGCGTAAGTGCAAATAATAATGAAAAAAACTTGCATATATCAGTATCACACAAAGAACTCGCATTACGTGTCTTTTTTTATTGTTACTATTATACAGCATCTGTTTTTATCGATGCAATATATATTGTGCAGTAAAAGATGAGAGAGTTGTTTTTTGTCAATTTTGTACATTCAAAAATTTAAGTTCCATAAACTAGTGTTCTGTGTGCTCGTTTCAAATACCCGAGGCCGTAAAAATTATACAAGAGCCTTACTCTGCACATTTTGTAGTAGCACTTGCATGGTTTGGGATGCGAGGCGCTATCGTCGTCATCATCATCGTCATCATCATTATAATCTTCATCATTATAATGATCATTTTATTGACAGCGCTGTTTGTTAGCAACCACCTCCCGGTACATTTTTCAGCGTGAGGTTTTGTTCGCTGCATTTGTTTCTTAGAGTAGGAAGAATGGAACGCTGATACAAATACCTTTAGCGTTGCCAGTCGCAGCGCGGTGAAGGCAGCGAACTGGTCCGCTTCAGTGATGTATGGTGTTCGCATCGTCATAGGGTACAGGCGGTCTCGCATGACGTACTGAGGAGAGATAGAAATGGGGCTCGTATCATTCTTGTGAACAGTGAAGATACAGTATTTAGTTTCCACGGCGGAATTATGATGGATGCACAAAGCATGAAGTTATAACCACATTCACACGTCACTTTTTTAACCGTTTTTTTTTCGCGGAATATCTGATGGCATTTGTTGAGCGGGGGCAAAGTGCGCTTTTTTGACATTCCTAGCACTTCACTCGTTGTATTATCAGGATAAAGGGAATGTTGCACGAGCAATTTATGCAGGAGGGGGGTGAAGGGTGGCATTCTTCTTTTAGTCATTCGCCACAGATTATCATTATGCTGGCCCACAAAACTTAGTTATGAGACCCGAAAATAAATATGACTTATATCTCGAAAAGCAGCCTATGGGTCACCCTGACAATGTAAAGAATGGTTTCATCCTGCTCGTTTAGAATGCTCGTTTAGTAGCTAACGAGCACTTGTTCAGCGTATGCCACTCTTATGTCTTCGCAAAAAGCTATATCGCGTCACTTTTAGTAGAAAAAAAAACAGTGTGACAATACATTCAGAAATTAAACACATTAGGTACGCAAACAAGGCAAAACATTCAGAAGCAGTGCGAGGAAAAATGCTGAAGATGGATCGTTTACCATAATAATCCGTAGTAGAACGAAGCCGGTGCTAGCAGCGATATCCACGGCTGCAAACACGGACAGAAGCAGCACCGTCCGCAAGGATACGCTGCCCTGTGATGCGTAATGTCAAATTCGAAATTAAATTTGCAATCAGAAACAGACTTCAAGAATGCATGTTCGAAAGTATCGTGAAGCAATGTAAATTTAAGCTGCGCACTGAACTCCACAACACTCGCAAAGCATCACAACTTCTGTCATAAATAAAATGAATCATCGATCTCACGCAGTGTCGGACTGCCATTTCAAGAAGACCGTGCTTTGTGAAATGGTATTATTAAATTTGAAGCATTTCTCGGCATACTGTAAGCAATTTTGGCGTCTGTCTGTCTGTTTGTCTGTCTGTCTGTCTGTCTGTCTTTCTGTCTATCTGTCTATCTATCTATCTATCTATCTATCTATCTATCTATCTATCTGTCTGTCTGTCTGTCTGTCTGTCTTTCTGTCTATCTGTCTATCTATCTATCTATCTATCTATCTATCTATCTATCTATCTATCTAGCCGCATACGTCTGGGTGATCTCGTACCTTTAACGTGGGTACACCAAAATTACTACGGAAAGGTAAGATGGTATCACGAATACGACGCACTATTCATGACATAAATAATGTCACAATCTCGTCGTGTACGCCGTTAAACACCCTCCAAAAAACAGTGACACATACCCGGGGGCAGTTATGTGCCACTGGTATGAGGGTACGTGCGACAGGTGATACACGTTTTATTTACCCAGGAAACAGCCACCACACCCTGGGTAATTTAAAACTTGAGCATTAAAAAAAAAGCTTACATCGGCAGCGTTAACCCCTGGAATGCAAAGAAAAAATGCCCCAGCAGGAATCGAACCCTAGAATTCTGTGTGACAATTAAGCATTCTACCTATGAACCAAGTCACGTCTCGCAAATTCTTAGCAAATAGACCCTAATGTTCGTGAAACATCAATTCTGGTTGTAGTACTAGCTATAACAGTACTAGCTATAAACATTACATATGTGCTCCTACTACAGCCATCAGTTGTAGTTAGACACAATCCACTGAGGGTGATTTGTGAAGCAGTGTCGAGGGCTACCATTTTCGTGAGCCCAGCCAAACATCAGTGCTTTATATCAGCTTACCGCTTCTGGTGTTGTTAATACCCGTGTTGCTGTTGGAATCGTTAAGCAACTGCCAACAACTGCTAATATAAAGATATGTGACTGTTTAGCGTATGTGCGTGCGTGGACTTTTACATATATTGAGCACCACTTCATAAAGTCTCGCTCAATAAATGTTAAAACAAATTCACCTTGCATACGTATGCTTCGCATGAGATTGATGCTATTCTTCTTAATCAAATTAAATTGTAAAATTTTACGCAGTTTTTATACTGTAAGAAGACCAGAGAATAAACAACAAACGACCTCGAATTTAACCTCATTTTCGTTTCGTGGGCCATGCAATAATAGCGATGTGCATCGTGTGGACCAGACACCAATGCAGGCCAAGTAGCCTTGCGGTTCTGACCGTTTTGTCCTCTGAGTTGCAAGTTTGTGGGGGTTTATTGAGTGTTCTGGTCGGCAAAATAGGCACTGCACCCCCTTTTGTTAACGAAGACTTCCCTAGATTATTGCATGATTCAGTTGCAGTTGTGTGAAGCGGTCCTGACTAAGGAGGTTATGTTCGGACCTAAGGCGCTGGGGTAGTGATGCGAGATTGAAGACATGTATCCGTGTCAAGGCGAAACGCACCTATGGTGGGCTTGTTGGCATTACACATGCAACAATTGATATCAGCAGTAAGTAATATCTTGGTTGTGAATGTAAGGAGGGCGTATAATAACAACAAAGTGGAGTGGCTCTAATATTCTCGGACCATTACCAACCACGTACGGTACACTTCGGTCCTTTTCACCTCAGTACAGTTGTGTGCTGTAAAAAAGCGCACTAAAATAACCAGGGGGCTAATACAGCGGTGATGGGATACAGCATGTTTTCAGGCCTTCCAGTGAAGCTTTCAGACGCGGGTGATCTTACTGTACCTTCTAATTATACGGCGCGTGCCCGTGTGTGCGCCTAAACAACAAAATGCACTGTGTACTGTGACAGCTATTAGTCCCGCGTCACTCTTAGGGTGTTTTATTGCATCACCTAAATGTACTGCTGCAAAAGTGGCTAAAGCATTCCACTTTTCATGGACAAAGTAACGAAAACTTTCAAATTGCCATCCTTTGTAATTTCTATTTTCTCCTTGTTATGACGCAAGCGTTCTTCTACGGGAGATCTATGGCTGTGCCCATTTGGGAAGGTCACTCAAAATTCAGAAGTCTCTTAAGAAAACCAGAAGAGTTGATGAACAGAGAAACTTGAAGTGTGTTTTGGATTTTTAACTCTATCAAACAAACCAAATCACTTCTGCGCGTTTCTGCGACAGTAAACACACCTTCCTTTTGTGGCTTCCGTTCATAGCCACAAGGTTTATTTATTGCTGTTAGGCAGTAGAAGCACCCTAAATGTGGTTTCGCTCTTGCAACTTTTCATTTATACGATTCCTCGCCACGCCTTTCTTCAATATTGTATCACTGTAGCCGGGCATTCTATGTCCGAACGTAACCTCCTGGTCTGAACATATTCACAGAAGAACGAGAAAATATTGCCATTAGTGCAAGAAAGCGCCGTCAAGTGGGGTGGGTTGCAAGGGGTTCAGTGCAACCAGGTCCACGCGTTCGACAGCGAAGTGTATTTTGTCGTGGTCCACAAAATAACGTTGAAGGTTATTAGGTTGACGGTCTGGTCGACAGAATATAGTATGAATTCTTCCTCTGCTCTAAGCCACTGAATTAAGTGAGAGACATTTCTGTGATATGGTTAGCAGAACAGGCACTGCGTTAATTTTGCGCACCAAGCGACGTCCTCATTATGAGGCACAAAGTAGCGAGTGATTAATGGTCGATTTCGATAATCCAGAGTTTTATTCTTACCGTACATCCAAATTTGATCTCATGAACTACATCGCACCTAGATACCATTGAAAATGTACCCATCACGGACGCCATTGAACCAACTACGTTCCTCGACTCCTAAAGTGCAGCAGCACGTCGCCATAGCCATTGGGCTACAATAAAACATGGGATGGAGTGCGTTATCTTGACAGGCCGACACTTTTCGACGCGTACTTTATAAACACGGAGTAATATGCCTGGGAAGTAACTGCTCAGCTTCAATGTACAGTTTAGGTATATATTATAAACTTGTGATTAGGGCGTCTCTTCAGTCGTCCAGAAAAGCGAATTCGTAGCACTAGCACCACAGCACCGAGTCTCAGCTGGTGCGCCACCAGCACACACTGGATTCCGTTGCAATATGCTCCATCTGCTCTTGCAACATTTTTTTGAATAGACAGAAATACTAATGACAAACGGTTCATACATACTGATCAAAGTACTACAATTATTATTGGTATGAATGTCGAATGTCAGCATAGCACTCAGCAGTAGTCGACGTGCATCTTTCAACTTTAACCGCACGCTCATATTCTGTTCTTGTTACTTCTTTGGTCGCACAGCGAAGCACCGTCAAGATCCCGACCCATTCAATACTTTTCAATCCTTTAACTGTGTGCATGTCTCTGCAGAGAGAGGGGAGGGGCGGGCACGGTTATCAGTGCGTTTGAAGAAATTAATGCTAAGGTTCAAACTTGGGCAAGTTGGTTCACATACATCGTAAAAAATACAGTGCGAAAACAACAGAGAAAAAACATAAGTTCTCTCCTGTTTCTTCCCTGTCGTTTTCACGCTGTATGTGTTTTTTGTTTTACGGGAAATTGTTGGCCGTTGCAGCTTCCACAACCCTGCTTTCCCCACCATAGGTGCAGTTTCAGAGCAACACTTACATCATCTTTGGCCTGCTTGAGGGCGAATGCCATCCACCACCAGCTGAGAATGTAGATGATCACGAACACAACGCTCAAGGCAAGCGTCGTCCGCGCTGACGTCAGTTCCACTGCGATTGAACGCGATCACGTTATACGACATTCACGGTGAAAATTGCACACATTTCAATTTCTGTTATAAAAATCAACTAGGCCAAAGAAGGTTAAATGACATGATCAGGGTAAGTTTAGGGGAAAAAATAAACAGGAAAGTCACCACATTTTTAAAATACTTCTATGATGTTCGTGGTGCGCACAACTTTGTGGAGTCTTCTGGCGTTCTAATTGGTGGATTGCAGTCCTAACAGTTTTTTTTTTCGCGCTCTCTTGCAGTTTAGTCATTCCAGCAGCCACAGCGGGAAACAGCACAATATTTCACTGCAAATATTTTTCTCTCTTCGCAAATCAACAGCCCCACAAATGGCGGCAAGCCTAACCTGAGTTGCAAAACAAATGTATTTTTTGTCCGTGGTGAAGCTTTTTAGAAAACAAAAGCATCGCGGAGTTTCTTAGATGGTCGTTTCTTAGACCATAGTGACTTCGCTACGCTTCAATCGCACCTCTTCGGCATGGCGACAGAATTTCATTGAACGCCTACGAATACCTCGGCCACACAAATATACATCGTGGTGTTAGGTGGGGGAATACAGCGATAAATAGTAATCCAAAGGGATCGTTTAGCTCGAGCATGAGCGAATAAAAGCGATGTCCAAGGTGATGTTAGGCTTTGTGAATGAGTCTCCGAATTTGGCTGTGCAGCGATAGTGATAAAAGCTGTAGCTGTAAAATTTGCAAGGATGATTAAATATAGAAACCGATTATTTTATCGATCACAATTTGTTTTAATTGTATTAGGTGTTTTCGTTTCGTTTTATTTTTTTTTTTATTTTTTATACATACATACTACATATTTTGTTACGTTCTAATGTCTGCAGAGTATCGCAGTTTTCTGCAAAGGTAGCAACCAAGGCTTTACGAAAGTGAACTACGTCCAGTTTGCTACCCTACACGTAACTAAAAAATACAAATGCACTTACGCTACTGACTTGAGCTGCAATCATGTAAGTGTGACCAAATAACACATGTATTTTTTGTTTGCTTACGTACGAAAGTTTCTGGGGAAAAAAAGGGTATGCAAAGTTCCAAAAATGTAATTTTTTTACAAAAACGCAGAAATCACGTAAAACTACATTCGGTTTCTCTACCAATGCTTCGAAGAAAAAAGATCAAACAATATAATGAAAACCGCAAGTGCCGAAGGGTGATATTTTTTGAAAGATAAAAAAAAAATCTCTCCCAGACGACTGCAAAATATCAAAATCAAATTTTAGTTGGATATAAAAGGCACGCCACCTTAAAGATGACCTTGCAGCTAAGACATCTCTGAAAACTTTCCTTATTCGTGCAATTGGACACGAGGAAAGGGAAGTGCTTTGAAAATCACACACACACACACACAAAAAGGAGTGAAACCCTTCATGTCGCGCTGACGCGCACTACAGGAAAGAAACAAGGGTTCAAGCAAGCGCCGGCATGGCTTCATCCTTCTTGCTCTCACGTCTGTGTCCTGCTTGTCCTATTTTTGTTCTCGGGAACATGACCTCCGTTTAACGATTCTGTCCCCTAAAACACTGAAGGCTCTGAGATTGAGCTTCTCTTTGGCCATCAGGAGGACAAATTCAAACAAATTATTCAAACCTAATTGCTTACCTTGGACATTTCGTTAACTACAAAACACTTTCAGGAAGCATATTAAATAAATTATTTAATACAGGATATAATTGTGAAGCCAGACACCCCAACTTTATTTCTTTTTAGTAGTAAGCATGACGTCAGATTTTTGCCGTATGTCAAAAGTTGCCAAAAAATTTGCATTCTCATGCTCTAACGTTTACTTAGTTATACAAGCTTAGCAAACCATGTCGACAAAAATTTGTCAAGTTTTTCGTAATAAGAGATGTGTAGCACACAGAGGTCAGTGAATTTTTTTGTCATGGAATTTTTTTGTAACATGTCGTTAAGAGCGGGGGCTATCGTTATTTTCTGATGCAGTATGTGGGTAAAATTGCACTCAACAGTCAATGTAGTCTCAGGATTGATAGAACGAGGCTTCGAGCTAATCTAGTACGTGCCCTGCTATTACTTTATAATATCCTGGGCGCCAAATGTAGATTCATTGCCGATGCAGCAGCCTCTCATAGATATAGGAGCCAGACTGACGTGTATCTACCCTGTGAACACCCACTTTACATGTTTTCGTCGCCAATTGTATGACCAATCATCAGTTAAATGTCCGTCAGAGACACCACCAATCTGTCAGTAACGTGGGAATATCTGCGACGTGTTATTTATTAATACACAAGACACATAAATTATAACCACCACAGAAGAGAGGCAAAGAAGAAAAGAATGCCTTCTTCTGTCTCATTTTTCTTCTGTGGTAGATACGCGCCTTGTGTAAGCCTGCAAGTATCTGTCCAGCATCAATTATAACTAAAACATAGCACTTTTCAGCCTATACGCTTAGAGACCGCGATATTTGCGGATCGTGAATATCACCGGAGGCTTTCTGTAAGTATTGGTATTGCGTACTAAGGTTTCTAAATGTGAACCACGAGGTGGCATTGTACTCGTGGATGGGAAATTAAAGATTTGAACTGTAGTAAATTCCGCCCACTGGACGCAACAAAGCAATGCTGAAGATTAGAGGTGCAAGTGCAGAGTAATTATCACGGCGCTGCGTCATGGTTTCACGTAAACGACTACACCTGATATCCCTGAAGAAGGAGGAATGAATATACCTGCGTGCCGTTATTCTTAGAAGAACAAGTAATGTTGGTTAAGACTGAAGTGGAAGAGCATATTTTTCTTTAATGCTAAAGGCAATAAATAGCCTCTTGAGGAGAATAAGGTGTGATGACCCAACAGTATTTAAATTTTGGATGCTCCGAAATTTAGCGAAGCTCCTTATTAAAATTGTTTCCTCTTTGCGAAGCTTCGATTGTGTGTGTTCTTCGCAGTGATGGAATCTCAACCTTTCGCGGACACCGGACACCTTAGTGGCAAAAAGGACATAAGAAGGGTATAGTCATGCACCTGGAATATATTATCACAAACTGGGCTGTTTTTGTAGAGGCGCGTTAAGAAACTACAGCGTCAGCTATGAACATGCATTTACCGGGTTGAGGATTGCGAAATTAAAAAAGGAGTAGAAAGACTCCGAAACAGCTGGTGCCAAGTACAGAATGTTTAATGTCTGCACACTTTATAAAGCACCGTAGAGGATGCAGTCACAAACGCCCATGATGGAACTATACAAGGTGTTTCAGAAAATGTCCAAAAATCCTAAAAAAAATAAGGAAAGAGAGATGTCACGCCACCTTTATTATCACTATTTTTGTGGTGGCAGGCACCTTATGATGAGTAGAGACATTAATTACGAGAGTACTGGATTACGTTAAGTTAATTTAACCTTTTTTTTTAGTGGAGACCAGTGGAAGGGTCGAATAGAAAAACTGCAGCCGTTCTTACAAAAAACCTGCTGCTGCTTTCAAATTTCGCAAAAGGAGCCGCTGGCAATAATTAACGAATAATCGGACCAGTTTCGCCGGCGCGCGCAACTGCCCTACTTTTCAGAGTCGTCCAAAATGAACGGACGTCGATGTATACTAATCTTAGATCGCCTAAGCTTCGTGGCTATATGCGAGTTTCGTTCTTGATTAGAGTACTCATGGTGCACGTATACATTAACAAATGTCGAACACAATTGTAATTGCGATCATCGGGGCTTCAATTTCGGTTTCGCCAGTTAATTTGGGCGAATTTCATTGCTTGGCAATAATACCAAAGGCCAATTTTTGAAAATCTCGAAGCAGTTATATCTCCTTCAGGGGAAGCACAGCGATTCTCCAACTTGACCTGACCTCCTGCTCCTTCTAATTAAAAGGTTTATAAAAAAAGTTATTCAGTTTAATAACTGCCGAAACTCCTGAGTCTACTAATGTCAAGTCTCGCGCCTCCAAAAAAAGTGATTTATGAGGCAGCGAGCAATATTTCATTTGTGTCATTCTGTTTCACGATTAAGACACATTTCTTGAAACACCCCATGCAGTCTTGATCTAGATATTAGGATGACCTCCGTGCATAAAAACTTTGTTGTCTCAATAAATTCATAAATTGCTTGGCATTCAGAGGATTTGATGGTTATGAAAGTTATGGTGAGTGTCCACACTCATGTACATTCTTGAAAGTCATCACGAGAGGCTAATACACCGCCACTGCGGTTCTAATAAACTATTTCTTATTATCCCAGAACTCACCGCCTTTTCCTGGCTTCTGCAAAGGGGCTGAGTAAAGCAGATGAGAGAACTTTAACGCGCCTGCAGACAGGTACGCTACGCTGGCCTGCAATTATCAATCACTTCGACCCGAACACGGATATGTGGTGCCCACACTGTGGGGAGACCTGTGACATCTTTTACATGGTGTGGGTATGTGCAAAAATCGCCACCTGCCCCCTTCTTCCACCCTTTCCCGAAAGGCATGGGAGACTGCCCTCCTCCATTGCTCCTTGCTGGAGTCTCAACAGGCTCTGGTGAGACGGGCGCGAGTCGGGGCCTCGTCATGCGGTGTCCCGGACTAAGGGACGCCGACCATGTAGCGGAGTCATGTTTTGGCCCTCAAACTCACTTTTTTTTCTACAATAAGTGATTCTATCATCATATGCAAAAATTAAGCCAATGATATGAAGACGTCTTATACTGTCGCGTCCTCCCCTTTTATTTCTATTTTGACATATCATTGTTGTTGTTCCGAAGAGAGTCATAGGACGACAGCATTAACTTAGAAAAAGGGTGCCTTTTTAACCTCGTAAAGGCGCATAATTTTTCTTTAATTTAGTCGGTTTAATAACCACAAAACTGAATAATGAGTTGCAAGGAAGGTTGTGGTGTACAACGACACCGAAATCATTTTTAACTAACTGCAATGCAGGAGTTTTCTAACGTGCACCAAATATGCGGTAAGCTAAACCTTTTTTTTTGGGGGGGGGGGGGGGGGGCTCCAGCTTATATAAGTGAGGTCGCCGTGGCCGGCATCTACGGGGCCGCTTGCTCGGGCTCAGCATTCTCGTGAACAGCAACCTCCTGCTCAGCATAGACATTCAGTAACAAGAAAAAACATTTTTCGCTGTTGATTCATGTAGATTCAAGTATTCGTTAGTTACCAAGACACGCACCCAAAAGCAACGTTCCTTCTGAGCAACAAAAGCTCAGAAGGAACGTGGCACATGGAGCGCATTCGCGTAAGACAAACTCACGGCCGGTATACTCACGCAAGAAGGCTTCAAGGTCGCCCTTGAGATTCGTCAGCGTTTGCCGCGTTCGGTCCAGCACGATACTTTTGTGGTCGTCGGCGCCTCCCAGTAATAAGTCCGACTCGGAGGGCATCCATGCTGCCAGCACCACGCGCAAGAAGGCGATCTCCTTGCTGGCTTCATACAACCTCCCTGACAGCAGAATGAGTGCCAGGAAAGACAGCCCCTGCAATCATGCAAACCATGCCGTCAGTGTACCACAAACGGTGTTCATTTTCGACGAAAAAAAAAGAACACAATAACAAACAAGCAAAATGTGAAGTGATACGCGCAACTTACCGGAGGAATAGCATTTTAATCTCTGAAACAAGCTATCAAAATAAATTCTGACTTCCAAAAGAGTGAGAAAAGTGTCCCCGGTCGTACGTAATCTATAGGCATAATTCACGAGCTTACTTTATCCGTACAACAAACAAATTCATAAATAAATAACAATACCAAAGGATGACACCGCTTGCTAGAAGGGCTAACACTGTTTGCATATGTTGCCCCAACTCATTCCATTTGCATCGACCTTCGTTTTGTGACTGGATCATTAGCTAAAAATAATTATGTCAGAAACATTCTCTTTTGTCCTTTAATGAAGTAGTCCTTGTGTTTTATCCTAGAACAAACCATCTTCTATTCGTTTTCCTGTACTAAAAAACAAACTATGCAGCGCAGTTTTTCTTTCGGAAATACTAGGCTCCATCCTAAACTCTTTTCTTGCTTTGCCAACGCATACCTTCATTTTTCAACTCAAATTGGCGTACGTTGCATCACTAATACATCTCGACTTATCTCGAAACTATACTAACAGTTCAGTCCCTTTACTCTGTATGCGTCTGTAATAGCGTGGTCTGTTCTTCGTACTTATTATGAGATTCGGTGCAAATGCAATTTAAAGAAATATCATCTAACTGAAAATCTAACAACGCATGTTACACTGATCCATTTTTGGTGAACAGCTAATTACGTTATAGCTGCATGAAAGTAATTCCTTTATTTTTTGTGAATATTTTAGTTTAAACTTAAGTCAGATAAAACGTACGGGAATACGTTTGTACAGCACTGCACGCACTTATTAAAGAGTAAGTAATTTCGCGCATCAGCGCCACTATACTCGAAACTTTGTATAACTGCAAAGCTGTGACAAGAGAGATGAGCCCTTGCCTTTAATGTCCATATATTTAAAAGTACAGGGAGGTTCAAAAATTCTCAGGCCACACTCCCATGGGAATATAAGGGGTAGTGGCCTGGGAACTTTCGACCCACCTCCTGTACAAAAATTGGGGGATCCTTAAGCTTCACGATCAAAGGCCAACTGCAGCGATATTTCGAGGTCAATCGTAACTCGCTTGCTTCAAGATCACCACCGAAACTACGTATTGAGAGGTTGCGTCGTTGGCCGCTCAGGCATTCAACAACTAAACAGTTGCAGCTGTGTGGCCGCAGTGTGCATCTGGGTATCGAAACAGCTGCCGAGAGCGGTTAACCGAAACAATGCGCTCCGCACTGTGGACGCAAACCTGGTTCGATTTCGGACACAGAGAGTAGCGTGGGAAAGCGTTCGTATTCTCGACGCATATTTAGCACGCGGCGGATCATCCTGCTGTAACCCGAATTCCTCCGTAAGTAGTAGTGCCATGCACGCCTGCTATGCGATGCTCCGGAATTCAAAGCTATCTTAAGATTACCAGTTTTCATTCTGTCCCAGAAATGAAACTGACTTATCCAACGACAAGGGTATGCCTAAGGTGCCTGCATAGTTTCTCGCTTTTTCTGTCCAAGATTTCTTGAAAGGGGGGGGGGGGGGGGAGCAGAGGGTCTTGTTAATCAAGAGTTGTTTTTATACCCTCTTGTACGCAATTCTTTTTTTTTCTTTGAACTCTCTCTTAACTATCATTAAAGCTGCACTTGTAATGATTGATTGATTGATTGATTGATTGATTGATTGATTGATTGATTGATTGATTGATTGATTGATTGCTTGATTGATTGATTGATTGATTGATTGATATGTGGGGTTAAACGTCCCAAAACCACCATATGATTATCAGAGACGCCGTAGTGGAGGGCTCCGGAAAATTCGACCATTTGGGGTTAAACGTGCACCCAAATCTGAGCACACGGGCCTACAACATTTCCGCCGACATCGAAAATGGAGCCGCCGGGATTCGATTCCGCGACCTGCGGGTCAGCAGCCGAGTACCTTAGCCACTGGACCTCTGCGGCGGGGCTGCACTTGCGAGTGTCCGCAATCAATGAGTAGGGTGTGCCCCATGATGAGATGCACTATACAATACCCCCCGCTACTTTGTTTGCCTGAATAAAAGTTGCGAAAACAAAGAGATAGTGTTGAAGTACACTTAGTTCTTAACTGATTAGGTTCGAATACTGTCATCGCCATTATCAGCCTTTTTTATGCTCACTGCAGGATGAAGGCGTCTCCCAATGATCTCCAATTTGCCATATCTTGGGTAAGCTGATTCCATGTTATCTCTGTGAACTTCTTCATTACGTCACTCCATGTCTGTAATGCACTGCCCTGCTATGCTGGGTTTCATTCCGTTGCTCTAACTGTTATTATTATTTGTACAAAACGCAGTGTTACGTGCAAACTAGTACAGCCCCCTTTTATCGTAAATAACACGAAAAAAAGCCTCCATCTGCATATTCTATTGGAACAAGAAGGATTATATTTATTACAAAAGCAAAACGTACGCACACTTCCAGCATAATTCTATGAAATGGTCTCATCATTTTTATCCTTTGTTTTCCTCATCATCATTTCGCCAAGAACCCTTCGGGCTACCTTATTTTGGACATACTGCGCGTTGGACAATCTAGTGCTGACATCTCTGATGCCACCTCATCCAGTTTTTCCAGCAATTATACACGGCACCATTTGTCATAACGTGGCAGTGAAACCGTGATGCGATTAGCTCATGAGGGTGCGTAATTTATATCGAGCTTCGTTCCGAGTGCGTACATTCAGAACTTCTGTTGTCATGTATTTTCCAAGTCACCAAAGTAAACGTTAGTGTGTAAGCTCCCCTTATTATTTAGGTATGCTCCAAACTATCTTTAATCAGCAATCAATTTCACGCTGATTTAACCAGGAAACTGTGACCCTACTGTCATGTAACATGAATCACTATAACAAATAATTTATAAAACAAAAAAAAACTTTCTTGGCTGTGCCGCGTTTCGAATCTAGAGACCCACGCTCGGAAGCTGAGTGTCTGGGCTAAACAGCCACTTTTTTTTTTCAATCGGAAAGCAAAGTTTTGGACTCCCGGGGATATGTCAAAAATGAATAATCAGGCATATCGAAATACATATCGAAGACACGATAACCAGTTTCACTCTAAAGATCATATATCCGGCTTCTTTGAATGACTAGTTCCTAATAGAACTACACTGCAACCGACAGACAATTTTCCCACTGAAGACATTACTTTTAATTCCGTAACTGTACTACAATGCCACTTACTTACGTTTAATTAAATTAATATGGACAAAAATACCCCTTACCGCCTGTGGTATCCGAACCCACAACACTCGAATAACGCGTCCGATGCTATACCCTTTGAGCTACAAGGGAGCGCACTACCTCATTCACTTTTGTGGGGTATTTATGTGTGCTTAATTCCTGGGAGTGTAAGCCTGAGGGTTCATGCCTGAAGGTTTGTGCTTAATTTTAGGAAGTGTTTCGTGGAGGCATTAAGTACACATATATACCTACCAAGAAAAGTGGACAGGGGAGTGCCCTCTATCATAGCTCAAAGGGAAGACAATCAGACGCGTTATTCGAAAGTTGTAGGCTCAGATCCCACCGGCGGAAAGGGTAATTTTGCGTCCACTTTATTTTCTTCATATTTAAGCTAGAATCATAATAATCTGGTTAAGAATCTACAAATAATCTTTCATGTGCCTTCCTTGCAAAAAATGTCGGCTGGTTATATTAGTTGTGTTTAATACAGAAAAACGACCTCCTCGGACAACTTCCACTACTTCCGCCATTTCTAATAGTTGCGGAGGAGGAGGAGGAGGAGGAGGAGGAGGAGGAGGAGGAGGAGGAGGAGGAAGACAGGGAGGTTATCCCGTTCTCAGACCAGCTGGCTACCCTGTGCTGGGGAAGGTGGTGAGGCCAGTAAAGAATAACAGAAAAAAACATGTTACAAAAAGGAAGAGTGTTTTATTGACCACGAAGATTTAGCATCCCTAACCATCAGTGTTGCTCTCAAAATGCTATTCAGGCCAACAAGAAAGACACGGTCATAGGGTCATGTCTTCTCATTCGTCTGCTTAAGGTCACGCCTGCAGAACGCGCATAAATGTAAGCGATACGATCGTGACATTGGACTAAAAGGTTTGTACACAATGTAAAGCCAAAATGGTGCAGTGTACTTATTATGAAAAGTGCAATTTTGCGGCAACTTAATGCCAAACACGCCGTTTCGGTGATCGAGAGACGCGCCTCCCATATGACCGGTTCAGTCGCCGAGCCTGTTCATGTTGTGCAGAAGGACCTGTAGCGTGATGTGCCAACGATACAGTAAGCCCCTGTACGGCGTCCATACTTCGAAATGGACCCGTCGTGCAGTATGACATCGTAGGCGAACTCAAAAATTAAAAGACACTAAAGCTTCGCCTTTATATTTGAACGCGATGGCGACAACGTGTTTCTAGTGTGCACTTAAAACACTTAGTGCGTGAAAAATTTTTGAATTCGCTATGCACCCACTACATGGACTTAAGGAAACAGGCGCCGTAGCATGTGTGCCTTTTGTAGTGGGGTACCGGCTTTCAACTACGGAGCAATTATGATATTTACATATTCTGACACCCGTTGGCAACGGACGCTTGTACCACGCATGATTACTGCAATATTTTATGTTTCATCGTGAAGCATGTATACAAGACGCGTGTGTTTGTGAAGCATGAAAGCTACTTTCACTGCATTTCCAAGCAGAGGAAGTTCTCACTGTTTTCAAAGCAGAGGCGTGGCCGTGTGTTCGCTTGCCAGAATGGGGATCGAACCCGGGTCGCTTACCACGCAAACGACCCGGGTTCTATCCCCATTTGGACCCAAACAACCCTGGTTCGGTCCCCTCTCTGCTCCAGGATTTTTTATCATTTATATATCTTATTTGAATCGTTCTCAATTTTTCGGTCACGCTTAAGATCATGATTTTTCACAACCAACGACGCCGATGCCGGAATTTCTGCGAAACGAGCTCTTTAACGGTATCACATCGATACCCGTATCCTTGACATAATATCAACGTGACTTTCGAGCGCTGACGAGCCGCTGACACACATCTCGTACCTTGCCGGTTCCTGTGAGGAGTGTCAGCTGCAAGGGCGACTACGTGTTTGGCAGGGAAGTGACAACGAAAACGAGTGCAGGGTGAGTTCTTAGGGCCATATTCAAAAATATTATTATTTCTTACGAAAATTTATAATTCGATAAGACTTGCTTCTTCAATTAGCGATGAAGTGAACAAATGCTGCCTTATGAGGACATTTACGTGGACAGAATCAGTATGAAAAATACGGACAAGTATGCGATGAATCGTTTTACTGTCTCTGATTTCATAATAAGAGGGGGGGGGGGGGGGTTTAAAGTCTGTTATAGCCGTAAACACTTGTGTACAAAAATACACTTTTTTTAAACCATATTGAGATTTTTTTTTAAGAACTCGAGTTAGCCGAAGAAAAAACAAAAACTCCTAGCAATGAGTTTGTTGTTCTTGAAAATATGTAGCAGTCAGTTTAGCAGAAAATTTTCAGAATTGTTAAACAATACAACTAAACAGAACATCTGCAGTAGCGTAAGTGCTGTTTCGAAGCTGAACACGCAAAAATGAATTTTATATGCATTTTTTTTAAATTCACACAGTTTAACACATGCAAGTGAACCTTTTAGGAGGTGCCACGGTCTTGAAAACTTTTACTAACAAATGTTTAGGCACAAAACGTGTGTTTGAGACACCTGGTGTGTGTGTGTGCGTGCGTGTGTGTGTGTGTGTGTGTGTGTGTGCGTGCGTGCGTGCGTGCGTGCGTGCGTGCGTGCGTGTGTGTGTGTGTGTGTGTGTGTGTGTGTGTGTGTGTGTGTGTGTGTGTGTGTGTGTGTGTGTGTGTGTGTGTGTGTGTGTGTGTGTGTGTGTGTGTGTGTGTGTGTGTGTGTGTGTGTGTGTGTGTGTGTGTGTGTGTGTGTGTGTGTGTGTGTGTGTGTGTGTGTGTGTGTGTGTGTGTGTGTGTGTGTGTGTGTGTGTGTGTGTGTGTGTGTGTGTGTGTGTGTGTGTGTGTGTGTGTGTGTGTGTGTGTGTGTGTGTGTGTGTGTGTGTGTGTGTGTGTGTGTGTGTGTGTGTGTGTGTGTGTGTGTGTGTGTGTGTGTGTGTGTGTGTGTGTGTGTGTGTGTGTGTGTGTGTGTGTGTGTGTGTGTGTGTGTGTGTGTGTGTGTGTGTGTGTGTGTGTGTGTGTGTGTGTGTGTGTGTGTGTGTGTGTGTGTGTGTGTGTGTGTGTGTGTGTGTGTGTGTGTGTGTGTGTGTGTGTGTGTGTGTGTGTGTGTGTGTGTGTGTGTGTGTGTGTGTGTGTGTGTGTGTGTGTGTGTGTGTGTGTGTGTGTGTGTGTGTGTGTGTGTGACAGCCAACAGCCTGGGGTGACAGCCTGTTGGCTGTCACCCCTGTAAAAAACCGCGATGTAAAGTTTGTGCCCACATGACCACTGCGACTGTTGCTAAAAGCACGGCATCTAACTGTTCACTTAAGATTAAAGGGGACGATAGCAGCAACATCATTTACTTACTCGAATGCTCAATCTGCCACATGCAATACATAGGTCAAGCCGAGACATCCTTTTGCATCCGTTTCAACAACCACAAATCACACGTAAACGGTTTGCCACATCTTCCATTGTCCAAGCATTTTCATCTACCAGGTCATTCGTTTGACAAGATTATGGTGACGCTATTAGAATCAGGCTTTAAATCGCACCATGATCGCGAAATTCGAGAATCGTTTTTGATTCACAAGTTCAATAGTTTGTTGTCCGGCATTAACGAATGCGTAGGCAAAAAGTGTCCTGCCTTTCTACGATGCCCTGACGTCCGCAATTTTGCGAAATATTTAAAGAAACATCCCTAATGAATTATATACTTCCTAAAGGTTATCACATATATAATTTTTTTCATGCGTGATCCTCGTCGTCAATCGTGAATGTTACAAATGCCTTTTTACATGATCATAATCTTGTCTATTGTATTACATTTTTTAATGGTTTTTAGTGTGGTCACTGCTGTTTCAAAGAATTTTTGTGACACTCACATGCTGATCGCACGTGTTCATGCCTGCCCATAAAAGCGGCCACATACTCTTATTTCTTTTAATCCTGACGAAGTCCGTGCCACGACCGAAACGTAGAGTAAACAACTATTAAATTTTCGTAAGTGTGCTCCTTTATTTCTCAATTATATTTGCACCGGACCCACAAGACTTTTTTTAATCATATATATATATATATATATATATATATATATATATATATATATATATATTTATTTATTTATTTATTTATTTATTTATTTATATATATATATATATATATATATATATATATATATATATATATATATATATATATATATATATATATATATATATATATATATATATATATATAATGCGAACGTTTTTACGTGCAGACACACCTGTCCCATCAAAATGCTACGACTGGGCATCATTAAATCTTATACCAGTTCCCAAGTGTCACAAGGTCTAATAAATTAGGAAGAGAATATTGAAAGGATGAATATGCCACAACCGAAACCACACAAGACATTGAATCAGCACAGGTTTGTTTACTCAAAAGGCTAAAGGCTTCGTCGTTCTCTTCATCGGTCATTGCGCCGAGCTTTCTTTAGTTGTGTCAGTGTAGTGAAATTTATACTCCCCTGCCTATAAGAAGCATCGTTTACATGCCGAACTATAATGGAACGGATACTCTGACAAGAATAGGAAATTAAGAGCGACGTGTACAAATTTGCTCGCACTGGGAGTAATACGGCTTCGACCGAGGTACGTAATGGACGTCCTACTGGCGTCGACGCCGATGACGACGTAAATGGTAGCTTCGCTTTAAGGAAGCAGTTCGAATGCAATGTCACTGAGCCATAAGACAATCCTATTAGGGCCAAAGAAGCGGCATCAAAAGTTTTCTCTGACCAACCACACCAATCATGTCCCATCGAAATGTGGCATGTGCATCTATATTGGCACCCGTCAATAAGTATTATAAGGTACGTGAAAAATGAAAGGAGGAAGAGAATAACAAAAAGACTGATAATGTAGTAAGAATATGCCCTTTCCTTGTCCCCACCTTTTTTTTACGCATACGCATTCGTACTGTATAGCCCTGTGAAGCAGCCACGTGGTCAGACAATAGCTGCTTCGCAGGGTTCTTTATGTCAGTCTGTTTGTCGGTTTATAATAATAATAATAATAATAATAATAATAATAATAATAATAATAATAATAATAATAATAATATATTTAGGGTTTCACCTCCCAAAACCACGACATGACCGACGACATGACTATGAGAGACGCCGTAGTGGAGGGCTCCGGAAATTTCGACCACCTGGTGCTCTTCAACGTGCATTGACATCGCGCAGTACACGCATCTCTACCCCTTTTCCTCCATCGAAATGCCACCGCCGCGGCTGAGCTCAAACAGTGTACCTCTGGGTCAGCAGCCGAGCAACGTATACGTGCACTGTTCCGCCGAAACGGACGTCAGTTGGACACGAACACAGATACAAAATGTTAGCGAAGTTCACAGGAAAGGTAATTACACAACGGCATAATTTACATGACCACTATTCCAAAATAACACTACATATCAAATGCTGGGTTTGACAGAGTGTAGCCGGTGATATGAGCCCGCTTTCCGAAGAAAAGTAAAAGGGCTTATGGCATATATTGCTTGCCCCCCTCGCGTTGCTGGTTGTTACGCATAAGTGAGTATTGAAACCACAGCGCGACTTTCGGGTACGTGTGCTATTTAGACAAGGTAATTAAGAAACACATTACTGAATTCGTCTTACCAGTGGCACGTAGAGGCAGGGCAGTTTTTGATCTTCTCGATCGGTGGAGTACATCTCCGTTTTTCCTCGAGAACTTTCGGAGGGCTTAGATGCACAGCGATCACTCGCACTCGACGTCTCTAGTCCTCGTGGTGACGCGGAGTTTTCTGAAGAACATGTTCACTGTACTCTAGCTAACGAGCGGGCAAACCTGACAGCGCATCAGCTCAGCCCTGTCTCGCGACATAAGCTCAATGCGCGGAACACGGAGGTCCGAGACAAATCATTTCAAGGATAGGCGAGTAACCTGAGCCCTGCGGAGACTGCGGCATTTGTTCGAGATGTTACTTGTCCAACGCCGTAGTATAGGCTGAAGCTTCAACACTGGACTTCACTGTCGTTTTGAGCCCGATTTGCCAGGCATTATGTCCAAGCGGGCAATTTGCTCGCTTACACTGGCAATGCATGCATATACGATACAACAGCCACTCGAACTTTACTGCAACGGTTCGTGAGCAAGAGTTCTTCGGTTTCGACACGAAAATGTCACTATAGCTAACACTGATTTCAAAGTATTATCGCCTTCTGCTTCGACAAGTATTCACCCAACGTGAAATGCGACTAATGAACATTCCTATGTGGCATGGAGTAGATGTGTTTTCGAGGAAAAACTGGATCGCAAAGTTTGGAATATTGTCTACACTCGATCTGCGTGAGTAAACGTCGGCTAGTCTCTCATCCTATCAGAACACAAATCTTCGGAACAGACGAAAGTCTGTTGCAGGGGATGAACAGCAAAATGATACGCGAAAATTCTTCGTCGAAGGCATTAGCTCCCAAAATTACCTAAAGCAGCTAGTATTCAATGACCTAAAAATTGGCCCTTCGTACACTTCAAAACAATGCTCAAACTTAGTGAATGTTGCAAAACGCACCGCCAGAAGAAAACCAATACCATGTTGAGTGCAAAAAGAATAACTGACCTCGTCTCTGAAGATCGAAATGGCAAGCTATGTTGAAAAGGGATGTCAGTTATACAATAGTCAGTCGTAGTGGTACAGCTTCGTAACAAACACAGGAAATATAAAGAATGACATAATGCACGAAGCTGAATTGGAGAAATAATTCACATAGTCCGTTTAAGCAGTGTTCAAGTCCTATTGCGTTTAGCGCTTTCTTTTGGTCAATACAAAAACAAGTGAATAAACTGCCGAAAGGCACGTCAGCGAGTCACTACACCAACGTTTCAGACTACACCACAGTTGTGACGAAAATTTCAGAGTGAATGAAGATGCTCTCTAAAACAACGGCTTTACGACGTTATAGCAATGTGCGTTCCGACGTTCTGAAATGTCCACTGAATTTCAGAATGTTTTAACGAGCATTGTATGACAGAAACGAAGGTAACGCGCACTACAATGGGCTTTCTCGGGGCCCCTACCGCTAAAATGTGCAGGCGGTAGAATAGCAGTGGTGCAGTATTTCTGAATTACGAAACAACACTGATTTAATTAAGGACATAGGACGGGAATCTGTAGGTTTTAAACGCCAAAGCTGCATACAGTTGTGAAACTGTGCTGAAAAGGAATGCAAAGCAATGCGATACGGATACAGTATACAAATTGTTCAGTATTGCTGTCCTTGTCCTTATGAAGTGAAGGCTGATTTTTCCTATACTTGACCAAACATACATCAAATCCATAGACCGATTACACAAACACTCCTGGTGGTGTTCTCACCACAAAAATGTTCCCTTCCAACATGGAATTTTCAAGACCGAATCCGAGGACGAAGCAGAGTATACTGCTGTGCATAAGTCACCACTAATATCGCCATCGCAGGAGCCAACGGAAGAACTTGGAGCGCTCCCTCTACAAGCAAGCAACTAAAACTGAGCCCTGTCTAATTATAAAAACAAGTCGCACAATTTCAGTTGCGCACACCAGGACGTTGATATAAACCAAGCCACAATTGGATCTCCACCGCATAAATCACTCCGGGATGCACACCACAGCTTTGTCGAGATAGACCATGGAACCCGAAACAAAGGCCTCACGCTGGATTCTTTCCTGTGGGCCACTCACTGCGGAAAGACAAAACGTGCGCCGTCAGGGATTGCCTTTCGTTGGCACATTACACTACGTGTCAGCTTCTCCACGCACACAACGAGTAGCACGCACAACGCCGGGAACGCTCAGCACACGACCACCTGTACTGACCAACGGGAACGCAAGGGCCGACTAAAGGACATCACCGCAAACTGAGGAGCACACGTCCGTCGAGCCGGCCGGCGCATCACCGCGAGACAAGAATGAGGGCATTCCCGGAACCCGTGGAGGACCTCAACAAATGGACGGATGCGCGCAATCCGATTGTGACATCTGACCGGTTACCCGGCCGTTCGACCTCAGCAAGCAGCAGAAGCTGACGGTTGCCGCAGGCGGCGCACGGTTGCGTTCTGGGGGGGAGGAGGACGGTAGACCCGTCGAAGACGAATATTTCCGCTGTCGCTCTGCTCAGTGTGCACAGCTAGGTGTGCGGAACGAACGAATGGAGGGGGCAGGTCTGACGGCCTGGTCGGCCCGAACTTCGCAGCAGCGGCGACTTCGGCAGTTACGTCCGGCCTACGCAGCCGAGGCGAGAAGGCTTGAAAGAAAAAGAAAGAACGACCGGTTAAGGAGGGCAGACGGGCTACCGTAAACTCGAGTTCCAGCAATTTTCTTCATGCGAAGAACAGTAGTGGTCGAAAAGGAGGGAAGGAGAAGAAGTCGGGTTCACCCCCTCTCTCTTCGGAGTCCTATACGTCGCAAGCGGCTGTTCAAGGGACATTTACCGGCGTTTAACTCCCCCCCCCCCCATTTTTTTCTCCCTGTTGGTGTCTGCGCAAATGCGGACCCTGAACGAGAAGAATGCGGAGCCTAGCTGGGTTTGTGAGCCGAAATTGCTAACTGCAGCGAGGTTAACTCACAAACAGACACAGAATCGGACAGATCCGAAGGCAAGAGGTCAAGATCGTGTTTACATTCTTCTCTCCTCTCTTGTTCTAAAAGGAAAAGGAAGTAAAGATGCGGTGGAGGAAGTCAGTAGGTGGTGTCAGCGGCGCTACATGGCAAACATGAGTCATCGTTCGGAAGTCAGACTCAACAAAACAGCAGCTGAGGCGGTATTCGGTTTGAATATGTGACCTAGATGTCTCGGCACGCCGAGGACGAGTTTAATGTGCCGGTAACACCAACCAAAGGTGAGGAGGGAAAAAAAGGCTCCAGGCAGAACACGTTAGCATGCTTCTTTCAAACGGATGGTGGATAGAATGATTTTACGCTGCGCCGCAAATACCTTTTCTCAGAACTAGGTATATATACTTGCAGATAGATCATGGAAAGGTCACTGAAGCCGCAGCGCAGATAAATTATAGTGGCACCACGCTTGTAGGTAAAGATTCACATGGATGGCTTAGCGGTATATTCGAAAACATTCAGTAATTGAGGTTCGCACATACGCGGAAGTTCAGGTTTCTGAATACGCGTACCAATGGTCATAACTACACAAGTGCTGTTGAAAACTTCTGTCGTCTTACGCGCACCACTATTTAGAATTTCCCAGCTGACCGGTTCGTTAAAAGAGACTGGGCCATGCACAGCTGCCCATTATAATGCTGTGCACGAGCCCAGGCCTGCCCGTAACTTCGGGCTGGGCTTGTGCTTAAAGCCGCAGGGCCGGTCCCACTTGACTTCACGGAGACATGCGACATTGAGTGTGGAATAAACGTTTCAAGTTTATATCCACGCTCAATACTGACACCGACCACATTTCAGCACAAGTGTCGCAGAGATTAGTCGTTGCCCCCTGATTTCTCGCTAAACAATTTCTTTCTTCTCATGGCAATCATAGAAATATTGAACATTCTATTGTTTGTCTCAGTAAATAATATCAATTTTTTTTTCATTCCTCTTGATGCGTGAGTTGTGTTCATTCCTCTTGATTTGTGGAACAAATGAGGTGGCGAAAGTGTTAGCTAATCAGCACCTAAACATTAACTTCGGTGCTAACGCCTGCTGAGCCATGGTGGCAACCATTTAAGAGATCTTAATACACAGATTATAGAGTTTTGAGCTTTATGTGCACATTCTAGAACCTTCAAAGTGAACTAGTAAATTCTGTCATTGTGGCCTTTCGCAACAGCGAGGTATACGTTTAAGACGGTCAAATGTAAAAAACATGAGATTCCTGCGTGTACTGTCACTTCAATGCGATACGCGAATAAAAAGTAAGTGATTGGAATTTGTAGTACGTGCAAATATGTATTGCATTACCACGTCTCATCACGCCTTAACAGATCTGTATTCACGAAGTAATCTTAAGTAGACGTCTGTCTGAATTAGGCAAGTGTTACAAATTCAGGTAAACTTAGAAATGTATTTCGGTATAGAGTATCGGAGTATTTCCAAGAGAGGAGAGATGTAATGCCGATGAGGTTACGCATGTGCAGGACAATCAATTTGTTACCTTGCACGTAGGAAGATGGTGGGGGATTGAAATATGGAAAGAAAAGAGAGAGAATGACCGCACATAGAACAGCACACACATGCACACACACACACACACACACACACACACACACACACACACACACACACACACACACACACACACACACACACACTGCAGTTAGTCACAATCCGTCACTCTTGCGGGGTTCACAATATTGTCACAGCCGCCTAAGTCCGTTTCATTGGAAAGTCTAACCAGGGCCTTCGTCTTCTTCCACTGCGGTGTCTTCTGTCGACGACACGTAAGAATGCTGTCAACACAATGGCATTGTTTCATTGTCAAAGAGTGCTACAACCGACGCCAGGGAGTGTCTCTGAGCATTATATCCCGGACAGCCACACAGATTATGCTGTAGTGTCTCCTCGCAACGACATGCATCGCAAAGAGCATGGTCGGCCATTCCAATGCGAAAGGAATAAGATTTCGTGAATGCCACCCCTAGTTACAAGCGATCAAGCAGTGTGGTCTCTCTTCGGCAGAGTCCTGTTGGCCTACAGCGATTCACGAAAAGAAGACTGGTGGCTTTGACGATTGATCCGGTTGATGTGCATGGTTGGTGGACACCGTAGAAAGAGCATTATCTCCAGCTATTTCAAAAGATCTCGTTATAATATATACTGATATTTGAGTACTAACAACATCTAATTTTAATGGATGTTTATACTATGTATATGGGCTATGAATTTGTATGGCTTTACAGTCATACCATGATGAGTCTTATTAGATGTACAGAATTCAACTTATGCAACTACTGTTGTGGAAGGCTGGTCTTATGCTTTAGTTTAGTATCAGCTGAGATTTCGTTATGGCAATTTATCTGGCTGAAAACGAAGTGCAACAAAAACAGGGAAAAACAAAGGTGGTAGCAGTGGCAGTTACTTCCGTCCCATTGATAAATGCTGCTACGTCGGCGACTAGAACACAACAGACTCTCGGAGATATATAACTTAAAGAGCAAAAAATTAAATATGTCTTAAAGCAGGTCACCACCGTTGCTCTGGAGGGTGCATATATATTTGAATTAAAAGCCAAGGATGTAACCGAAATTGTCGAGGCGCATACGGCTGCTCAGTACCCCATTTGTTTGGAATTAATGTGCCTGGCGCCGACAAAACGTGTTATTACGTGTTAGGTACTATGCACGCCTGCATAAGTAGCTATATATACTGCCAGGATAAGCAGGTGTATGCAGAGCATTTGCATATATATTAAGTCGTCACATTAGTATATACACCAGAGACATATAGACAGAGGTTAGAGGTCCAACTCTACCCCACCCCCTCCTAACTGAAGTACTCCAAATGTGTATGTATACATATATGGATGCGTCCAAACAAACACACGCGAACAAATACATGGTGGTGTCACAAATATCGTTGTATACTATATAAATAGCTATTGAGGTATTTGTTCAACACCGGCCATACAGCGCCCTATATAACCAGACGCGCATAACTAACTTTTTTTTTTGCAACGACATTCATATGAAGAGATCAGTGCGTGGAAAATAATGCAACACTGCAAGCCCACTGCAGTTTTTGTTGAACCAGAAAATGAAACGTTTGGCATTTATATGACTGCCTTGAGAGGGAAAAATTTTTTTTTAGCCAGAGATCAGGCGATAACAACAAATCTCTGCGATTATTTTGCTGAAATTTGATTCGCGTCTTCAGCGTGTACATAAACATGAAACGTGAGTACAACGAGACTCTAGAACGTGCGCAACCAGTAGCATTGATTACGGCGATCGATATTTCTCTCTGTGTGTATACAGTCACTGTTAATAAATTATAGCAAGCAGACACGTTTGCGCACTGCCAAACGCACGCGGCACGCCACGAAAAACGCGACACGACGACGGGAGAACTACAGTGACGACTGGCAGTTGACGAAATAAACTCTAAATTTCCTCGCTTCTTGACATATTCATTCTCGCTCACGCGTGGTTGTCACGCCGACCCCGCATTCGACTCTGACAGTGTTCCATCAGTCGTAATCACATTCTACAAGCGTTCGAGAGGCGTGGTCTTGAACCCGACGGCCCGGTGTGCCCCACTGATTTTCAGAGTAGTACTACGCGCGCGGTGCTCCGCAGCCCGGGTGCGTGGTTGCGCCCCACTTGGTGGACGCTCCGCTGCCTCCGACTTGCCCACCTCCCTTTCCTGCTGGCGAACGTCACGCGCTGTTTCGGCCTGTTACGAAGTGCTACGCAAGCAGACCAGAAGCTCTGCTTTCCGTCTTGGGAGTGGTATGCGCTGCTCCTTTCTTTCTTTTCCTTGCGGTTACTGCGCCTGGTTTAAGCAGTCAGCCACGTAACCAGCCGTGCAGTGCAAAACGTTATACAAGCAAGCACCAGCGAACCGCAGTATTTTGTTCATTTGCATAAACTATCCCCGGAAGCTTTATGCGCACATCCTATGCGCATAAACCTTAGATTCTAGATGGCCAAACGGCAATTTCAACTTTATTTTCTGCGAGACAGACGTAGTTAAAAATAACACCAAAAAATGGAGACCGTATGAAGATACGTGGCCCGGTGCGAAGCAGATAATGGAGGAATGGGGTAACGCCCGTATTGTCAGTTATCCAATGGGTGTTGTCTCGTTGAACATGAGATATTTGGATTGAGTTCGGATGCAACCGATTTGATTGATATGTGGGGTTTAACGTCCCAAAACCACCATATGATTATGAGAGACGCCGTAGTGGAGGGCTCCGAAAATTTCGACCACCTGGGGTTCTTTAACGTGTACCCAAATCTGAGCACACGGGCCTACAACATTTCCGCCTCCATCGGAAATGCAGCCTCCACAGCTGGGATTCGATCCCACGATCTGCGGGTCAGCAGCCGAGTACCTTAGCCACTAGACCACCGCAGTGTGGCCGGATGCAACCGAAACACTGTGTCAAGTAATATTTTTTTAGCAGATTCAACTACCGTATTAACTTACGCAATACCAGCTCTGGTCCTCACTATAGTCAGTCGTGGTTATACAATGGCTAATGTAGTCTACGGTTTGTCAACATCGGCTGTCCGCTGTTGTAACAATATTTCCTTCGACCTCGATCGGGTTATTCTGTTGTATACGAGTTGCAATGTGTAGATGTGTGAGCGGGTAGCAGGCGCAGTATTTAAGGACTCGAAATAGGGCCGAAACGCACTGCCAATCTTCACGTACCCACTCTGGCACATTAGTATAGAGAACCAAGCGTATAACTAAGCCAGCCGCGACTCTGCTCACAGCTATAGCCCTACAAACAGAAAACACCGAGCACAGGTATGTGTCGCTGAAATTGGGCACGCCCCGCGAATCCCCACACGTCCACCGAAATATCGCAAAACGTAGAATGCGGCGAAAAGTCGTACGATTAGCACATAGCGATTCAAGGCCGCGCAGAAAACGTCAAGTGCATGCGGCAAGCTAGACAATAAAACGACGAATGTCGGGAGATAAAGTACACATGCTGCTCAAACTGACGACTTTCAATGAGCATACGCTGAATTCAAGAAATACTTCCTCTACCTTCATGCCCTTTTCACGGAAATTCTGGCACTTTCTGTAACTTTTCTTTAAGTTCCTGGTCACCTCTGTAACATCTGCTTCACAGCTTCACCGAGTCATCCATCTTTACAATGGGGAATGACTCATGAATTATGTTTCGTTTTTCAGTCTTGTCTGCGTTGTGTTTATCGTATACTCGAAGCATGTAGTTAACGAAAATGCTTCAATGCCCGTAAGCGTGAGTCGCACCAGGCATTTTAAAAATACCTAACCGATAATCTCAGCAAATGCATTTGGAAACATGAAAACATACACATGCCGCTACACACACACACTCATTCACTATATAAATACGCAGTCAACTGCTTGATAGAAAAAATAGCCACAGAGGATGCTGCAATAAATCTTTCGGTTTGTCAAGCTTAGCGCTCTACACTGTATACGTCTAAATATACAATTTCCCCTCTTGCGGTTCATCATCTTGTAATGGTACCGTTTTGCACGTCTATAGATTCATAAGTGATTACCAGTAGTAGTACAATCACTATAGGTAGATATGTAAACGTGTATCAAATTAATATACTTATGTCACACACATGCGTTTTCAGGGTTAATTAAGTTTTCGACAAACGTGTGAGTCATAGCCAGTTCGGAAAAGCTGCTCTGATTTAAAATGTGATTAGGGGTAAACAGCAATTTACGAGCACTCTAGACATAGTTTCTCCTCGTGAGACGTCTCTTTTGGTGTGTTTTAAGGTGCCCAAGACTGTGAAAACAAAAGAGTATAACATGGAAAAAATATTTCAAACGGAGCCACAAGGATATGGAATCAAAGGGAAGATAAAAGAAACCTAATGCATGGCAGTCACATTCCCCACGGGCACACGAAAGCAACATGCGACAGAAGATATATGCACGCAGTGGCCACAAGAGGAAGCACGCGGGCCTGCAAAATCGCGTCTTCTACAGTTGTCGGTGCGAATGTGTCCTTGAATGAAAATGTAGCTGGGAAAAGAACCGGAGCTTCTGCAAGCTAAGTAAACACCGATGGGCCACTTGCAGGCGCACTCAAGCGGACGACAAATTTGCGTTTTTGCATACGCGAAGGGCCTTCAAAGCAATGGCCTGTCATCCACTTTGGTCGAATGCTTTCTTTGGTAAGAAAGACAAAAGACCGACTGAAAATGAGGCCTAGGAAGTGGGACGTCAGTGCATGCGATTATGATTTCTACGCCATGCTTTCTTGGGCCATGCGCGAATGTCAAGTGACAGTGCGTATATACAGGGTGTCCCAAGTAACTTTAGCCAGAGTTAAAAATATGCTGGAACACGTAACTACGACGCGACCAAATGCATATTGCTCACCGTTGCCTGGAGTTAGTCACACTATTTTTTATGCTTTAAAAAAATTATCATAAAAAGCATCTTCAGCAGAAATCAAACACTTTCCTAATGACCTTCTTAGTGATCGCTGAACTACATATGCATGCACTTGTGATGAGCAGCTGTAAGTAGCTATATACGAAGTGATGCGTTACCTCTTTTGTAGTGGGCTCAATGCGGAAAAATATGCGTGCGTGTGAGCATTCTATTGCAAACTCCTGTATGCGAACTGCCCATTTACAGGTACTTTTTTATATCAGCTTGCTATATGTTTTTTTCTTTACTTGTTCATTTTTCTTTCTGAGTGTTTTTAACGCCGCAACGATTGTAAAAATAACACAGCCGAGGTAGTATGAACGCAAACAAAAAAAAAAGCTCTGTGAATTTGACCCCCCTTTTATTGACTCTCCAAACTGCGTACAGAGAAAGCATACATGATCTCGACTCCACCAATAACTTGTCTGCGCGACTAGCCCAGGTATCGTAACAAGACAAACTTGGGCTAGTTTTCCGTACTTCATAATCAAATGGCAGCGCAACCACACGCGGCCAGAGGAAAGCAAATACAACGAAACTCAGCGCTGACTCACAGCTGATTCTTTTATTTTAGAAACGACACTTATAAAAACAACCACCCTAAGTTTTTCAGATGCGTAAAGTGAAGGAAAAGTCAGACGCAGACACAAGTGCCATGTAATGTGGGAGGGGCATATTGCATTCATTTAACGTGCGAGGGATAAATGAACCAGTGGGGAGGAATGTAACCATAAGGTTGAAACAAGACTCATTGAATACAAGACGGTATAGTCATTTGGCTTTGCATGTGAACAGTTGTGATTGTGAACCAATATTCAATGAGGTATTTATTTTGAAGAGACGGAAGAACGTGTTTGTTAGAGAGTTAAACGAGATTTACTACAATAGGAAGCAATCTGGTTCATGCATCTGTGAACCATCAGTTACTTGATTGTGAGTTGGTATTTTTAAAACAGTACATGTGACTTTATAGTGCAAAATTTTTCTTTGGCTTGTTTTGTTTTTTATACACAGTCATTTGTGAGTTCCTTCAGTTTGCGCATGCTGAAAGCGTATGCTGTGGTTGTACTTATAAGTGTCGTTAATGAAAAATTAAAAAAAGCAGTTGTGAGTCCTTGCTGTGTTTCATCTACCTTTTTTTTCCCTCTATCCGCATGTGGTTCCGCAGCCGTTCCATTATGTAGCGCAAGTATATACTACGTGTTCGGTGACGTATGAGTTCACGGCGAGCGAAGAGGGGCGGTATGCATGCGAAAAGGCCAGGCCTGACGCTAATAGTGGCGGTGAGTTCCAACAACACCTCCTCTATTTTATCAATGCCAGCCATATGCGCCCTATCTAGTCATCACCATCTTCTCCTCTAACCCTTTCCTGCTCTCGTCTGTCACCTATAGCCTTTACTTGTGCTTTGTGGTCATGAGAGCCTCTCATGTAGTGCCTCAAGAGAGAAATCATATGAAGTAATCTTTTGTTCAGTTGTGTACAGATCCGTGGGGCGGAGTCTTGCATTACTCGTGTTTACAATATTGGCCGTCACGCTGGCTTTGTAAAAGATACATTGTTTTGAGATAGCGTGTCGCAGTTCATGGCCGTATGCGGGCAACCAATGGGGAAGCGTCACTGGAACGTCACCACGTGCGCTGCGCTCTGATGCGGCAGTGGCGTTGCCTCGAGCCACAAAGAAGGAGCATGAAGGAACAAATATGGCAGACGGGTGATATTGATGTGGGGAACACGTCTATTGCATCTAAGGGGGCAAGTGTGCCGCATATATAGCGTCATATAGCGCCGCATCACGACCACTCCCTGAAATAAGGTGGACCGACGGACGGCTCCCGTTGAGAAGCTCGCATTTGCACTGGCATTAAAAGAAATAGAGGAAGCGTTGGTTCCATTCACAGTGATTCCACTTAATCCACAGCCACTAGCCTGAGATGGTTGCCGCCTACAGGCGGCATACATTTCGGACTAGAGAGCCAAAGTCGCTGACACCGGCCAGTTCTTATACTGAAGTGAGCATATCGTGGATGTCAGCGTAGTGTCAATGCCGATATCTTCTTGTCAGAAGAGACAAGACGATGGATGGCGAAATGCTCACATATAACAAACGCTTGCATTTTGTGCACATAGTATAAGCGTAATCAAAAGGTTGAAACGGATAAAAAGTCTTAGACGAGATGATTTCGTACGATTTATTATCAAGTACCACAAACGCAGGTGCGCACGTATACGATTGAACGCATTCAAAGAGCCTAACCTTCCCGCGTTCAAAGACGAAGGCGTGGTTTCTTCATCGCCTTATTTCGCTACCCTTCCTACAGACGATATCTCGTGTTCGCCACTTATTTCTTAAAAACACGTGCACAATCACAGCACCGCATTCAGTCTATCAATATTTCCTGCTTATCGGATAAATGCTGTTCTTTCCGCTTGCGCAGCCGGAAACAGTGAAACTACTTGATCGCGCACAATAGTCTCGCGAGAAAAAAAAATAGGACAGGCGGCTGCGTCCATGGCTGCACGGCAAAACAGAATAGGAGACAATACACATCTGATATTTTGCGTGCAGGGTCTGAGTGAGGATCGAACCCGGGTCAACTGCGTGGCAACCGGGTGTTCCACCACACAGTCACGCTTCTGCTAGTGAGCACAGTGAAAATAACTTCCTCCGCTCGGAAATGAAGTGAAAGTAACACGTGTTTTACAAACACGTGTCCTGTATACATGCTTCACAATACAACACGAACTATTGCCGCAATAATGCGTGGTGCAAGCAGACATTGCCATCGGGCTTTGCCATGGGATTATTGCCATGGAAATATTGCCATGGGATCATTGCCATGGGATCATTGCCATGGGATTATTGCCATGGGATTATTGCCATGGATTACAGCCAAGGGATTGTTGCCATGGGATAATTGTAATCCCGCCATAGTTCAAAGCCACTCACCAACTACAAAGGCACACACGCTACTACCCCCTAAAGCAATAGCAAATTGGAAAAGATTTCATACAAGTGTCTGAAGAACGTACTAGGAACAGAATATCGTTATCACGTTCAACTTTGGGGGGGGGGGGGCCTTAAGGGCGCCCCCCCCCCCTTTTTTTGTTTTCAGATGCTGGTAGGGGCCTTTTAAAATATTGAAAGGCTGATAAATGTCGCAAGAATTATACACGTAGTCATCTTCACTGGCGTGGAAAGGAAGAGTTACACCCCGACAGCAAATCTTTTGCATTTCGTCTGCATATCCGCACAAACATACATACAAAGGGGTTCGGATTACCAACCCGTTTTCATTTTTGCTTTTCTTGCGAATAACTCGAAAATATTTTTTGTTTTCTTTTGGCACCCATTATAATAGTGACCGGTGGAGCCCGGTGACTGCCCGTACACAGAGGCAAAGAAAAAAAAACACAAGAAGTGAGAGAAAGATAAGATGAAAGCTACGCTGGATAACCAGAACGATGATCCGATTTCCTACCATACATAAGGTAGGGAAAGAAAAATAAAGTATCAGCAAGAAAATTGAGGCCATTTTATATTAGAGGAGTTCAGGGGCTCTGGAAGGCACCGCAGGGAACTATTTGACCCCCCAGTTATTACAAGACACCTGTGTCTTTATTTTATGTGTTTTTTTTTTGCATATCACCCCCCCTCTCCTTCACCCCGCTGCTTTTACCATGCTCTCGCAAGTGACGAAACATGTCAGAAAACGTACACGAACAAATGTACATTCCGCTGTAACGGCTCGGTTCTACAATGTATGTCTGCCACCTACCCTGCAACATATAATAAAAAAGCAGACAAGATAGCTAGAGTGCTTGTCCTAAACAGACTTAATTTCGATGGGTGTGGCCACATAAACCGACAGCTAAGCGAGATCAAAAACAGACCAAGGTCATTCCATTTCACATCTGACAACTTCCCCTTGCACCCCTCTTTTTTCTCTTCTGCGCGAAACACGCGAGGAGAACGAACTCTATAAATAAATATATCGCAGATCATTTATCTTTGAGCTGGTCGTTATCTTTCTCGGCCTTTCTGCGTCCTCTTCTCTCGCCCTCTGATTGGCGCTTTTCCTCGAAGGAGTGCTGTCGCAATGCATGCGCGTGCCGGCAGGAATAGTGACCACCGTAGCCATCTTCGACCATGTCACGCCACTGCACTCCCCCTTTTACTCAACTAGCCGCCAGCCTGCCCAGCTTTCAGTGGGACACGCATCCACTTTTCCCGTTGGTCACGCCACACGGCCCTTTTTTGCATCGGTGCGTTCCGTAAGCAGCCCTCCGAACGAACGCGTTCGCGAAGGGCCGCCGTGCGGCCGACGCTCACGCGCGCACAAACACAACGCGTGAGGAGATGCTGTCCCCTTCCTCGGTTCGCTTTCTTTTTCATTTTGTCCTGCGCGCACGCGGTGACTGCATCCGAACGCGCGAGTACACAAGTTATCCACGCATCGCGGTCCGCAGGCGGGCACGAGGAAGGCGGCCGCTGCCATGGACGCTTTCTGCCGTTTCATTGCTTCCTTTCTTTTCCCCAGGGCCTTGTCGGCAAGCTTATCCTGATTGATTTGATTGATTTATATGTGGGGTGTAACGTCCCAAAACCACTATATGATTATGAGAGACGCCGTAGTGGAGGGCTCCGGAAATTTCGACCACCTGGGGTTCTTTAACGTGCACCCAAATCTAAGCACACGGGCCTACAACATTTCCGCCTCCATAGGAAATGCAGCCGCCGCAGCCGGGATTCTAACCCGCGCCCTGCGGGTCAGCAGCCGAGTACCTTAGCCACTAGACCACCGCGGCGGGGCAAGCTTATCCTCTCAACATAAGTAAAGCAGCTAAGTATACTCGCGAGATGCTCAGGTCTGCGAAATGATTTCGGCCGCCGTAAGTCGCGAAGCGGCGCGGGCGGCACCGATTTCTCCGAAACCGAGCATCGGCTGCCTAAAGCAACAAGTGCCGCATCAGAGCTCGTGACACACCGATGAAAAAGCGCAAACGAGTTGCTATCAGGCGCGCAAAAAAAGCAAGGCACCATCCCAATCATGGCCTATCCCCCTAGGTGGATTGCGCCAAGGTGTTGAGGAACTAACCAACCAACCATCGCGAAGCCACTGTGCAAGGCATGCGGTGCCGTAAGTGCCGCATTGTATATGTAGACGTGCGGGACCAATGTTTAGTGGCCAGAATTTGTGGCCACTTCGAGTACGCACTCACCCCCTAGAGACAACTCTATGCCTTAGCAGAGCTGTCTTCGATAATATCTGCTTGTTGTGCCTGTTGAGGCGCTCTCTTACACCCACCGGTATCTCCTCTAAATTTCATAGACATTCTGTGACCCACTTTATAAGTGAGTGAGTGAGTGAGTGAGTGAGTGAGTGAGTGAGTGAGTGAGCGAGTGAGTGAGAGCTCTAGGCCTTAACTCCAGTGGTTAGACGTCGTTGTTGCTTTCAAAGGGCACACTATGTAGCTGGCCGCATAGACGTGCGCACGGGAGGGGGCCAGGAGGGCTGTAATGTCAACCCCATACAATGACATGAAATGGACAGGGAGCTGCTGCTACTTTGGGGCGGGAGGTGTGGGTCGCAAAGACATTTAATACATTGACATAATAGGAAGGGGCGCACTGTGACGAACCTTAGGCCTACCCGAAGGGGAAACCTGCGTACGCCTCTGGTCAACCGATCTCCCTCGCATCGGTCTTCGATGGTCACCCCGCTTACAATGGACAATTGCGGTATACAAGGTCGCGACGCGACTTCAGTGCGTTCATCGAACACCGTTATTTTCATGCCTCATCACAAAAGAACTACGCTTGACTGACGACGTCGACACAGTTGCGGTCAAGGGATCAAGACCTTTTTCACGAATAAGATGGATTGATGCGGACACACCGCTGCCACTTCGAGGCCAATCTAGAAAGGTCGCTCTGCGCGGGTAACTTGCACGTCGAAAAAGGAACTCGCAAGCCGATGTGCACATCGACTGTGACCTACAAGTCCCTGTAGTTTTCAAATAAATGGCACTATTCAAAGCTGTCCCAGATACTGCCGGCCTCACTTCATCACAAGATTGGTGCCAGTGGTATAAAGCCTCGCAACAGTGAAGTCTTGGTGAAAGAAATGTTGCATGTATTTTCGCATTTAACTCGTTTTCTTGCTATTAAGAGCTCTAAACTGTTTCCTGAGACCGTCTGTCCAGCTATTATGCGGACAAGAAACCCAGTCGTCACCAACGTCATTGAGTCATCGTCAAGTGGCCCCTTCTTCTTCAGCTCTACCGTAACCATAGCGCAAAGGAAAAAAAGAATACGTTTGCCAGCTTTTCCACTGCGTTTCTGACACTGCAGACACTGCGAGTCTGCGTGAACCAGGTTATAGTAAGCGAAACTTTGACGAGTCGAATAAGCGTATAAACTATCTTTTCCTTTAGGGAAAAAAAAAGATCCTACCAGAATATTGCATATTACAGCAACGTTAGGTCTATCTTATGCCCACGTACAGACGGAATCGCACTTGTTGGGAGCGGCGAAGCGTGTGGTAGTGGACGCTGTTGTCCGCTGCTACTGCTACTTCACGTTAGATGCAAGCTTCCCGTTTTGCTTTAATTATAGGGCAATGACCTAGCATTCAGTGGGATTATGCTAGCTCTCATTACAGCGTCAGTCTTGGCACACTTCTGTAGAAAACGGCAGATGAAATGACCGCTTGGGTGTTCTAGACAAGCGTGATTGGGTCTGTACTTGCTAATATAAAAGTTCAGGGTGTATTGCAAGCACACGTAAATAATATCACATGAAGGATTGGTGGTAATTTCTGTTGTCAGAAAGCTCCTCATAAATTAATAAAAAAACAGAGTATTGCTATGAGTATAAGCTAATGCAAATGTTTTAGCGATTGTACCGGGCCCAGAAGAACATAATTATTCACAGCATCTAGAGTGGCATTGGCGGTAGTTACAGCACCACTGATAGTACTATCGCATGCACTATCTATGGTTCATGGGTAGTAGTACTGTTGCTAGTATTTTTACACTATTGATAGTTTAAAAGAAACTACCGAAGCTACCTGTAGTCGATTTGCCGATAGGTTTTCACATGATATTAAACAGTTTCATACCAGAGCTTCAGAACATCAGTTGTTTGTACAGGCGAGGTTTCACGAACGCGTTTTTTTTTTACGTTTACGCTCCTCTTTTATTGCGCTATTCTTTAACTGAACCTTCTACCCTGTTTGAGAAACTCTATAACACTGAATTCGTGGCCATTTTTCCGTATTACGTGAAAGCGGTTAGCTGAGCTACAAGCAAGCAATCAAACTTCATGGTGGTTTTCACTGTGTGAGGAGGTTTTTGTCGAAGGAAATTAGCTCGAAGTGATTGAAATAACCACATTCTGGCTTCTTTGTCCTGCATGCTCAATGGTGTAACACTTACACGAATACAAAATCATAGTCGATAAAGCACGATGTCCTCGCATTGAAAAAAAAAAGGAGAGAAGAATATACGTCGGGAAGGCGTGTGTCCGTAGCGTGGTACGCCCATAAAATAAACAAATATTGCAAGAACATAGCTTACTAGAACCAAAACTTGGGCTATTTGGCTGTAATTCATTATGCAGGAACAACAGCGCTAAAAACAAACAAGGACAAAAAAACGACATGACGCCAGCGCTGACTCTCAATTAAAACTTTTTCGAAAGCTCACTCATACGCTTATAATGCACTGTCCCACTCACAAGACACAGTATAGCGTCTGTATGCGCAACAGAATAATCAGGACCGACGAAAACAACTGATCAGGACAAAACAATACGCGTGTGAGATAACCCCTACAAAACAATATAACCGTATCCAAGCAAGAACATATATGACATGACGGTCTACAAATTACTAAACGCCTTTATCGCGGCAGCGTTGAATCCAAGTAGTGAACTAATGGAAACGTCTTACATTAAAGGGAGGGGAAGGTTGCGTGATGATATTAATTGTTAATTGTCAAGGTTCAACCTCTCAAAATAACCATATGATTATGAGAGACGCAGTAGTGGAAGGCTCCGCGAATTTCGACCACCTGGCGTTCTTCAACGTGCACTTCAATGTAAGCACACAGGGCTCAAGCATTTTCGCCTTCATCGAAAATGTGACCACCGCGGCCGGCATTCGATACCGTGACCTGTGGTTCAGTAGAAGGTTGCGCGAGAAACTGTTCGTAGCCTTTTATGACAAAATGGCCCTTGTTCGTAGCCCTTGCCCCGCCACGGTGGTCTAGTGGCTAAGGTACTGGGCTGCTGACCCGCAGGTCGCGGGTTCAAATCCCGGCTGCGGCGGCTGCATTTCCGATGGAGGCGGAAATGTTGTAGGCCCGTGTGCTCAGATTTGGGTGCACGTTAAAGAACCCCAGGTGGTCGAAATTTCCGGAGCCCTCCACTACGGCGTCTCTCATAATCATATGGTGGTTTTGGGACGTTAAAACCCTACATATCAATATAAATCAATTGTTCGTAGCCCTTGGTGCCCCAGTTATCAGTGAAGCCTCGTAATTGCTGTGGCGTACCTCTTAAGTGCCCCTAAAGAGCTGCGCCAAACACGCATCCGTGAATCAGGGGAAATCTCGGCAGGCATCTTCAAGGTGTAATTACGACACGGGTATTGAATGTGGTGCCCTTTTTTTATCTCACTGAGTGAAAAAATTAAGACGGAAATGCCTCCATATACTCGGCTTACTTCATCCTTAACTATCGCGCTATAGTCCTTCGCCATGGCGCTAGCATGATTGAAGATCACAAAAAAGAATTGTTATTACAACACAGAAGTGTTCGCCAACATAACACCCGGCTTTGCTTTTGTTGCTTCGTTGGTTAGTTTGTTTTTATTTTGTCTTAGTTCATTCAGCCCAGGTACAGAGCTACCTTTGTCTAACCTAAGGCCGATTCGACGTTGCCGGGACACGGCTGAACGCCTCTCTTTTCGGGTCACACCCGCGTCGTCGTTTGTCCTGGTAATGACACCGTTATACTCGATCGAGCGTGCACTATGAAAGCATCATTCATGCATACGCCGTTCCCATGAATGTAAGGCTACGGGACCGGCGCCAACGACTGAGACGGCGATGCGCAGTGGATCGAAGCCCTTCCCTTCGACTATCATGTAGTAGTTGGGCTATATATACGTGCAGCACCGAGACATCGCAGAGCTCTTGCTTCAGTTTCTTCACGAGAACGCAGGCGTAGACTTGCATGTAAGCACGGGCAAAAATGCGTTCACAGGCTCCCGGGACGATGTATTCACACAACCAGCAGGAGCGCACCCAGAAACTGAGAATCTCGCTGCGTATAAAACGGAAACGCGTGCAGATATGTACACGCCACACACGCTACGAGAGGGGCAGATTTGCATGTGTGCGGGGGGGGGGGGGTGCACGTGCGCGCGCGTTTGTGTGTGCGCACGTTTTGTGGAGAACTTCGAATACAGTTGTAGCCTATTTCGTTCTTTCAGAACGGGGCTCGGTCATGTACAGCAAACTGGTAATCCTCGCCTACGTATCTGAGTGTTATCGTGCCGAATTTCGATTGTCCCGGCAAGTACACGCGTATTGATTTATCTGCAAGATAAAAAAAATAATGTGGGCGAGCACCAGAGACCAATAAGGTTTTCTGAAAAATGGCTGCTGGAATTGCGACTGCGCGTATACTGCTTGTGTGGAAGTCCTACTTTCTTTCTCTTTTCTTGATATATCTCTCTCATAGATTGAATGCCCATTATCACACTCACACTACATTCATTTGAGGTCGGCGTTCAGCGCAGTGACCCCTTGAAAATTAAGGATCTTGTTTGCAGCGAGTGAGGATTATCATAGTAGTGGTACATCTACTTCAAAGCAAAAACTGATGATTTTCATCTAATACTGGCGACAAAGCGGCAGGCACTGCGTTGCACTGCACAGCAGCCTCAATCCTCGTGCGTCCTCCACCCCTTTCTCTGCGTTCTTTCCTCCGGCGGACGACACAGCGTCAAGAGATGTGCGAGCGGCTCACTTATGCAACCGGCCATCGAGCCGTGGCAGCCACGAGCCGTCGTGCGCGACGTGTGCTCTAGCCGTTCTCCTTCGCGGAGAAGGCGCGGTGTCGCCGCGCTGCGAAACAGGAACGGTAGAAAGAATAAAGGTTAAGTACACCGCATCAAAGGAGGGGGGCGAGGTCGGCCCCAGCCCAGGTCAGGGTGAAGGAAACCGCGCGCGGGGAAAGGTCATGGCGACGAGGATGCAGCTGTCTCTTTGACAGCGTCCCATTACTCTATCTAAAGAGTAGGAAGCTTTGGCGGATGCTGGTTAGGGGCCTTGGCTCGCCACGCAAGCGTTAAAATCGGCGCGCGACCCAGTCGCTCGAGCCGTCCACCCGGCGACAAGATGGACTTAATACCGTATCAAGGGAACCATTTCGCGTGCACTTCGCTCTGCGGACAAGCGGATGCGCTCAAGATTACGGAGGCCGACTAAGCGATTGGAAAGGGGGTCCCTTTTGAGTAACTGGGTGATGAGTACCGATCGTGGTGGCCTTACGTATAGCTTATCAGACTTCCTTCAGGAAATAAATGACATGGTTTTCACGTTTCAGCGCTATATATGCCCGGCGTTACGACGGCAGTCATGGCGAATTTCTGCAGCTTATAGTTTAGATAACCTACACGGTTACGTAAGCGGCTCAGCCATGTCACGACACGAGTGTTTTCTGACACAGGCTCCGTGTGACATCGTAATAAAGATATTTATGTAACGGTGGAAACCACTAGCATGAAAGTGTCCGCTGTGAGGCGAAAATATAAAAATTGCTTGTGATACTACACTTGGCACCGTGCTGTGGTAACATGGCATCTGGCAATTTTTTTCTTTGAAATCACCTGATTTTTCTAGGTCTTTGATTCACTTCTTAATGAAATATCTGTCACTAAAAAATAAATACTGCATAGCTGAGAATGTTTCCACAAAGCTTTTTTCACTATGTTGCCAATCGAACAATTCATACATAGCTGTACACTAGGAAATATTCGCAATGTACACCAGCTCCACGAAAAAAAAACTAACAGCCATTTGATCTCTGTCTTGAAGTTCAGATCTCCACATTAAAAGAGAGACTTGTGGCAACACCGATTCGAGTATAGATTGCATCCAGTAACTCATTCTCCTTCATATATCACCCCTTCGGCGACCTGTGCAGTACCAGGTTGTAAAACTACGTGAGGTGGTTCAGGTTCTTCATGGCAGTGGTGCAAAAAGCACAAGGATGCATACAAGTAACACAGAAAGAAAATTGACGTAAGCTCACAAAGAAAGCTCTAAAGGTTACTTAGCAAACGGCGGATTTACGTGGTAAGCATGGTGTCAGTGAGCGACTGTGAGCCTTCAGAAAAATTGAAGTTTTTCACACCCGTACCAGAGGCTCCTTTCACCGCGGCAGATTTGGTTAGCGCCACATATCGATCATACAATAGATAATGATTATTTTATTACAAAACGCTTTTGATAGCATCGCGAAGTGTACGGATGAATTGGCCACACCAGAGCTTAAGGTCCAGGCTATGGTTGCCCCTTTCTTCATCTGCGATAGGCCCATGTTTCTGCGCGTGTTTCTGACAGCACGGTCCATTGGACTTTCCATGTTCATAAAAAAATGTCAGAACAGGGCATTCCATTTGACTAAAACGTGCTTGCTAGGCGGGATTCATAAGTCGAAAAACTAAGGATGCTTTGCGGCGGACCGAGTGTTCTCGTTTTGTGGGTGTCTATACATGTACACACTCGAAAAGAAGATGCACCCGTTGGGACGTCTGAGGGTCCCCCATTATTTTCACGTTGCCGGAGCTATCAGCTTGACATTGCATCCTTGAAAGGAAAGTGGTGAGAGCCGTGTTTTCAAGAAAAAAGACGCAAGCAAGCAAAGTGGCAATTATTGTGGCGACAAAAAACAAAAAACACTTCCCGAAGGAAACAAACTGTCTTCAAGAGAGCAAGTGTCACACTGCTGCCCCGCCGTGGTGGTCTAGTGGCTAAGGAACTCGGCTGCAAACCCGCAGTTCGCGGGATCGAATCCCGACTGTGGCGGCTGCATTTCCGATGGAGGTGGACATGGTGCAGGCCCGTGTGCTCAGATTTGGGCGCACGTTAAGGAACCCCAGGTGGTCGAAATTTCCGGAGCCCTCCACTACGGCGTCTCTCATAATCATATGGTGGTTTTGGGACGTTAAACCCCCCAAATCAATCAGTCACACTGTTGCCTCTGCCGCAATCAGTATGAGCTGCGCAGCAACATACAAGATAACTCACGTATAGTATACGTATACGACAAGCCGAGCGCGTAAACAACATTGCTGCGGTAGCAGGTCACATTACTTTGGAAATGCATGCAGTAGGTCAGTGTTCACCTGCATTGAGCTAATGCAGCACGTAATTAGCAGTTTATTTGTTTCATTATTGCAACCGAAAACGAATATATTCTGCCAGTAATCCGACTGCTGGTGGAACAAAAAGCCAAACAACTTTGCCAAACAATTTTCAACTTTGGCTGTTTCATCAATTACTCTGCCTAACTTAACTCCCGAAAGTTAAAAAAACTATTCTTTGACCCTGCCTCGTTTCCTCGATCTTCAGAAAACCTGAAGCAGCTGACCACTCGATAAGCAGTAGCAAAGACCTTGTTTAAATGTGCACGGGTCCATCCCGCTATTACGTGGTTGTCGATAAAATTCCCGTGGGAAGCAGCATGAATGCTTAAATATACAATGAGAGTGCAAAAGCCTTCGCTCAATTATTTTAGCATGTAACCATTTTTAGAGTTAACAGCCATTATAAAGACTCCACCGGGGGACAAATTCTTAAAATGTTTGCCGTAATAGATAGACCAAATAGCGAGAAAGAAAAGGTAGGCAGGTAAGCTGGGCACTGAAGGCAGCAATTGTAAGTAAGCGACTGTCCTGTCTTGTCTTTCTACACTTCTGCATAGAACCCTTCATACTTTCATGACACGTTTTACGAAATAGCCCAGAAAACTACTGTTACTTGACTATAATTGACCATCTCTAAAGGGTCAAGTGCTGATCGGTGTTGAAAGCCTGAGAAGGTTGGTACAGAAGCATAGCTTTGACTGAGTAGCGCATAAGACACGAATGGAAAGGATAGAGACGTAGATCGCACAGCACAAGCCCTTATGCTGCCTACGTCCATATTTTTTTGTATCCGTGTCTTATGTGCTGCCCAATCGAAGGGTTAAGTCCGCGTGCTCGAGAGAACTGTTCTATCAAGCAGTGGTGCCTAGTATGACCTAATTTGCTATGCACGATACTGCTTGACACGTTCTTTGCGTTCCTCGTTAAAAGATTAAATGAATGACAGGGCTAGTTTCATAAGAGACAACATTACCAACACTCAGCCAAAGATGACACTTTTGCCGGGACTATACAGGTGGTATTTTGCAATTGAATGAGCACTTGCACGCATAATGCAAAAGCACTAAACTTGTCAGTGAAGTCTACTACAGCTGGTCAAGTATCCCGGGCAGTAGCAATAATGGGGCAATGACTTGTTTTCTAACAACATTTGATATAGTTAATTCGGCTATAGAGAGGTTAAATTCCAAACTTTCAGGATGTTTCGGGGAGCTCACGTTTTCGTGTTAGCAGGCAAACGGAAATCACAGGATGCAGAAAGCTCCGAACAGGGTCGGACGAGAACCGTCGCATTCAGCATGGTATAGCCGATGGCTCCAATCAGGGTCGCCGTGGGGTATATTCGAAAAGAAGCCAGAACTCACGCTAAACGTATCCAAAGCAGCCATGCCATTTAATTTTACCGTCATACCTGTTGCTGATTATTATCGACGCGCTATTATGATTAGAAAATTTCTACCACTGAACACTAAGTAATACCATTTTAAATAAGGAAGACCGCAGAAATAAGAGAACCATGTTTTCTGCTTGCTCCGTCTTCAAGCCTCAGATGAGTGCACTTAAGTTAATAACCATCATCTAGACTACGCCTACTGTAATTGTAATAAATTCTGTTTGTCTTGCATATAGCTCTTCTCAGATACAGAGTGATTTTGGACCATTGCAGCCAACAAGCCAGTACTAGCCAGCACAATTTTTCGCTCAGCAGCGTCCCATCCGACATGATTAGTGAAGCTTACATAATTACATGATTAGTATAGCTTACAAGTAAGCTTCATTGTGTTGCGGATCAATACTAGCCGCGCATCAGAATCACATACTTGCATTAGCATAGATGGCGAGTAGCGTGAGAAGCGTGCTAGCGACGCGTTTGCTAACGTACACGCTACTTCGTACTTGGAGGCGCGCCGCGCGTTTCGTTGTGGTGCCCCGATACGCACTCGTATGTGGGTGGTAAGAGGACGCATGTGCGCATCGGCTGAATGACAAAACAGCTTAGAAACGGTGCATTTTGTCCGAGAATTATGCGAAAAACGGCTACCTAGTGTGTCACAAGTTAAAAAAAAAGTACCCAGAAAGTAACCGTGCAGCGAAATTGAAGTTTTAGTCGTAAAACGAGGCCATAAATTGGTCAATTTGGTGCAAAGTAGACCCCAATGGTGACTCTGGTAACATTACGAGCTCTGCGAGCTTGGATACCTCCGTCTCACGAGTTCTTGAGAGCTTGCAGAAGAATGACTGAAAAACTGACACGGGCCCACCGTATTCGTTAATTTATAATATGACACGTTCGCTATTTACATGGGAGCCCCGGTGATTATTTTCTCAGATGACCAAGAGCTTGGCAGAGCCTTGTGGAGAAACGACCGAAGGCTTGGCATGCATGAGTGAGCCATCTTCTTTAATATGGGGTGTCATATAGTCACTATTATTAATGACTGGTGCGAATGTTTGTTCTCAGTTTATCTATCCGGAGTACGCACCGAACCATGCCCAGGTGGACAATAGGCTTCCAGGCATTTTTCATAGAACTGTCATGTACATTTAGTTGCGCAAACGCCAAACATTCGCAAGCTTCAAGAGAGAAAACAGGGATGAAAGCAGAGTTAGAGGAAATGATTGACGACTTCTCGTGAAATCAGCTTCAGCGACGTGTCGTGTTGCGCCTTGTGTTCGCTGCCAAATTATGCGTCATTGCCTGTCTATTACTCTTCCTAGACTTCAGCCCATATTGACAAAAGGCTGATTATATCCGTGATCTGTGAATAGCGTATAAAATGGCTCCATCTCTTTAAGGACGATCATGTACGGATGTTTTTCTGATATTTAATTTAGTTCAAATAACCTGCTTCTGTTTGGAGTATACCCCAAAATATTGCGTTAGCGTTAGCACTAGCGTAATAAGATATGCCAATGCACAAACTGTTCTAGTCATTTAGCTTTTAATTCAGAAACAAATGAGTATATATGTGCTGCTGAAACCTAGAAAACGACCCTGCTGCGTACCTTTTCCAACCTGAAGGTACGATCCCCATCAGCGTATTCAGGAAATGCATTTATGGAGCACATTTTACTGGCAACAGTCCTGTATATGATGCACCGATTTTTTGCCGTAGCTTCAAAGCTTGTTCTGAACGCCATGTCGTAAGTAACTATAATTTGGGGTAGGGGTCTATTTCAAGCTGGAAACGTCTCCAATGTCCCCCACCATAATATTAAATACATATACATTCCTAGCCTGTGCAATTATAGGCTTTCTGAGTGAATTTAGCGTCGACTGATATTGGATATGGCCATTAAAATGCTTTCACCACTGGTTTATTTCATTGTAGAGTCACTCCTTCACTTCTGCGCCGACACTCCACGTCACAACGACCCTTGCGCGAAAAATTTATTTTTTGGTTCTTTTTTCTTCTTGTCTTTCTTCAAGTGGCATTAGGAAGTAAATATAAGAAAGAGGAAGCATCTATATACTTTCAGCAGCCCTGTAAGATTTCAAGGGAAAAAAAAGCATTGATAGCAAAAGGTATATGGTTATGTAGTGACCAGACACAGCCAACGCTGTTGAGAGAAGTTCCGCCTATACAGGGGCGCGCAATGAAAATTTGTTTCTCCAAACTGGCATGATTGCCATAAATTCACATCCACAACCTTTCACTGCCCAGAATGCCATGAATGTAAAAATGTTGTATGCCTGTTACACCGACAACACATTCATATTGACTGCCCAACGCCGTCGCACGAATGGTCCATCACCGCAGAAACCAATGATGCGAAATTCCCGAACTATGTTGCGTTCATTGATAGTAAAAAAGGAGGTCAAACGTATAACTTCCCCAGACCAAAAACAGCTTGAAAATTACGTACTTCTTGCTAGAGCCGTAATCCGTAATCAGCAAGAAGTTTTATACGTATATATAACTTCTTGCTGTTCTACGTGTAATTGAGTAAAGTACATTCCATCCATAAGCAAAATGCCCCCTGCGCCCACTAGACAACTCCCGTGGAATCCGGTGGATACCGGTACAAACGTTATTAGAGCCTATATGAATCCAAGTGTATTCGTCTGACTTACTGCTAAAAGATAATAAAGAGAATACGTATGAAAAATAAATTTAACGACAGTACCACAGCACTTTGCTTTCCTCCTTCATTTCTTACGAGCTATCCGCCTTTGAAAGTATGCTTACAGATATAGGTACTCACAATTTAGAGATAATCAAATATGTTGGTCGGTACCATTCCGATTTGCTTCTGCTTCATGCATACCAAGTAAGCTTGAGCTCAAATTTCTCCAATTATTTTGTTTCGGCGCCATGCACATAAACAGTATGGATACCTAAAAGTTAGAATAGGAGGCAAATAAAAACGTGTTTCTGTCTGCATAGTATATAGCGTCGGCCGATACAACCACGCAAACACGAACCAAATGTCGTGTTTGCTGCACTATAAATGGTTTTGGCTAACTTAAGTATTTAATATACGCACCGCGGCCGAAAGACTTGTATTTAATTCACCGCATTCGTAAATTCTTATTAGTTCGCTGTAGAAGATGTCTCGCACATGGACATGTGAGAAGCATCTACTAGCAGCACAAGTTTGTCCGGTCAGTGGATCAAGGTCGTACAGAATTGCCGTTGGAAGCTTTTCTTGACACACAGTGGAGACAATGAAAAACAAGACACTTCTCACCATGGCATAGTGGCAGATGACGATGGTGCCAGACTTGAGATCGGCGAAACCACTGCAGCTGGTCATCGACATCATAACTCGGAGATGTGAAACGTCTCCGTGAAATCAGTCCGCAAATTCCAATCAGATGAGTGGTGCACACACAACGACGACGGAGAGAAAAGATGGCTATCGCCACATGGTCGATAACACCCGAACAGCAGCGGCCGGCGGAAAAGTGGCACCCGTTTATCGGTGTCGTCTACGGTCCCGTTAGATTAGTTTAAGCTCAGGCACATCTTCGCAGCGCCGAGCATGCATAGCGGGTGGTCCCGGTGGTCTCCCAAGCGGTCGAGCACGCAGACGACGGCAGGACGTCGACTGGGCTGGCACGTGTGCGCGCGACGGATCGTAGGCGCGCGACTGGACAGGATGACCGGACCCGACTGAGCTCAGAAGCTCTGCCCAAATAACGAAGCGAATGACCGCGCTGCGAATGCGGCATGCAGGTGCCCCCACCAGGAATTATCAGGTCCGACAGGGAGCGCAAAACAGTTCTCGCTGGCCTCGACGCTCGCGTGCGCGGGCTCCGATATCTGGTCAATTGCGGGAAGAACGGCGACGCTTCGCGCCCGTATCGAGGCACAAATCGGGGGGACCTAGTTTTTCGGCTGCGCGGCGCTAACGGAAGTCTGTCCCTCGGCCGCCGGCCATGTTGCCGAGAGAGAGAGGAAGAGAAGAGGAAAATAGTAGCACACGGAGGCGAGCGGGCGCACGCGAGGGCAGAAGACGAAGAAGAAGAAGAAACATGCGACGTCGAAGAACGGCGGCCTTACCTCCTCACCGCCACGGCCTCAGCTGGACCAGCCGGCCCGGCAGAGGAGCCAGCAGACGCGAGTCGTCGAACGCGTGTAAAGGCTCTCACATGACCTTTTGTCTGGTAGTTTGGTGGTGTTGGGACGGACAAATACAGAGAGAGGAGTAGTCGAGGTACAACACCTGCAATGTTCTTCTTAGTTCCTTTTTTTTTTTCTCTTACGCGATGCCCGACGGCCGCTTAAGCGAGGGTGCCCCGTTAAATGGGAGAGATTCCTTCTTCCTTTGTGCTCCTAGGCTTCTTCTCAAAGAGCATGTCTCGAGCACTATTCGCCGCCGTTGCTGAAGGGGCGAGGAGCAACCAGTGACGCGGGAAAGCCCCCAACGCCGTTGCATCGCCGTGACCCAGTGAAAAAGCCGCGTAGATCAACGAAAAATGAGCCGCAAGCGGGCTTCCCCGCACGATTGTCGCTCTACAGCGATCCGTAGGGCAGCGTTCTCAAGTACCAAAGTGAATGAGCTGGCGTCAACTAAGCCCTTGCACCATTTCGCATGGCGTATATAGCGCGCACACACCACGCCTTGCGTCGGTTCCGTATTATCTCTCAAACAGCGCTGTCGGTGCGTCACGCCAGGTTTAAGGTTTGCTTCTGTTCTGACGGCAGCCTGTCACAAGGCGCAAACTATGCTCAGCAGCCCGTCCATCTTGCTCTGGAGTATGTGGATCGCACCACTTATGTCGAATGGTAGTCGCAAAAATGGCACGCACACGCTGAAGTTCGATCAGTGTGCCCTTTGCAGAGGCCGCATTATCACAGCCACTATCATCAATAAGAACTGTAATGTCAGTCGTCGTGCTTGCACAAAACGAATTCAGCAGAGTTCTATAAATAGATGATGAAGCGTTATGGAAACATGAGCCAAAATACCACAGGTGCTGCTTCTGATTTCAGAGAAGAGTGCACGCTTATGGAAATGACAACAAAGAATCAGCTACTGTGGTGTTACAATTTTTCATAGTCCCCATTTGAGCCAGTGTATAGTGCTAGGAGCACCATATGAGACTGTCCAAATTATAGGTGTCGATTCCCTGGCTTGATTTTCTGCGTGGTGGTCGTTAAGTCATCGCTGCTCCGGTATTTTTAATATAGCCCGCTGCATCGCACGTGCTAAATATAACCTGAATTACACAACTGAATAAGAAAAGATGTTGCATGCTCCGTGCATTCTCCACGATGCAGCTCTTATACTACAACGCAACTCAGACTGAAGGATGAACAGAAAAATGGAGGCCGGCGCTGAGCATCAAGTTGAATATACAGTGGAAGAGAATGCAATATACGCACAGAAAAAGACACATGGACACGTAATATCAAGAATCATCTGATGCAAGTTAAAAATTAGCATTAGACTTTTATTCAATGATAACATTTGTAATGCAGTAAATTCATAAAATTTTCGTCTTATTGACGCAGTTGTCTTTAACAATTGTGCCAGATTCAATGGAAATTCTTATTTCGTCATTTAACTGCTTCGCTTGGCGCGTGGTTTTATTTAAATTTATGGGTACAACCATCCTTTCTACAATGAATATTGAAGAAGCATTTATTTCCCCTTCAGCCATTAAAAGCAATCCTCTGATACGCGTACTACCTTACAATACCCACTTTTTTACCCGACTTATCTTTCGCCACCGGTTAGCAGTACATCACACCAAGCACTTTGCAAGTACAATTTCTGCAGAAGGGTCCCTAGATGCGCCTGACATACTGCCAGCCAGGACGTTTTGAAGTGGACAAGTTCTGCCCCACATGCCCCCATGCAGTCGCCAAAGCCATCGTATATTATTTCTGGGTGCATAGAAAACCACAGAACCACCTGCGCATTGCCGTATCCATCCCAGAACACGATGAACGTAGAGGATGAGCTCTACTTTTTCTGTGTTCTGTGCGTTGAGTGTCAGCAACGCCGTGGGAATGTCTGTTTCGGTGTATTCCATCCGACATAACTACGAGCAAGTGGCGTGTGCACCCAGATATGCACGCTAAAGCGCTTGCTAACCTGGTGTGAGAAGGACTTGTACAATGTGTTCCTAAACAGGAATACGCTATTCGTACCACGATTGCACGCTCTGCACTGCATGAGAATGAGACGCTGTTAGCGACGTTCAGAAGAGCGTCTGTTGCGCGACATTGCGGGGGTTTGATTTTAGCTCATTATACGAGCGCGTCTTTCTCTCTCGAGAAGGAAGGCGCACGCCTTTCTGTTTTAAATTCCGACAATCTTCGCACCGCGCAGGCCTGACATACTTTTCAGACGCGAGGGCCACCATCAAATAATTACTGTGGGCAGGTGCATCGGCAGAATTTTTTTTCTGGGGAGGAGGAGGGCACCCCCGTTGAGATGGTCATTTTTCGCACTGTATGCCATGGCGAAAAAACTTTTAAGGGGGGGGGGGGGAAGCCTGCTACAGACTCACTTTACTTAATCCTTGGTGCAGGAAGTAATTCGGCATTTTTAGTGTAAAGATTACAATAATTGCATACCTATTCAACATAATCCACAATCTTCTTCTCATTACTACACACTCGAGTCTCATTACTGCACACAGCTGCATCTTGCCGGTACTTAGCTATGGAGCAGAAACCTGGAGGCTTACAAAGAGGGTTCAGCCACAGCTTCCTAGATTTTTCTTGCCTGGCGGATTATCGATGGTCACTTGGACAGCGGCAATCGTCAGAACTGCAGTGGGGGCGCCACTTCAGTAGGGTTGTCTTTAAGTAAGTTTTTACGTTTTTAGAGCTTGTATGCAACAAAAATAACGTAAAAAGTTTCGAAAAGGCGTAAACGTGATTATAATTAACCCGTTCCAATAGCACTTTGACTTAGGCGAGTTGGTACATAATTGGATAGCCTTCAGCGCAATTTAGACGAAGGCAAATGGAGACACACAGCGCTCGTCTGTGTTCTGTGTCTCTCCATTTGTCTTCGTCTAAACTACGCTGAAGCCTATCCAATAATATAATTAACCCTGCGTAAGTGACGCCGCCATAGATGACGGGCATTTCGCACTCATTCAGCAGGCAATACCTTCAACACAAGGCATAGCCCTTGAATTAGCAAACGCCAAAGCTGCTGATCTCAAAGGCCAAGTACAAAGACCCTTAACCCTACGTAGGTGGCGCCGCCATAGATGACGGGCGTTTCGCGCTCATCCGGCCGACAAAAAAAATATAGCAGGCTATGGTTCAGCTCAAATTGAGGACGACGCAGCGAGCGATGGAAAGGAAAACGATAGGTGTAATCGACTAAGGTTGCATGGCGGGCTAGTTGGTTATTCATGTTGTTCGAGGTATAGCGCATTCAGGACGGGACAGAGAAGACACAGAACACATACACGGCGCTGTAACCTTAAGGTGTAACCTTAAGAAACAAAAAGAGAGCAGAGTGGCTAAGGGAACAAACCGGGGTTAAGTATATCATAGTCGAAATAAAGAAAAGGAAATGAACATGAGCCGGGAATGTAGCGTGCAGGCAGGATAACCGCTGGTCATTAATAATAACTAACTGGATCCCAGAGAAGGCAAGTGGTTTAGAGGGAGGGAGACAGTTAGGTGGGCAGATGAGATTAACAAGTTTACGGGTATTAAGCGGCAGCAGCAAGCACAGGAACGAGTTCACTGGCGGAACATGGGAGAGGCCTTTGTCCTGCCGTGGACGTAGTCAGAATATATATATATATATATATATATATATATATATATATATATATATATATATATATATATATATATATATATATATATATATATATATATATATATATATATATATATATATATATATATGCGCGCGCGCGCGTGTGTGTGTGTGTGTGTGTGTGTGTGTGTGTGTGTGTGTGTGTGTGTGTGTGTGTGTGTGTGTGTGTGTGTGTGTGGTACATAAAAGATGCTTGTAACGTTTTGGCAGGGGAACAATTTCACACAACACTTCAGGGCACTGGCGATATGAATGAAGGCCTTCTTTTGTAGCACATGCACTGTGTCACTGTGTTAATGTGAGACCATGTGTTATTTTCCCCCTCCCCCTAAGAAAATAATTATCTGGGGACGAGAAGGGCGTGTTATAGATCAACAATTTCTCTCCACAACAATTTTTTCCTCTACTTAGGTCGACTAAGTGTTTCCACAACTTAACTGACCCACCCATCTTCGCAGTGGGAATTAAAACCCAATATTTCCATAAAATAAGAACATCAGATGAAAGCTATCATTAAAAAATTTTAAATCATGAAGAAAAATTGACGCCATGATTTGAAGTCGACCCAGCCTGACTCAAATCTTAGACAAAATCATGGTTCGTGGTGATATTCCAAACAAAAAGTTCAGCAGCGGCGGTTTATTCTGATCGCATCTCCACGCGCTATATGCTCGGTGTCCTTAACACTCAATTCCGACGCTATGGGATCCTTAGATTTCAAAACGGGAAGCTAGAGCTGCTTGTAAGCACCGATTTATCAGCGGATGTTTTATTAAGTGGGAAGCTTTGATCGCTACAGCGTTCCCAATCAACCATAGAGCAATCGCAGCTGCAACACACTCAACAGCACGTCACAAAGAAAAATTCCAATAACGCATAGTATCAGAGTATCGATCATAGCCGACGGGAGGAAGAACGCGCGACTAATGAATCGTTGCATTTCGTTCCACGCAAATAGAGTCTTCCATCTTGTACGCTCGTTAAACACGGCCACAGACTCTGCCCCCTTTTCACGGAACACTGCAGGTATTCATGCGTACGCGCATCGTTTCAAGTCATTTTTCCCCCTTTATATTTTTTCTCTACGCCTCTTTTTCCATCCCCTCCTTTCAGTTCACAGTGCCTTTGCTTTTTCCCGGTAGCACCGGCTAGACGTGTTTTTTGCCTGACCTTATTGCTTGACTCCATCCACCGTTTTCTTTTATCAGCCATTGCTTATGCAACTTCTCGCATCGCTCAGTTTATTGGACCTGCAGTTCGAATTTTTAATAACACTATATTGTATGAAACCTACAGGCCATATAAACCTTTCAGAAAATAACTAACGGCCTATTGAAGTCTCCAACCAATGTGATCACGAGTGTGGCTTCTCAATGGACTCTTTCAATATTTTTTTTTCTTTCTAATAGATTTCCCGTGGCCCAGGTGCCTAGCTTATTTAAAGCATTTAAGCCCTCTGCCCAAAATGTGATTGTGTATTGTGGCTTAGCGAATTGCGGTTCACGAACGAATTAACGCATATTAATAGCTCATTCATTAACCGATTAGCGTGTCCACGACCAACCCAGCACGAATGCTCCGTCACGAAGAGTCCTAAACTGATGTCATAACCACGTTGGAATTGTTGCATAGAGTTCCATGTTTGGTGTAAAACGTTACGTAACCTAAACCGCGTGAAGTGCATAGGGTTTGGGTTTATGCAGAAGCGCTGAATGTCGGCCTGTTCTGGTAATGCTCATGTAAAATTCATATTAATCACAACACTAGTTTTCCTTGTCGCCCATATTATCGGACTTAATTTCACGCATATTTATTATACGAGCCCTGAACTATACATCTCCTGTCAATACAGATGCGCTTGCGCAGACTGCAAAGTTCTAAACAGCGTAGTCTGTATTGAGGATACGATGTAGCGTACGCCGTCTCATAGAAAAAAAAACCTAAACCCATTTTTCCGAAAAGTCCCAGATGTTATAATAATATTTGCTGGGGCTTAACCTCTCCAAACCACGATATGAATATGAGAGACGCTGTATAGTGAAGTCTTATGGAAATATTTAACACGTGACATTTTTTAACGTGCACCTAAATTTACGCACACTGGCCTTTTCGTCTCCATGGAAAACACGACTGTCGCGGCCACCATGGTGAGTAATTTCCAAATGACAAAGAAACCGCACCTTTTAGACGCGTCGTGAAAGCAGCCCCCCCCCCCCCCCCCTGGCTTCTTCCTTTACACGATTTTGCAACGAAAGCTGCCCTTCCACCCTACAATAGCCGTTTTTGATGGCACTTGCGCCGACTGACATTCTCATTTGTCTTTTTCAACACTTTGGATCATAACTTACGGTGTTCCAAATACTCAGAAAAAATCTAAACATAATAGTGGTATGAGATCGATAGTACTGATTAAAGTAAGAATTGGATATCGTATACATATATTATTGAAACATAAGTTCCGTTAAGAAAAGGGCCAATCAGCTGCTAGGATAACTAATAAAAGTTAATTGAATCGTTTCATTGAAAGAGCAGTTGATTTTCTTGTAAGCAGCTGGGATTGGTGCGGCAGCTAAGGGATAGGACCTCAACCGCGCGCTTCTTTCTTTTCTGCCTATAACATTGGCTTCAGCAGCGCAACGCAGTACGTAGTTAAAGGGGCCCTGCTACACTCTCTAGCATGGTTGGAAAACACAGCCGACTGGTAGTAGAGGCTTCTGAGAACACGCGAGCCGAACATTCCAGCGCAACACGCGGCTTGGAATTTCATTTTCATTATACAAATCAGCTAGAAATTGTTGTCTCTCTTCTCGACAAATGATGCCATAAGCCCAGATGACCTCGACATAAACCTAAAGTTTGCTGTTGTTGGCTAATGCGAGAATCGGGAGCCACATGCTTACCGTGGCCGCCGCAGGATGCCGCTACATGGCCACGCACGCACTCGCATTCACAATAAAAGCAAGTCGCACGTTCAAAGAAAAGAAAAAAGAGGGTGCTGGAGGTCATGACGCGCCCTAAGAAAGGGACGCATTTTTTTAATACTTTGTTATCCCTTTTCCAGTGCATCTTTCGGCGCGCTTGCTGGCACGAAAGGAGAGATAGGGAGGGCTTGAAGCGTGCGACAAATATCTGTAACTCCGCTCGTACGTGATAGATTCTGAAAATTTTGGCGGCAGTTGATTTGTGAGGCAATTCGCTTTCTTTCAAGTTGCCGTTCAATGGTCACTTGTAATAGGGTAGCGCGGCCTCTTTAACCAAAAAAATACAGCACGGCACATGAACTTCGAGCTTCGAGTGCCACTACCAGACACCCCTGTCAACTATAAGAGTTGCCTCCACTTTTTTCTTCTGTGATGTTGCACGCTGCTGACGCTGCTGGCAGATATCACTCACAATGATAAAGAGTACTTATGTTGTTGCCAAGATCTAACCTGGTGCGCTACGTAAGAATCAATTGTGTTTTAACTTTGAGCTATTCCGGTGCTCGATGCTGCAACACAAAAAAACTCCTTCAAATGCGTCCTATCGCGCAAGCAGTCACGTGTACACCTACGTAGGTGAGCTGCGTTGCGGTTGCGTATCACACTAGTTGTTAATGGCATCAGAACCGCACAAGGAGTGGGTGCTGGGAGAAAGAGAGAGATAGAGGAAAAACAGGGAGGTTAACCAGGAAGAACTCCAGTCGGCTACGCTGCAATGAGAAAGGCGAAAATGGTACAAAAGGACAAAAGAGAAGGAGACTGTAAGTAATGACACTACAAAATCACTGCCTCTACGATTCCGTCCGTTGTGGGAGGGCGATTGTCTAGCTTGCCAGATGTGGCTGAGAGGGCTGATCTTTGGGCGTAAGAACGGGTGCATTCACAGAGTATAGGTGCGCCATTGTTTCTTTGCACCCACAGAGTTCACACAATGGGCAATCGGCCATTCGAGAATACCACTCCAAGCCAGAGACGGACTAACAGTGTAGAATCATGTCGTGAGAGGTTGCATGGTACCTGCAATTGAAGATCTGGGTGTAAGGCATGTAGGTGTGTACTTATAAATGTCCGCGAAATTGCATCCCAATGCGAAATGCGTAGCGTTGGTAAACGCAACACCCGATCATAGTCTACACAAGAGCCATGCATGGCACATTGGTGAGCAAATGACCAGCCTCCACTCGGCAAAGCCTTGAGGGGACTCGAAGACTTACCCCCTTCACTCTGTCAAGTGAAGGACAAAATTCAAGTCGAGGAGCGTTTTTGAATACGTGGGTTAGGGTTGGGTCAAATTAGTGCAATCGGGGATGCCTGAAGGATGGCTCATTCCGTTGCAATATGGCGCATTGTCGAGCGAATGAGCGGAGCATCCGTGCAGCGTTTGTCCTAGAAATCGGTAGCGGAAGTGTTTTCTGTATGGACTGAACCGGCCGCTTGATTGACCATTTTAGTGTTTATAACACCACAGTGAAAAGTTATTTGGTGTCGTTTCTCAATTAGGTGGTCGATTACCTGTGTAGTCTGTAATGCCAGGTGTTCGTGTGGTCCACGGTGTAACGTTGACAGAAGAGACTGCAGTGTCGACTTTGAATCGCAGAAAATATTTCGTGTGTCGGCTCGTCAACTATAAACTGTAAAGCGGTACGAAGTGCGGTACGAAGTGCGGTACAGTTGATATATAACAGCAGAGATGCTGTTATATGAGGGGGCCAAGTATGACAGGCAAAATATGAAAACAAACACAGCGGGCTCCTTTATATACTATGCACGAATTAAAAAATTCGCGCAAGCTAAGATGTGCACACGAGAACAACGCATGCGTTAGCGTTTGAAATGTATAGACGATCTCGTTCATTTCTACTACCTAACCAATTACGTGAATGAATTTTGGAGTTAATTCAACTGTAGGGTCCGGATATGTTATCGCATCTTGCGTATTGAACACTGAGCTGCTCTTCTCGACAACTATTATATATCGTTCCACAGCAGTACGCCAGAACATATATGAAAGCAGAGACCAGCCTTTTTTCTAATCAAATCAAAGAGTAGTAAAGTGATCGATCAACTTCACAGAGGTTGATCGATCTAAAGCAGCCCCACGGATTCCTTCGATCGAACAAAGCTCAAGTCAACGCCAAGAAAAATACGTGCGTTCCGTGATTACCACAACGACTAACGACTAAGTACCGAGTTAGCTTTTTCTCCTCTTTTCTTTACTTCGTTTTTGTGCAAAAATATATATCCGAAATGTAATTTGGCACTTCATTCCACAGCAGAGCCTCGAGCTATAGCATAACAACCAATGTCGTTGCCTCAATCCGGGCCAAGACATATCAGACGTGGAACATGTCTACGCACTGTGAATGTGCGGCCTTACTTCTCTCCCTGTCCTTCTTGCACATCCCAGTAGGGGCGTCTCTTTCTAAACCGGCCCATCGATAACGCTCACGTGTGTAACATTTGAAACGACCCAGCTGATAAATTAGAGTACGCACATGCGGCAAGTGGCAAAGTTTTCGTCGTCCACGAAGCACCTCGGCAGCGAGACAGCATTACTTACGCGCCGTCAGAACAGCCTCGCGTGCCGCTCTCAACGTGACCCCTTTACGCTTTTTATCGCGACCCGTCTCGGAAGCGTGGATGCACTGGCGAAATGAATGGCACTTGTAAGGAAGCTCCAAGTTCGAGGCTGCAGTCCCGGTGGTACATTTATTTTATTCGATCGACCTTATCAGTTCCGTGTGGGAGCTCGATAACATCAATACGCCGACGGCATCCGTGTCTCAATGTTGCTAAACGTGGCAGTAAAGTAATGGCAAAAAAGTGCGAACTGCTTTGAGCCATGTTCTGTTTCTTCAAAAAAAGACGCGTATGTGGGACGCTTTTTCAGTGGCGTGCGCGAACAGTGACGCCAAAAAAAAAAAAAAGCCAATTGGACCAAATGGCTACGAGCCATAAGCTCGTTTTGTTGCAAAGCTGTTCCCAACCACAATTAAGAGCTGTAGTAAAAAAAAAAATCTCGGACTCCCCCACCTTTCGAAACACACACTTTGCGGGTTTATACCGATCTTATAATGTTAATTGTTCGAGTTTACCGTCCGACCAATCTCATCACGACTTTGACTACGTAATGAATGTCGCAGTGCATGCTGGTGCATGTAGTATTCGTTAAGTTCAACCCGGGTGCACCGATGAGCAGAGTCAACGAGCTTTAGCGGCCTTAATTGGATAAATTACGATAAATGGGATCACGTTCCCTGTGCTTAGACACTACATCGGCAGCCTGAAGCAAAATGACTCGGATTTTACGCCTTTCAAAACGATGCCATACTCTGACGAATGTGTGCCACAAACAAATAAGGCCCGACAGAACAGCAACTAAAGCGCACTATCTTTCTTAATCTGTTTGGTATACAATGCATGGCAGTTAAACAGTGCTCAACTGCGTCATAACGAGACTGCCGCACGACCGATCAGCCGATTAGTGACTGCCAGATTTCTTACATCACATGGAGTTTATTTATAGGCATTTTCCCGTAAGAGAAAAAACGCCGCCATGCTGGGCTGCACGCGAGAGTACAAAGGCTGACGTCCCAGCCTCGGCAGTGCATTTTGGGAGGTCACGCCTATTTTTGACCAGCCGAGGAAAGAAGTGCCGCCATATCCCCGAAGTGAATGATGATGAGTGGGCAAAGCTCCAGAGGTAAACCTAGTAAACCATGAATCATCCGTACATTTTGCCCACTCGATTTTATTACATCGCTCCCCCTAGCGTACGTCACCGCACTAAATCGAACGATTGCCTTCAACCAATGACACGCGTCTATGTGACATCATTCATATTTTATAACATCTCGCATCTTTCATCAACTACAAGTACCGCCATCTAGTTTATAACATCTTGCATCTTTTCATCATCAGCTACAAGTACCGCCATCTAGTGAACACTACATGAACTAAACGAGACGTAGCTACATACAGGAGACGGTACCGTCATCTAGTGAACACTGCAAGAACTAAACGAGAGGTGTCTACATACAAGGGACGCACAGCCCACGCCTTAAGGAGCTTCGCCCCTAAAATTATGGATAATCCGTTTTCACGGGGGTCGCCATGTTTCTTTTTTTTTTCACCAGTGCTCGCTCTTACTCGTCCATTGCGCGCGCACCGACGCTATGGAGACGCCGAGAAGACGATGCGGCGCAGATGTAAACATATAGTGAGCACCAGTGGGGAGCTGTTCTCGCAGTTTCCCTTCTAGTTGACATGCCCACTTAAGCGTAGTGAATTTAGTTACCCGAAAAATGACGAACCGTGACGTAATTGCACGCTTCACGATGTCAACGCATCAAACCCGCCAGCACATTCCCAGCGTAAAAAGAACGAAGGACAAAATGTACAGTAACAAGACTCTTAAACATGCTTAACAAGTCTAAACTTGTGAAATAACGCGTTAATGTGTTTGAAGAACGATGCCGGGAATGCTTACGGACCATCGAGGTGCGTCAGGTGGGTGGCCGCGTTAAACACAATTCAAGTGCTAGTGCTGCGCCGCCGCGCTGGTCTAGTGGCTAAGGTACTCGGCTGCTGACCCGCAGGTCGCGGGATCGAATCCCGGCTGCGGCGGCTGCATTTCCGATGTCGGCGAAAATGTTGTAGGCCCGTGTGCTCAGATTTTGGCGCACGTTAAAGAACCCGAGGTGGTCGAAATTTCGGGAGCCCTCCACTACGGCGTCTCTCATAATCATATGGTGGTTTTGGGACGTTAAACCCCAGAAATCAATCAATCATCAATTCAAGTGCTAGGGCGATTAAAGTTCATGCACGGCACCCGAGATGTGCGTCTGAAAGCGGATTTCTGGGGGCAGCATTCATTGCGGTAAAACACATTCGGTATTTCAAATTTGTCTCGAGAGTTGTGAAAGCTTCGTGACGTCAAAATAACGTTGTGGATCAGAAACCGGAAATAGGCGGCGCGCTGCTTGCCGAGCTCCAGCCAATCAGTGGAGGTCGAAGAGAACAGTCCACTAAGTGGACACCACAAGAATCTCGCCCATGATCGCCCCCCTGCCCAAGGGCACTCTCCATGGGCTCCAAGGCAACGTTGTAGGTGGCGCCATCTGATTCTAATTTCACAAATCAGCTGCAAAAAATTGTCTACAAGTGCATTACAGCGTTATTTCTGAGCTGCTGTGTCCGTTATGGTCTAAGAGTTACTGACAGTAATCAATCCAACATTTTATTTAATCCTCAATTTCTTCGATAGCAGCAATCCTGCAGTCACTCGAGGTGCGTCTGCGTCGTGGGCACCGCCGTGTGGTCACGGCATTGACGTGCACGTGTATCCCTCACATTATATATTAAAAGGCCTCTGGTACGCGCAGTCCGCTTGGCTACCAACGCGACGAAGATCCAAGCGGACAAACCGTCACACTTGTCTCAATCGACTCTTCAAGAGTCCAGTTCTTTTTGCCCTGAATGAGCGATGTCCGTGAGTACTGTGCGTGTGCGCATTATTGTTGAGTTGTCATTCGATAATCACACTACGATACGCACATTTTGATACGCATATTGGCGAGCGTTTGAACTTTAGAAAAAAAAAGCAGAGATCTGCAACAAAATGAAACTTCACCTTCAACCAGATACCAACATTTGAAGCTGGTCTGTAGCAGGTATACAAATCATTTTCCGTCCACGAATTCAAACACGACCTGCTTCTATGATTCATAGTCCTACTGACTCGTTGGCTGGAATGTTCTAATCTTACTCTGTCTGTGGTAATTATTCTTGTCTAAGAAATGTATATTAAAGTACATGGAACTTATAAATTGTTCGTTTATTTGCGATGTGCTTATAGTTCGAAGACCAAGCAAGAAGAGAAAGGAGCTGCGCTCTTATTTTGTATTTCATAGCTCATTCATTGTGACATTATTTATTTTTTTAATAATAATGAAATTTTTTTCATAATACAACTTTTCTATCATTTGGCTACAAAATCGGCGATAAGATTAAATAACTTCACTACTTTGGCTATTGTTTAATCATAAGTTCTGGTTCCTTTTCGATCCCCAACGGCAACCCTCGGTGGATGCGAAGAGTTGTTCTCTATTACTTTAGGGCCTTTCCATGCCAAACGTACCACACATGTGCTCAACCCACTCAGATCCTCTTCTAAAAAATTGTCGGTAATTATTTTATTGCACAATTCACTCTCCTGAAGAATTTTCGCAAAAAAAAATGATTTTTGTCATTTACGGTGATTTGAACGCTGCCGTATGGGCTAATTCTATGTTGTCAAAAACAATTCTCAAAAATGTAGTTTCACACGGACCTCCATTAATCTTTTCTGGTGGCGATAAAAGTAACGTCGCTTTCTGTTACTTTTTTTTTTCTTCAACGAGCGTCCAGTACATTGTGTATACAAAGCGCTTTGTGATGGAGCAGCCCCGCCGTGGCGTTATAGTGGCTGAGGTACTCGGCTGCTGACCCACAGGTCGCGGGCTTGAATCCCGGCTGCGGCAGCCTCCACTCGCGATGGAGACGAAAATGCTGTAAGCCCGTGTGCTCAGATTTGGGCATACGTTAAAGAACCTCAGGTAGGCGGAATTTCCGGAGCCCTCCACTACAGCGTCTCTCATAATCATATGGTGGTTTTGGGACGTTAAACCCCACATATCATTCAAATTATTTGTGGTGAAGGAATACGGTGATTCTACGTCAATTTTTACATTTCTTATTAAGAATTATACGAAGCTAACAAAAACAATAGAACTAAGTAATACGGCGGTATAGTTGGCAGTACGCATGTCGGAAAAATTTTCGAGGCTGAATACCGAGTAGCTTCGAAGATGAAGGGGCTCAAAGATTGAAATTTTTGTTAAATACCTCCCATTTGTTTTTATTAGTGATGCGGTTCAAGTAAAAATGCGTGCTCTTTCTCATTTGAAATTGTGCACAAAGATTGGCTTTTGCCGAATTAAATAGCGTAATTTTTTGTTTAGGTGAGAACAATTCTTCCTTTTGGGAGTCCACCGCATCACTGGGAGCCGTAAAGGCCAAACCACGGTACGGCCGCAAGTCCGGTTCCACTCCGTTTTTCTGGACCGTTTCAGTTTTCAGCCGGTCTGGAGACGGAGGCTGTTCACGGTGGGGCCGCACGAGCGGAATGCATGAGCACGCTGATTGGCCGACGCGACGTTCGCGATGTGCTGGCAACCGTTAGGCGAAACAGAGGTGTTTGGTGGTGACTATCATCAGCAGGCGACACAAAACATACACTTTTGCCCTTGCGGGTTCAATTTAAATGAAGTTCGTGTATTGTTACGTTCTGTTCTGCAGCGGCACTAGTTACATGGTTGCGGTCGTAGACGCTAGAAGCGCTACAGAAGGACCTTAACCTGCGTGATTGTTGATATTCACTTAAGCTACCGTATCTAGCACGTAATTAGCCTATCTCCACTATGTTGCGTTCGGCGTGACATCGCAGTGCCTGAACGTGCCCGCGCTTCAGCTTGTTAGAACACGAAGTTCCCGCACACGTTTCAAACCCGATGATTCAGGTAGGCACGCTGACGACGATCAGGCCATCGATCGCGAGGTTACAGACATGTAGCGTCGAGCCAGACAGACACAAAGCTCAATCAACCCCCCCCCCCCCCCCCAAAAAAAAAAAACGCTCCTCCTTAGCGCCGCGGGCCGCTCTAATGAAGTGCGCAGCGCCGGCTCGATGTGAGTGTGCAACAAACCAGGGCTCGGCAACTTGCTGCGGCCGGGCCTCATGCGCGTGCCCCCGCACGACGTCCGAACTCCAACCCCCCCCCCCCCCCTTACTTTGTGACATTTTATCTTAAGGCTAACATAACAGTTTTGTCCTCAAGTAGATTTTCACTCGTAAGTTTCAATTGTTTGTAAATTGCAGCTTTGTGACATAAATACCCATCGCTTCTATATATGGATCTATTCCAGTTTTTTACATTTTTCTCAATTCGCCAATTTTTTTTCCTTTTACCTGTGCTGGATTCCTCATCCTACCAAGCTGAGAATGTGAGGGGAGATAATTACAGGTAGTGAAATATTACGACTCATACACAGACCAGTGGGCAGGCACACATTTCATATACTTGACATAACGAAAAGTACACAGCGTGAGACAGCACAAAGGCAAATACTCCTACAATGCACACAGACATGTGTCGATGTTCCCTTTACCTAGAAAGATTCCCCCGAATTGAAACAACAAAATACAGCAATCATATGACAGTGTGCAGTGGCGATGGAAAGAAAGATGGACAACATGGCATCTACATTCTCGGGTGTTTCTCATTTATTTTTCAAGCAGTTATAGCCTGAGTGGTCATGAAAAGCACTTAGAGTCATCCGTGATTTAATCAAGAGCCATACTAGCAATAATTATTCCACACGAAGGTCACAGTGTGATGAAAACAGCATGCGGTACTGTTCATGTCTATTTCCAACCCACATGTACATAGCTTTTCTCAATGTGCCCATTGTAACAGATGTCGATCGATGCAATACTAAATGTGAGCTGAAAACACCAAGGGATATGACGAATTGCACATTTTATTAATTTTTACACGAGCCCACTATATAATCAATCAAAGAAGGGAATTCAAAGAGCTCGTTTTTTTGTTTAACTCCACCTTAATAAAAAACAGAAGGTAAGTAAGCCAATAAAGGTATGGGGAATGTTAACTGTACTGTTTTAAGTGTATCGTAGCCATTGTGATATAGATGTGCATAACAACAAAATGGACGAAAACCAAGCTCCACCGACAAGCACCAAACCTGCAATCTTCAAATGATGCACCTCATGCTCTACCGTAGCTCAAGTTGTATAGCATTGCCCGCATTATCCAAAGGTGGCAGGTTCAGTACCTGTTGAGGGCAAGTTATCTTTCCATCCACTTTGCTTTATGCACATACATATCACAATTATACATTTACAACGGTGCAATTTAGGTCCCCTGTACCTTTCCTCAGCTTCACATTTTTCTGGTTTTCATTATCCTGCATAAGTGAAACTGGAAATTTTGCAAGAAGAATGCAGCAGCACCCGAATGATTTCATAAAGGGCAATGCAAGCTTGAATGCCACAACGGACCATCACTTGAACACTAGCTGTGTCTGAATAAAATAATCTGATGGTAATCACATCTAACTAAATTATCATGTCCAATCTCTATTAATGCATATGAACGATGACAAACTGAAGTCTACACATTCAACAAATACCTCTTTAACTAGATGGTTTTTACAACTATACATGTTATTTCAATTGTTTATATTTGGTATCACGTTTTTACCATGCATACAACTACGATGCCATTATGTCTTCCCTTTGTGTTTTTATGCATTCCTTGCAATGGTATATGTGGTGATTCTAACTTTTGTACAATTGTACATATTGATGGTTGGTATTTTGCTTGTGTAGTTGCCTCATAATCTACTTCCCTTTCTACTGTATAGTTATTTGCTTTTGCTGGTACATATCCCTGTATTGCTCCTGCATTGGTTGGTGCAAGCTCTTACCCCATCTTCTGTTTTTAATTACTACACTTGATTTACTGAAAAGTAAACAGCAACTGATTCACTAGGTGTCGATAAACTAATTTTGCAACTCCATATGACCCACTGATTGTGAAGTTTTGAAATTATATGAGGATTGGCTATGGGACCAATGTAAATATTGTTTTGCTTCACATCCATCTATGAATATTCAGTCAAAATAACTTAACCTCTGGGGTTTGAGACTACATGTAAGAGAATGAAAAACAACATTATCGAAATAAAGACTGCTCGGTTACTATGGAAGAAGCCAGGTCAAGGAAGAGTTGAGCGGGTTCTGACACTCTTCACAGCTTCTTCATGCTTGAACTTTTTGGGTTGCACTTAAGTATTTACACGCCTTCACATTAAACACTTGTGGCTAAAGTTTGCCGTTCTCCCCATAAACATTGCCTGAAAAAAATTCCTGGGTTTAGCCATGGATTGAGCCCCTTTTGCAGGACCCTGTTGGCTATTGCAGCTTAACGGTTGCTAATTGCTTTCCAATTAAAGATTGCAAAGCCACATCTTCCATGTCCATATGTTGGGTCTCCTGTTAAGTGATTGCAAGACGAATGTTGTCGGACGCTGCGTGTACTAGTAGTGGCAGTTAGTGTCTCACTAACCATATCAGTTAAAAAAGTGTTTGCATCTTACTGGCTTCTGTGCAGAGCAACTGTTCAGGCTTGTCGCTATTTTGTGTAAACATACCAGCTCATGTGAAATGGTATGAGGTCCACATACATTCTTGCTCCTATATCAGATGGCTTGTGTGTGGTTCTATGTTCACATACCTTAGGCATTGAAGGGTAACATAGTCACATTAAGACAGAGGTCCTCTGGGGTGTTCCACTGAGTCTCGTGCCGGGTCCATTGGGCAGATCGGTTCCTATTGGCTATACCTCACTTGCAACCCCCCCCCCCCCTTTTGGTGCACTCAGTCCTGCCTTGTCATCCGAACAAGCACAACTATCTGCGAGTATTTCACTGAATTAGTAGAAATGCAATACAGTGCATGTTATGAAGCCACATTACTGATGCACTAGTATTTAGTAATTTATTTCTTAATGCGTTGCCTGCATTTCACCCGAGGGCAATGCACAAAGAGGATTATCGCAACAATAACAAATGCACTGCATGAAGTGAAACAGTGCTTACAATCTTAGCCTCACAAATTCAAACACATTGATTGTGGTTCACAATAAATGACCTGAACATTGCTTGACCATTTCGGGAAAAAAGAAAAAAAAACGTAGCATCAAAACGGTTATACGCACAAAATACACACAAATACATTGTTGATTATCATAGTGGAAGCTCACAAAATTCATAAATAGTCTGCCATGGCATCATCTCCAAATGGGTCAGGGTAAATAAAATATGAGTGACATGTAGCTTGCACAACTTCAATGAGTAGTTTGTCTATTGATTCACAGCATGTAAGCACAACAAATTTGGCTAAGCCCTGGTCAGCTGGCTTTTTTGGTTTAACATGGCGAAAAGCAACAAAATCTGTCGCTTTCTTCTTTGGTTAACAATTGTTGTGGAAAGCGACAAGCCTCGGAGCATGAGGTTATCGACCTCTTTTAATTGCACTGCAATTTCAAAATCAGTCTAAAAAAATACATGGCTATGCATCATATCGGCACTTCAGACTGCTGGAGCTGTTGTCTAAATTACAAATTGTTTTTTTAGAGCATAGCTTGGTACACTAACTGGTCAGTATGATCAGTTACACTCATTCAAAAGACATGAGTCAGTACGAGTGCGTGGAGAGTGAGTAAGTAGACACGAGTATGAATGTGAGCAAGTAATCTCAAGTGGGAGTGGGCATGAAGCGGATTCAATGAAATTTATTTTCATCCTGTAATACAGAAAGAACTGTGATGAAAATCTGTCTTCAGAACAATTAATGTTGAGAAATTTGATCACAAGTGAACTCAACAGTGATTAACAGGGCACTGTGTGAGCGCAGGAACACCGAAATGAGCTTATTGAGAAGCTTTACTTTTCAGTGATACTTTAGTTCCATAATATACTCCAACAGTTCGGTGCAACGAACTATGAAGTTCAGCCTCATGGCATGATGCAATTGTAGTGGCACTACACATGGCTTGAAGTCTTCCGCGTATTGCAGCATAAACCTTACCGTGTGTGCTGCATGGACTATGGGCGTCACTTCTCACCTGCTTTCTTAATTCATATGATTGCATGCATTCACAGTTTCACATTGCTTGCAGCACTTGGGCAATGTTTCTTAAGAGGGGGTTATAACACATGTACTTATTCTTTGTTTTCACTGCTATTGTGCTTCACTAAAACCTTACTGTTGCATGTTTTCCCTCATAGCAAGCCACACCTTCACGTATTGCAACATTCTTTAATGGTGCTCTGTCATAGAGTACCGCAACATTCTGTCATGGTCAGCGCATAGCTTTTTTAGTTTCTAAAATCTGTAATAGCCACTCTCGTCGTCTCATCATGCACTAACTCGCGAAGGTAAAACATTTCCTGATCGTGGTCTAAAATATTTACATTGAACGATATGGCCACAGTGTAAACTATATGCTCTTGCCGGCCCTGCTAAAGCACCCCATTACTGACTGCATTAGATATTCGTGCTCTTCAGCCCACTTACGGGCAAAGTGTATCACCAAAGAAACATAAAAAAGTAGAGGCCAAATGCAGGCATTCACTACAGTAACTGCCCATTTGGTATCTTTGCAAAAAAAAAGACAGAATAAAATATTTCAGAAAAACTTTGTCTGACAAAAACGATGAGAACGGTTGATAACGATTATAACAATTAGTATACACCCGATGTTTTCCAGGGCCCCTAAACAGCCTCTCATACTACGAAAAACAATCGCGCTATTCTCTCGTCGCTTTTCTCGTCTTTTCGGCACATTTCGTGACGCGAGAACGGTGATTCACGTGACGTCACTCAAACTGTCGATTGGTTCATATGAAAGTGGTCCATTTTCCATAATGAATGGTCTCCTGCCAACCTTTTTCGGTGCAGTCGCCCACCCATTCTTCCTTGCCCCGCATGGTTATCGTGCATGATCGACTGATTCCACTTCGTTTCTTTCATTTACAAATGCGCAAGCGGAGATCGCCGCGTGTAGCCGACAAGCTCCAAGGTATGATTTTCGCAGCTGTCACTGCTGAAACCTGTACACGTGTGTGTTTTGTGAAGAAATATGTGGTGAGGGGAAGATAGCGCCTTCAGAAAGGGTAGTGAAGGCGAGAAAGAAATCACTCTTTTGACATTGAAATTGGAGTTGTTTAGGGACCTTTTAACAAAACGCAGTAACAACCAAAAACACCTCAGTGCTTTCAAAGCAGCACGCGGAAAATGTCATCTCGGATGCAGGGTTTCAGAATCCTATGTTACGCAGCGGCACGATTATCAACCGGAAAGGGGATTCGTAAGGATATGCAAATTAGTTTATTTGCACTGCGCTTAGTCGGTGACGCGTGCGGCTTCGCGCATGCTCGACAGGTCAAACGAGTATAGCATAACAAAACGTAACATCACACGAGGCGTGCCCGAGTCACCGCGAGACAGCCTATACCGTATACAGAGTGTGCACAAACACACACACATCATCGTCGTCGTCATTATACAAACGAATATAGCCTACAGCCGTCGTACTCCGCGACGGCTGCCACGGTCGACTCGCACGGGCGGTGCGCAAATCAGAGCGCGGCGGCAGGCGCATGATACGTCGGCTTCACGGCAGAGCCCAAGTCGCGAGAGGCCAAAAACGGTGCAAGGGCTGCGAAACGGGCGAGGAGAGACGGCGCAACGCTCGCACAGCGCCGCTGCATTCGCCGAGCGTGGATAACGACCGCGCATCTGCCTTCACGCACGCGTGAACCCCTCGGAGAGAGAGGACGACGAGGGTCCGTCGGTAGCGCGCGGTGTACGAGGACACGACTCAATGGACGACCAGGTTAGCGGGGCCCGTAATATTCGGTCAAAATGAAGAGAAACAATCACATGTCTTCTCGGTCGTTGTTTGCACTGTCTGCGCGCTTTATTAAGAAAACCCCGCTCCTGCCCCTTCCGTTCTTCTTGAGCGGGCCCAACAGAGGCCGCGGCGACCACCGAGAAATGCGCGGTGGGCGGGTCCGCCGTGCAAGTCAAGCGGACGAAACCTGTTTGCATATTGAGTTGCCGTTCCGCGCGCGCGACTGCTTCTTGTCTGTGCGGCGAGATCCGCTCTAATTACTCCCGTCTCCGGTCGCTTGTGCACGGGTTTGATCGCAGCGTTCTGGCCGGTGTCAGCACGAGGTTTCCATTGCTTGTCACGTATTGGGCTTCGATCGGCATTTCGATTGCGTAACATTCATCAAGGGCGTGCACGGAAAAATGGTCTGCGCGCACACCAACGTTACGTATACAGGACGCCCCAACTAACTCTAGCCAGAGTAGAAATATGCCGGCGAACTGTACGACGACGCGACCAAATACTGCATGTTGCTCACTATTGCATGAAGTTAGTAACACTTTCTTTTTCTGTTGTACTTAATTGCTTAAGTAGGCGACATTAGTTAACTAACTACCGAAGCAACGGGCTGGGCAATGAATTCCAGTTAGAAAGTTGTGTATCAGTTTACAAAACGTCCGATTGTAGTTTCAAACTTTCTCTCTACTATTATGTATTGGTGTTTTTTTTTTCTTGTTTACTACTGATGTCCCCTAACCTTCGGAGATTATGACAGCCATTAAAACAAGAACTTAGAGATTTTTTGTTTTAGTGAATGAAGAGTATTTTTTTTTTTTGCAAGACCAGCTTTTGCAAGCTTTTCCTATTTATTCGATGTCATTGTCATTGAATCATTGGTTCAGTGTGAATGCTAGATCCTTCAACGCGCTTCCTTTTAAGCGATCACAGACAAAGCTGCCCGCATTTCGCCAGGGGCGAAATGAAGGATGACCCATGTGCTTATATTTAGGTGCCCGTTCATGGACAACAACACGTGGTCGAAATTTATTCGAAGTCTCCCACTATGGCGTGCCTCATGATCATGCCATGGCTTTGGCACTCAAATGATCTTTTCAGAGTGATTTTTACGCTAGCCTATTACTTACGAAAAACTTCCGGGGCTTGATACGAGCAGAAATCATTCATTCTTTTTTTGTCCGAGTTTTCGCGCCTATTTGCTGTATTTATGCGTTCTTCCTTAACGTTAGGTCATCTTGTTTTTTTTTATTCCTCCTACGTTCTGAAAGTTTTTTTTTTTTTTTTTTTTGCAGAAGCCCTGCAGGAAGTATGCATGAAATACAAAAGATCCAGTATGCAAGCACACACATTTAGGATCGCATAGCACGCGTTGTCAGCCTACATATTGCTTGTACAGGGGCAACACGTACGCTCTCAGCTAAGAAATAGAAAAAGAGTGATATCGCATGGCACCCTTTTGACCTGAGCTGCATTCAAACCCGGAAGTGGAGACACCGAGAGGCACCAAGGAGGCAAGCACCGAAAACGGAAGACCCGCCAAGTGTGTATGCACGCGATTTCCGAAGGATCGCGTTTTTTTTTTTCGTTTTTTGTTCTCGTCGCGTGAATCCCCAAGATCCACGGAGACGGAAGTGTGACAGCTGAGGCCAAGCTCGATTAAGTTCCATGCCGCTTGCACCAGAGCCTTGCGAAAATTTGGAGCAAAAATGTAGCCCGCCCCATTTCGGTTCGGAAGTGCCGCATACAACAAAGGCTTGGTACACACACACACGCACGCACACACACACACACACACAAACACACACACACACACACACACGCACGCACGCACGCACTCACACACACACAAAGCAGTGACCTTCAAAGAATCGCGGTGACGTCCCGCGAAGCGCTATCAACAGGAAACGTCGTTTCGATTGCCACTCACGTCCTCACCGGCATTCCCACAGGGGGTCAATCGTAAAATTCTGCGCGATTGAATCTGTACTCGACGAACGCCTCCGGCAATGAGGGCGGTACGAGGAATGCGGAGAGGCGCTTTCATGATTATCTACTTCACATTCAGAATGTGCGGTATAAACCGTTTTAACGGCGAGCAGGAGCGTTGTCTCTAACAGGTGCATTTTCTTCCCTATCCACCCACTGTTCGGCTACCGCCATTGGTCCAAGGCTGATGCGTGGCGATGGCTGCGTTTTGCATGAGCGGCTCATGAGAGCTGCAGCGCATGCAACAGCCTTTTCTTTAGTTTTTTTTTTTTTTTCACGCGCTAAAGCACTTCTGCTGTCGGAAATTGAAATGTCAGACTAGCGCAGGTCGACAGGTTACAATGGCGCTGTGTTTGTGTGTTTGGCTGCCACAACAACCATTGAAAGCATAAAAAGCTGGCAGCCGAGACATGCGAGGTGCAACTTCCTTCGAAATTACTTTACTATGTGACAAGCCTCCTTTACAGAGAATTCTTTTCAACCATTTCTTTATTACACAAGCTTGTGATTCAGCTTGGGTGCTGGTACACTTCACTTGCAGCAACAGAAGCAATGTCGAAGCTGAAAGTTGATACAAATTTTTTTGTCCAGAATTCTTTTGTAACATCAACATCCCCCATTTCTATGAAACAGCCCATAAGTTACAATGCCTGTGGCTACTGAAATATATGCGCGTGCACTTTCAAGATTATCGAATGAGCACTTTCCAAAGTGCATGACAGAAAGGCCTGCATGACTTTTGTGCTATTTGGCTCAGGAACGTGCATCTAGCACTTTTTGATGGCACGTCATTTCTTGACTTGTCAATATTGCGACAATAACTCGGGCAGTTATGTGACAACTGCACTGTTTTTTTTTTTTTTTGAAGCAGCCCAAATGTCATGAATAACCGACCCAGAATTGTTATTGCCTGAAGAAGTGCGCTTGTCGTCATGCTTCTTTAAAAAAAACGACTGCAAATACTGTTAGAAAAAGTAAGCGCACTTTCGGCGTATATCGGTGGCGGCTGCTCGCGCCGAAGCGAACTTACGCAATGCTGTGCTTCTATAGATGTGCAATACGCTTATTCTCATGTATTATCTGTGTTGCTTCTACTGGGAAGTTTGAGCTAATCCATCGCATATCCATTTGTTATCCTGCGCCACAATCAGACACAAGCTTTTGACTATACGATGAAGACATGATTCGACCCAGGCATCGGTACCTAGTTGTGCTTTCTTCGTTTTATAAACTTTGTGTCGCGGTGTTCTGAGCGAGACCAGATGGTCTGCTAGCGATTATACAGTGGTTCTCAACTTAATGAAGCATGGCAAAGAAACCCGAGTTATTTTAAACACTAATTCACGCAGTTAAAGTGCAGCAGGGCAATGGCGTACGCATTCACTCGTCTCTATTTACGTTTCTCCGATTACTTCGAGAGTTAACCGAAAAGCTTCACGCTAGTGCATACTCTCGGAACCCAACAAGGCCGCCTAATCAAGACAAACTATAATTACCCCATTTGCACGTGATACTCAAGGAATGCATTGAAATTCTGCTCATCTCCTGTCTATCGTCGGCACCTCTGCGGGAATGTCTCGTGGGTCGCTGACGCTTTCTTTTTCAAAAGTTTCGAAGCTGACAGTTTAGCGATAACTTACTTGCGTCTTTACAATCGCAAAGCGTTGCTGTGTTTTGACTGTGTACCACGAAGAACAGCAATACCCTGTGTACTGAGCGCATATGCATGGCCTCAGATATCCACACACCGACACGGCGGCGAACCATGGCAGATGCTAGACTGCGCATACGGCTGAAAAAAAAATGACAGCCTCCTTGTGAAAATGGTTTATATGCGTACGGAAAAAAAAAAAGCCTTCTGTCCTGACATCGTGGCTGTCGCAGGTCTATACGGTGGTAAGCGGGTGGGTGCGTAAGGAACAAAAGTCTGCGCCGATTTGTCTGGAGTGAGTGTACCGCGGCAACTATATGGACGTCACGATTGACCCCGCACGTGTTTCGGGGCATGGCCCGCACACGTCCACAGACGACACAAATTCGTGCCCGAACACGTGGTGTTCGCTGATACAACACGGCGAACGCACGACAGGACAGGTCGCCCTGCCGCGAGCTGCCTACAGGCTATGTACAGTGTTGCGTTTTCTTGCTTTCGTGTTTCTTTTTATCGGTATGCAGGATTATCGAGGGCCCAGGGTTTGATCAAACTGGCGAAAACGCTGTCTATGCGTAATGTTTTACTTTTTGCTGTTGTTACTCAGCAAACGTATATCCTCTGGGCACGCCGTGAGACAGGCATGCATCCTAAACCCACAATGGTTATAAAAAAAAACTATTTCCCTGCACTGCGTCATTTTGACCTAGTTTATGAAAGTTCCTTACGCCGTAAGCATAGGTTTAAGACTTCGACCTATAGAAGGACATAACCAGATAGTTGAATCTCGTGTCTCCAGTTTTCCTCAACGTTGCATGTACAGGTGAACAATGTACGTGCCGATTGGAGTCTGTATGTCCCACTGTATTATTTCTGCATATACCAATCACACTGCAGTGTTCTGTGCAAATAAGTGTTTTTGTTTTTCGTAACCTTGCAATGGTGCCGAAGGCCTCGTATTTTGCCGGTGACAATTCAAGGGGAGGTAAAAGCCAGCCGTTGATAAAACATTTTATTATGAGGCTGCGGGTTAGTATGCTCCACGGATGATTACGCGGTACTTATACACATGGGTTCGCCAATAATCTATTTCGAATTTCTACATTGCGCTGATGTGTTCTATAGTAACGTATATTTATCTCAGTCAGTCAGGAGTTAACACTTTAAAAAGGTTTTAAACGTACTGTCCCCCATAAATAAAACCAAAAATTATTCAAAGGTAAACTGCCGAGTGTGGCTTTGTTGAACATAATACCACCTAGTGTTTAATTCACAAAAACAAACTAATTCATTAAGTTTTCATCAGTTAGCTACTGGAATATATTGCGAGTGATGACTCGAAGGCGATAAGTTCGCAAGGCCTTCCCACTTTGAATGATGTTTCAGGGTTACACTAGTATCGAGATGTTCATTCCCGAAGACTGCGACAAAATGAAAGAGCATTCCAGTTACCTGCGTGTTTCATTGTAAAAAAAAGCGCGTCTTGTTAAAAGATTAACTGGAACAACGGTGCATTTTCGCCACGACTTTTTTGGAGTTGCATAACTGGATATCCGCATGTCATCCTTAGAATTTATTCCAAGTTCATATTCCTTGCAGACTCACCGGCTGCAATTCATCAGTTGCACATATGTACCGTGAATCTGCGTGATTCTTACTTCGTTTGTGGACTGCAGCACTTGCATCGCAATTAACTTTCCAAGTAAATTTCGTTTCGCTCGAAAAATCTTCATCTACGAAGTCTTTAAAGTTCTGTATAAGAAAATATTTGTTTATTCTTGTTTTTTAATGGCGCAAAGATACAGTGGAACACTGACGTTTCCCAAGCCATGTCGTATTCTACTCCGACATAGCTGGCTGAAACGCAATTTAAACAATTGAAATGATGGCAGCCGCAAGTGGAGGGTGATACAAGTGGGCAACGAATCCATTAATTAGGTCATATTTATAGTCAGCACCAACCTAAATGTAACGTTGCATGGGCATCACTGCCCAACCAAAGAATAATTTTCCTAGGTGTACTAGGAAATTGCGCTCCCTAATTTTTAGGACGCCAAGTGATTTTACCCGCGTAAGACAGTGTTGACACGCCACAAAAATAAATATTTTTGTGTCGATCGTTTTAAGTTGAAACCTTTAGTGCCCTGGTTAATCTTACGAGAGATCCTGATGTGAGCACTGGTCTGAATATTACTGCTTTAAAAATATAAAGAACAAACTTTTGCTGTCCCAAAATCTTGGTATTAACATTAGCGTAGTAACAATGTCTCAGCTTCCAGCGGATTTCAGCCGGCGCAAGGGCAGGCGCACCACGGTTCTATATCAGTGAACGCTGCACTGATTGCCCCGCCGTGGTGGTTTAGTGGCTAAGGTACTCGGCTGCTGACCCGCAGGTCGTGGGCTCGAATCCCGGCTGCGGTGGCTGCATTTCCGATGGAGGCGGAAACGTTGTAGGCCCGTGTGCTCAGATTTGGGTGCACGTTAAAGAACTCCAGGTGGTCGAAATTTCCGCAGCCCTCCACTACGGCGTCGCTCATAATCATATGGTGGTTTTGGGACGTTAAACCCCACATATCAATCAACCAATCAAGCTGCACTGATTATTTGGGTGCTCAACAATTATGTGTTATACGACGCTTTTTATCAGAGGATATAGATCATAACAGTTTGAAACTACAGCTGATCTTAGATAGACAAGTATATCTTATTAACGAATTCCATCGGTGTAGAGTATTGGGCATGTTGCTATGGCATTCTAAAACTGCTCCTCATTTCCAAAAATTCTCAAAGTGGTGGAAATGAGAACGTTCAGTGAGGAAGCTGCCGTAAATACGGGGGGGGGGGGGAAGCGACCAGTAGCAAACTTGAGAAATTATTTCTTGATTAAAACAATAAGTGAATGAAATAGACACTTGATTATCACTGTACTCCATTAAGAGGTCTGCGCAAATTATAAATATTTCTGCACAGGTCCATGCTACAGCCACCAGAGTTATTTCGTGATTTAATGTTTTATAACGTGCATCACAGGCGGGTGCCTACAGACATTGTTTAGTTTGATAAAAAAAAACGAAATCATACAGATGGTAAAAGTCAGAGAAGAACCTTCAGATTTGTCCCGCCTGTTAATTACGAGAGCTTTGATAGTAGCACCATGAGTGCCTCCACGGGAGACCTGTTAAATTTATGCAACAAATATTTTTATCTAGCAAACTTTATTCTTGGCATGCCTTCCGCGAATTTCTCTTGACCATATATGTATGCAAGTGTCTCGTTTAGGCCACTGCATTTAATGTTAGACAAAGCAACCTAAATTCTATACTTTCTGAAGTCGTGTCTTTTTACACATTCTTAGAGAGGGCAAATGAAAACGGTGACATAAAAATATAATAAAAAAGGGGGGAGCGAGGAGACCGGCCGGAATGCGGCTGAGCCTGTTCTTCTCTGAGAGGAGCGCCACGAAGTAACCACGAATTTTCACCGTCACGCAAATACAAAAAAAAAACATACCCGCTATAGTATCAGCAGCCATGAACCGAATGAACCAAGGCGTACGCAATTTGCACACGCCTCGAAGCGCTGTGCGCTCGGCGGCCACCAACCCAGGATTATTTTATACAACCTGCTACGGCACGCTTGACGTGTTCCGCACCGGCCGCACTGTATCAGCCTGATCAAGAAGCGGCTGCCCTCTATTTAACAAATCAAGAAAGGCGCGCTAAAGTGGGGGGAAGTATGATAAGAAGCGACAACCGAACGGCTTCTTCCATTAACGAGAAAACCAGATCAACTGGTCATCGTCTGCCTAGCTCAAATGCGGAAGACAGGGCGCGCCTCAAGTGGTCGCGGATGAGCCGTGCCGTAATCGGGAAAGGAGGAGCGTCCGCGGATATGTCAGATAACACAGGGGAGCCAGTTGTCCGCACAACGACATTCCCCAGCGCCGCTTCAAAGTCACGGTCGGCGTAACCGATCCCCTGATCGTATAAATAACGGACGTGTATTCGCTGCCTTCGGTCTATTCCATGCCTGTGAACATCGCTGGCTCCGTCGACATACTACGGCACCCACCGTTGTTTAGAGCCAGGCAATAGGTCTACACAGTTTAAATGGGACGGCGTGATAAGAGGAGTCAGAGAATAAAAAAAAAAACGCTGATCAACGGTGTTCAGAATGTTTGCCGGTGAAATACGTCGTTCAGTGTGAATGCCGGGTGTGTACGTATATTGAGTGTAGATATATAAACGGTGGACGCCATGCTATTTATACCGAATTTCAGGTTTGTAACTGAGCTTAATTCCTGTGGTGTTTCTCTTAGGAGCTATTGCTGCCTCACATATATAGCACACATTTACGTTTCGACTGCGCTGTAAAACAAACTGCTGTGCCGAGCTTCACGTGACTCAATGATTTAAATGAATAAATAAAGAAATAATTATTCTGTGTGTTTCTTTTATTCTTCATTATATGTGAAGAGTGGCGAGGGTATAGCTACATACAGGGCTCACTGCATGAAAATAACAGTTACAAATATACACTAAAGCCCAAATAATATTGAAATTCTCAAAACATAGCTATCGCGAGTCGGCACTCCTAAAAAATTACAGGGACTTACTAAGTTGGAGGAGGGAAGCGCTTCTCCCACTATTTACTACTGCGGAAGTAACTGAAGGCAGTAACTGCTAAGTTAGTAATCTTACTGCTATGACACTTACTAATTTCAGTTACCACCTACAGTGAGGTATAGTAATGCAAAGTTAGTGGCTTAACTACCACAATCTCAAATTTTAAAATAATGAGACCCTATGACACTGTCTTTTCATGTGATTATCATGGTAATCACATGAAGAGACAACACAGAGACATTGTGGTACACACTATAACGACATCCTAAGATATTAATGTATACGAGCACACACATGTAGGCACGCATAATATATTAATATTTCTATATGCTACCTCTAACAGTACCACCCCCAATATATATACGTATATATAGCACTACTTCTGTGTAGCACACACTTCCCAAGTGAGCTAACCTCAAACAATGCTTTCATTTTCTTTTTTATACCCGGATTTTTATACCTCACTACTTGCACCCAGCCATTTTGGCAACCATCACAAATGTACCCGAAAAAAATCGTGCTCATTTTGCCCATCAAAAGCAATGGTTTGGGAAGTTGGTTTACACATTGAACAAAGGCATTGTTGTAAATTATTTGAAGGTGAATAATATTGCCGCCATTTTTTTATGTCACATACTCCTCTCGAAATGTCGCCAAAATGTTCTGTGTTTGCATATTTTCATTGTAATATTGTGCTGGGTACGAATATATGAGTAATGAATACCTGCCCCACCAAAGGCTTATTTGGCGTTAAAAATATTTTCGCACCCCTGAAGTTTGATAAAGAAATCAGGAGAACAAATCTCCAATTTGAAATGGTCATTTCGTTCCACATTGAGATGCAATTTAAACCACGTATAGGTAAAATTAAAAAGCAGCTTAGTGCGTCAATCGAAAGCAAATAACTACTGTTGGTATATGGCAAGTTGCATGCTTACAATAATAGTTTTAAGGCAAGAAATAATTTTTCAACTTCCCCGTTCAATGAGGAAGTGATATATGACCAAATATGAAGATACAGATGCCGTTTTGTTCCCATGAAAGTTCGGCCGCCGTGGAGAACCCACAGTATAAAGCTTAGCAGTGCCCCAACTTAGCCGCTGAAAGAATGCATGGCGGCTTCAGTTGAAAGCTATAGTAGATGAAACAAATTAACTCCACGTGATATTCAAGCAATACGCCTGTCAAGAACGTGGCCTCTCCTGCGCGGACCATAAAGAATTCCGTGAAAGGAGACGAAGAATATCTCGGGTTGTACATCCCAAGACATCGATATGATTATGTGAGACGCCGTAGTGGATGGCTCCGGAAATTGGAACTATCTGGTGTTCTTTCACGCGCGCTGACATCGCACGGCATACGGGCCTCTATCATTTATCCATCGAAATGCGACCACTACGGCCGGGATCGGACCGGTGACCTTCGGCTCAACAGCCGAGCGCCTTAACCACTGCGCCACCGCGGTGGACGGCAAGCAGCTTAGAGCATCTCGGTCGGAGCTGAGCAACGCTACCGTTCGTTCCGAACTGTCAAAACATATTAACACGCAGTTTTGTCCGTCTTTTTTACAGCTAAAACTGCTATCAGATCACAACGGCCACGTGTGCCGTTTGTGCACCGCCGTCACCACCACCGGTGTCCGTAACCAATATCGTGCGAAATACGAAAAAAAAAAAATGCGTAAAGGAAATACACCTTTGACACAAAAGGGTACGAACCCGGATCGCCTGCGTGCCAGCCCATGTATTCTACCAGAGAGCCACGCCAGTGCTTCAAACTTCGTTTTAAACTTGCCTTAGTCAGTCTTGATGTCGGAAAAAAAAATCGCGTAAATATAACTAATAAAGCGTTTTAGAACAGCAAAGGAACAACCATGCATCACACAATTCGAATTGTATACCGTGTGGGTCGACGAATGCTCCAACCCCTATTACAAAAATCAAGTCAAGTTCTTTGGCTTCGGGATTAATTCTTGATAGTCGTCATTCACAGCATGAAAAAAAAATGCACATAATTTCTTGCAAGCGTGCAGCAGGTACAGCATGCCTCACCGAAGAACAACGAAGGGTGGCAAAGTGAATGCCTCCATTGTACACACGTGATTTATGGCGTAGTGGGTGCCCTGCAAGCGCGCTTGTAGCAGGCACTCCAAAAAAAAAGTGTTGAAAAAAGGCTCTGAAAGGCCGCTCTTCCAGCTTTCACTGTGACTGTGCTGCGCGTTCCATGCATGCCTGGCGTCTTTTTTTTTTTTTTTTCTCAATCACACCACGCGAAACGTATGCAATCGTTTAAGCGCTATATTTGGCGCTGTTCCGAAGACTTGAACGAGATGCTCTTTATACACGTATGTGATTTCTTGTATTGATTCGTGGTAAGGAAGAAGAAAGCAGGTGACCGAACACCTAGAAACCTCGTAACCATGTGCTGTACTGCATCGTCTTTCCTTGGTTTTTTTTTTTTTTTTTTTTGTTATAATGTTAGATGAGACACCCCGTGTAGCATATGCAGCTGCCCTTTGACCATGTCACGAGCGTCGCTCAGAGTCACGCTACTCAGCTTGCGCTGCACTTCGTGTATAGCTGGCTCACGTAGCGAAATGAAACGAGGAGGAGACATCGAAGTGCAGCCTTGGTCGAATTGCCCTTCTGCCACAGTGCACAAAGCAATTGGACAGACACGATGCTTAGTAGCAGCGCAATCTGTATCATTTCTGGTGTATGAGGGCGATCAGATAGTCATCGCATACACACACTGATTTCTGTAGTCAAAAAAAGAAACGTCGCCATGGTGCTTCTGACTCGCGTGGAACCAAGTGCACGAGCTGCAAGGTTTATAAGCCCCGCCGCGGTGGTCTATTGGCTAAGGTACTCGGCTGCTGACCCGCAGGTCACGGGATCGAATCCGAACTGCGGCGGCTGCATTTTTGATTGAGACGAAAATGCTGTAGGCCCATGTGCTCTTGGGTGCACGTTAAAGAACCCCAGGTGGTAAAAATTTCGGGAGCCCTCCACTACGACGTCTCCCATAAGACCATATATGGTAGTTTTGGGACGTTCAACCCCACATACCTATCTTCATGGTTTATAGAGTGGTTGTGTACGCGAAGTATGCCCGATGGAGCGAACTGCAGCGTCTGAGACGAACTGCGAACTATATACTCCGCATGAGGGGTGCAATTTAGTGCTATGGATGACACTGCTCGCTCTTTGGTTTACGAAGGAGTAAATTGAAGAACGAACGGACGAAAATTGCACTGACCGAAACGTAGTGATTTATGTTTGGGCTAATTCGCTCAAGAAAACTGGCTTTTTTTTTTTTTCGTGCGTTCAGCGATATGAAGGAGAAGAAAACAGCTCGTATATCTCAAACAAAAGTACCTTAGTTATAATCATGCGCAAGCTATTCGTTCTCGGAGCATATATCAGTTCGATTGCCAAGGCACCAAAGTGCCGCTGACAAAAAAAAAGTGATTACTTTTTCTGGTATATGTGTGGCACCAAGAGATGAAACAGTGTTTAGTCACGCAATATGCACCACGATAAAGATGTACCACATATTGGTTATTTGTCCCTTCACTAGTCACGTACACTGGGAATATGTATACATTTTTTTCGGCGTTTTCTCGACGCTCATGTTGGATGCACGGAACATGAATGACACATTGGACTGTAGTATTAACGCTATAGTGTTAAAGGGACACTAAAGAGAGAAATGGTTTTCTATCATTTTGGAAATCACTTTTTTCATAATTTCGAAAATCCCACGCTTCCCGCACGAACCGACTCGGTAAGCGAAAAAACTCGGGAAAAAAAATGCATGGGGCGACGCCAGCTTGAAGTTCCCCCTCCAATCACCATGACGTCATAGATTTAACAGAATCCACTCAGGCCTACGTAGGTCCTGATAGGTAAATATGGGGCACACCATCTTTATAGCGGGCCATATATTTAACATGAAAAGCTTCAGGAAATTCGGTAATGTTGAAAAAACACGAGAATTGCACTTTAAAATTCGTGACGTCGAGCACGGATATTACGGCGCAACATTTAAAAATGGAACTTAAACTTTGATTTTCTGATGTATTATACACTTGGGATGATTGGCGGAATGGACGACATTAGAATTCTCAGAGCACGTTTTAACAATTTCAATAATAGTTTATTTTTAGTGTATACCTTTATAGAGCTCGCTTCTCGGAAATTCCGTTGTCGGTGTCTGGTTCTAAGTAAAAAATATTCTTGTCCGTGGCTAAAAAAACAAGAAATATCCAAATAAATAAATATTAAAAATCCAGGATGTTTACGTGGCAAGCGGGAGTTTTGCCAAACAGCCACGGTATTGCTTGGAACTGCTATATATGTGAAAAACATATCAATGTCGTGTAGCAGAACGAATGTTTTTAACCCATGTAATACTGCGTGCCATAAGCATAGAATCGCGCCAGGCGTCCAGACATGTCAACTGCGCAACGAGTGGGAGTTTTAAAGGCCCATGCACTCATTTAAAGGCCCACTCATTTAAATACCCACTCATCAAGGCCCACTCGTAAAGGCTCCCTCAGACATAATTAAGCACCATCAGCTGCAAAAGCATCAACGAAGTGAGCAGTGGCTTGAGCTCATGCGTTGCCTTACGGACGCGTCGTGGACCCTTCGCTGACTCGCAAAGGGAAGAGTTGTAACAATACTGATTGTTGGTCTAGTTGGTACTTGCTTGATGACATGCTTTGGCCGCGAATAAAACACACAAGGAGTAAAGGAACACTCAACGACAAGCACAAGCGGCTTGTGCATGTCGTTGAGTGTTCCTTTACTTTGTGTTTGCGTAATTCGCGGCCAAAGCATGTCATTAAGGAAGAGTTGTGGTGTTGTGGGCGCTTGACAACTCTACTTGCAGCAGGCATTCTATAGGGTATAGTTTGAACAGGTTAATGTTACGAGCACTTTCGTTCGTTTCCTTACGGCAACGTTGAGGCATGCACCGAGAACCGAAGCCAGCATATAGTAATTCAGAAGGCAATGCGCACATGGTCCCATTATGTCATCGCGTTCTCCACTTGAAGTTCAAGCATCCTCTAGGTTTTCCTTTCAGCTCTCTAGCCTGAAATTCTTAGCATATATAAGTATAGTTTTTGAGATCAGCAATTGCCCACACAGTTATGTCTCTTTTCTCGTTCTTCGTGCTCTTTCTTCTCTAAATGTCATATGCCAGTTAGCTCCACCGCGATCTATCTCGATTTCAGTGTCAGGAATACAGGGTATGTTCTTCTGTTGCAAACAAAGCTGGTAGGAGGAGATGGTAGGGAAGGGTGTGGTTTACGTGCATAACCCTTCGCCTTTCAATAAGGCATTTCACAGTGTGTTGATCCCTTCGGACAAGTGACTCCAAGGGCGAACAGCCAAAATCACCAAAGTGTATACAACAAAGCGCAAACATACAGCAGATAAACTTGACTGATATTTTGTTCAAGATACCTACTCCCTTCCACTTTTTTTTTGTGTGTAGGTGAGCGCCACCGCCGAGTGAATTCATCACAAAACGCCGATTGACGCTCTTACATTTCTTCACGAGAAGGAAAGCTAACAAAAAAAAAGGCTGCTCTAAAACACAAAAGAGCCTTCTCGGCAAGGAAGCAACTAAGTGGAGGGGGCTGGGCACAAAGGATAAGGAAGTAGAGAATAATGGAAGTTATTCGGTAGCGCATTTTTTCACGTGTTTGTGGACGGAAAACTTGCTTTTGCATTCTTGATTGCTATAGAATTTATAACACCGCGGCACACATGTTTCGTATCATTATATGACGACACAACACTGTCGCTGGACTGGAAACAGCGGTTAAGGTAACCTTTCCAGTTGTCACAAAACAGCTGATGTCGATTGCCAAATAATGTTTTGTCATGAAATCCTTATTAACATTGGTACTATGGTATGAAACTATTTCAGCTTAGTTAACAAAACTGTTTCATACGTTTGCAAGTAAGTACTGTGACTGGCATACTTAACTGCGAAAAAAAAACATTAAGTCACTTGGTTGACCTGCAGTGCATACACAACCACCGATTCAAATATAAAAACCTCCCGAATTAATATCAATACATTGAGTATATAGAAGTCGCGGAAGAAAAGAGGCGCGGCATGTCCGGAATATGCGTTCGGGACAGTCTGCGCGACTTCCTCCGAAGGCGCCGACCTCTGATTAAGTACGCCAGTTTTAACATTTGCCATTTTAGTCATGTAAGGTCATATTGGGACCTCCAATAGAAAAGGCGTGTTAGCCCTTAGCAGATTACAAAAGCCATTGCTATGGGTTCCATTGCTCCTTGTAGAAAGCTTTGTGTCAACCTTTTGGCCAAAGTAAGTTGAAGAAGAGCTGACCAAAAGGTAGTATTTCGGTCGACCTTCCAGGTCCAGAACATTCGCAAGCACGCAGACACCCGGTTAAACTCGGGGAGCATTCAATACTCACGATGTAGTTCCAGAAAGGCATCCCATTTATGTCCACCCAGTCCGTCTATGAAGAACTTATCGTCCGTGCAGGGGACAACAACCGCCGGGTAAAGGTCGCGCAGGTGGCCGTAGAAAGACGCTCCAGTTAGCGGATCCCAAGCACGGCGATCGGTAACGTCGACAGAGGTAGGGGCGGTCGCACACGACCACGTCCTGCGTCGTTCTGTTCCAGAGAACGAACGCGGCACACCGAAATCGGAGCACACCGGTGGGCGCACGCACACACTTCTGGGCCGGCTCAGCCAAGGGTGGCGCGACCGCCAACGATGATATGGCAAATGCGGCGACAGAGCGGAACGATGAGTGCCGTCGCAGCTACGGAGACTCCGGAGAGGAGGAGTCACTCGCTGTTTGCCCCCAAGACGTCACGCACGCACACACAATCGTGCGCGCACAACATACACACACAGCGCGACAGGACCGCGACGAAGTTGCCGAAAAAACAGCAGGAAAGGAGGCCACGGCGAGGAAGAATCTGTATCGTATTTGGAAAAGAAAAATGTCGGCTAAGATGCTCCGTAGGAGCAGCGGGATTCACGGGCAGCCCGCACGATCCGCCTGCGCTGACCAAACTTCCGCTCGCCCCGCTATCAGCCATCCCCTCACCACCGTTTTTTTATTGTTGTTAATATTATTTTGCTGTATGTTAGCGAGAAACAAAAAAAAATGCGCGGCGGCAGCCCTCATAGTTGTGCTCGGCGGGCTTCCCCGAGGCAGCTCAGGACGAGGGCGAGGAGAGGCTCAGTTTGCAGTTGTGGGATCGCCACTATAGGCGAGACCCGTTCCCGACGGCTGCCGAATCGCAGCTACTGGCTGCAAGCGTCACGTGACAGGGCGCTATAAAGTGGTAGTTCCTCTTTCTCCTTCTGGTTCCGTAAATGAGATGTACTACAGGAGGCGCCCGTAAACAAAAAAAAAACAGCCAAAGACAAAGCGCTCCACATTAAGGTGAGCAGCCGGAAACAGGCGAGAAAGAAGAAAGAAAAAAAATGTCTAAGGTATACAGACAGTTCTCGCGGCGCCCAGGGAAACAGGGCAAGGTGGCGAGCTGTGCGGAGGAAAGGGAGAAGAGGTTACGGCTCGTCTAGAGCGTGCTGAAGGCGGTGAAGGGCATCGACGTCGAGGGCAGGGCGATGCGCGGAAGAGGTTCTTCCTTTGCGAACAGCAAGCCTGAACCCGAAGCGCCCCGAAGAAATTATTTCTTCCACCAATTCTGTCAGTCTGTTCGGCTCGCCGCTCTCTGTGTGTCATGTTTGAGCGGACGCATGTAGTTATGTTCATCTCACTAGAGTTCGTTCTCGATCATCAACTTCCTATTTCACAACCTACTCCGTGCATTTGGTGTCACGTGCTGAGAAAGCCGTGGCTCTCATTTTGCTGCCTTCATTATGAAGAAGCATAATCGAGAATGTAAGCCCCGCGTGCGTGCGTTTGTTCGTGCCTGCGCCTCTCTATATGTGTACGTCTACAAGGCTGTGTGTGTGTGTGTGTGTGTGTGTTTGCGTGCGTGCTTGTGTGTGTGTGTGTGTGTGTGTGCGTGTGTGTGTTTGCGTGCGTGCTTGTGTGTGTGTGTTTGCGTGCGTGCTTGTGTGTGTGTGTGTGTGTGTGTGTGTGTGTGTGTGTGTGTGTGTGTGTGTGTGTGTGTGTGTGTGTGTGTGTGTGTGTGTGTGTGTGTGTGTGTGTGTGTGTGTGTGTGTGTGTGTGTGTGTGTGTGACGCTTACGAATTTACGTGACCATGATTTTTAGTTGTTTCGTGTCGGCGTTGAGATGTGCTCTTCGCGGGGAGTTCCCGTGTCAGCAACACGAGAGTGTGGAGCCTTGCGGTGGAAAGGCCATATGATCAAGGTTAATGGAGGATACCACAGGCTGAAAAGCCGCCGAGGCAAGCGCAAAGCGAGCGCTCGAGAGTCTTCCCGAATGCAGTGCAGTGCGCTAGAGAGAAGGAGAAGGAGCAAGGTATATAAGAAAAAAAGGTCGCTGCGCTTTCTGGAGCGCTGGCGCGATTTGAGGAATGCACTCGCGTTTCGTGGCAGGAGAGCGCGTTTTAAGCTGCACAAGAAACGGGGCGAGATGAATTATCGTGTCATCGCATCCAACGGCCTCTCATTCTTACTCACGAGCTGGATCCAAGATCGCGAAGCTACAGTCTTTTGTTGAAGCATTAATGGAGAATAAACGCCTGGGCATCACGTAGGGAGAAAAAATGGGGGGGGGGGGATATTTCTTTTGTGAGATTTTTGACTGCTGGGGAGCTCTTTTCTGTCGCCGCGATGAAAACAGGCTACATCGCACGTCAATGGCCAAGAGTGGATGACGAACCGACGGAACCAGTGCCGATTACCGGTCGCAGATATTTATAGGCATAATTCATTCCTGCGGTACCTAGACATCTACGCTGGGCGGTAATGGCGTTCAGGCAACCACCAATGCAGGGTCATTTCAATGGCTCTATTGTGCTTCGGCTATTTATCGGAGTTGTGTAAAACGTTTTCCCAGGCCGGAAGTATTCGTTAGCGTCATATGGTACACGTTTTAGTGGTACAGTACAACTTAACAGCTATTCCGAAAACAATAACTATTCTTGCTGCAATAACTTAATCAGTGCAAGAAATAAGGCCGTATTAACCTAACCGGCGGACGAAATAAGCGAAATAACAATGTCGCACGCACGTATACCGGTCGGTGGTCTAGTGGCTAAGGTGCTCGGCCACTGACCCGCAGGTCGCGGGATCGAATCCCGGCTGCGCCGGCTGCATTTCCGATGGAGGCGAAATGTTGTAGGCCCATGTGCTCAGATTTGGGTGCACGTGGTCGAAATTTGCGGAGCCGTCCACTACGGCGTCTCTCATAATCATATGGTGGTTTTGGGACGTTAAACCCCACATATAAATCAATCAATCGCACGGATACCGGTGAAGACTCTCTAGTGAATGTTTAGCCTACTGATAAATACACAAACATGAAAGTAAGTGCGCATGCGCAAAAAGAACAAAGAAACCACTTGTTATTGGAAGACATATCCGATCAATTAGAACAAATTTCAGTCCTGTTACGTCTAATAGATCGATTGATTCGTCACATTGGATGCTCCGAAGCAAAACTGCTTTATGAACGCCGCGCGATGGTTGGCTCCAGATTAACATTGAAAACTCGGGGTTGCCAATAAGTATATATATATATATATATGAACGTGTATCTTGGCATCTATTTGGTTTACACGATAGATTACGGATGGGTGGTCTGTCCACTGACTGGAATGATCCGCCTTCCATTACTGCCTCGTAGTCTTTGAACAAAATATGTTCAGACACTTATAAACTCCTCAAACAGAACTGTAATTAATTTTACACAATGGCACATCCAGGAAAGCTGGCCCACTGAGATGGGCATGCATGATACAGATATGCCACATATACGCCACCTTTACTACAATGTTAGCTCTGCTAGAGGCTCATGTACTGTGCGATGTCATGTCACGTTAATATAATAGCAGAAGTTGAAATTTTCAGTGCCCTCCACTACAGCGTCTCTCATAATCAAATCTTAGTTTTTGGTACGTTACCCCGGTTATTATATAATGGTCGCTCAAATTGGGCGCACGTTTAGTCTGCGTACCTTACCTGCATCTGCGTTTTCCTGGAAATACATCCCTGTCACACCCTTCTAGTGAGGCCCCGCCGATCCAACATCGACGTGCGGCAGACTCGCAGGCTTCCACTTTACGCTTCGGCCTGCGACGCCTGAAAGGCCTCGAAGTGGCACATTTCGAATTTATTTGCGGGTTGGTCGACCCGTGCGGGGTTGCACGTGTGGTGATGTAGATAATGTCACGCACTTCGAGTGAGGCCCCGCCGATCCAACATCGACGTGCGGCAGACTCGCAGGCTTCCACTTTACGCTTCGGCCTGCGACGCCTGAAAGGCCTCGAAGTGGCACATTTCGAATTTATTTGCGGGTTGGTCGACCCGTGCGGGGTTGCACGTGTGGTGATGTGTGGGCCTGACCGACGCACTCATAGAGCAGACACGGAGTTCGATTACACATAAACAAGCATTTAATTGGAACACTGGCAAAGGCAGGAGTTAAGAAAAATAACAGAGAGGAGTAACACTGATACGCAAAGGAAAGAACAGCTATATAACAAAATATGCTAAAAAAAACACTACAAAAGATACAGACTAAAGACAAATATGCGGAACATTAATAAAATAACAACAAGATGGAAATCAAAGGAGAGAGACACTAGAAATTAATTACAGAATGATCATAGTGGCGCTTTAGAATTTAAACGTGCGACGCAGCGCACACTACAAATATTTAAAAAAAAGGCTGGTTAAAACAAGTTTACGGGGTAACAAAAAAGTCACAATAAAAAGTTCCATACGGACCAAACCAGCCCTTGGTGCACGTAGGGGAGTTGACGGGTGCCGCTGAAGGTCTCGCCGGCTTGGTAGACGACGAGGGTGCCCGGAATTGCAGCCGTCTCAATACGTTGCGCGGGTCACTCCGTGCTCGCCGCCTACGCGAGACTCGCGACACCGACGACCGCACTTGTTGCTGTCTGAACGTCAACTGCTCTTCCGATGCAGTTCAAACCGCCTCAGGGGCGTACACGTGTTCCCGTCTCATCTGGGAGTAATTTTGCTTGTTTCAACCGCTGGTGCCCCTTTGGGTACAGGTGCAGGGTAGACGAGCCGGCGCCACGCTGGGTCGTTAGTCGCCGGATGTCGTCCCCCAACACAAAAGCGCCCCTCCTTGAAGGTGGGGCCCGCGGATGCTCCGAAAATTGGAGTCGTTTGTGACATAGCCCCCTTCTTAAGAATATTACTGCGTAATATTCAGGAAAATCACAAACGCTCAATGTTCGAGAGCTTGCAGGGTTCCGGTTGTCCACCAATGCGTTTTCTTTTTCGCGCACCATTTAACTGACGTGGACGACATCGCAGAGAACACCTGACACACTACACTTCACGGTCACCATAAGATGAAAGTCATAACTCGCGCACAACGTCATGGCCGCACACATTCGAAAAGAAAATCACAAAAATACTGCACGATTTAAGGACAAGGCACGTAGGCATTCCTTTATGCCACATATTAAAACAATACACGCTTTAAGTGGTATTGAAAAGTCACTTATTGACACGCAGCTTTCAGAAAAGATGAATGAGTAACAAATCGCCATGATCATTTGTGCACAGTTCTTGAACATGCTCCACACTAAAGCGCTTCCTTTCAAAATAATAATAGAAAGAAAAGTCTTGAATAACATAGCGCCATGTTTGTGCACTCATGCGTACCGTAATTTACTTCAATTGTACGACCAAGCAGTACCTTAAATTAAAAGTCCAACTAAATAAAATAACAACGTCCCTAAAACAAAGCTTTCCAAGCTGAACGGGTAATAGGTTGAAACAACAGAACATCGTCTACACACACACAGACGACACAAGAAAACCAAAAGATTAACTAAGCTATTAGTCCCCCCTTCATGGAATGCTCCTAAATCGAAAAACATAAATGAACATTGTTTCAACCAACAAGTCATTTGCCTTTAGGGTTAGCTTTGAGTTCCTATGTACGTAACCTTTATCCGTGCTCGAGGTGGTCGCGCTCTTGGGGGAGCCGTTCGACGCAAGCAGGGCAGAGAAAAGAGTGTACGGCCGCCACACGGACGCCTGTTTCTCGTTAGTCTGCACCTCGGAGGCATGCCCTCGTCGTCACCGCATTCTACGGAAACGGGTCCCCGAACCACGGCGTGTCGTTCGGCCGAAAGGCGCTGCCTCGCAAGGCACCCCGCGCTTCGAGCAGGACAATGGAGCGAAGGAGGTCGGCTCTTCCGCGCTCCACGAACAAATGCCTGCCTCGCCCCTCTATCTGTCGGGCGGTTTGAAGCATAGGGACCCACTCGACTGGCAAATGCCACAAAACGCAAACGAAGCTTTCGTTGCGTTGATTGCCGTTTGGCAATTCGCGATTTTCCCGGTTGCTTTGCAGCCTTCGTTTTCCTTCTGCTTGTGCGGCGTCTTTTTCTTTTTGGACGTTGCCCAGTGCTCACTTTTGAGAAGTCCGCTTGCAACATTAGCAGAGCAGAACTTGTCCCGCTTGTCTCTTCGGCTATAATGCCTCTACAGTCGGGATTTTTCGTTAACTTGTGGACACCCTGACTTGCGGGAAGCTTGACTGACGGCTGAGCAATGCAAGCGTCTTCCTCGGGGCTGCGCCGCTCGCACCTGGAAGAACTACTTGCCCCAACATTGCCCAGCTCGCAGTGCGCGTCAGCACCCGACTGTGCCCCGCTCTCTGTACAGGGGTCCTCACCTACCGGGCCGGAGGTACTGCGAACTTCACATTTAGCTGCTATGGCGACGCACAAACAGGGTGGCTGTGCCAAGTCCATTACAGATGGCATTTCTGCATTAACAAGACTCTCCAGGCACAGCGCCTCGTCGCCATCACTGAGGCCTTCAGTGGCCTTTGTGGCCACAACGGGACTTTCAGCAGCTAACATTTTAGGTTCAGGAATGAACCTACTGTCCGCCTCCCAAGTACTACCGGCCTGCCCGGCCTTCGCCGGCTCTACACATTCGGGCTCTTTGCATCTTTTATGCATTACATCAAAAGCCTCAAACTCGCGCCGCCTGCTTTGAATCTTCAGGCGCAGTTTTTCAACGTACTCATGGTACGACTGTGCCAACTTGTTCGGGGCATGGACGGTCGCGCTATTAGAAATTTCAGAGCCTGAGCAGGGGTCCGCCTGCGTAGCACACAGTCTCAAGCGCTCTTTTTCCCTCTGAATTCTAAGTCTTGAATTTTCTCGCTCCTGTTCCATCAAAAATTCCAGATGTTGCCTGTACCTAATGCGTTCGGCATCGCGCTCCTCTTTAAGTCTATTTCGTTCTTTTTCAACGAAATTAAATAACTCCTTGCCTACAAAGCCAAAGGCTTTGCCCTGTTCAATAAGTCTGTCAAACACCGTGTCGTCCATTGCTATACACAGTTGTCAACCAACAAAGCAATAACAGACCGGCTACATACTGCACGCTCAGAGATACGTCAGTCTCCCAGACATCACCACGTGGTCGGCCAGTCCTGTCGCGCGGACGCCAGATAATGTCACGCACTTCGAGTGAGGCCCCGCCGATCCAACATCGACGTGCGGCAGACTCGCAGGCTTCCACTTTACGCTTCGGCCTGCGACGCCTGAAAGGCCTCGAAGTGGCACATTTCGAATTTATTTGCGGGTTGGTCGACCCGTGCGGGGTTGCACGTGTGGTGATGTGTGGGCCTGACCGACGCACTCATAGAGCAGACACGGAGTTCGATTACACATAAACAAGCATTTAATTGGAACACTGGCAAAGGCAGGAGTTAAGAAAAATAACAGAGAGGAGTAACACTGATACGCAAAGGAAAGAACAGCTATATAACAAAATATGCTAAAAAAAACACTACAAAAGATACAGACTAAAGACAAATATGCGGAACATTAATAAAATAACAACAAGATGGAAATCAAAGGAGAGAGACACTAGAAATTAATTACAGAATGATCATAGTGGCGCTTTAGAATTTAAACGTGCGACGCAGCGCACACTACAAATATTTAAAAAAAAGGCTGGTTAAAACAAGTTTACGGGGTAACAAAAAAGTCACAATAAAAAGTTCCATACGGACCAAACCAGCCCTTGGTGCACGTAGGGGAGTTGACGGGTGCCGCTGAAGGTCTCGCCGGCTTGGTAGACGACGAGGGTGCCCGGAATTGCAGCCGTCTCAATACGTTGCGCGGGTCACTCCGTGCTCGCCGCCTACGCGAGACTCGCGACACCGACGACCGCACTTGTTGCTGTCTGAACGTCAACTGCTCTCCGATGCAGTTCAAACCGCCTCAGGGGCGTACACGTGTTCCCGTCTCATCTGGGAGTAATTTTGCTTGTTTCAACCGCTGGTGCCCCTTTGGGTACAGGTGCAGGGTAGACGAGCCGGCGCCACGCTGGGTCGTTAGTCGCCGGATGTCGTCCCCCAACACAAAAGCGCCCCTCCTTGAAGGTGGGGCCCGCGGATGCTCCGAAAATTGGAGTCGTTTGTGACAATCCCCCTCCCCAAAAATTAATTATTACATCACTCAGCACATCACACGTGCGCCTACGCAACAGCAGCGAAAAAAAGCCACCCTGGATAGCTTGATCGCGTCAGCAGCTGTACTGAAGCTAACGCTCTCCCATCTGGATGAGCTGCCGTTAGTGCCGCCTTCGGACTCTGTAGCATGTAGTCTACGCATCTATGGAGGTGTGCCTGAATTCGATTTTCTTCTTCTTCATGAACTTGCAGTTCCTGCACGAGTCTGCTTGGTGGGATGCAGATGTTGACTCCGGGGTATTTCGTGGCATGTTACCATGCTTGTGGATTCCTTCATAAATAAGTATTCAAATATATACAATACGCATGGACAATATACGTGGGTAATTACGTATGTGGAATCAACATATGCAGTAACGCATAATAAAGAATACATGCAACAGCCAACAACTTGTAAGCCACAATAGAATCAGACATCTTCGAGGGGATGATTTTATGAAAATGTGTACGAATAAATACCCAATAGGTGAACTAAATGGAGGCAGTACACAAGAATTCGGTAGGGTTTATCTTCGATGACTATACAAGCTGAAAGATTAGCACACTGATCCACAAAACACTGATATCCCAACACTACAGAATCGATCCAAACTAACACAAAACTGATGTCCTAGCTGCTACACAACATAATAAAAGTTGATCGAGAATGATACCTTACTCACACGCAACAGCGAAACGTCAAAAGCACCCACGAACACAAGCTAAGTGCTTCTTCAGTTCCGATTCCTTCAAATAATAATTTTTCTCTAGCAATAAAAGGCCAGATTTCACCGAAACCAACTATAATGAATGAATCTTCGTTAAACAAGTTTGCGACTACGATTGAGAATGAGTGCTTTCTTCACAATCAGCCTCAGTGTCAGGGTAGAATCATTAATTATTTTTCATTGTAGAACTATTAAAGTCATTGTACAGACATCAAGCCTATTTAGCAGTTCGAAATGCACCGTTTTTCATTTTTATTGGTTTAAATGATATCTCCTTAGATGCAGTTACTGTAATTGAAATTAATGCCCTGGTGTATTGTTTTAATGGGAGTGTAAAGTGTCGATTTTTATGAAAGGGAACACGAGGACGCGTGGCTTGCACGCTACACCGGCTGCTGGCATCGCGTTCAAGTGGAAGCGAGAGCAACCACAGCCTCTTTTTACGTCATCTCACGGCAAGCAAAGCTAGCATTCATTGCTGATGAAACCAGCGGCAAGATACCACCCCATCCCCCCTTCAAGGTGATTGCTGGCCTCTTGTGTTATTCACCTTGATAGGGGGGGGCGGTATTTTGCCGCTGGTTTCATATCAACAATGAATGGTTGCTTTGCTCGCCACAAGATGACGCGAAAAGAGGCTTTGGTTGCTCTCGCTTCCACACGAACGCGATGCCAGCAGCCGCCAGAGCACGCAGGCCACGCGTTCGCGTGTCCCCTTTCATAAAAAGTGACACTGTACGTTATGTGTGTACGACTGCGTATAACGAATATGTGGGAACAAAACTTTCATGGGGCTTTTCTGCAGTAATAGGCGAGACACACAGCATTTGTAAAAAAATAACTTGTTAAATAAATAAATAAACAGAAAAGAAAACTTCAAATCTAATTTCCTTACTGAGCTTTTCTGTCAAATAGAAAAGTAGCACATACGGTACTGATTATTCAATTTCAAGGTTAAATATGATTAATACGAGATGAGTATAGCGTATGGCCGGGCTAATAGTGCCATTGGTCATAGAGTCGACACATCCAAGAACTTGGCTGCTTCTCATGTTTCCTCGACGGTGATGAGGTCGTCTCATCTCTTTCGAGGACAGCGTGAGAACTTTTGATGGTATAGTCCAAACAGCAATTTTAAAAAAATAAAAAACGAACAAACCCGGCAGTAGAATGCAAAATAATTTTTTAGCAGAAACAGTTGGGAAAAAATGGTGGCAAACTGAGCTTGTAGTATACACATGGCTAGTTCACACAGCGCAGAGACGGAACAAAGAATAAGGCCGCATAACACGGCTGTGTTGTGTGATTTATTCTGTATCATGTGTGCTGTTTGAAAAAAAATGGCAGCATATCCCCGGAGTGAATGATGTAGAGTGGGGTGAAGCATCCGTCCGTCCATGCGTGCGTCTGTGTGGCCGCTCGTGCGTCCATCCGCCCGTCCGTGTGTGCGTCTGTTCATGCGTCCGCACGTCCATCTGTGCGTCCGTCCCTGCGTTCATTCATGCATCCGCTCCTGCGTCCGTCCATGCGTCCATCCATCCGTGCAGTCATCCGTGCGTCCGTCCATACATCTGTCTGTGTGTCCGTTCATCCATCTATTCAACACTCCAAGTACCACCATCTCACATCTTTTCATCATATATTCCTCATATAGAAACACCGCCATCGAGCGGACATTCCAAGGACTGAACGAGAGGAGGCACACGCACACTTTCTTACGGCTTGCGCTTCGTGTCTACTTCCCACCTTCAACCACCTCGAGTTCATGGTATATGCTAGTTCACTGTATTCATGGCACTGTGGCCCAACGCTCGCTGAACCTTTCTAAAACCAAGGAGGTTACGCCCAGCGAGTATAACGTAGCAACCCTTTCTTGTCAGATAGTGCTCAGTGTACACGCCAGTGGCTGCTAAGGAGAAATGAGAGACAGGAGAATTTGGCTTTTAGTTAACGCGCACGCTGCAAATTTTTTATTGTTCAACAACACAGAGAAGAAATCTCCCACTGGCACCACCTTGGAGGTCAAAAGTTAAGACTGGTTACACACTACTACTACGACTACGAGGGACAAACGGGTGCCGCTATAAGGAGCTTCGTCCCTAAAAATTGGCAGATTCCACATACAGAGGGAATTTATGATATGCCAAGCACGAAAGAAGAAGGTTGATTGATTTATTTATATGTGGGATTTAACGTCCCAAAACCACCATATTATTAGGAGACGCCGTAGTGGAGGGCTCCGCAAATTTCGACCACGTGCACCCAAATCTGAGCACATGGGCCTACAACATTTCGCCTCCATCGGAAATGCAGCCGCCGCAGCCGGGATTCAATCCCACGACCTGCGCGTCACCAGACGAGTACCTTAGCCACTAGACCACCGCGGCGGGCCAATAAATGAGGAAGGTTCATATGTCACTGTAAAATCAGCACAGTTTTAGAGGTGGATGTTTATTGTACCGTACATGACTTTCATGTCATGATTATCATGTTTGGACGAGTAATTTACCTTCGTCGTCTATTCGCGTCACGTGATACCAAATTTGGTATATCTGTAGCAAGCAAACCAGCCGCGATCACCCTATGAGCGTAGCATGTAGTCGTGTTTTACATAGCATGCATGTCACGATTTTCATGTTTGCACGTGTAATTTACAATCGTCGTCCATTCACGCAACGTAATACAAAATTTGGTATATATGGAGCCAGCGAAATGACCTAGAGCACGCTATGAGCGTAGAATGTGGTCATGTTTTACCTGACACGCATATCATAATTATTATGTTTGTACGTGTCATTTACCTTGGTCGTCCATTCACGTAACGTACCGAATTTCGTATATGTGGAGCTAGCGACACGGCCGAGAGCATGCTATGAGCGTAGCATGTAGTCATGTTTTATATGGCACGCATGTCAGGATTATCACGTTTGAACGTGTCATTTGCCTTCGTCGTCTATTCAAGTCACGTGATACAAAATTTTGTATATGTGAAGCTAGCGAAATGACCAACGAGCGCAATATGAGCGTCAGTCTTGTTTTACATGTCCCGCATGTCATGATTATGTTTGGTTGTGTCATATACCTTCGTCATCCATTCACGTCCCATAATACTGAATTTGGTATAGGTGACGCTAGCGAAACGCCCGCGAGGGCATCATGAGCGCGGCATGTAGTCATGTTCTTACATGACACGCATCTCATGATTATCATGTTTGCACCAGTCATATTCGTTCACCATCCACTCATGCCCTGTAACACCAAATTTGGTATATGTGACGCTAGCGAAACGGCCGCGAGCGCATCAAGGGCGTGGCATGTAGTCATGTTCTTACAAGACACGCATCAATAATTATCTTGTTTGGTTGTGTCATATACCTTCGTCATCCATTCACGTCCCATAATACTGAATTTGGTATATGTGACGCTAGCGAAATGGCCGCGAGGGCATCATGAGCGTGGCATGTAGTGATGTTCTTACATGACACGCATCTCATGATTATCATGTTTGCACCAGTCATATAACTTCGTCATCCAATGACGTTACATAACACCCAATTTAGTATATTGTGAGGCTAGCGAAAGGACCGCGAGCGCACCATGAGCGTCGCGTGTAGTCATGACTTACATGACATGCACATTATTATTTCCACGTTAGGGTCTGTCCTTTATGTTCGCCATGAAGTCATGTCATATCATACCAGTTTTTGCAATACGTCATGTGAACGAAACCACATCAAGAGCAGCGAGACCGTGAAATGTAAATCATGACAATCGCGATTTTCATGTTATGACTAGTCACTTATGTTCGTCATACCGTCATGTTATTTCATGTAAATTTTGGTATGGATACCATTATCAAAACGGCCAGGAGATTTAAAAGTCGTAGGCGGCTAAAGATAGATAGATAGATAGATAGATAGATAGATAGATAGATAGATAGATAGATAGATAGATAGATAGATAGATAGATAGATAGATAGATAGATAGATAGATAGACAGACAGATAGATAGATAGATAGATAGATAGATAGATAGATAGATAGATAGATAGATAGATAGATAGATAGATAGATAGATAGATAGATAGATAGATAGATAGATAGATAGATAGATAGATAGATAGATAGATAGATAGATAGATAGATAGATAGATAGATAGATAGATAGATAGATAGATAGATAGATAGATAGATAGATAGATAGATAGATAGATAGATAGATAGATAGATAGATAGATAGATAGATAGATAGATAGATAGATAGATAGATAGATAGATAGATGGATGGATGGATGGATGGATGGATGGATGGATGGATGGATGGATGGATGGATGGATGGATGGATGGATGGATGGATGGATGGATGGATGGATGGATGGATGGATGGATAGATAGATAGATAGATAGATAGATAGATAGATAGATAGATAGATAGATAGATAGATAGATAGATAGATAGATAGATAGATAGATAGATAGATAGATAGATAGATAGATACGCTGAAAGTCTCTGAAGTTCGCTAACAAATGCTTCGCATTAAATTAACTACGCAATGCTCAAGCTAGGATAGTAGAAACGAGAGATAATGGCCGAGACTTTCGGGTTACATCCTCGGGCGGTGACTATCGCGCTCCACCCACTCTGTCACCAACGCGAATATGGAGAGTACTGATGGCCCAGACTCGAATCTTAGTTCACCGAGCTTCTCTCACATAGAAACGTGTTTAGCTCGCGCGCGCGTTTTTGAGCGTGTCCGTGCGCGTGCGCGGTGGATGGGGAGTGGTATATGTTGCTGGGGCCTCGTAGTAATAATAATATATTTGGCGTTTTACGTCCCAAAACTAGTACATGATTGTGACACACGATGTAATGGAGGGTTAGACCACCTGGTGTTCTTTAACGGGCGTGACATCACACAGTACAAGGGCCTCCACCAAAACGCGACCACCAAGGCCGGGATAGAACCCGAAGCCATCGGATCAGCAGCCGAGCACCGTAATTACTGATCCACCGAGGTGGACGCTTAGCGCTTGCGCAGGCCTCTATATGAGCTATATACGTAAATGAGCATGAATGTGTCCATGTTTACGTATGCGCGTATATGTTACTGCGTGTGTCTAAAATTTGAGCAGTGGTTGACGAAATAGACAATTCCTACCTTCGCATGCATTTGGACAGGATCTACAGAATCAGCCTTCCTGTACATAACTTCATCTTGGTAATGTTCACATTTCTTTTGCCACTCCCATAGTACTGAACCTCTTACCTTATCGCTAATTTATCCGAGCAGTTCCTAGCAACGCATCCTCGATTCCTGCGGCGTATCCGTGAATGCCTCGTTGAGTTCTCGCCCGCGATTATTGAAGCATGCGGCTCCGGCTGACAGCGTTTCTCACGCCGTGCGACAAGCGCTTTCGTCCGACCACTTTGACGCGTCTCATGCGAAGACACACGAAGAGGTTAAAAAATCGATATGGCCGTGGTTACGGTCACTGGAGTATATAAGATAGCTTTCAATGCATGCAACTTACTCTATCTCCTGGCACACGTCGTGGATTTAACCCATGGCCGTGTAACTGGAAAAAGTCATCGCTGAAGACAAATGGCCTGTTGTTGTCATGAAAGCTTCGCTTGCGCCGGTACCCACACTTAGTATACGACCCGACGTAATGCTTGATTTCTCGAAAAAAGATTGATCATGTACTTGCGCCGCTGAAATTTCACTATGTCAAGGACCACCATAATTTTGAATTGAGTGACTAAAAGCATGCACTGATTTCTAGGTAAGGTAAAATATGACGTAACGATATACCGTAGTACGTGCCATTGAGAGCCTATGGACCTCTTGTAATGGGCGTGAGCTCCGAGGATTTTAGAACAATATACCTTCGCGAGTTAGCGATGAGCGTTCAGAGAAAAAAAAAACACACAGCATATCGATGGAGTGAATGATGATGAGTGGGGCGAAGCGTTCGTCCGTTCATCCGTCCGTGTGTCCATCTGTTCTTGTATGCGTCCATGCGTCCAATCGCGTTGGAGAATGCAGACGGCGCCCGGGTAACACCGATGAGACGCGAGCCAAGGAAGCCGAGCGCAAGCGTCCTAAACGCGCCCTCCACTCTGCTCCGTTCATGCTCTACCAACGATCCGCCGCATACGACGACTATCCAGAAGACTGAGGGTCTGAGAGAGGCATCCAGAGAACACATACCAGTTTGAGGCACTTGTTAGCAAAGCGCGCGCAGCAGTCAATCGAAGCCAACCTGATTATCTCCGTCTCCCTCCTTTCTCTTTCGGCCTTTCGTTCTCTCTGTTTATCTCTCTCTCTCTCTTTCTATCATGCTATAGTTTACTCTCTTCTTTGCTCCTTACCCTCGCTAACGTTTCCAGTTTTTTTTTTTTTTCAATTAGACGCGAGGGCGACCACTGGAGAGTCGCTGTGACGTAGTAAATGACACCCAAGACAGCTTAATTACTCGCTGCTACAGCATGCTTTACTCCGAAAGGTTGGACGTATTAGAGTGAGCCCAGAATGAATGAGTCACTGCGACGCATCGAGGCTGCGAGATTCTTCACCATGCAGTAAAGCTGAAATCGGTAAAACAACCCAGCGTCCATATCATGCGTGTACACGCACTTCCACGAACAATTTGTGTACGTGTTTGAGGTAACATTTCGATTGAGTACGAAGTGGAACTTGCCGAGTCTGTATGCATGAGAACTTACGACCATTGTTTACGTGCTGCTATGTTACTAGCAGGCAAAGGAGGAGTACCTGTTCCGCCCTCGCCGTCATGGCTATATGAGCGGCGCTGAATAACACTGCCAGGTTTACATGCACTGATTTACGCGGTAAAGTGCAAGGGAAGACGACCACCGCCTTAGCTCAATTGGTAGAGCATCGAAAGCGTTACTTGAAGGTTGCAAGTTTTGTCCCTGCCCCCGGCAAGATGTCTTTTCGTCCAATTTAATTATTCACATTTTTATCATAATTACTAAAGAACCACGTCTCCTATTCTTTTCTTGGTTGAATTACCTAATAATTCTCATCATTATCACATGTAGCAAAGAGAAACGAGCCCTTTCACATGTGCTGGTATATACGTTAAGGTCACCGTCATCAAATACGCGAGAGGTGCGTGACGTCACGTAAATATACAATTGCCATGGCAAAGGGCATTTGTGCGAATTCTCACTGGGTGTAACATCGATGGCGATGGGTGGAGCGTGCGTTTTTTTCTTGGGTTGTGAAACGGCCAAATCCTTTTGAAAAATACTGCATCCGCCCCTATAGGTGCCAATGTATACCAAAGGACAGCCGGATCTCGCCAGACAAGCATTCATCGTGTCAGTGGCAGAAACGGTAGCGTCAGTGCCTCATCTGATTTCGGCTTCCAATGTGGCGGTTCCATCATTGCCTAGCGAGGTGCGACCCAGCTATACCAGCTTTTGGTTGCGCATTTCCGTGACCTCCAAACACCATCCTTCATGCTGCTCGCAAAGAGGAAGACGTGATCGGTGGCTGACGTTTAATAAACGAGAAGATGCTGCGGCGTTCTCTCAGCGCTGCCGACAACAAACCGTTCCAGCGCGAGGCTGGCGAAGCTGCCGCGATTCACCGAAAGAAGTGCCCAGAGTTGGCTCAGCCTGCAGCACGCAAGTGCTACCGTGAACCTTCAATTTCGCAGCACAATTGGACAGACGTGCGGTCGGGCCCGAACTTGAGTATACACATATGCCTGGTTAATCTGGAATCTTGACCTGCTGAAACAAACAAGCGTTTTGAAATGCCGCCAAGAATCAAAGCACCCTGCTCATTCTTTCTCGTAGTAATTGCTGCTATAGCGTCTCTGCGATAAACCTATAACACGCGGCTTTTGGAGAACTCGCTCCACATCGCAAGCGTTCTCGACTGTACATGTTTCGTAAAACACTTTACTTCGACCGTAGTTTAAGGATGGGTTTGTCCATAAGCCACCGTAAAAGTCATGTCACGTTGATCTTTTCTGTATAGTTGGTATACCTATTCGCCGTGCGAAAATTTGCTGAGATCCATTTACTCCTTGAACCTCGAAATACCGAAATAAACTCCCTCCTTCCATCACTCACATCATTCTAACCCCAATGGTTTCAATACAGTCTGCTTATACATATCTGCTTTTGCACTAACTCTCCGTCATGCATTCCGGCAATGGAGAGTGCTAAAAAAAAAGAAATGAAACATATACACCGAACATGTGCAAGGACACAATCAGGGGGAGGCGCTGTAATAGATACGATTGTACTTACGGTGAAGTTAATACTATTTTCGTTAGTCGCCAGCACCCGAACGGGTTTGCGTGTATTGTGTAAAATATCAAGAGGTACTAAAGAAAAAAAAATAAGCGTCGAATCTATAAGTGGTACACACAAAATATATTTGAACAGCATTCCATACTCATACAAACAAGAAATGACAATAAAGTACAACCTGGGCGATAAAGAAAGTAACTGCTTATTGTTACATCATACAAATATTATTTTTTAAATACCGAGAAAACGGAAGAGTCTATAGTAACGAACAAAAATATTTACGCCCTACAACATATCAATGATAACGAAAATTTTGATAGAGTGATGCACTTGTAGCATAAATTTACATGTGAGATACCGAATTCGCCGTAAAGAGGGCACACTATACAAATCTCGCAAACGATAGAAAAGCTTATATAAATAGTTAGAATGCCGTAGAATTAAAGTAAGAGAAAAGAGAGTGTGGTATTTATGAAAACGTAGGATATGAAACGTGAACGAATGGCTCTTCTGGAAGAAACAATAGTGAGGACAACTTCAATAAACGCGTTTCTTTTATTTTCTTTTTCTTTTTTCGTGATGACAGTACGTGTGCTATGACAGCCGATGGGAACTCGTTTTCCTGCACTGGTCCGAGTGAAGGGTCCTGCTATGTAGAGCGTGCAGCAGGGGGGTCGGCATGTGGTAAAAGCGGACCGCATCGGCACAGCATACGCCGGGACGGAACCTCTTTCGGCGATAGAAAGTTCGTCGCTGCGGTTACACTTTTCGTGTTCGTTAACTGCAATGGTGCACGAGGAGAGGTGAATCGGGAGAGGTGGACGCGCTGACCGAAACTGATTTATGGCATTGAGTGAGCGGCGCGTGAGGAACGCGCATTCCTTGTGTGTGTGTGTGTGTGTGTGTGTGTGTGTGTGTGTGTGTGTGTGTGTGTGTGTGTGTGTGTGTGTGTGTGTGCGTGTGTGTGTGCGTGTGCGTGTGCGTGTGCGCGCGTGCGTGCGTGCGTTTGTGTGTGTGTGTGCGCGCGTGTGTGTGTGTGTGTGTGTGTGTGTGTGACGTCATTTAGTAAGCAATTGTGCAAGCCCAAACTGAACAGACTTAGACTGCAAATTCTACTAATCATGCAAACAAGAGAAACCCAACGCTAAGGCGTAAAAAAAGATCGTAGTTTTCCTTAGCGCTCAATGAAATAGTAACAATCTGTAATGTTCTAACTTTTTTTGGATCTAACATCACGTAACAGTGGGTCAAACAGATTAAAGATGACATCAAATCCGTCTCCTCCACCATTACCACAGATTTTCCGGTTGAAAGAATGGATAGCTGGTTCGCTCATCTTCTTCAGGCAAAGCAAGCACTACTGAACCGTTGGAAGGGTCAGCGCCTGAACCGAAGACTGAGGAAGAAGATAGCTGAGGTAAACAGATCAGTCGAGAAACATTGTCGCGCACTATCGAGGCAGCAATGAACGAAATCTGCAACTCCGTCGATGGTCAGATGCGCAGTGGCAAGACATGGAATATGTTAAAGCATCTCCTCAACGAAAACACCACCAAAACAAATCAAAAGCATGTTATCGCTCGAATTTTCCATAAAGAGATAGGGTGCACTACAGAACAGCAAGTTGTGCAGCGGCTCGTGCATAAGTACCTCCCAATCGAAAGAGGATTGGCACCACCAAGTAGACAGTACCAGGACACGCCAAATCCAGGTCTTGAGGGTGACTTTAACATCGAGGAGATCAGAAGAGCCTTGCATGATCTCAACGGCAGGTCGGCCCCTGGCCCGGACGGTATATCAAACAAGGCCCTTCGTAACCTTGATGACGATTCAATTGAAACCCTGAAGGATATGATCAATTCAGCATGGAAAGAAGGCAGGGTGCCAGAGCAGTGGAAGCTGGCCAGCACGATCCTTATTCCTAAGCCAGAAAAGCCCCCTAACTTGGACAACATGAGGCCAATATCCTTGACATCATGTATCGGCAAGGTTGCAGAACATGCCATACTGCACAGAATAAACAAGTACTTGGAAGATAACGACATATATACACACAATATGGTTGGATTCAGGGCAGGGCTATCCACACAAGATGCATTGAAGCTTATCAAACACCAGGTCATCGACAATGAAACCAGAGACGTGAGAGCCATTCTGTGCTTAGATCTAGAAAAAGCGTTTGACAACATCCACCACTCATTCATACTCGAAGCAATTTCCAAGCTTGGTCTAGGGAAAGCCTTCTATGACTACGTATAGTCCTTTCTTACAGATCGGAAAGCCGTGATGAAGATTGCAGATATCGAGACCGCAGCAATCGAACTAGAAGCAAGGGGCACGCCGCAAGGGGCAGCGATTTCATCAATGCTGTTCAACATTGCCACGATTGGACTGTCAAAGAAATTATCGAGCATTGAAGGATTGAAGCACAGCATCTACGCAGATGACATTACCATCTGGTGCACAGGTGGAAGCGAGGGGCAGATTGAGAGCGCTCTGCAAGAGGCGATTGACACCGTAGAAGAGTACCTTCACCCTTCAGGGCTCAAGTGCTCCTCGAGTAAGCCAGAACTTTTGCTTTATCGGACTGCACGCCAGGGACCGAAGCCCAGGGGATGGAAGCCGTTAAACCAGATAGACATCCACCTCCATACAAAGCAAGGGGATGCCATCCAGAGGGTCGACTCCATCAAAGTCCTGGGCATGCTGATAGAGTGTACCGGCGCCAACAGCAAATCTATAGCCAAGTTAACTCGGAAAACAGACAGTGCGGTGCACCTCATACGCAGAGTGGCCAACAAAAGAAATGGGATCAAGGAAGACAACCTCACCAGGTTGATGCATGCGTTCGTTCTAAGCCACTTCACGTACGAGGCAGCAATGCACAACTGGTCAAGAGCAGAGTCCGAGACACTGAATGTGCTCCTCAGGAAAGTTATCAAGAAGGTCCTGGGCCTACCCATACATACCAGCACCGAGCGTCTGCTTGAGCTTGGCATACACAACACGCTCGAAGAAATAGCAGAAGCCCAAGAGAGAGCACAGTTTGCAAGGTTATCTACAACAAGGTCGGGGAGAATGATCCTGCAGGAGCTGGGCCAACACCCAATAGCAATCGGACGCAATTACAATGATATCTCTGACAACCTCAGGGAGACTATCACGGTATCTCCTATACCAAGAAACATGCATCCAGAACACAACGTCGGAAGAAGAGTAGCGAGGGCCAGGACTTTACTTCGTCAAGTCTCAAACGAGGAACGAGGGGTCGTATTTGTTGGTGCGGCTTCCTACGTCAATGGGAAAGCGTTTGTGGCAGTGGTGGTCGATGGGGCTGGCCATGTCGTCAACTCAGCGACGGTCAGGACGAAAGACTCAATCATTGCGGAACAGGTGGCCATCGCCTTAGCACTCAAGATGGATAACATTGAAGTGGTCTACAGTGATTCCATGGCAGCACTACGGGCGTTCGCCAAGGGGACGGTCTCTGAACAAACACTGAGAATACTGCAAGGCAAGAACATAACACATCATCTTCTGAGTTGGTTTCCAGCTCACCTTGGACAAATCAACGATTCCCCTCCCAATCTCAATAAAGCAGCACACGAGGCGGCACGAGAAGCCTCCAACCGCGCCTCCCCGGGGATGCGTTCTACCGGTGAAGGGGATAACTGGGAAATTCTTACAACATATAACGAGCTCACTAAACATTTCTACCTGTCTAGAAGGATTTTCTCTCCACCTCACAAAAATCTATAACCAGGCCCCAAGCACTTACATTAAGGCTTTTGCAAACGCGGATGTACCCTACTTTGAAAATGTTACACATCATGTACCCGGACCTATACCCAAGTAATTTTTGTCCACATTGTGGGGAAATAGCTTCATTAGAACACATGCTCTGGCAGTGCACCAAATTCGCTCATTTATTGAACATCACCTCTGCCAGATGGGAGGCGGCAATCCGCAGCTCGTCTTTGGCTGATCAGCTCTGGGCTGTCCGCCAAGCCCGCGAAGCGGCTGAGGAGCTTGGCATCTCAGTCCCCGCGTGGGAGCTGCCCGCAACACAGTGATCTGTGTTTTGGAGGACCAAATAAAAGTTTATCCAATCCAATCCAATCACGTAACTCTACAAAACCCTGGTGAAAGGGAATTCGGTCACTGCAGGTGGCCGCACCCTAATGATCAAAGTTCGCAGTTGCTTCTCGAGGAACGCAGCCCATCCCCATCCCCCTTTCTTCACGTCCCTTCATGCTCCTTATGAAATACGGGTGGGTTGTTTCTTGTATGCACGATAAGTACTTCACGGCAGGCATTGCAAGCGGGGTGATGTTTATCACTTATCACATGCGCCCTCCGTACGACTAAGGTGGCCTGCTCGTTTCAGCTCTGCTCCAGCCACGTTCGTCGCCATAGCGCTCGTGAACTTTCGCTTTTAGGTAGAACACGCGATGCGCCTGGTGCTGTCATCGATTTGGACTTAGTACGGAATATAACGGGGACGGCGACGAAAAAAAAACCTTCTAAAGTGTCCGTATAATTTTTATTGCATTGAACAAAAAAAATTAATTTTCGCGTCGTATATTGCACGCTTTTTTTTCTTTTTTTACTCATCATCTTAGCAGTCAGTTTTTATTGTTACCGTAAACTATACGATTCAAACTTGTGTAGCATACTGCAACGATGTTTCCAACATATTTATTTATTTATTTGAATAAAAAAGATGGATCTCGAAATACTATAGAAAAAAATAACAGCATATCCATGGAGTGAATGAGGATGGTGAGGCGAAGCTTCGGAGGGTTTATCGGTAAACCATGAATCGTCCGACCGTCCTTCCGTCCGTCTGTGAGCATCCATGCATCCGTCTGTCCATCCGTTCGTTTCGCACCAGCTGAGTGAGTCATGAAACTAGGCGGACATGTACCAAAAAAAGACACAAAGGATGAACAGACCCACGGCTTTATGCTTCGCCCCCCCCCCCCCCCCAAGAAAAAAAATGAAGGATGCTTGAGCTTCGCCTTCAAGAGTAGGTCGCTACAGCGTAATCAGGTCTCGTGCACATCGCCTACAGAACTGCTTCACCTGCTTTGATTTTCGGTGCATGCCTCGACCCCACCGTAGGAAAATTAACGACTGTGTGCGTAAGATTGGCAGCTTCGAAGTATCACAGAATGCCTATTGCAAGCACAGTTGTTAACTGAGTGCTCACAATATGCCACAATTATTTATTTCGCGTAGGGCCCACTAAGCAATTTCAGAGCAACGCACCAACTTACGCAGCTGTTCACTTTGTTGATGATTCTGCTGCTGATGATCAAGTATGGTTCAGCGCTTTGTAATGGGTGGACCTTTAAAACATTCACTCGTTGCTGAATTGGCATCTTTTGACGCCTGGCGCGATTTCACGCTTTTGACACGCAATATATGACGCGCTAAGTAGACTGCTTCCACTGCATGACATTTATATAGTGTTAATTTTTTTTACCAAAGCAGTGTAACCATATCTCGTTGCTCTGTCTGTGGAATAACACCTGCTTGCCATGCCGACGGCATGAATTCAATCCCCACGCGCACCCGAAAATTATTATTATTAATTATTTTATTTGCATAATTCTCGATTTTTCGGCCATGGACAAGACGATAATTTTTCGCTCACAGCCAACGGCACTAACGCCGATAACGACGCCGGAATTCTTGCGAATAGCTATCGAGTTAAAGCTACCAGTGAGGTAACTCAATTACTACAGTAACATGGCCACGAAACACATTTTTTATCACCAAGGGAGTTTATTTGGGAAAAAAAGGAAAGCACTTTAATCGAATTGAGTTAGCCAAACTCGGATAACGTCGCGATGCGGATGCATCTTTGCTGGCCGTACTCAGCGGACGCCCCTTTAAAAAGTCAACGCTTACGCCGTTCGTGACCGGGAAATGCTGGGACCATGGTGATAACGCAAGGAAAGGACGCAAAGGTAGATGACGATTATATTTGTGCGGCAGAATGCTCCCCAAATGCTCTACTTTTTCTTATAGAGTGCAGTTTATCGAGCGACACCAACGGTGCGGCTGCCGCATTTGCCTGCATGTTGTAAAGATGATAAGTACGCATACGTTGCAATATAGATTACAGAATTTGGACATATCGGTTGACTACACACCCGAAACGGGCGTCGATTAAAACTTGTATAGTTTGTCGAGTCGAATAACGCACTGTGCAAACCTTTCGATGGAAAAAAAACGCTTTTCTGTTATACTGTCGACGATGATTATTTTCAATTCAAGAGAATGCCCTAACGTTTTTAGAGGCTTGATTTGATAAATTATATTTACTTTAAAACGTACTTTTTTTCCTGTGGGTGTATATTTAATGTGATAGCGTCAATAGTATTATATGGCCTTTAACTTCTCAAAACAGTGATATGATTATGAAAGACGCCATAGTGGAGGTGTCCAAAAATTTTGACCATCCATTGTGTTAATTACCACGCACTGATATGTCACAGCACAGGGCTTCTACCACGCGCTCTACCTCCACCGAAAGGCGACTGCCGCAACCGGAATCTAACCTGTGACCTTCACCATCAGAAGCCGAGCACCATAGCCACATGCTCCATAGCGACGGACAATGCGATTCAATGAGCCCGTGGGATGGCGTTTTCGGCGTCGTTGTACGTGAGCGAAAAATCGACGTTGTCCTCGAGCACAAAATCGCCATTGATGAACGTAAAAACCATATCTATTACTTAAACTGGAGGTTCGAGCATGAATCGAATCAGGGCTGCTGCGCGGAAGAAAAGGATTCCGTCACAAAACCACGCCTGCGCTTGAAACTGCACTAAAAATAATAAGCAAATAAATGATAACTATACAGGCTACATGTAGTGTCAAGAGCCTATAGGTAAAAATAATAATAATAATGTTGCATGTCAGAAACGTTGAGTCGTACCAGGCGTACACACTATATGCATGTGGACAGCTCGACTAGTTGGTGGTTTAAGGGTAAACCCATCACAAAGCGCTGAAGCATAATTGATCACCGTTCTCAGCAACAGCAACAGTGCGCAGCTGCAGTAGGTGTTGCTTTGTAGACTGGGTACTTCGCCAATCCACAAAATGATCAAATACGACGTATAGGGAGCGCTTCACAACCGTACTTGCTAGAGTTACCGTTTATGCTACATTTAAGTAACATTTACTCCCGTACAAAGGTATGCTACCGTACAAAGTCACTGCATATGCTTCCATTTGGAGAAATCACATTTTGAGAGAAATAAGAGTAAAATAAGTTTTCCAAACATGCCCTTTTTGGTTTGAAGGCAGTTATGAAAAAAAGAAACATAACTATTCTGAAGTCTTGGAAGTCTTGGTTGCGACAGCGTTTAATTGAGGAAAGACCTCGCAAAACGAACGGGCAGAGCCAGTACACAGACGATGACGATGATGATGACCCAGAGTGGCAATGAGGACAAAGAGACAAGCGGATGATGGTGATTGTGATCATGCAGGGAGGAGGACGATGTAAGTAACAAATGCCCACACTAATTCCCCCCACTTGGAAGCGGACACCCTGGCCGCCGTAAGTCAAAGTGACGGGGAACGTCGCGTGAAAGGTTTCATGCGACAAACGTGGACAATCTCTGTGCTGCGGTAGCGGCGGTCTGTTGGGGCGACGAGTGGTGTCACACGATAATTAACCGGCGAAGTCTGTTCTAAAACAATGTATGGCCCGATGAAGCGTGGTTGGAATTTGTCACAGAAACCAGGAGTGCGAATAGGTGTCAAAAGCAGCACCTCGTCACCTAGTTGGAAAGACACAACGCGGTGGCATTCGTCATAGATGATCTTCCGCTCGTGCTGTCTCGCTTCAGTATTGATGCGAGCCTGATGGCGAGACTGGGCTAGGCGGGAAATGTATTCTTCGCTAGAAGACTGACATGAATTCCCATGGCTGCTAAAGAAGGAGACGTCGAGAAAGGTAGTCGGGGTGCGTCCGTACACGAGGTAAAACGGTGAGTAGCAAGTTGTTCGCTGAACGGCGGTGTTGTAAGCGAATGTCAGGAATGATAAAAGAGTATCCCAGTTTTTGTGGTCGGGTTGGTCGTAAACGGCTATCATGTCTGCAAGGGTTCGGTGAAATCTTTCTGTGAGACCATTTGTCTGAGGGTGGTAGCTTGAAGCTGTCTTGTGAGTAGTTCCAGAAGCGCGCAGTACTTCTCTTACCATTTGTGACAGGCACACTTTGCCTCGATCACTAAGCAGTACACGAGGAGCCCCATGGCGCAGGATTATGGCGTGAAGAATAAAGTCTGCAACTTCCACAGCTGAGCCTGTAATAATAGAGGAAGTCTCAGCGTAGCGTGTCAGGTGGTCAACGGCGGTCACTATCCATCGTTTGCCAGCAGATGTGACGGGGAGAGGCCCATAAAGATCAACACCTACAACCTCGAAAGGCATTGAAGGGTACGGAAGTGGCTGTAGAGGTCTGGCAGGTGCAGATGTGGGGAGTTTACGACGCTGGCATGGGTAGCAGGAACCGACGTACCGAGCTACACTAGAAGAAAGGCCAGGTCAGTAATAAGGACATCGAATGCGGTCAAGAGTTTTTTTTCAAAACCAAGATGACCACCAGTCAAGTCGTCGTGGAAGGCTTCGAGCACCTGAAGTCGAAGAAAGCGTGGCAGTACAGGAACCCAGCGCTGACCGTTAGGGTGGTAGACGTGGCGGTAGAGAACCCCATTGTCCAGTTTAGAGTGCAGGAGTTGACGACGGAGTCGCGCGTTTGGTGGATGGGAAACTCCCGCAAGGTGGTCCATCATGCGTCTGCAGTATGAATCAGAGCGCTGGCGGGAAATAAATGTTGGCTCGTCGTCTGAAAAGGGTTGCGTTATTGATACGAGCGTATGAACTTTGGTAGATGTGGCGGTTGAGTTCTCACCAACGCTCATATGGGTAGTTGGAAGCGGGCAACGAGATAAAGCATCGGCGTCTTGATGTTTTCTGCCTGACTTGTAAGTTATGTCAAAGTCGTACTACTGCAAGCGTAGTATCCACCGACCCAAGCGTCCGGACAAGTTCTTCAGTGTAGAAAGCCAGCATAAGGCATGGTGGTCCGTAACGATTGTGAAGTGACGGCCATGGAGATAGGGACGGAACTTCTGGACCGACCAAACCACAGCCAAACACTCTTGCTCAGTTATAGTGTAGTTCTTTTCAGCAGGGGTCAGTACGCGACTGGCATATGCAACAACTTTCTCTAGGGAAGACTTGTCGCGTTGTAGAAGAACGGCTCCTATACCAAGGCCGCTAGCGTCGGTATGAAAAATAGTCGGTGCGGCTTCGTCAAAGTGGCAGAGCAGAGGTTCAGACGTGAGTGCCCGCTTCAACAGCTCGAATGTCATTTGACATTCTTGAGAGCACAGAAAGGGGATGTTCGAAGCGAGTAGTTGGTGTAATGGAGCAGCAATAGAAGCGAAGTTCTGGATAAACCAGCGAGAATAGGAGGCGAGGCCAAGGAAACTGCGAAGCTCCTTTGGTTTTTCGGGACGCGGAAAGTAAAGGGCTGCAGAAATCTTGTCAGGGTCGGGCGGGATGCCATCTTTGCTAACGACATGTCCTAAGACCTTGATAGATTTGCTAGCGAAAGAGCATTTCTTAGTGTTTATTTGAAGCCCAGCGCCGGCAAGGCACGTCAGAACTTGATCCAGTCGTTCTAGGTGCTCAGGAAACGTTGACGAAAAGATAATAATGTCGTCCAGGTAGCAAAGGCAACTTTTCCATTTCAGGCCGCGCAGCACGGTATCTATCATGCGCTCAAAAGTCACAGGTACGTTGCAGAGCCCGAAAGGCATCACGTTGAATTCATATAGCCCGTCGGGGGTTGCAAACGCCGTTTTCTCCTTATCGTCTTCATGCATGGGGATCTGCCAGTACCCAAAACGCAAGTCGATGCTTGCGAAAAATTCCGCGCCTTGTAGGGAATCAAGGGCGTCGTCAATGCGTGGCATAGGGTACACGTCCTTGCGTGTGATCTTATTGAGCGCCCGGTAGTCCACGAAAAACGCACAGAGCCATCCTTTTTGCGGACCAAAACAATGGGAGACGACCAAGGGCTAGATGAGGGACGGATGATTTCCCGTTTAAGCATGTCCGCAACGTTTTCTTCTATAATTTTTCTTTCAGCTAGAGACACGCGGTAGGGTCGGCGGTATACGATAGATGTCCCAACAGTTTGAATTCGATGTGTTGTAGTATTAGTGCGCCCCAGCTTAGACGAGCAAAAACCGAAAGAATTTGCATGTTTCTGTAACAATGCAAGCAGCTGCTGCCTCTGTGAATATGTCAATTCGCTGCTGATAGCGGTGGTAAAGGCGGAGGAAGAAACATGCTCACCGAGCGAAGATTCTTTGGATGCGATGGCCTGAAGTGGCGTGACAAATACAGGCTCGAAGTCGGCAACACGGGCCACAGTAGTGCCCTGTGGCAGTAAGATCTTCTCCGGTGTAGAGTTGACAGCGGTGACAAGTGCAGAGCCATTGCAAAAACGAACGACACTGGACGGAAGGACTATACCTTTACGAACGCAAAGTGGTGACGGTGAGACCAATACATCACCGTGATAGATGTCATTGGACGTAATGCTGACAATTTGCTCTTGTAGTGGAGACAGTTCAATGTCTTTCGCAGCGACCAGACGAAGTGGCTTGTGATTATCGTCGTCAAGCATGTAGTCGGTGTCAGCGAGGTGAACGACGCGTTGTCCACAACAAATCGCCGTGGAAGCGGATGATAGAAAATCCCACCCTAAAATTAGTTGGTGAGAGCAGCGGGACAGGACAGCAAACTGGACATGATGGCGGATGCCGTTGATGAAACCACGCACAGTACAAAACGCGGAAGGGCGAATACCGTTCCCCTGGGCAGCAACTAACGTGGGGCCATAGTAAAGCGTCATTACTTTCCTTAAATGTTCGCACAAATCAGCACGTATCACAGACAATGTCGCACCCGTGTCCACCAAAGCATCGACTCGCACTCCTTCCACTTCCACCGAAAGCGTATTACACGGGCCTGATGGAGGAATTTCAGTTCTAATTCCGAATGCAGTTTTTCCTCCACAAACTGCATCACTTAGTTTCCCGAATGAATATCAGATGAGAATGAGGCGGGCCGAAGTGGAGAGGTGGAACGGCGGAAGGGCGAAGGCGAGCGGCGTCTCGTGTTTCGGCTGTTTCGTGGTGCAGTCGATGCCGGAGGAGATGGTGACCGATGCGGGGGAGACGAATAACGCCGACCTTGATAAGACGCCCCAGTGTACGAATCCCGTTCGCGCACGTCGTTGCGACGCTCATCTTGCTGGCGCTTTCGGCAGAAACGAGATATGTGGCCGCGATAGCCACAGTAGTAGCATACAGGGCGAGACAAGGGCCACTGTGGGGAATAGAAGGAATTCGGGGCACCTGAAGATAGCGCAGTCAGGTGGGCCGGAGGGTCAGGGAGCACAGAATGGTAGTTTACCGGGGGTAGTAGTGGTTAGAATGAAGAGGGAAAAGGCACCTAATTTCTGTCTGCCTACAGGCGACACGGCGCAGTGCCTTATAGGGGTGGGGGGAAGGAGGGATAAAAAGAATAGAAAGAAAATAGACGAAGAAGTAGACAGGCAAGCGACGGAAAAAAGAAGGAGATAGGAAAGTGGGGATCCGGTCGAAGCAGTCCAAGGGCGGGGCGCCACAATGCGATAGCTGCACGGCGTCAGGAGACCGCGGAGGGCGAACCAGTCGGCTGGAGCTACGCTGGCGTCGGAGATCGCGAGGGCACAACCGTGCAGCTTGAAATCCTGCGAGCGAATCCTTTACCGGGGTAGCGGCAGCAACTGATGCGTAGGATGGACGCAGCAATGTCGCGTGGGCGTCGCTGGGAGGCACGGCAGCAACTTCAGGGTACGTGGGTATGGGGCGTGAAGCAGGTGGCTGTACGGGTGCAACGCCGGTCAGCGATGTAAGTTCCTCCCGGACGATGTCACGCAAGGGCAATCCCGAAGACTGTATAGGACGTGGTGTAGGAGGTGTGAAGCCCATAAACCGCAATTCTTCACGTATAATGTCCCGGATGAGGTCACGCAGGTGGCCATGAGACGTAGAGTGGTGGTCTTCACTGTCCGGTTGGAGGCGAACAGAGTCCAGCGTATCAAGGCGCTGGCATGTCGTCACGACATCCGCGATGGTAGCTGGGTTTTGCACAGTAAGTGCATTAAAGGCAACAGGCCCAATGCCTTTCAATATGTGGTGCACTTTGTCCGATTCCGGCATGGATTGATTGACACGCCGGCACAGTGCGAGGACATCCTCGATGTCTACACTATTGACGGAAACCAGAGAGAGATGCAACTTTTTCTTCACCACAACTCCAATGTCTTTACTTTCTCAAATTATTAAAAATTTATATTTAAAAAAATCGTTTATTAAAAAAAGCTTTATATTAAAAAATGTGGCGATATGTTTCAGTTAGGTGCCTATTAAAAATCCAGAGGAGGAAATTTAATATGGGGTCCACTCCTATGGCTCACAACCATTCCGCGGTGTGAACATGTAAAATCCAATGGTTTGGAAGTTCGGTCACCCCTGATCGCCAACAATTCGTAACGCATTGCGCACACACACACACATACACGCACACACGCACACACACACACACACACACACACACACACACACACACACACACACACACACACTTCGCCACCATCTAATTGCGACCGTCGCCGCGGCCGGACCTTAGGCATGACGATAGTTATAGCGCGAGAACAAAACGACAGCGCTCGTGTCCTTCTTGTCTCTGTATCGTCGTTTTGTTCTCGCGCTATAACTATCGTGATTCCATACCAACTAGCCCAAGCTGCCACACGGACCTTAGGGTCAGCAGCCTAACCGCTACACTCCCGTGGCGGATAGCGAACAAATAAAATGGTCGCCGCAAATGTTATTTTCTGCGCAGTCTTTCCGAGCTTTCACTTTCCTTTCTTCAAGCAGGATTCGCGTACCCGTATTCAGAAGTTAGACCAGACTCTAGAAGTTTACAGTAAAAAACTAAATGAATCGGGAGCGTACATCCGAATGTTGTGAAGCATATTCTGTCATCGGCGTAATATTACTGAATATTGTTGGGGTTCATTCTTCTAAAACCGCCACGTGAATATGAGAGACGCCGTAATAGAGGGCTCCGGAAATTTCGACCGCCTGGGGTTCTTCAACATGCACCTAAATCTAAAAGCACACGGGCCTCAAGCATTTTCACCTCCATTGAAAACGCGGCCGGGATGTCAGCGGCGCCCGTCCAACTTCCAATCGCGCTCTGACACTTTCCAGGCCATTCAAACAAAACCGAGAGACACTCTACTGTTGCATGATAAGATAAGTATTTGGGAGAAACAGGGCTTTTGTGAAGGATACTTAAGAGGGCCCCCACAGTTATCAAGTCCAGTTGTCAAAGATACTTACAGATTGTTGCAACGGACATTGGCCAGAACGCTGCTCCACACGTTCAAACGCGTCCCCACTTTGACGGCTTCTAGCCGTTGTAATTATTATGACGGCTGGTAACGTAATGTATCATGATTTGAGCTGTGTTGCACGCGCTTCTTCTGAACCAACGCTGGGCGTTATCGTTCCGTGAGTATATATGTTGTATTTGGCCTTCTCTCTTCCACCTACCGAGTGATACTATACCCAAGCCAGACGCATTGTTCTTGCTAACTTCACTGATACAGCATGACATTGGGCTCTCGTCTTCGTGGCCTATACAAACGTGCTCTTGGCAGTGTGGCGCTGCACTGCTACACAACGTACGCATCTTTCGAAAATCGCGTCCTGGACACCGAAGTATAAAGACACTGTTATGAGCACTCGTTTGTAGAATCTAACAGTTAACACCAATCGTTCTTACGACGCGTCTGTATTCGTAGATGCTTCTTGACGTTAAAGCAATGTAATCGGTGGCCCAACATCAACAATAATTTCCGGGGTTTTATGTAGCAAATCACAACGTGAGGTACGCAGTAGCCACTGAAGTGGCTCCGGGTTGCAAAGAACGATATCAATTGAGGGGATGGTTGTTGATGCACTTCGATCTCATCTAAACGCGGCCGCAGTGGCCTGGGTGAGCAGAATTAGTTATAGAACTCTGATGAACGATACAAAAGACGTCTAGCATCGACGGGATAAAGTAGTTAGCAAGATCCACTTGGACCACGGATATATTCTTTGCTTCGCGCGAGCGGGCAGCACCACTTCATTTTAGCTGGACTGGGAAAAAACTTTTTATTGTTGCTTTGGTGGTGGGTCGGCAAGTAAACTAGTTTCGTAGAGCTCCAACGTGTGAAACCTATAAAACTGCTTGGTGTATAGGCATGCGCGCCTCTTTCACCCGTTCCAGCCGGGGAAAATCTCATGACTGAACTTTCCTTTCCTCACGATACGTACGCTGCAATAAATAGCCGTAAGTGAACTGGACATTCTGTCAGATCTGTACATTATTCTTATAAAAAAATAATTAATAGCACTCAACCACCCTGTCCTTCAGTCTTTCTCCTCCTAATAGTGTTGCTGGATCGACTGAAAAAATTGCGTTGGTAAAATATATTTCGCTCTATACGGAAATACACATATAAAGTGAGAAAAAAAAAAAAAAACCAAGACAGCGAATCGTCTCCCGCGGTGATACAGTGCATTATGGTACCCTTGGCTGCCACCCGAACGTTGCCGATTTGATTACGGCCGCGATGGTATCATCTAGGGAGAGGGAGTCGGCAGGATTTTGTCTTGGTCAATTCAAACTTACGTTACACCGCGCCTGCTGGGCGTGGGGGAGAGAGCTGGTATAGAGTTCTTTTCTGCGTAAAAGAGCGCCAGATGATTAAAATTTCTGGAGCATTCCACCACGACGTGCCTCTTATTATATCATGATTTTATTGTGCAAACCGCAGACATGATCGTTATATTAAAGTGAATATTTTGCTGCGTACAATACTGAACTTATGAATTGAAACAGAAAAATTTAAGATTAAGTAACGGACATATTTTCGTTTCCACCGTCTTCAGTTCGGGTCATATCGGTGTTATTTCGACCCGAACACCTAGATCAGCGCCAACATCTTTAGCGAACAGATTCGTTGCTACATAACGTGGTTACGTCAAGGAATTACACTATATAGCCGTTAAAAAAATTACGTCGCATTAGAATCCGCGACTACGGTAAGGGCCAAGCGAGATTATATCAAATCGAATATTATATCGCTTTGCAATAACTTTCATGATCGGCGATTCTTTTTTGCTGCTGATATTGGGTATCTTGCATATCTCAGCTGCTTAACAAGCAGAAACACGTTTTTAGAAGGCATACAGCAGTTTTATACGCGTTTTGATCTCGCTGAAAAAATGAATACACGTGGACGTGGTACACGTGGCTACATCTGGTGTCACTTTTTGCTCTCACTGACGAACAAATGGCGGCGCGTCCTTTCGCACAACTCATTTTCACAGAATGAATATTTCCAGCAGTACGATTACATCGTCCAGACCACCAATAGTGATAACGGCTGGGCAGTGAAAAGTGCACGCGCCCTGAAAGCATGTTTCTGTTTATCTGGCCCAGCGTGTTTCGGCTACGCTAACTGAACTGGTGTCTTCATACCAAATGTGTGGTGCGCGTAAGGATGCTCTGGCAAGGCGTCATTGGGATAACCGTGCTTTTAATAGCGACACAGGTTCGTGTACATCTTATACATTAATTCAAAGCAATCTGTTGAGCAGTGCCACCGAGATATATTAGTGTTCATTGTGTTTACGATTATTTCGTGCTCTTCTTGCCTAAGATCAGTTTATCTATGAAACGTCTAAGCGTGAATAGCAGAACTTGGGATTTTTAGTTGGGCTCGATGTGGCGTCATAAGGAGCGGTATTTTAATTTTGCACATATTATAGCTCAAACCTGCAAAGCGGCGATCGGTTATCAGACAGCGAGCGCGAGTGCAACCGCGTACGCGCGTCCATATGAAACTTCTGGCAAGTCTGGCCACATTGGCTGGCTAACTCGTCTTTCGTGATTCATCGACAGGTGCCGCTGGCGTGGGAGCCGGCGCTGGAAATGCTGTCACACGTGGGGAAGATCTTTACAACCGGCCTTCTACGAGGTGCGCCACCGAGATTGGGGTACAATTCAGCAACGATGGCTTTCTCAACAGTCGAGAGAGGTTGTCCCAACACCATGAGCTACCAGATGTACTTTCGTAAGTCATTACTCGCATGCGATTGCATCGTTTTATCCTTGGTGGGTATTTTACCTGTTTTGATAAAGCTCGCGTCTGGCAAGGCCGTGGGCGATTACTCCACTGTTGAACGTGGAAGTCCGAACTCCGCGAACTACAGCATGTATTTCCGTAAGTTACTACAATTGCATGCGGTCGCTGTTCTTCTACGTTCGTGGTGTCTGATGCTCGATCTCTGTGGCTGTGGCTGGTGATGTTTCTAGAGCTGCTTCGGCTTGGTTTCTCGTCCGGCATAGTTTGCGGCATGTTGCGTTGCGGCTAAGCAAGAGCGAAGCTAGTGGAGAGGAGGTGTGGTGATTAAGTTTCTGAGTTAATTATCATTGTGTATATGCCACATTTGAACTTGCAGATGGAAGGTTGGCGGAGACTGGATAATTATAAGCGAGTGAGACATTACGACTCGGCCATCGCACATTCACTTGTGACCCGAGTTGCTCTAAATTAGACAACAGGTACCGGCGATACCGGTTTGGTTTAAACCGAATCGCGTTATGCGCAATTTTCGCTCGCATTTGTTTGCCTCGCAATAGCTTTCCTGTTGCCTGCAGCACTGTTTTGATCTCTTGGCTGGTGTAGTTCTTGCATGAATTGCGTTTTGTGGCATGTTCTCGTCTTGTAGACATGTTTTGTCGTTGTCGTTGCGTTATTATTATTATTATTATTATTATTATTATTATTATTATTATTATTATTATCGTCGTCATTATTATCTCTCGAGTTCCGGGAGGCGCTGGAGTTCGAGCTGTGCAAGCAATCTGCAATGTGTAGCTCCTTATCGCATGCATCTTGGCATTATGTCGCGTTATCTGGCACGCCTTGAGTGTCTCGCTTTGTTTAAGATCAACCGATGGGACAGTCATCCTACCCCATAAAAGTGGTTTGACCTAAAGCGTCATCCGGTGAAGCGCGATATTACGTCAATGCTACATGGCACCTCCAAAGCTTTAGTGTAAAGAAAATAAATAAATAAGAACACTGTGCTATTCTTGTGCTAACACCGTTCCACGAAAAATCAATGACGCGGGGTCGAAGGATTTATTTCGGGACCTGTAGCGTAGCAACGGCTTTGCGTTATTGACAGTGATATTAGTCCCAGGGAAGTTGAGTTGTTGAGTATATTTAGCTGTAAAGCAATGCTTTACCAAAATAGAAAATAGCTGTGAAGCCATGCTTCAAAGCTTTGCCCGCTTAAGTGCACCTGATCATACACTGAATCCTGCAAATGTTCCTTTTTTTTATGAATGAGCGGTTAATAAACTTTTTTCTTTATTTGGTGGATCTTACTGATATGTGCCTAGCGTGAATTGTACGTACATTGCATGCATTCTACAGGTGGCAGGTTACTTAGCCCAGCTCAGTTTTTATCGCATCTAGTCCTCTCGTGCTTTTTGTCATTTGTTTTTCCCTATTTTGGTATGTTTGAACATTCTGTATCTCATTCTGTGGTTTCATCAGAACATACAGCTGTTGTCTGTCATGTGTTTCCTCAATGTACAGGTGCTGCCTGATCTGTGTGCCTGTTGCTTCTATATTGAAGGCAGTGAAATGGGCATCCTCTCTTTTGATAAGTATCGGGTGCCTGGTCGTAGTGGGATCAAGAAGTCTATGTTTGCCAAAATCTTCAATTAAGCATTATATATGTACTGAAAACCTGCATCATAGTTAGTTATTAGTAGTGTGGGAAAGCACAAGTGAAGAATTACAATGCAGAAACTCAGAAAAAAAAAAAGTTATTTCCTTTCGCTGAACAGTGGAAAGGATCTTCAAAACATCCAGCATTGAACATGAACTTTGAGACATCACAGGAAAAAGGCATTATCTTTGTATATGACCACACCTGTGGAATAACTGATGGGCCGGAAAGGATTCGTACGCGTGTGGTTAAAGTTGGCCTTACCTTTGTGCATAACTAATTGCCTGACTTATCACACATACCATATATTTAATAAGAGTCTCAAAGAACTCCAAATTATTGGTCTCAGTATATTTGTTCTTCTAACCATCATATAAGATTAGAAATAGTCTCCCCAATCATGTGTCGTGCTTGCCATGTCTGGTTTCTTTTCTGTGTGTGTAACTATAAAAGAATGCTGAATTTGTGTGCGTGTTTACAGTTGCTTGTATTTGTGCTACTCTATTAACTAAATTGAAGTCATATTTTCTATGAACTTTTTAACCCTTTATGACAGACATAATGATTGACTGTATATAGATGCGTGAAATTCACTTAATTTTATGCCAAGACTCTGGCTAAAATGTATTTTACAGTAATCAATATAAATTAGACTAATAAATAATTGCCTATTTATTGTACAATCAATCACGCAGTATTTCTTCATAAATGAAATTTAGTGACCCATTCAAATTGCTTGTGATAGTTGTCGCTTCGTAGTGGCCATTCCCAAAAAGGTAAATAGAAAATTTTAAAATTTCTGCTGAAATGCCCCACGTTCAATATCTCGTTAAAAGCGGTACTGCATTCACCAAAGCAATTGTGTGTTGCAAAATATTTGAAGTGATATAAAGAAACATTTGGTAGCTAAAGGTTTAATTTACCATTAAGTCAGTGTTTGTGCTCTTTCCCTTGCCAAGAGTGCACAGAAATAGCAAAAGTAACTCATGCCACGAAACTAAGATGCCATGTCGTAAAGAGTTATTAAGCAAAGGAGCATAAGGTTGTGCAAACAAAGTTAGGCAAGCGATGGGGCTGAGGAGGGCTTTCAATTTAACAGAGGAAGGTACTCCAAAATATTTTAGAACTAGTTGTTAGCACTGCAAAACATTTTTTCCTTGTTAACTTCAGAATAATTAAGGTGTTCTTATACTGAAATAGTTGAGCACCAAATGATGCAGGTTAGTGGGAGTCCTTTTTAAATAAAAAAATTTATATTTTCTGTAAATATGTCATCTTTCAGCCAACAAAATTCAGTTATGAGGCTGCGCGCATCCTGTGTTCTCATCTTGTGTTTGTCCATTTTTCTAGCTCTGCAAATAACATTTCATTTTAAGGTAACTATAATTTATGCTTGGATGCTTAGACATCTAATGGTGACTAATTATGTTACTGGATAGTTCAAACATTTTTTACTGAATTTTAAGCATACTACGTAGGTATTTTGTACGTGGGAGGCTGTAGCTGTCTTTTTTTTTTCTTTTTACGTTATTTGCTGCTGTTTTTACTCATCAAAGTTGTCATTGTTGCTATATTTGCTGCTTTCTTAAAAAATTTTGAGTAGATTTTACTGTATTAGTGGCTCGTACATGTATAGCGCTGTGTCAACAAATTTGTGTTCGGCCTTCTTTTTAGGAAAGGGCGACAAATACATCTCGCCTTTCCATGATATCCCCATGTTTGCGGATGAGGCCAACAACATTTACAACATGGTTGTCGAAGTGCCTCGCTGGACAAATGCGAAGATGGAGGTGTGTGTTTTAGCTGTAGTCTGAGTGTTCCTCGTTCTGGAAACTTCTGCCCTCAGTCGTAGCATGCTACGTACACTTGTAGTGGTAGCATCTGGACACTCCTCACTACTTGCTTATTTGAAATAACTGCCAAGTTAAATGTGCTCAACATGAGTGGTAGCACAGAAGCCAGTGTATAGGAATGGAACGAAAACCAAAAGTGAAAAGACTAAAAACCTATGCTTTTGACCGGACTGAAAACATAACTGAAACATTGTCTATTATTTTGTTCTGGAGTGAAACGGAAATATTTTTCATCATTTTTTGGCTCACATTAAAACTTGGCAATCTGAAACAATCCAGGTCATGGAACATAAGCAATAATACATATCTCAGAGAGCAGTAATAGCGCGTATTTCAGGCAGGAATTCTAGAGTAAAGATGTGTTGAAATTGTGCCAAAAATGAAAACTGGCAACCAGAGATCTTTGTATAACTCGAGTGGACTTCCGTGTGCCTGTGACACATGCCGTCATGGAGAAAGCATTCTTGGCTCGGCAGTTCGTTTTATATGAACAGCGGTCTGGCATATGAGAGGTACACTCAATGACAGGCAGCTTCTGAGAAAAGGGCTGCTCAGTCCCTTGACACAAGGCACTGAGCTTGCTGAGAAAATTCGTAATTCAGTTTTGGGGAGAATTTCTGCTATAACTTTCGAAGTGCACTGGTTTGTGCTGATTTGTAGGAATTTGTGGTTCCACTAGTAACAACGTGTTTTCCCCGGTCTCGTTTTTTTAAGAGGAGTGTCAGTGGACAGTTATAGTATACGGGAATTACTGTGATATCGGGATCGAAGTGCGCATGTGCAGATATGTAGGTTACTCGTACCGCTTACTGTGCGCGCACTATTTTTCAGGTTTAACGTTACCGTGTTAGCGTAGGTGTATGTAGTGCACGTAAAACATGGCAGCGGTCTCGGACGCCCACTTCAAAGTGATTTTGATGTAGTCATTGAAAGGTTCACTTTGTTCGCAGCAAACGACTGTTTAAAGCGACTTCGCTTGCTTTCAGTTTGCTTCGACGGCCGAGCTTACAGATAAATTGGCGTAGTTTTTGACATAGCTTCCCATTTTGAACGTGTTCTGGCCTAACTACAAGATTGATGTAAACAAATTGGCAGCATAAATTTTTTCGCGTTTGGTGCGTGGTTCATATTTGCTTACTTTCATTCTTACTAAAATAAACTTGTAACAATGCTTCGCACAGTGACACAGGCAGACATTCGCGTTTTCTTTTCCTTTTCACTGTTCTTACTTCTCAATGCTCCGATAGGTGGCGCCATCATCCCAGCTGGGGCACGTAAACGCTATCCCGCTAAGCTATAAGACGCTATCTGCAACGAATGTTTGCTGCATGGTAACGCCATTCCCTTAACCTACGCTATCACGCTATAGGGTAAACTATAACTGTCTATTAACTATATGACAAAACCTGTATTTTTACTGCTACTCTAACTTGAAATGTTTGTATACAATGAACATTTTTTTCTTTCATTTGAGAACAGAAACAGAACAGGAATTTTCGCAGTGGAATGAAACCAAAACTGAAACTAAGATCTGAAACTGAAACTAAGACTGGAGTGATACATCGCTGATGTAGGCTTTCACTGTGTAAGCAAAGCTGTGGAGACATTTGCAGACTACTGCATTGCACCAACTGCTGCAGCACTAAGGTCAATATTGAAATGGCTCGAAAGCATGAATGTGCCTTGTACGTCATGATTAGATTTCGTACCAAACCAGACAAAATTGCACTCATTAATTTAGAACCATTCAGACACCATTCTCTTGGCTTTATGTCATTATTCAAGTGCAAATTTAAATATCTAGCATGATTGGGGCGTTTTGTTGTACAGTGCTGGGAAATTCTAAAACAAGATTCTTCAAGTACTTATTCAGTGCATGATTTCAGTGTAGCTTAATTCAAACTTCAAACATAAACTCAGGAGTGCTTCATCTTTGCAAATGGGTCACTCAGTAGAGTGATTACGTGTTGCACTTCCACACATCATGATCACATCATGAAACTAGCATTCGTTGCTTTTAAGATTTCAGTTTACAATGACAACCTGCACATGCTATGTTTGCCAGTGTGGAAGGTGTGATAGCATTATTTTTATCTACCCTGCTCATGTCTCTGTCTGGAGCAGTTTTGACAAAGTTGTAGCAGTTCAGATGGACATGCACTGCATGAATGGTTATGTGTGACTTGCTTTAATTCCATTTTTCATGGGCCATTTCATTCTTTCAGATGAATACCAAGGAACCTCTGAACCCCATCAAGCAGGACATAAAGAAAGGAAAGCTACGCTATGTCCACAACTGCTTTCCTCATCACGGTTACATCTGGAATTATGGTGCCATCCCACAGGTACAGGGTAGTACAGTAAGCTAGCCTGATATAGAAGTTGCACAGTTCCTTTTTGAAGGAAGTTTCATAAATGAGTCTATGGATCATGAAGGTGACAATTTGGGCATTTTGGTAAGATATGATAAAAGAGCACAAAACTATGACAGAAGAGGACAACACATAGGCCTCAAGCCTCTTGTCTGTCCTCGTCTTGTGCCTTTCTAGTTTCTACTAACAGTCACACTTCTTTGAAACACATCCCACTGCTTTGGATAAGCAAATGTGGTGTGGAGAATATGCAGTCAGATTATTTTTTGCCAGATATTCTGACACTATACATGGCGTAACAGATTGAGCTCTTTACCAAAGGCATTATGTGTTCTTTGTGATACTTAGGTGGCTTCGGCTGCACTTTTGTGATGCACCAATAGTATTTTATATTGCTGAATGTTCATTTATTTCAGCACGAAGGTTGAATTTTCATAACCTAATAATGTATTCATTTCTCACTTTTGTCCTGGCAATGACAGCATTAAGTGTGAAAGTAAGATGCGCATTTGGCAAAGGATTTTGAGAAAGGGTGGTGATTAGACTGTATTGATCGGCCAATTCAAATAGTGTTTGATGCTTGAAATAGAGTTTAGCGGCTTGTTTTTACCTGTCTTGGGTCTTCATTTCTGTGACTCTTGTGTGCACTTTTATGCGCTGTATTCCAACCTAGATAACACTGCACTAAAGCTGAGTGTCTGCTACTTGATTATGGTCATTGTGTAAGAATAAGGTGGCAGCATCAGAAACATCCTGAAGGAAGCTCCTTATAGAAAGGTAAAAATCAACACAGTAAAGGATGAACAGGGCAGTGTTGTCAGCAACTTCATTGGCGATAGTGAAAGTGGCCGAAAACATAATCTGAACTGTACCGTACACTGATAAGTCATTCAACCTTGAGTGAAGTGAAAGTCAAACTGGACAAGAGAATTCCATCTGTCACTATCGATGAGGCATAACTAGAGGCTAGATTTTTAGGCACTGAAAAAGTGTGTTTCAGGCGCCAAAGACAGGCAGGTAAAATACCGTTTTAGGCCCTCAATATCATAATTATAGGCTCAATCAATTTTTACAAAAATATAAATATCCCAAAACAACGACGTCAGTGACTTGTATCTATGGCAAGAAGCAAAAAAAATAATGATACTGTTTAAGATAGCAGAAAGTTACTAACGATTGAACATTGGCATGCATTTCCCGCGTGATTCGCAGTATGTGGTTTTTCGTTTCATTGTCTAGCATTGTGTGTCAAGTGTCCACCATTCAATTACCACTCTCCTGGGTCCCTTTTGTTTCATTGTGGCTGAGAAGGGCAGAGCAGGAGCAAATAACCAGACCAATAATACCCCAGAAGAGAGGGTTGCTAGGTCAAATCGTGTAGGACCAATTTCTCTCCTATCGGTGAACACCTTATAGAGCCCCTCACTGGGTTTGGGCATTTCGAGCTGACAAGCGTAATGGTACACTGGGCACTCCGGACCATTCCTGTTAAGATTTGCAAAATTACATGTCACGGAAAAACGAGTCAATTTCTAATGAATACCACTTTCCCTTTTCGCGGGCATGCGCCCCAAGATCTAGGCAGTGACGTACAGCAAGGAATGGTCTTGCTTTTACGTCGCTCCTTTATGTTGTTGACATTGGTGGGCTGACGTCGCATACCGCACGCTGTTCATCAAAACTTCGTTAAATGCTAGCTATGTCTTGAAAAACAGGTGAGAAATGTCTCGTCTCCTGATTATATCCTGCATTTTAAACGGTACCTCATTAAGAGCATTGCATGTGACAATACTTGGCAGGTGCAATTTGTGTGTTCTGTTGAGTAGCATGAATGAGGAGCACTTTGGTTTGGGCTAGCTGCTTCATATCATTTTGAAATGGAAGCGCAGAGACCGGGGGAAAACAAAGACGGAGCTCTTTGTCTCTAGGTCTTTCTATTCCCTTTGTTTTACTACTGCCCTTTCAAATTTAGTATAATGAATGAAAACTGAGAAAAGTAATAAAACACGGAAGCATATTCTTAGCTTGTCATTATTTTTATTTTGTTTTTGAATAGCCTCGAGCTGCTATTCACTAATCGACCCTCGTTGCGCGTCCGCCTCGGTGGACCAGTCGCTTTAGGGTGCTGCGCTGCTGACCCGAATGCCGTGGGTTCGATTGTGGTTGCGGCAGTCACATCTAGATGGAGGTGAAAAAGTATATGCCCAGGTACTGCCCGATGTCAGTGCACGTTAAAGAACACCAAATGGTCAAAATTTGCGGATACCTCCACTACGGCACCCCTCATATTCATATCATGGTTTTTTTGCGTGAAACCACACATACTGCCACTGCTACTACTGCTATATACTACTACTATTCCGTTGCACCTGCATTCGTCTTCTCATTTATCATGCCTTCGCCAACCCTGACAACGCTTAGCTCCTGTATGGTGCGTGCGTGGTCTCTGAACGCAGTTTCAGCGGAGTGACGTGGTGTATTGCGGTCAGAATACGTGATCTTTGCCAGCCTCTCCTAAAGTACACGTACTTACTGATCCATCCCACAGAAACTGGTAATACACAACAGAGAACGCCGACACGACACAACATCGATGGCGTACGTGCACAAGTAGGCTGGGGCACATCATGTGCGTGTGACCTTGCTTACGCGTGTTGTTCTTGGTGCAAATGTTTCATGTGATTCTCCAGCCCCGATACCAAAGAGAACGGGGAAGGAATGAGGCTCTCGATGGCTACATGGGACGAGAGGCAAGGGATTCAAGCTTGCTATTTCACATCATGCTTTGGTGGCTCGTACCGAACCATTTTGAAAAATCACCGTGTTAGAACGCTTTTCATGGGCACGCAAGAACTTCTAGTGTCTAACCACATTTTATTATGTCACCTATAGAGGGATGTTTAAAAAGTAAATTAGAAACAAAACAAAACCCACGTTCACATTACATTTTTTACCCGAGGGCGCTGCAGCATATGGGTTAAAATGTTAAAGAAAACATGCCTTCATTGACACAACACAGTTTGTTCTCTTTATAAGCCATTTTATTCTGTCATGAAACTAACAAAAAATTGAATAGAAAAATTATATCTGATACGACATTCTAAAATCTACCATGGCGCGAGGAGGACTGTTTAGGTACATTCATTTTGGAATGCCAGTTTTACTATGAAATGCTTGACAGAGGAGCTTTAACTGCAGTTTAATTTGACGCGATGTTGGTAATTCCCATCCTAGTTCTTTCTTCACATCGTTACGGCTGTAATTTTTGAGTAATGGCTTAGGACAAACCTTGAAGCCCCATTTCATATTTTTTCATGTTTGTCACATATGACAAGGGATCTCTTACCGAACAAGCGTATTCAAGCATACGGCGAATGTATGCTAAATACACCATTGATTGTAAACATGCTGGCAGCTGTCTCAGGCTTTGCTGTATAAAGTACAACGATTTGGCGACCTTCGCCACCACTGAATGAACAAGACCATTCCATGAGTGGCCCTCCATGGTTTTTCATTCGTTCTCCAGCTACCTGCTGCTGCCCAGAAAAATCTGCTCTTCATTTCCCTCCGCAACACCCAAGTTTTCAGGGCGGTTCTTCAGTTCCTTCAGGGCACTGGATAGCTGTCTGTAGAAGGTGGTTGCCACTTCCTCGGCCATAAACGTCATTTTTATTTTCCTACCCCATCTTTAATTCTCTTTCCTCCTTCCTGTGCGGACGCTGAGACGTGCTTCCACTCAGGGCTGCAGAAATAGCGTCTTTAGCACTCCTCATGCTCATCCTCCAATCGCTAGCAGCATGTGATATTTGTCTTCATTGCACCTTGTAGTGTTTGAATATATTAATGTTGCCTTTTTACCTGAATAACGGTTTCACACCACCCTCGAAAATAAAATTTGGCCTTGAATAGTGCTCATATATGCGCTAATTTGGAAAATAGGCATTTATAGGCACAAGCATTTAGGCACGACCACACAAGCATTTAGGCATGAAGACCCAAAATAGCCATTTATAGGCACTATAAAAACGTCACAAAAGCCCTTTTTAACCTCTAATTCATGCTCACATATCAAAATGGCATGATAGGAACACAAGGAACAAAATAAGCATTTGCCTATAATCCAATCTCTAGTCATAACAAAAATGCCTCAACAAAAAGCTGTCAGAAGAGATGGTATAACAGTTAATGTGCTTAAAACTGCAGGGGACTTTATATTTGAGAAAGTTGTGTTAGTCTACACACTGTGTCTCAATATCAAGTATATAAGTGAGCTGGATAAATTCCTATGGTAAATTGATACACAAAATGGTAGGCATAAACACTTCAAGGATTATAGACACAACATCTTCATTTAAGTACTATGATACAAAATATTCACAGAGGCAACTCAAAATAAGATGAGTGACACTCTTGACTTCAACCAACCAAGAACGGAAGCTGGCTGCTGGAAAGGACATTCCGAAATTGGTCACAGCCATATGCTCAATAATAAAAAAATGAGAAATCTGCTGAGTACAATCAATTACATAGCTTTCATAGGCCATGTAGAGGCAGGAACAAACCTCCGAGACAACCCAAGAAGTAATACGGATAGATGCCTGTCCATGTCACCTGTATTTCTCTTGTTAACACTTTATTCCTTCCATAACGTGCACCAGCTAACCCAGAAACAAGTTCTGCTATGTAAAAGCATTCGACACATCAGAAATGTCGGAAGGCTTGGAAGCACTTCGTTGCCACGAAATACTTGAGCTTATTTAAATACCATAACCAGCATATATATGAGAACGTTACAGGTTCCTCACTTCTCCACTAGAAAAGCAAAAGAATTGCAATAAAGAAGACAAATCAGGCAAGGAGATACCATCTCTCCAATGTTGTTCACTGCATATGAAGAAGTATTCAGACTACCAGATTGGGAAGAAATATGAATAAAGATTACTGGAGAACGTTTTGGCAGCCTATGATTCGCAGATGACATTGCTCTCTTTTTAGCAATGATGGCAACAAATCGCAAAAAGGTTTAAACACCTAAACCAAAAAAAGTGTTCAAGTAAGGTAAAAATGAATAAGCGAAGGCAAAATTAATGGTCAATAGCTCAGCAAAAGAACCACAGCATGTGATCAGCAGCTATTTTTCATAATTTCGTGAAAAATTGTACAAGGACCCCTGAGCATGCATAAGAATAAGCTATGATAGGTGTAGCATAAACAGATTAGAAGACAGCAAAATTTGTCAGAAAATAAGTAGGGGAAGCCAATACTACTTCAGTTGAAATTTAGCAAAAAGATTAATGAGGTCATTATGCATTTGTCGAAGACGACTCAAAGGCAAAAGCGGTCTTCTTTTTCTTCTCAGTTGGTGTATTGATCCTCCCCCTCCACATCTGAAAGCTTTATGAAGCTAACTTAGTTTTGCCTGGAATGTAGGTGTTACAAGCTTTCTGGACCTAACGCAATTGATTACTGATATTTAATCAGGTGACGTCATCATGGCGTCACGATGACGTAAATATGATGTTGCGGATTCTAGTGATCTGTGACCTTCTGACAACATCACAACCCGACATCATATATAGTGTCATAAATACATTGAGGTCACTGGATCTTGGTGCACCTCTGTACGCACGCATTCATTATAGTAGTATCACGTCACTTTTGTCCGAATTTTATTACGTAGTTGTTTTTTGTATCATTTGTGTTGACACCAACAGTGGTCTTGCAAAATTTCAGCAGGTCTTGTGACGTATTGTCAGCTCTCGCCAAATCTTGAAGACGCTAACGGTTAGTTTTCGTGTCTGGTGAGGCATCTAAGGCTTCCGCAAAATGGACCCGAGCTGGCCATGAAAAGTGCAAGATAGACAACAGGTGGTCAGCGTGAAGGGCGGAAAGGATACTACTGGATAGAAAATACGAACAAGGTCAGCAGAAAGTTGGGTGAGGTGATGAAATCAAGAAGTTTATTGGCATAAAGTGTAATTGGCTTGATCGGGATGGGGTGAACCTTAGGTCATTTAGAGAAGCCTTTTTCCTGCAGTGAAAATAGAACGGGCTGACGATTATCATAGTAATTGTGCTTTCACCAATCAACAAAGTTATTGGTATGTGAGTGCTAAGATGATTTCCTGCCTTTGCACCATGCTTGCCCCACCCATTTTTTAACCCTAACCTTAGCATGATTTTCTGTGTTCCACTTGTATTTTATCATCTGCACATTCATTGCAGACTTGGGAGGACCCAAACCACGTAGATGACAAGACCAACTGCAAGGGAGACAACGACCCTATTGATATCTGTGAGATTGGCTATCGGGTGAGCTTGGGAAGCTTTTGTCTTTTACTCACTGATGGTTATATGTGCATATATGGGTGCTCAGCAACATTCATGGGGTGTTGCACAATTTTCCATTACATTTCAAAGGAATGTGTAGTTTTTATTCACTGCAGAAGATTTATGGAAAACATTCGAGCTAAAACTGAAATAGTATGACATCGAATAGCTGTTAGTACTTCAGCATTATACTTATAAAATTCATTGAAATTCATGCCTTGAAATAAGATATTTGTACAAAGTTAGCTTGAAAACATTTTATAATTATAATGTTTCATACATTATGCATATATTATCTTGATTACTGTATTATGTTGTCATAAGTCAAAAGCAGTAATACAACATAAATGCACCTTTATAACATGCTATACTTGTGCACATGACGGCTCTATATACTGGAGACGTTTGCATTGGGAGATCATTCAGTTACACTGAAACGTCAATATAACGAAGTCAGGTATCATAAAATATTGTTGCTTTAATCAATCATTTATTTTGCACAGAAATGCTAGTTACGATTGGGGATTATACAGATACAGAGAGAGGTACCAAAGTAAACAGACTGTACAGGTAACCTCCCATAAGGAATGAGTTACAAAAGTATGTACAACACAGCTAAGTATGAACACAAACTAATCATTGTAACACTAGAAGCATAACACTAGCATGATTTGGTTACAAAAAAGGGGCTAAAAAAAGTGGTGATGATAAAATGTTAAACTGAGTGCAAGATCGAAGGTTGAACTTGAAAGTGCAGAAATTCGAGACAGTCTTAATTTGGCATAGTAATGACCTCCACAGTTGTGTGGCTGGGAAGTTAGTAGGGAACTTACCATAATTAGTTCTAGGTTTTGGCAATAAATAGCTATTTCGGAAAGCGAAACGGGTAGACAAAGAGTGAGCATACTGGCCTTTGGGTGACTATGGGGAACGGAAGCTTTCCGTTGATGGATTTGTGCATCAGAATTGCGAGTGAGTATTTGGGAAGTTTTTCTACCGACAAAGTGCGTTAGAGATGAGCAATGGAGATGCTTCTGATGTGTAGATGCTATGTGTCACGATGCGAATACAGTCGCCGACCGATTTTTCGGACCTGGCGGGGACCGAAAAAAAGTACGAAAAATCGAACAGTCCGAAAAATTTGTTTTCGCCAAAAATCTGAAGTTTATTGCATCAGGCAGGTTTAAAAAAGTCCTTGATGCTGCCTTGCCTCAAACTACGCTTGGAGGCAATTTGGTTTGCCCGTATTTGCGCCAAGGTGACATCGTCGCCGTAAACGCTCGACAAAATTGTCACCGCGTTGGCGATCTCCGACGGCTGCGGGCGGTCGTCGTTGTCATCCGACAACGACGACCGCCATCCGGCGTCGACCGTCATCCAGCGATATCTAGCTGCGAACGTCCACTCTCTATTAGCTTGATTATGGCAGCTTTCTTCTCCATCGTCAGGGTCGTATACTTCCCACGCTTCTTCACACCACCTGGCTCCCGCGATGGCACAGATAGCGGAGCCATGGCACCGAGAACACAAAATTCGATGCCGCAGATAGCCGCTGCGAAGCACACAACGTCTCGACGCTACGCGACACAACACGTGCAGAATGGCGACTGAAAAAAGCTGCAACGACAATAAAAGAATCCTTCTTTCGCCTCCTCCCCGTGCGATGTGATGACGATAGTGCTGACCGAAGACGAAAAAACGGCGTCCATCACCGCGTCTTTTAAAAAGCAAACACGGCCTCCGAAACTTAAAACATGGCGTGCGCATTCTAATCTCGGAGGCAGGAAAGACATGTGAAGACTAAGCTTAGCCAAGCCGACAGAAAATCCAACATGGCGGCGTTCACAATGGCTTGGAGCGTGGCACAAAACAAGCGATTTAGTCCGAAAAATCAAACTTTCAGGGGCAAATTCGCCCGAAAAATCGGTCAAAACAATGCATTAGCTCTATGGAATCCCTGACGGTGCATTTATGAAGTCCGGAATATCCAACAAGTCCGAATTTTTGGAGTCCGGAAAATCGGTCGGCGACTGTAGCTTGATTTTGAGTGTGTTGCAAAGGCGATAAATAGACCGGATACGTGTTTGTCCATGATTATATGCAAAAATTATTATGCATTTGAATGAATGTGCAGTAAAGAGAGATTAGTGTTTCTATATTGATGGAATTACAATATTTAATTAATATTTCAATGCCATAAGCTGCCTTTTTGATAACGATAAAACGTGCTTATCATATTTCAAGTGTTTCTCTAATGCCTAATGTGACACCAACAAAAATGACATTATCAGTAGGATAGAGTGCGTTTGAAGCAAAGGTTAATGATGGAGATCTTGAAAAATGATTTTGCTTAGAGGAGAAAATGACAAACTTGGATTTAATAGCATTAATGTGTAGTTTCTTTTGTTGGCACTAACCAGATAACTGTTATTCGCATCGGGGTTAAGTTTACACAATAATGGATCAATGTGAGTAGCAACAAAGTAAATGAAAAATAGTCTTTCAATAGATATAGTGTTAAAAATAAACTTTTATAATGAAGTTGTGGGTATAACAAACCTATTTTCATGTAAGATGCACTTTTATTATAACGAGTTTTGAGTGTATAATGAACTATACTTTAATTCATTTTTATTTTTATTTAGTATTTACATCATTTCACTGCAGCGAGGGCACTCAAACTGCATCGGTTCGCCGTGGTGGTCTAGTGGCTAAGGTATTCGGCTGCTGACTCGCAGGTCGCGGGATCGAATCCCGGCTGCAGTGGCTGCATTTCCGATGGAGGTGGAAATTCTGTAAGCCCGTGTGCTCAAATTTGGGTGCACGTTTAAGAACCCCCAGGTGGTCAAAATTGCCAGAGCCCTGCACTACGGCGTCTCTCATAATCATATGGTGGTTTTGGGACGTTAAATCCCACAAATGAATCAATCAACTTAAGCTGCATCTTAGGCTTATCAAAATCACATGCTTCCTTTGGTGTGTTGCTTTCTGTAGCACACATATCTTTACATTTGTCATGGCGATGTATGTTCAGTGAGGTTTTCTTGTGCCCTTTTTTGCACAGGTGTGGCGTGTATTTTGTTGGTTCCATGCTACAACAAGCAATGCTACTTTAAATTCTGTAGGCACTGCACTCCTAAAGCAGTCCCACACATTTATGTGGCAGTGTATGCTGCCATGGCGTGTTTCAATGTTGCCTATATATATGCATGCAATATATATCCCAATGCACTACGCCACACTTCTACTAAGCTGATAAGTTGTATATTCTTATGAAGACAGGGTTCTTGGCAAAACTTGGTTGTTTGTAGGGGACCATCATCACACCTTCATGCATTTTCATTGGCATTGCAGTGAAGTCATGATCACAACATAACGTCATAGCTTGGTGTCAGCCACACTACAAATTGATGAACATAGTTAACTTTTACATATGAAGAAAGTAATAGCATAATGGCGCATTTCATTGCATTAGCTTGATGATCATTTTTGCCATTAGTCAGCTGCGTTTGCAAAGTGGTTTCCTGTGAAAGGTTGATTCTCTCAACCTATGTTGACAATCTTTATTTGTCATGGAGAGGACCATGTGTGTTCAGTAATACCTCGGTAACTCGAAGTTTTAAAGCCCTGGAAAAATTTTGAGTTAAGTTAAATTCGTAAAATTCATGGTCAGATCACTGAAAGAAGAACCAGCGCTACCAAAAAAAAAAAAGCTGCACTGTACTGGGAAGCTTTCGTAATGAAGGAGAACAAATTCTTAAGAAAACTCAATTTTTAATATAGTGAAAAGAACTGTATGATGCTTGCCTGTGACACGGTGGACAGAAAACGGCTGCAGGAATTTCATATTGCCACGTTCCATTTCCCAAGTTTTTGTTATCGTCCCAAAACACAACACGATTCTCAGCGCAAACACCGTGCCTGCAGTTTTCGAGAAGGTTCCGGACTGTAGTAGATCATTTCGATAAGATCAGGCCCACTGTGCGAACGGTACAGATTGTTCTAGAACCTACGCCACCGCCAGCGATAACGCTAGAACATTCGACGGCAAGAGTATAAATGCCGACGCGCTTCGCCGCTTGTCAGTTGTTGATCGAAGGCCGACGCTCCGTTCGCCGCTATCAGTCCGAGACTACTATCTGTGCGAGACTGCTGCTGTAATTGGACTTTCTGTTTACCGGGCACAGGTTCGCCCAAATAAACAGTTAAATCCCAACACGAAGTCTCCTGTCTTCGGCCACGACACGATCCCGTGACATCTGGTGGAGGTGCTGCTTCGTTCATGTACCGGACGCCCCCGTCAAGCCGTGAACCCAGCCCACGTCGCGGAGAAGACACCGATGCCAACCAGGAGCAGCGAATAAGCCGCCGACAGCAAGGGCTACCACCGGAGTACGGGCTTCTACAAAACAAGGCGCGGAAGACCAAGGCCATGACCGCGACTGCAGCGACAATGACAACCGCAGCGTCCCAGCCCACGATGGTCATGCATCAACCCAGGGAACCACCAATTTTTCATGGGTCATCGTTCGAAGACCCGGAGTCCTGGCTAGAAACATACGACCGTGTGGCCGCCCTCAACCACTGGGACCATGACAAAAAGCTGCGTCCTGTGTTCTTCTATTTGGAAGACACCGCAAGGACCTGGCTCGAAAATCGGGAGTCCACGCTCCGAACGTGGGATGTTTTCTGCGGCGCATTCCTGCAAACGTTCGCGAGCGTCGCTTGCAAAGAGAGGGCCGCTGCTTAATTAGAGACCCGGGTTCAGCTACCAAATGAAAATGTCGCCATTTTCACAGAAGAAATGACCCGACTATTCCGTCATGCTGATGCCTGAGGAGACATGCCTGAGGAGAAAAAAGTTCGTTTCCTCATGCGAGGGGTCAAACAGGAGCTCTTCGCGGGACTAATGAGAAACCCACCGAAAACCGTCCAAGAATTTGTAGCCGAAGCGACCACTATCGAAAAGACCCTGGACATGCGCACCAGACAGTATAATCGTCACCTGACTGCAGACTGCGCTGCTGCTCAAGCCAGTAACTCCGGAGACCTGCGTGAAACGATCCGAGTGATCGTGCGAGAAGAGCTGCGCAAGCAGTTGCCTTCGGCGCAGCCTCAAGTGGATTCAATCGCCGACATTGTGCGAGAAGAAGTTCGGCAATCGCTTCAAATTCCCCACGCACCACTGCCCAAGCCGGAAGCTATGAGCTACGCCGCTGCACTGCGCCACAACGCTCCTCCCCGTCCACGCCAAAACGCCGCCCCATCGCACTTCCGTCGACAGATATCACCACCCCCACCGACGTCATACCATTCGCCAGCGGCCCAGCGCAATGCACCGAGGAAGACTGACGTCTGGCGCACCCCTGACCATCGCCTGCTCTGCTACCACTGCGGCGAGGCTGGACACACATACCGCCATTGCCAGTACCGACAGATGGGACTGCGTGGCTTCGCCGTCAATGCACCGCGTCCACAGCCAGGAGAACGACCTCGTGACATCGCCGATTACCTGACAGGAACTCGGTGGACACCTCGAAGCCCTTCGCATTCGCTGTCGCCCAGCCGCCGCACGTCACCGCACCACCGGCAGTACTCTGGCCCAACGCGGGGCCGGTCTCCTAGCCCGTATCCGGGAAACTAAGGGCAGTAACCGGTGGAGGTGCGGTTGCTGTGCGACGAACTACCGAAGATCCTCCGACTACGACGCCGCCGCGACGGAGCTTTCCGAACACAACGCCAACCAGGCAAAGCCCTGACGGCGAAAGCTCGCTTACCGTAAGTGGCCTGACGACGCGACATGGAAGCAGCGAAACAAGCCGACGCAGCCGTGACCCGACGCCACGCCCTAACTGTAATACGAGACAGCGAACTAGCGACCTCGACGTTCTTATCGACGGCCACAGTGTGACCGCTCTCGTCGATACTGGAGCCGACTATTCTGTCATCAGTGGGTTGTTCGCCGGGAAGTTAAAGAAAGTTAGGACAGCTTGGAAAGGCCCTAAAATCTGCACAGCCGGAGGTCATCTCGTAACGCCTGCAGGAATCTGCACAGCGAGAGTCAGCATTAACGGCCGTATTTATCCTACAGACTTCGCAGTCCTACAGCGTTGCTCGAGAGATGTCATCCTTGACATGGACTTCTTATGCCTCCATGGTGCTGTCATCAACCTAAAAACAAAGTCGATAACGTTATCCACAGAAGAAGCACTACCGCCGCGCACGCCGTCAGGACACCATGCCTTGAATGTGCTGGAAGAACAAGTCACCATTCCGCCTCGCTCAAGCGTCATTATTTCAGTCGGCGCTCCTAAATCACCTGACTTGGAAGGCGTCGTTGAAGGTAGTCAGCATCTGTTGGTCACCCAAAATATTTGCGTCGCAAGAGGAATTGCAGAGCTGCGGGGAGGCAAAGCAACGGTTATGCTCACAAATTTCAGCAATGAGTACAAACATGTGAACAAAGGAACAACGGTCGTATACATCGAAGAAATTGTCGAAGCCACCAGTGCTTTCGCCCTCGCCGATTCTGCGGAACCTGCTCAGAGGAACCAAGTCCCTCCCATAGCTTTTGACGTCAATCCCAGACTTCCGAACGATAAGCAAGAACAGCTCAAGGCCCTGCTTCTGCAATACGAAGATTGCTTTTGGTCGTCATCGAAAATTCGGCAGACCCCAATCACGAAACATGGCATCATAACCGAAGAAAATGCCAGACCACTCTGTCAGAGTCCGTACAGGGTTTCAACGCGAGAATGTGAGGCCATGAAGAGACAAGTTGATGAAATGCTGTGGGATGACATTATCCAGCCGTCCAAGAGTCCATGGGCATCCCCCGTGGTGTTAGTGAAGAAAAAGGATGGGACCCTACGTTTCTGCGTCGGTTATCGCCGCCTGAACAAAATCACAAGAAAGGACGTGTATCCTCTCCCACGAATAGACGATGCACTTGATCAGCTCCATAACGCCAAGTACTTTTCGTCAATGGACCTCAAGACTGGCTATTGGCAAATCGAAGTCGACGAAAGAGACCGAGAGAAGATGGCGTTTATAACACCGGACGGCCTCTTCGAGTTTAAGGTGATGCCCTTCGGCCTTTTCTCAGCGCCTGCAACTTTTCAACGCGTTATGGATACAGTACTGGCAGGATTGAAGTGGCAGACTTGCCTTGTGTACATGGACGACGTCGTCATGTTTTCCTCGAGTTTTGATGAGCATCTTCGGCGCCTTGAAGCTGTACTTCAAGCCATCAAGACTTCGGGACTCACACTGAAGCCAGAAAAGTGCAGATTTGCGTATGAGGAGCTCTTGTTTCTGGGGCACGTTATCAGCAAGTCTGGAGTTCGTCCCGATCCACGGAAAACAGCCGCCATCGCCGACTTGCCGCCGCCCACTGACAAGAAAGTTGTACGCCGATTTCTGGGCCTGTGCGCCTATTATAGGCGGTTCGTGAAAAACTTCGCCCGCATCGCCAATCCGTCACTAACCTTACCAAGGCCGACGTGGAGTTCAAGTGGGAAACGCCACAGGAACACGCTTTCCAGGAGCTTAAACATCACCTCCATTACTTACCCATTTCGACGAATTCGCCGAGACAGAAATACATACTGACGCAAGCAGCGTAGGTCTTGGCGCCGTTCTTGTGCAGAGGGCTGACGGACTTGAGAGTTATTAGTCACGCCAGCCGATCGCTATCCAAAGCAGAAGCAAATTATTCCACAACAGAAAAGGAGTGCCTCGCCATCATCTGGGCTACGTCGAAATTTCACCCCTACCTCTACGGCAGGCCCTTCAAAGTTGTCAGCGACCACCACGCCTTGTGTTGGCTAGCCACCTTGAAGGACCCTTCAGGTCGCCTCGCACGATGGAGCCTGAGACTTCAAGAATATGACATTACTGTCATTTACAAGTCCGGCAAAAAACACTCCGATGCCGACTGTCTCTCTCGTGCGCCTGTCGACCAACCGCTACCCGACGACCCGGATGAGGACTACTTCTTGGGAACGATAAATACCGACGACTTCGCTGAACGACAGCGGGCCGACCCGGAACTTAAGGCCCTAATAGAATACCTTGAAGGCAGGACCGCCAAAGTCCCGAAGGTATTCAAGCGTGCACTTGCGTCGTTCTTTCTACGAAACGGTCTTCTACAAAAGAAAAACTTTTCACCGCTTCGAGCTAAGTACCTCCTTGTGGTGCCTTCAGCTCTGCGACCAGAACTCCTGCAGGCCCTGCACGACGATCCGACGGCAGGGCACCTCGGTGTTTCTCGCACGCTCGCGAGGATACAAGAAAGGTACTACTGGCCACGTCTTACCACCGATGTCACTCGTTATGTGAGGACATGCCGGGACTGTCAGTGACGCAAAACACCGCCGACAAGGCCAGCGGGACTTCTGCAGCCAATTGATCCACCTTGCCGACCTTTCCAGCAGATTGGTATGGACCTACTGGAGCCGTTCCCGACGTCGGCTTTTGGAAACAAGTGGATCGTGGTAGCTACCAACTACCTCACCCGCTACGCCGAGACAAAAGCCCTGCCAAAAGGCAGTGCATCCGAGATAGCTAAGTTCTTCGTCGAAAATATCGTCCTACGTCACGGCGCCCCGGAGGTCCTTATCACCGACAGAGGTACGGTATTCACTGCCGACTTAACTCAAGCGATCTTGGCATACAGCCAAACAAACCACCGCCGGACGACAGCGTACCACCCACAGACCAGCGGCCTCACCGAGCGGCTTAACAAGACGATCGCCGACATGCTGTCAATGTACGTCGATGTCGAACACAAGACGTGGGACGCCATTCTTCCGTATGTGACCTTCGCATACAACACGGCGGTGCAGGAGACGACGCAGATATCTCCATACAAATTGGTCTACGGAATCCCGGCAACGGCGTTCGATGCCATGTTACCCAACGTCACCGACGAAGAATACCTCGATGTGAGCGAGTACCTTCAACGTGCCGAAGAAGCCCGACAACTTGCGCGTCTCCGTATCAAGAATGAACAGACGACCGACAGCCACCGTTACAACCTTCGACGACGCTTCGTGGAATACCAGCCCAGTGAACGTGTTTGGGTGTGGACGCCGATACGCCGACGTGGACTAAGTGAAAAGCTTCTGCGACGCTACTTCGGACCGTACAGGGTGGTTCGACCTCTCGGCCCACTTGATTACGAGGTTGTCCCGGACGGCATCACGAACTCTCAACGACGCCGATCGCGACCTGAAGTCGTCCATGTAGCGCGCCTCAAGCCGTTTCATGCGCGTTAACAAACTGAAACAGTGTTTTTTTTTGTATTATTGTTGTACCGTAAGTTATTCATTGTACTTTCTTGCATTATTATTGTACCTTCATTTTTAGTTAAAGCATCGGGACGATGCCTTTTTTCAGAGGGGGGCAATGCCACGTTCCATTTCCCAAGTTTTTGTTATAGTCCCAAAACACCACACGATTCTCAGCGCAAACTGCGCCTGCAGTTTTCAAGAAGGTTCCGGACTGTAGTAGATCATTTCGATAAGATCACGCCCACTGTGCGAATGGTAGAGATTGTTCTAGAAGCTACGCCACCGCCAGCGATAACGCTAGAACATTCGACGGCAAGAGTATAAATGCCGACGCGCTTCGCCGCTTGTCAGTTGTTGATCGAAGGCCGACGCTCCGTTCGCCGCTATCAGTCCGAGACTGCTATCTGTGCGAGACTGTTGCTGTAATTGGACTTTCCGTTTACCGGGCACAGGTTCGCCCAAATAAACAGTTAAATCCCAACACGAAGTCTCCCGTCTTCGGCCACGTCACGACCCCGTGACAATATTCACCCTTCATGATTACGTTTTGCACATAATGAGAGCTAAGCGTTCACAGTGAGCTTATTCTCTACCAGCAGTGGATTTTGTCTGGCTCCCTCTTGGTCATGATTTCGAAGTACTGGTAAAGCTTGTCAATTGGGTATTACAAAACCACTAACTGTCATAATTAAATGAATGCTGAATTATTGCAAATATCAAGAAAATGAACCAATGTATGTAACTTAAACTTTTTTTTCTAGATGAATACCTAAATCCTGTACTTGATTTGCACGAGAACGTTAAAGCCGCAATTTTCATCATCCTGTCACTTTGTTTCCAATGTGACCCTAGCATATACTGCCATGTGTGATTAGCTCGAAACATGCCCTGCACTCCTTTATTACGCACCGCCACCACCACCATGTGTACGTTAAGATACCGTATTTACTCGCGTAATAGATGCACTCACATAATAAACGCAGGCCCAACTTCAGTCAAAATTAGGATTTTTTTCTTCTGCGTAATGAATGCACCCCCAACATTCATCCGCTTCAGTTCGGCCAACTGACACTTAGCACCTCCTTGCCCGTTAAATCTTTTATGTTTTTATTATGCTGACCCCCTTCGGCCTCTCTGCTCAGCTCGGACCGCTGTCTTTTTTTAATTATCCATGCGCCACAGCTGGGTTCACGAACAGTGCGAGTGTAAAGACATCGCAGCTAACAAGCACACACCGAGTGAAGGTAATGAAAGTGCCCACACCAAACAAGGGTCACTCTCTGCAAATACATTTTATGGCACAGCCACATGCATGCTATTTTTGAGCGACAACAGTGGAGCACATCCGAATGATCCAATTTTCTAAATTGACAAGCTTTTACTGTATTTGTAGTTCTCCCCAAAATAACATTTACAGGTGGGGAGAGGGCAGAAACAGTAGTATTAATTGAAGATGAGCGGACGCTGAGAAAATTTTTCACTTAACTGATACTTCGAGATATTCGAGTTTGAGTTAACAAAGGTTTACTGTATATGCAGTATGTGAGGATTTTAATAAATTGAATCGACTGTGGAACAATGGCTAACTTTATTGCCTGAAAAACCCCCATGAAAACATTAGTGAAAACTAGCGAATAAGAAGCCAAGGAAAGAATAATTGTACTGTTTTAAGGGGAGACACTGCTCATAAAAAAATTGTATATTTCTTAATTGATTTGCTTGAAACTTAGTCGCATTACGTGTGTTTGTATGCTGATTTCAAATATGTAATTTTTTATTGCGATAGCAATATATGGACACTTTCGGCTGGATTTTGCTGCCAGGGTCGACGTAGCCGTCATTCACCTTATATGTATACATATCTATATATATGAAAATGCAAGAACAAAAAATAATCCAGAAAAAGACTTTGGCGTGCGGAATCGAACGTCGAACCTCTGAATTGTGAGTGCGAGGCGTTAGCCATTGAGCCACAAAGGAGCACCTCCTTCAACTTTCAAACAGCAAGCTATTTATATTACCCCTGGTGATGGGTATCTCGCGAGGAAGTATCGTGTTTTCAGCATTATTAGTGAGATGGCTGAATGAGCGCGCGTCGCCACATCGTCACGACGCAGCGGCGTGCGCTCTCATCTCCCAAGCATACCTTGCCTTGCAAAAGGAGGCAGGATAGACACTCACACGTGCGCTTGCTTATGGCAGCGGGGACAATTGTACGCATTGGGCATACACCGGAACGATTCTATAGTAGTTACCGGGCGCGCAAAGGTCGCTGCAATCGTTCCATAGTCTCGGTTTGCGAAAAGGGCGCGCTTTTCAGACACAGCGAAGTAACAACTGAGACGCTTATTCGTGTTCATCTGTACCTGTGAGTACGTTTCGTGCGTCATTTGTGTGTGAGAAACACGGGGCATGTTTCGATCTGCTTGCCATTCTGCGCATGATCTTCGAATTTGTTGCTATCGTTTTCATTGCTTCGCCTTTGCTGCAAAGCAGTGAATTTGCTCAGAATAATTTGTTTTTGAAATAAAAAAACTTCTTTTGGTGAGCAAGATTTTTTTATACTGAGAGAGCTACCAAGCAAGTCAGCAGATGATAATAATCTGTAATCAGAACTGTGTGAAGTGCAATAAAAATTGATGTTCTGCACACATTTGAACAAAAGTTATGGTATGCTGAAATTATGTTATACATATTCTGGGTGTGTCAACTTCTATCTAAGATTTCATCACAAATATTCAATATACCAGAACTTTTTTTCTAATGGCTTTAGAACATCAATTTTCGTTGCATTCCATGCACTTCTGATTACAGGTGTATTGTGATATGCTGTTTTACTTTGTGACTCCACTAGTTTAGGGGGAAAAAAACTTGCTCCCCAAAAAGCACATGAAATATTTTGTATTTTAAAAAACTACATATTATACTAAAAAAATAATTGCAGATATGAAATCGGTGTACAAATCAAGGTTGGAACGGAACGAAAAATGAAAAAAAAAAAGATATTTTCGACCGGAATAAAAACGTAACCAGAACCTTATTTCGTTTTTACTCCTCAACGTAATAATAAATATTTTTTATTGTTTTTTAGTTCACGAGAACACTTGAAAAAAATTGAAAAACCAAGGTCATGCAACGTGAGCATCAAGGCATAACTCAAGGTACAGAATCGGTGCACATCTCGGACAGATATTCCAAAGTAAAGATGTTGAAATATTGCGGAGAGCTGAAAAAGTCGCAACCAGAGCTGTTTGTATAATTAAAAGTGCACTTTCGTGTGCCTCTCACACAGGCCGTTGTGGAGAAGGCATTACCGGCGCTGCAGTTTGCTTGATCAGAACACCAGTCGCGCATATCATATGCGGGCTCCTTCTGAGATCATGCTCGCACTCTTGACACAAAGCATTGAGCCTGCTTTACAAATGTTTAATTTGCTCTTGAAAAAATTAACCACTATAACCTGATAAAAAATATCGAGCGAGAATGCACCTGTGCAAAACCTGGAAGCGCATTACAGGTGTTCAGCAGAATCAGTCTAGAAGCTGCATTCCACAGAGCACCGCTGCGCCCACTTCAGAAGAACCAGAAGATGCCGTCGAGACGTTTTTTTCAAAAGGAAGAAAGCTGTAGTTGGCACTCAATCGCATTTGACAAGTGAGCCAGGATCAGCGGACATCGCACGCTGACTGGAAATGCTGGACAAGGAGCGGCGCATTCCAAGAATCCCGAATGTGTTGACATTTTTGGACGTGCGCAAGGAGCGGCAACCGCAGCTATACTTGTTAGTATCGGTGGCCCTTGGTGTGCCAGTCACACAAGTCAGGGTACAGAGGGCATTTTCGGCGTTGAAGTTTGTTTTGTCAGAGCAGCAGTCTCACTTATCGGGTAGTACACTCGATGACCTGCCGCTTCTAAAATTATGTGCACCCCATTCACGAAAATTTGGGATTGAATTTTCAAGAAAAATAAATATCAAGTTTTTTGTTGTAGCCTTGTTTCAAAACTTTTTGCAGCTTCCCTTGTAATCATATAGTGGCTTTCTGATGTAAAACCCAACTCTTATTAATACGTTTTTGTTTACGAACCGGTACGTAACGTTCTTTTTTTTTTTCCTGGAACAGAAACGAAACTTTTGTCTGTCGAACGAAACAAAAACCGGAACGAAAAACATTTCGTTCCGACATCCTGGTACAAATGTACAGAAACTCGCCAAGTTTCATCAAAATTAATAAGGAAATCGAAAAAAATGTGAAGTGCCATGTCCACCCTTAAGTGTATTGTAGTAATTGTGATATAGATGTAAAGAAAATAAAGTGGATGAAAAAACAGCTTGTCAGTGGCAGGGATGAACGTCTAACCCTATGAAAACATGTGGTTCAATGAATGTGAGATTGAGGAATGAGAATAGTTGGTTACACCATGGATTTTGGTAAACGGAGTTTGTTATGCCAAGGTCACTGTACTTCAATTCATTTGCGTCATGATAAGCCCCACTGCTACATGTGCTTAAATTCCAGGTGGCTAAGAGAGGCGAGGTGATACAAGTAAAGATCCTTGGCGTCGTGGCACTGGTTGACGAGGGGGAAACTGACTGGAAGCTGCTTGCTATTGATGTCAATGATCCTCTGGCAAAGGACCTAAACGGTATGTGAAAAGCATTTTGCATTTCTGTGCAGTAGAATAGAGCTGCTTACCTGGCTGTTAGCTGCTGTTACTAAAGTCTCAAGAGAATGATGCTAAATTAACTAGGTGTAAGTAAATGCCTTATGAATTCCTCTTGCTGACAGTTTTCTAATTTTGTACTACTAGCATACAAATATTCAATTCTCTATTATGGATATTGCATCCCAACTTTACGACTTGGTGCTGCACCTTACCAAATTCTTATTGCTGTGGGTCTGTGGCAGGGAAATGCACAGGGGTACACGCACACCTTATTATAACAAAATTGCATCTTACGTGAAATCAAGTTCATTATATAGAAAAATTTGTTATGAAGGTTTATTCCAAACACCACATCTATTGCAAGACTACTGTTAATCTACTTTGTTATAACCAATATTTTGTTATATCCAGCTTCGTTATATTGTGATTTCAGTGTACAGTGGAACCCCCAATATACGACTTTCAAGGGACCACACAAAACCTTCGTATGATCCGGGCATCGTATAATTGAAAGACTAAGAGTATAGCAATCACACTTAGCCTTGCCCAAAAAAATAGGTATAGACCGCTAGAATAAGCCAACGGCCAGACCTTGTGTCTCTGCTAGAAAGGTAGATTAAATTATTCTTGCCAGCGATAGCTAATGGCAGCGTAAGTTAATTGAAAAAGGTGTGAGTAAATCTTTATTTTCAAGCTTAAAAAGAATTGAATTTAACGTGCCTCTTTCTACCTATAAATAGAGTTCAAAAATTGCTTGCGCGTGATAACGAAACCGAAACCGCGTTGCCAATAACCTCCCATCAGAAGAGTCGAACACAGTGTCATTGCTATCACATAATGGCGACCGACCACGAGTGTGCGTAGAATGCCTTCGTGTGCGACTGAGCTATGCACATTGTAATTTGTGGCCTTGTGAAGTGCAACTAGTGATGTCCCGCTATTAGTATGAACGTCGTTGTCAAATGAAAGTAATCTTGCACTGTGAAAACAGCTGCGCCACGCCCTTATGTGTCCGCAAGCCTGTGACTGCGAGTGCGACAAGGGCAGGAGCTTAGCTGTATGTCGACCAAAAATGTTTCCATAGACCGAAAACGAGAAAATAACAGCTTTTTGGCCGGCTGGAGCTACTTTGTGTGAATAGAGCTTGCCTAGGTAACAACCCCAGATACGTATGTACACATGCGATTGCAGCGTGTGTAGAAGCGCATGAACTTCCAGGCGAATAAATTTTCTATTCTAAGAAGATATCTGTCTCGCTCTCTATTTTTCTAATCGTCAACCTAGGGGAACGCAAGTTTATATTTTGCACTCGTGAATATTTGGTCCACGTTTGATTCGAGTAAAGGCATTCTTTTTTCTTTTAGGCAAAATCTGAATGTCATCGTAAGATGCGGAGCCGGCATAAAACTGCATCGTATAACCAAGGTTTTTAATACATTATTCCTATGGGGATTTCGCCAAGACCTAACCAATTCGTTGTAAAATGCGGGTCGTCGTGAAACCGGGAGACGTATCATCGGAAGTTGCACTGTGATCACTGTGCGTTGTACACTCCGTACACTGTGCTGATTAATAACATGCTGTCAATGCCCTGTAGTAATCAGTGTAAACGAAGCTACCGGCTACGTTATTTCCACTGCAGCCTATCATCAAAATTTTGTATATTGCCTAAAGTAGTTTGACACCATTCTCCACTCAGTTTGAATGCACTGTCTTTTCTGTTGGTGTCCACTTTTTTTTTTATCGGTGAAACCATGTGCATGCATATGTCCAAAGAATTAATCAAGACACTGTATGGCATCCCAAATTTCGGTCTCAGCTATACGTTGGTTTAGCACAAATCTTGTAAGTGGGTTTTATTGCGAAACACACTTAACTTTATGTTGTTAGTAGCAGTCGGTTGGTAACTCCCATCATCCAAAAAAAAAAAAAAAACGTCAGGTACTTAGAAACATGGTGCAGAAGTGCAACCTGAGCAAAATATTTTGTTTGTGGTAAAGGTGCCTGTTGTGATTGCTATCATTAAGAATTTATCCTTTTCTTTAGCAAGTAAAGAATAGTCTTTTGGCTTTGAGACGGTGGAGTGCATACTCAATTATCAATAATAATTCTTAAGTTTTGACATCCTTTCTTTCTCTCTGATCAAGATCACTTGCAAGATAAGTGAGAGGTCGTGTTTAGTAGTGCCGTGTTTTACCTGCTCGAGCTTGTGATTTGCCACAGGGCAACAACAAAAGCACCTTATTGGGCACTGACACGAGGTGTGTGGTGTGTGGAATATGGACCTCCTCCTGCATATGGTGTGCTAAGGTACTCAAATACTCTTTTTTCTGGCTCTGGTGGCAAGGAGGAGGGCATTCAGGTGCACCCTTGCTCCCCCTGCTATTCTGAAAAAAAAAAAAAAAAAGATATATATTGCTCTGCTTTGGCGACTACTCTCCATCCAATAAAGCGCGATTTGAAATATATGTGTGCAAAAATAGCATGCAACAATAACTTTACTGGCATCAAGAACAGGCCCCGCCGCGGTGTAGTGGCTACGGTACTCTGATACTGACCCGCAGGTCGCGGGTTCAAATCCCGGCTGTGGCGGCTGCATTTCCGATGGAGGCGGAAATGTTGTAGGCCAGTGTGCTCAGATTTGGGTGCACGTTAAAGAACCCTAAATGGTCGAAATTTCCGGAGCCCTTCACTACGGCGTCTCTCATAACCATATGGTGGTTTTGGGACGTTAAACCCCACAAATCAATCAATCATCAAGAACAGGTATACGTAGTAGTTTCAACATATTGCCCTGGTTTTTCTTCTTGGTAGCAGTGAAATTTCGTTATACTATTTTTTATAGTATGAAGTAAAGTGTGAATTTAAGGGCTTGTTTTCCTTGTTAGGCACAATATTAATGCAAACTAACAGACAATAATGCTAGAAAAAGTATAGGGGTTGTTACTAGAATTAATTGTAATGTAAATGTCATAAAAGTATATATAGTGGACGAAAAGTTACTTGCCGCTGGCAGGATCTAAATTTGCGACCTTCGAGTAATGCGTCTGATGCTCTAATACTGAGCTGCGGTGACGGCTATCCTCCCATCGGCTTTATAAGGTACATATATGTGCATTTAAACGTGGGAGCGTCAGTCAGTGCCACCTGTTGCCATGGCAGCGAGTGTAAAACACTCTTCTTGCTTGTTTGGTTTTCGGTTGGTTTTAAAGTTATAAAAAGTGAAATACTTTCACTGTATAGGAAATTTTAATATGTTAAAACTTACTATATTAATATTTAACTGTATTAGATGTGAGTCTGTATTCAGTGTGCTGCTTCATGCTTTCAAAGCCCTTTAGCTATCGGTCCTCATTAGGCTGTGCATAAGTTCTTGTGTATAACTGTGGTGCATATTTTGTTTGCTTTCTAGATGTTGGAGATATTGAAAAGCACATGCCCGGTCTTCTCAAGGCAAGTAGTTTGCTACAAAGCTAGTGCACTGGTCATGAACATATTGTCTCTGTATTACAGTGTAGCCAGCAGGTTTAAAGTAAGAATGCACATCGTAGTAAAATTGCTTTTCATTCTTGTATAGCTTCCTCCATGTTTGTGACGTACATTCATTGTACCAAGTTGTAAAAAAGGGCTGTTTGTCAGAACAGCTATGGATTAAACTTGGTTCACTTACAAAGTAATCATGGAGGGTGGTCACGTACAGTAGACTTGGGATAATTCAAACTCTGATAATTCGTATTTTCAGTTAATTAGAACAAAATTCAATTTATTGTTTGGCCCTCTATTCTTTCAATGTACTTAAAAGCCTCTTAATTCAAGCTCTATCATTCAGTTAATTCGTATTTTTGCGGTTCCATACCAGAAAATATCTGCTGCTTTCCACCTACCATTTGAATATTTGCGTGCTTATATAATCCTAGCAGTCTAAAAATGAAAAATAAGCTCCTCAGGCCTTCAAGGAAGAAGGCTTTGCTAGTAAACAAATGTTTGAAACAAAGTACATGCATGGTAAACTGTGATGCTTCTGAACTGGTATAGAGAGCTTTGTGCTGAAGGAACATATAGCAAAGAAGCAGTTGGCAATTCACAATTTCTTTAAAAGGTCTGATCGGCAATTAATGGCCAATGAACTTGTGGACCTTAGACCTTTGCTTCCTGTTCATTGCATGCAGTTAAGGTTTAAAAACGCTTGCAAAAATTTTTTAGTGTGATAAAAATCAATGCCCAGTCATAATGTGTGGTGTCACCTCACTCAGGGTTATATATCTGAGAACCTCTAATAATTCAAACTTCTTGTCAATTCAAAGAAAATTAAGAGGTCCCTTAGAAATCGAATGAACAAAAGTTGACTGTAGTTCCAAGGGCACATAACAGAAACGAAACTGTACTGTTTGCTGCAGCTGCTACAGTTGAAGCCACAATCATTACTGACTTTCTTGTTGGGTGATGAAGTTGCACATTACATGCATGTGTGTAAGTGGCTTTAGGGGCCATCTTATCAAACATGATTTATCAGTCTCTGGCCCATGATTGTTTGTAAATGTACTTGTGCATAAATAGAAAATTCTTGCATAGTGCGGAAGCATCACAACTGGATCTTCTAGTGGGCTCTTTGGCCAACACTGACCTCTGCTCTTGAGTGTAGGGTCAAGAGAGAAATACGTATGCGAGTTTTCTGGCTCCTGGCAGAGTTAGATGTGATTAGGGGAAATGTGATTAAAAAAAAGGCTTTTTAATCTGTAGCCTAGAGCAGGGGTTCTCAAATGGGGGTCCACGGATCCCAGGGGGTCCACGGATCCCAGGGGGTCCACAAAGCCATTTCTATGATCCGCGAAACCCTCCCCCATTTTTTACATTTTTGGTAGCAATAAATTGCACCTGTTTCACGTTCTAGTTGCGTTAATTTACCTACATACCTCCCTACCCTCCACTGCAAGGGGTCCCCCATCACTTCCACTAGTCCAAAAGATGTCCCCGACACATCTATGGCTGAGAACCACTGACCTAGGGCAATGAAATTTTTGGTGTATATATAGACAGTTTCGCCAGAGCCCGCCTGTCTCTAGCAACATTGTGCGTTCATCAGAAAATCACCCCTGAAAACTTCCAGTTTAGCTTGTTCTTGCGTGGTTTTAGCATTTGTTGCTGGCCAAGGCTGCTTGTGTTCAAATGTTTTATGCACATAAAATTATTCCGGAATTAATTTTATATGCTAGTCAAAGCATTGTTTTCTGACAGATTACCACAGAAAGAGCGCCTGCATTGCAGCGATCACGTGAAAAAACTGGATTCCCGCTAAGAGCACATAGGTCTGTTCTGCCCACTTCATCAAAGGCAATGTAAAGCTCAGCGCAGACTAATGGCACAGAGGCGATGCTCAGACTAGCCGAAAGACCCTGGTTACCAGGAATGCACCGGTTGCTGTCCTCTTCCACCTGTGGCAAACAAGTGTACTGCTGCCTGAAAAACAAGTGTTTTGCTGCCTGAAATGGGCAGCAAAACGTGAAAGCTAACTCTGAAAAGTCATTGCAAAACTGTTCATTTTATAGTTTGAGCGATATCAATGATGTGTACTGTTCTGCACAACACCGGACACAATGTAGCCGTGCTTAACATGAATCGCCGTACAACATGTACGTCGTGGTTTCCACGTTTCGTTGTCGTTGCATTTAGTTTTTTTTAAGTGATGCTGTCATGTGAGCTCTCATCTGTGCGAGTAAATACTGTAATTACTCGAATCTAACGCGCACCTTTTTTCCGGTTAAGCGAGTTCGTAAATCGCATTCACGTTAGAATGGAGTACGAAAAAAAAAATTCATACGGTCATTCTATTGCCATCGGCATTTCCAAAATGGCCGCATCCTACGTGCGTCGGCATGGCACGTCGGCCATTTCTGCCTATGTGTTTCCCATGTGCGGCACTTGGTACGTGTGCTGAGGAGTTCCTAATCTTGTAGTGCATTAGCATCGACGGCATGGAAGGGCAGACTCCAAAAACTTGACGAGTGCACCACGATGCCGCTTTTAAAAGAAAAGTCATCGCGTGTGCCGAAACGGACGAAAATCGGGCCGCATCGCGGTCGTTCGGAGTTCCCGAAACGTGCGTGCGGGACTGGCGGAAACAAAAGCAGAATATTGTCGACAGCAAAGATTCATGCGAAGGCTTCAGTGGACCACAGCAGGGTCGGTTTCCGCAAATTGAAGAGCTGCTCGGCGAGTATGTGATTGAGCAGCAAGCGGCACATCGGTCCGTGACGACAGAAGTGCTGCAAGTGCAGGCTATTCAGTTAGCCTTAGAAAATGGGCTAATGGGGAGCCAGTTTAAAGCAAGCAGGTGCTGGCTAACTAACTTTATGAAGAGGAAAGGCTTTTTCCTCTGAAGGCGAATGGGCGTATATCAAAAGTTGCCGAAGGAGTACGAAGAAAAGCTTCACAGTTTCAGTGGTTCGTCCTAAACTTGCGGCTCAACAAAGGCTACTTGCTTGGGCAAATCAGGAATGGCGATCCTGATTTACTTCGACATGCCTGGCACCACAACCGTCGAGAAGAAGGGGGCGAAGCAAGTTCGCGTGCAGACATCGGGCCACGGTAAAACTACAGAGTGACGGCAATGCTCCGTTGCACGTCAGATAGGCACAAGCTTCCCCCGTACCTCATATATAAATGGAAGACGCTCCCGAAAGGAGTCGTTTCCCCCAGTGGTGTGATCGTGCGGGCCAACGAGAAAAATGGGTGCGCGTTGCAATCGATGTCTTACTTTTTTCTTTCATCGTGGAAACCAGGTGCGCGTTACAATTGAGAGCGCGGTAGAATCGAGTAAATACGGTATGACTCATTCTGTCTGTCGCTAATGAACATCGCCGCATTCAAGCTAATTTATATTTTGGGTACTAATATAGACTGCATGTTTAGATAGGTTCGACTTGAAAGTTTGATTCATGAATAGCTTACTCGCGAGTAAACCATAATTAATCGTGTGACCCTGCAGCCGCAGTTGACTTATCACATCAGTACAATTTATAATTTTTCAGTCACACGAACACGTCGGATTGCGAACGATTTTGATCGCCGCCGATCTCTTTGAAGGGCCACTCATCAGGTTTGTCAATTTTGAGCTAACAAGGGCAATGCGTAGACAAGGCGTTCATGATCACGTCTGCCAAAATTTGCAACGCTACGCGCCGCGAAAATGGGTCAAGTTTTAAGATGAACGCTGCTCCCCCTTCCCTCTGCTGGCGCAAGCCTAGAGAATGAGGGCATGACGTGCGCGTATGAATGGCCCTACATACACGGCAATGCAGTGACGTTGGTCCTCTACGTAGACGACTCTGCTCTGACGTTGCGGACAGTAGCACGTGATATGGCAAAAATTGTTTAACACGGCATGCGTAGTTTCTGTAATTTGTTGCTTGAAAAGATCAATAATGCTCTAGATAAATAATGAGACGCAATAAAGGAATGGGAGTGTCTTTTTTCTATTTTTTTCCCGCGAATTGCAACGAGATGCGGGGCTAATGTGTCGGCGTTTCGCATGTGTTCGTGTCCCCGCGGTCAGCGCATGGAGCAGGCAACCGCCGTGGAACGCTTCTACGCGTTCGCGCACTCATTGTGCTCATCTATTCTACCGCGTCTAAGCCAGCATTTCCAAACGATACCGCAGAAACAGGCAGAAGACCACAAAATAACGCTGGTCAACAAAGCAACGCCGCTCGCATGCTCGGGGGTTGAACTTGTTTGGGCACGTCACCTCTTGGTCAGGTGCTGGAGAGGGTGGGGAAGAGATTTGGCTTGCGAAAGCTATGCGGAGGAGCGGCAAGGGTTTCAAGCTCGCCTCCTGTCATCCTCGTTTCGTGCCGCTTCGCAAAAACCTGTTTTCTCCACTCGTGATGAAACGATTAAAAAATATTTGTGGCAAAATGTTCCTCATCGGACACTCCACAACTTTCACTGTCTAACTAAAATTTGGTATGGGGCTTGGTAAGTGGCCATTTAAAAAGTGGGGTGTGACACAGACGCAGAAGTAAGCGTTTTACAGATGCAGAAGTAAGCGTTTTTTTTTTCTAAGAAGTAAGCGTGCTCAGAGGAAAACAAAATTGTGTTCGGTGTTCAACAGGGGGAGGTTTAAAGTTCTAGTCGAAAAGCTGAATTTAACAAATTCAGTATGAATCGAGCAACTCTTCTCCTGCATGTCGGCGGTGTGGGTGTGCTTTGAAGACGCGGACAGGGAGAAGACAGGTGTGCGCTGTCAATTTCCGGTCTGCGACTTCGAAGCGCATCCACATCATCGCCATGCATGCAGAACCAACTGGCTCAATTAAGTTCGCTGACAAACATCTCCTACAATTTATTCATTTTCTGTTTGTATAGGCGCGACCACTCTCAGAGCAGGCCACGTGGAGAAGGGGGCCGTGCTCATCGGAACGCCACGACGTGTATTTTGCAAGGCACCCGTTGGCCACGCGAGCTGTGCGCTACGTCGCGCCTCTTAATGTAGCCGCCAGACATTGCTCCAAACACATCCTAAGAAATGCGCGAGAAATAATAGAGCAGAAAACTCGCACACCGCGAAAACACCACCAGGACCTTGAAAAGCATTGCCGGAAGCACCGCACTGGAAGTCTGCTAGGGTAGGCTGTTTGGTGAGAGCCCAGTTTGTTTACAAACACCAAAACCGTCTATAGGCTTTTATGCTGATTTCAAACATGTAATTAGTTTTATAGTAAGTTGCACAGTTTTCATTTGTGTCATGACAATGTGTAAAGTAAAGTTCGTTTTGGACAAACTTTTTATGCCACTAAGCTTTTATGATTCTAAAGTATAAATGTTTAGTGGCATGAACAAACTCAATATGCTCAAAATAACCATTACTCCCAAGCTCTTATGATGCAAGAAATTATTTTGAAAGGTGTGTCTTTGCCACCTAGATAAGGTTTCATTTATACATTTAAAATTCATTTTTCTGAAGATGCAATATTGGGCAACTTCTTGAGTTAGGACATCACGTTTTTGCTACTTCTGATGGCCAGTTTGGGATGAACTTTTTTCCACATATTCCTTAACATGTTACAGTGCAATTATCTCCTTTAAAACCTTATGTCACATGTATATTTATTAAAAGCTTAAAGTAAGCATTTAGTATGAGATGAGCAGCTAAGACATCTAACATTACAATTCTTTTTGGTAATTAAAATGCCTTATACACATTGTCTCATTAGTTGTTTACATTATACTGTTAATATGGAGCAATTTGAGTCAATAATGGCTCATAAGCATCTAAGTTTACGGGCAGAAAAAGTGTGCCCTAATAGAGCCATATATTTTTTTTTACACGTTCTCATGGTACAAAATGAAAACTACTCAACTGGCTATAAAACGGATAACATATTTGAAATTAGTGTAAAAACCTATGTGAACAGCAAAAGTTTCTTTGTTTTGGGCTTCAAAATAAACTGTTCAAATATCATTTCCCCTTAACATGTGTGCCGTTCACCAATACAGTCGAATCTCGATAATTCGAACTCAAAGGGGCCCGCAAATTTGTTTGAATTAAAAGAAGTTCGAATTAATAAAAGCTGAATAAACGGAAGGCTCTCCATGCAGTGGCGCATGTGCATTGAGCTAACACACGAGGGGGAAGTTTCAGAAGGCTTAAATTTATTCACAAATCACAGGACATCCGTTATTAATTGAAGTAATGGGTGATGCGCATCTGCACATGTTTGCCTTGCAGCGAGTCAATCAATTTCGCACACAGCTTGCAAAGCATTTCTACTTCAGCTTCAGCATTTTCCTGGCAAGAGATGTTGCGCGCGGAAATGTCCAGCACCGACACTTTCTAAAGACGATGACGACAACGACTGCGTGGCGGAGGCTACGCAGCCGCAGCATGTGACGAGAAAGGAGGAGCGTCTCCACGCGGAGAGAAGCAGATCGGCATCTGAGAAAAAACCAACCCTCCACGGCAGCTTTTTTTTTTTTTTTTTGCTCTTTTCACGCCCGTCGTTGAAAGGAGAAGGGTTACGTGGCAGGGACGGGAAGTGGGGAAGCGTGGCACCGGCTCGTGAGAAACACCCCTCCCCCCTCAAGGCGCAGAGCCGTGCTCCCGCAAGGGGCAAGGGCTGCATAAGGTAGTGCCTTTTTCCTTTCCTTCAATCACACATTCATTCAACCCAGCGACAGCTTTCTTTTTTTCCCTCTCTCTCTTCACGTGCGGCGTTGGAAGGAGAAGGGTCTTTACGTGGCAGGGACTTAGAAGTGTGGCAGCTTGGGCTAGTTGGTATGACATGACGATAGTTATAGCGTGAGAACAGAACGACGACACAGAGGTCCTTCATGTCCTTCTTGTCTTTGTGTCGTCGTTCTGTTCTCGCGCATTGAACTATCGTCATGGCAGGGACGGAAAAGGGAGAAGCGTGACACGGGCACGTCACAAATCGGCATTTGAGAGAGAGCACATTCCACCGCAGCCTTTTCTTTCCTTTTCATTTCCTTTGCGCGCAGCGTTGAGGTGTCGCAGGTGCCGCCGCGGGATAGGGCGGGGTGCTGAGAGCATTTTCGGAGCGCGGTATGTTCGAATTAACCGTCACAAGTGCTTGCGCATTCGAATTACCGGGCGTTTTCGCCCATTGGAATACACATAGCTATGACTGGACAGCATCGCGAGTTCAAATTAACTGGAAGTTTGGATTAAGCGTGTTCGAATTAATGAGATTTGACTGTATAGTTTGCAGCATTAAGACAAAAGCCATTCAAGTTTATGCATATTTAAAGCGTGGGTGCACTTTGTGATAAGTAGTATTCCTGTGTCTAGAACATGGTTGTGTGTTGCTGTAAAACTGTCTGATAAACTGGGATATTTCCTTTTGACACTGCATTATAGCTAAGGCTTCATGTTTCCCGAGTTTATATTTCTGCAGAAGATTTAGCATTTATCGAAGTTCATTTCTTGAAAATCTACAATTCTCCGAAATTCGATGTATAATGTTGAGTTATAAGTTGTTGCACTGTGTTCTTATTACCTTTATTTTGTGGGAATTGAGGCTAGCCTGCCGCCTTTGTGCGGGCACCGCCTTTTCTGCCTTTCTCACGTCCCAACATGTCTCCCCCCTTCCGCTGTCTGCCGCGCTGGGAGAGCGGAGTGACGTTTAACCCCCTCAACCGGTAGCGGATGTTGACCGTGGTGCCGCGCGCAGAGTCTCCCAAGAGCGCCCGCGGTGAACGCTTACCTTATGTCGCCCCCCTTCCGAACGCTAGGCCGAAGAGTGTGCGGGTTCCTAGTGCGTGGCCAGGCTACGTCGACCCGTATCTCTCCGAAGCCAACGTGAGCGCCTTTGCCCTCGCTCGAGCAACCGGGCCTTGGTCCCGGTGTCTCCGTTAATCACTTTTACCACGGAGACGTGCTCGTGGCACCCTGTGTGGTACTTTGCGCCTGTGACGTGGATAAGCCGATTTGCTTTCCCGCCGGGCCTTTGCAACGGGCTGTACTGCGTTTGATGTTGCCACAGACAATAAAGTGTTGCGACCTTGAGCAGTATCGTGTTCTCGCCATGGTGACGGTTAACGCGTGCCCTGTGGCTGGCATAAGACCGGACCCACGCTAGTGGCCGTGCTCCTTCGGGATACGTGTCACCACAATTTTTAATGAATATATTTTATATTGCTGCTGATAGTCTTATTTCTAAATCCTTTAATTTATTCTCACTTTCTGTTCATTTACGCGGTTGATAAAGCTACTTTTTGCACTGCTGTAAACTTGCCAAAGTGCACTTTTTTTTTGTAGTGGTAGTGGGGGCGGGCAAAAGCTAGTCATGCTGATTCTCAGCTTTTTCTCCCAGCTTGCCTCATCTTCCTGCAGAAAAAAAATAAAGGATTTATTATTATTACTATTTTCAATACCCTGATATCTGAACACCAGAACATGCGAACACACAAAGTGTATATTAGATGTCTGGAAGGTTTGAATGCACACTCATATACATATAAGCACAAATACTTGAATAAAGAACACCTATGATTGTTCGTATTAATAATGTTAAAGGTTATAAAGGACTTTAAAAGAGGAAAGAATACATTGAAGTTGCTGTCACTGATGGAGGTGTGCTCCTTTTCATTGGTGATTCCTTGTTATGAAAACGGACAAAGAACTTTATTGAGGTCCCGAGGAACACTACCTCAAGGAGGTAGAGCAGCGGGCCGCTCCCACGTCTGAACGGGTAGGCCGAGCCTCACCGTCGCGTCGTGGGCCCTCTGGACAGCCCAGAGTTGATGTGCAAGTCCTGAGCGCAAAGCTCCATTTCTCTTCGGTCATGTGCCAAGAATCGCGTGATGAGGGGCACTGCCAAAGCATGTGTTCTAACGTGGATACAGCGCCACAATCTGGGCATGTTGGATTAATGCTTTCAATAAAAATGCTCTTTTAAAATCAAAGTTGTAACAGATAAATCTGAATTGTCAAAATATTTATCGGTGAGTGTCCATAGGATTTTTCATATGAATATCTGAAAACATGGAGCCCTAATTATAGCCCACAAAAAAAAAAATCAAGAACCCGACATTATAGTCAATCTCATTTCAAGCAAACTTGTAACACTAAGATTAATGAATGTGCAAGTTGTTCAGTTACTTGAACGAATTGTGAAGTCTCTCCAGTTTTTCTTTGATCTCAGCATCTTATTGTTTTATTTGCTCTATCAATGCGCATCATGATGTATAGGTAATGAACGCACAAACTTTAATAGAAAAAAATAATTAACAGTGTTTAGCCTGCGAGAAATTCTGGAAACAAAAACACTTTAAAAATCTGACAGATATGTTTGCTGGTAGTTTGAAAAGTCTCTACAGATTTTAACTAACAAGGTAGACATATGTATTTTTAAAAGGCAGTAACCTACCTTACAGGTAACTGTTAAGATTTATATTGTTCTTTGGAAAACCTTGTAGCTGGGCGGAAGTGTCTTAACAGTGTTTGGGTGCTTGCTATACAGTCGTAGATCAACCTAATACCGATTTCATGAAATTTACTATGCAATGAGCTGTTTTCATTTCCCATTTTTATTGCTATTGAAAAACTTTTCTTTTTCCCTGATTGAAGACCTCACACACATCATCATTGTCATCCTATTTTAAATCAACTGCAGAATAATACCTAACAGCAATAATAATAATGATGATGATGATGGTGAGAGTAATAATAATTTTGCCTCGAGAAGTACGGGAGTAACCCCCGAATGCAGAGATTTTACTTGACTTGTACTTGACTCGTGTTTGACTCAAGATAGCCTTGCCGCTCGTCATAAATCATTCTCGAACTTGCGGACGACTTGAAGGCGACTTGGCTCGGTCGAAGTCGGGACAAGTTTCAAGTCAGCTGCGGGGTTGGCTTGAAAGCATGGAGGAAAGAGAAACTCCTTCCTCCATGCTTGAAAGCGACTTCACGCATTATTCCAACATGGCCACCTCTCAAATGGACGTGTCACAGAGGTTGGCTGCTTTTGAGTTCGCTTGCGACGCCATAAGTGTAGCATTTTCTGAGGCCTGCCAAAGATTCCTCGACCCGCTTTACGTGACTGAGGAAATCCGATGGAGTTGTACGACGAGGAACAATTCCACGCTCGATACATTCACGAAGGACGCTGTGAGGCAGCTGCTGGCTATGTTGCCACTCCGTGAAAGTGGGGACGACCAAGGACAGCCTGTGCCTCCCATGTTACAGCTACTGATGGCGCTGAGCTTTTACAGCGCTAGCACAGTCCAAACAGTCATCGGGAATCACGTCCGTATTCCGTTGTCAACAGTTTGCCGTGCAGTCAGAAAAGTTATGCTACTCATCGCTATGCACCTGTACGCGATGCTGGTGCGCTTTCCCTAGCCGGCGGCACTTCCTAAAGTTATGCGGGACTTCATACCTACCAACTCTTTCGATTTTCCTATAAAATATACGAATTTTGATTGCGCTTATGATTTTACGAATCTTACCTGAAATTTTGCTAAAAATATTTAGTTTCCGATGAAAAAAAAATAAAATTAGTATGATAGTGTGGCCTCCGCGATTGGCTACGGTGCATTGCCGTAGCCAAAGAACAATATGTATTATTGTTATCGTCACATATCTGCGAAGTCTCCCGCATTGTCCAGGAGACTCTTGGATTTTAACGGTTTCTTCCTATTGTACGGTTGCCATAAAAATCTCCCGTAAATCAGAATTTGTGCGCTAGATGTGGCCGCACTTTATGATAAACAAATTCGAGAGGCATTCATCTAAACATACAGTAGTCTTAGTGATGCGGAACCGTGGCCGATACGAATTCGTGAAATTCTTCAGCCTAATTCCTGTGTCTATTGGGCCAATAGTATCGAAACCGTCGAACGAAGGCTTATCAAGAGCAGTGTGCTTGAACTTCGGAAGTATGCGTATGACTAGCACATGCACTATCTTCTACAGTGCGTGTGGTTGCCGTTGCCACAACTGCTGTGGATGAACCGCGGTAGTTCGACACGATCATGTATGGCGACGATGTTACTGACAAAACTCTGAAAGTGTGCGCGCAGACAATGCTCGATCAGTCAAAGCAACACTGGTTTTTGCAAACTCTGTTTGACAAAACCACAGCAGTTGTGATCATAGGTAGCATAAAACTTTTTAGTTTTGAAGGCACGTTGATTGAAGGTAAAACTACCGCTTGTCGCAACCGTCGTGGCGATGCGATAGCGATCTATGAGCTCCGAGAACACGTGGCTGACGCAGCGGTAGATTAAAGGCAGTAAAGACGTAAAAAAGGCTAGAAGCGTTTTGGCACTCCTGACCTAAGAATCTAGCAGCAGGCAAAGCCAAAGCTTTGACCTACGCTTTCATGGCAGCCAGCTGCATCGACCCGTCCGTTCATGTGTGAAGACATACGCGACTTATTTTGACGGAATTGATTTTTTGGCTATAGTTATTTTGATTACGCGATATTTTGGAGACATTTGCGCTCCCCTTAGTGGAAAACCCTACCCTCGTGTTTTCGGCTACTGCAAGCCATTATGAGACCGCAACACCGATGTTTGCTCTTGCGCTTAAGACCTCCGCCCCCCCCCCCCCCCCCCCTGTTTTCGCGATGTTTTTTTTTAGTGGCAATAGTGAGGAAAAATAATTCAGCGCCGATATGACTTATGGCAGCAAAACATGATTATGTTTGTTGCTAAAGTCAAATCGATCACACCTACAAATAAAAAAAACGGTAACCCCTTTCCCCCCTTCCCCGCTCAGGGTTTTTACGAATTTCTCTGTTGGCAGGTTGGCAGGTATGGGACTTTTATGAAGTGACTGAGTTTCCTGACGTTACAGGATGTGTCGACTGCACATACACGCTTATTAATAAGCCCGGTGGTAACGCCGCCGTAGTATTCCGTAATCGCACAGGCTAGTCCTGTTTTTTTTAGAACATGACGACATTTTCTGTCATTTCCGTCTTTTTTGGTACAAGATTGACTCAGCGCTGCCTGTGTGCCTTGCCCCGCTGCGGTGGTCTAGTGGCTAAGGTACTCGGCTGCTGACTTGCAGGTCGCGGGATCGAATCGCGGCTGCATTTCCGATGGAGGCGGAAATGTTGTAGGCCCGTGTGCTCAGATTTGGGTGCACGTTTTAGAACCCCAGGTGGTCAAAATTGCCAGAGCCCTCCACTACGGCGTCTCTCATAATCATATGCTGGTTTTGGGACGTTAAACCCCACTTATCAATCAATGTCTGTGTGCCTCGGTCTATCTTTACGTCCCTTCTAGGGTGCTGTTTTTCGCTGAGACAGGTATCGTTTGCAGGACAATGCTACGAAAAATTCCACAAAAAAAGAGGTGCCCCCTGTCACGGGCTTCCTGACCATGTACCTCCCCCTCCCCCTTCACCATCATGCAGCGCTGCACCCCACGAGAAAAAAATTTCGTCGAGGAAAATGTCCTGACCCCCGCTTTTCTTCTTTTCAACAAAGTTCAACAAAAGGCTACGAATCACTTTTGTTCCCAGAACTTATTACTTTTTTATTTTTTCATATATAACTGCGACCTAGCCTGCTACAAGCACGTCCACAGGCGAATAGAAAGGCAAATACTTTGAAAATTGCATTACCTCGCGAGCCAGGTCACAAATACACTCCGTGGCGTTCGATTAAAAAAAAAAAACTATGAGAGAACCCAACGTGATGCTTGTTTCACCTCCAAACAAGCAAGCGTGGAGAAATGCGCTGCACTTGGGTGGTCACTAAAACAAGCTGGCAATGGACACTTTACAGAAGCAACACTGCGCATCGCTGCGGCGGTTGGCACCACGTGCCACTCGTTAGTCGTAAAATGGCAAAAATATGCTTGTCACTTTGTTCTTATAAGTATCTTAAAATGCACAATCTTTTTTTTTTTTTTTTGCTTGTAATACATGCCTTACGCGAACAACTTCATTATTAACTTCGTTACCAGGCAAGCAACGTGTTTTTGAATTGAAGCTCATTCTTGACTTGACTAAGCAAGACAGCCTGAGCATCTATGTAATGTGAAAGCCGACTTACTTAAGTCAAGTCAAAGGGGCGAGTCATGTGATGTGTCTGCATTCGGGAGTAAGGTAGAGAAAAAGCTGTCATAGACAGCTTGACAGAGTTGCAGCCTCTAAATGCAATGCGACATTGGAAGACAGTACTGAAGGAAATCATCACACATGTATGGCTTTGTGTTAAAAAAAAATGACGAAGGCTTTTCTTAGTGATCTTCAATTTACAGTGGTTTGCATAAGCTGATTTCATTGTATATTTTTGAATTTCTTTATGTAATGATCCTACCTTTCAATCAGCCACCCTCGGCTGCATTTCTTATCTCTTCTTATCCGTCCCATCATTATAGCACACCATCACTTATCTTTTCTTCTAAGAACTGCCCAGGTGAATCAATAAAATATCAGCTACTCCTGTACGTTTTCCAAATCATTCTGTTCTTTTTGTTATTCTCCTACTTTGTTCTCCAAAGTTAGAAGTAGTTAAATGCGATGGCTGTGTACTTTCTACTCTAGTGAAAGCAAGAAGTAGTTAAATGTGATGGCTGTGTACTTTCTACTCTAGTGAAAGCAGTAGTATGTCTTCCGTATGTGTTCTAGCCCATCTATATTCTTTGGCGAATTTGCCTTGCATGAGTTGCCAATTAAGTGCTCTCATTCTCTCAAGATGCTACCACCCATTATCCTTGTCTTCTGCATTTTTATCTTCAAACCTACTTTAATGCTTTCTCAGTTGAGGTCTTCAATCATCTTTTGCGACTTGTCAGCATCGTTGCTGAAGAACATAATGCCATCTGCAAATCCTGTCTTGCAGAAGTGCCCTATTTACTCGCATAATGAAATCACTCGCATAATGAACCCACCCCCACTTTGGTCCTAGGGAAAAATAAAGTCTGTTTTTTAATGTATCTGCATTTTATTTCGGTGTGATAGCCCGTTCCGTTGACCATTTGGGCATTAAACCACGCCATTATATAAAAAAATAAAGACTTAATAAAAGTCATGACATAGTTTAACAATCATGCTAAACAGTTGCGAGCAGTGCGAGCGCGGACGAGTTCGATAGAAATTCATAGTCTTGCATTTTGCGGCATAGCGCCATCTGTTGAACGCAGAAGAAACCTCCAGCTTATAGCGCCTCACAAGCTCAGCAGCACGAAAACAAAGCAAAAAACAAACAAACAAACAAAACGCAATTGCTTGCACCGTGCCGTGCACCCGCATTGTGCATGTGCGACATTTGATGCTGTGTTTTTGTTGACAATCGGCCGGTACGCTAGCAACATGGCCAGTTTTGAACTCTAAGTTGGTCGAGCATGTGCTGGAGCGTGGGAACTGAGTGGCTGGACGACCCTTTCAGCGTCGATCTATGCGATTGGCCTATACACGCCCTATCTGCACAGTCGCACCGCATGTGCCGGAACACGTCGGGCACTCGCCGCACGCAAGCGGGGGGGGGGGGGGTGAAATCGCACTCCGCTTGCAAAATGTATGTCGCACATTTTGCAGCCCAAAACGAGGACAGCTTTCTTTGTGGAGAGTGAAGTTCTCGAATAAAGGCTCTATATTTCAGCACTGAATTGAAAGCCAGCAGCAGATTGACAGGGAGTTTTTAATTATTCTCATGCTGTTAAAACTCATTGAAAACTTTGCTATTAAAACTCATTTGACTTTTTTTCCCACGTAATGAACCCTCCCCCTAATTGGCGTCAACTTTTCAGAAAAAGGTGGGTTAATTACGCGAGTAAATATAGTATTCACCATTACCCTTCTTGCCAATCTATGTGTTTCAGTACTTCTAAACATGCAGTGAACAACATTGGAAAGACTATCACCTTGCCCAACCACTTTCTTGATTTAGTTATTTTTTTCTGACAGGACAGATTTGGAATTTTTGTGAATGTTCACTGTGGTATTCACAAATGTCTCGACTTTTAAATACTCTTTGATGATGCAAGATTCCCAAAACGCTGGTATGTCTGAGGAATTTCTACCGAGGGGGGAGTCCTTATTGTGTCGGCCCTCATGGCAAGCAGCTGTGCTACTGTTTTTTCTCTGCTGTTTTTTCTCTTCGGCTTTGGTGTCTCTGTGTGTGTAATAATAAGATGCAGGACTACGTATGTACCTTGGCCTAATTATGTTGAGCTTCGACTGTGCTATGCATTTTTGGTAACTCAAATGAACAAGCACGTACTGCTGCTTTTCACTCGCATCCAGTGTAAAGCGCACTCTTCTTACGGTTCAGTGATGGATGGGTTAATAAGTCATATCAATGCATAACTTGTGTTTTTTTTATTACAGGCAACTACTGAATGGTTTCGCATATATAAGATTCCCGATGGCAAGCCAGAGAACCAGTTTGCATTTAATGGCGAAGCTAAGAACAAGGTATAGAGCTTGCTTCCTTCTGCCGTTTTAAATGGTCATGCTCGACACCTGTACTGTGACCTGTTGCTAGCAATACTTAAATATGGAGCTTTTTATGCAGTAGTGCTAGTTTTTGTATAAATAGCTTTCTCATTTCTCATAGCTCATATCACTTGCCTAATAAATATATCAAGGGCTACCAGCATGGCTTCTCTGAGAACCTCACGACTTTGTGACTAGAAGTGTCATTCTTGCTCTTCTTTCTTTTTTTTAAAACAATGTCCGCTTTCAATAACAGTACAACACTTTTCATTCACCTGCTGTTTTTGCCTTGCCACCTTGGCCCGTCCTTCAAACGTGCCGTGGCGAAGCATCAGGTTTTTCTGTAGTAGAATGCTTGTTGCGTGGGCAGTGTCCAGAGTATTTGGCAATTCTGTTGATGCGCTGCAGCATGACTGATGAACGTGTCATAAATAGGAAGGGCTCAACATCTGGCCAGTCTGCTTCATGAAACATATACATCTTCTTCAGTTATTAGACAAAATATTACCTCCCAGAATGAAATGACTGGCATAAACTTTATATTTAATGAAAAGCCATGTCTATTGTCAAATGTCTAGTACCAACATGAGTTTTGACAAAAATTTAGTTAAGCTGCACTCGTGCATGGTTACCAATGAAGGACAGCAAACAGGGAAGGTCGTGCTTGCATCAGCTGATGGCGCTGCTAACATCAGCATATTTTCTCTGCTGAATTATTGCGAGGAGAGGGTAAAGTTTGAAAAATTCTGTTATAATTGTGCATACCAATGGCTAATTTTCAAGTGCTGGGAGGTACAGCTTCGAAGTATTCTCTAGCAGTTTTTAATGCACAAGTTGTTCCCCAAACAAGTCCGAGCTCCTCCTCTACCAACCCACTAGGCGAGGGCCCAAGCCCAAAAACAGGCAGCCGATCTCGAAGAGTGATATCAAGCTCTACACCGGAGATGGCAACGCAATACCCAGAGTCGACTCCATTCGGGTCCTTGGCATGACTATCGAGTCCAATGGTTCAAACGGCAAGACTAAACTCAAGCTCGCCACCAAGGCGGATAATGCGGTTCGGCTGGTTCGGCGGGTTGCCAACCGCTACTAAGGCCTCAAGGAAGACAACCTAATCCGCCTGGTCAATGCCTTTGTGCTCTGCCACTTTTCATATGTCGCGGCTGTGCACAATTGGCAGCGTGCCGAGCGTGACAAGATCAACGTCTTGCTCAGAAAGATTACCAAGCGGGCCCTCGGTATCCCGATCAGGATGCGCACCGAGCGCCTGCTCCAGCTCGGAGTGCACAATACATTGGAGGGGATTGCCGAAGCGCAGGAGTGGGCCCAGCTCGCGTGCCTTTCGAGCTCTCAGACCGGCAGACATATACTCCAAGAGCTCGGTCACTCTCCGGCTGAAGTGGATGAGAAGATGAGACAGGTGCCTCGTGAGATTCACGACCTCATCACCGTGGTACCGATACCGAGGAATGTCCATCTTGAGCACAATCGTGGTAGGCGACGGGCTAGAGCTGCCACTCTTCTCAGGCAGATTCAAAGTGAGGAGCGCAGCGTCAGCTTTGTCGACGTGGCAGCGTACCGTGGGAGCCGCGCCTTCTCTGCAGTCGTCGACTCCAAACAGCAAATCACCAACTGCGCATCGGTTCACACTGACGATCCGACGATTGCCGAGCAAGTGGCCATCGCCCTGGCCATCCTGGTAGGTGAAAGGGAGGTCATCTATAGTGACTCTAGGTCAGCTATTCACGCTTTCGAGCGTGGTGTAATCTCCAAGAAAGCCCTGCGTGTGCTCCAGAGTGGTGGCGGCGACGGTATTAAGCACCACGTACTGATCTGGTTTCCTGCACATGTTGGACAGGTCCAAGGCGCTCCCCCCAACCCCAACGAGTCTGCCCACGAGGCCGCGTGCGCGCTAACCGATCGCACCGGTTCCGGGCAACGATTCGGGGCCAATGGGGTGGCGGGAAACAGGGACGCGTCTGCCACGTACAACGAAATAAGAAAGCATTTTTACCTCGCGCAAAGACTATATCCACTCCCTCATCCAAATCTTAATAGGCCACAGGACCTTATGCTCAGACTACTGCAGACCGACACGTACCCTAACCTGAGATCCCTTCACGCTATTTATCCTGACGTGTTCCCCAATGACGCTTGCCCCGCATGTGGGGATGTATCCATGCTGGCGCACATGCTCTGGGAGTGCAAGGCAATGTACACTAACCCCAACACTACATCGGTCAGGTGGGAGGCGGGCCTACGCAGCTCCCTCCTGGCCGACCAACTTTGGGCCGTCCAGCAGGCCCGCGGAGCGGCCGATAGGCTTGGCCTAACGGTTCGACGTGGGAGTCGCCCGCTGCGCGCTGACACGCGCCTTGCCGGACCACAATAAAGTTTCGCAACGAACCAAGTTACAAGGAGAGCATTCACACTAAAACAAAACATTACAACTCATCAAAATGCCATGTATATGTCTATCATGGTGCTGCAATAAACAGTTATTTCGGCACATGAATGATTATCAAATATATCTGTTGTCATAGCATAAAATTTGTCAATTGTGCAGGAGTTTGCAGAGAAAGTCATTGCAGAAACTCATGAGTTCTGGAAGGCGCTGGTGCAACGCTCTGATACTTCTCCATTGAACTGGTAAGTATGTGCTTGCTCTGGCCAGTCATGCTTGCAATAGCATTTTAAGATATGCCTGTAAAAAGGCTTTTGGGTAAATACGGGGGAGAAAAAAAAATGTTGTGACAAGTTAATTTCTGATTACGGTCCCTGCATTGGGTTTACTTTCAGACATCTCTCCAACCAGTAGGCCTCATCCTGTTCAAGTTTGCTTTAATAAAACACTAAAATGTTTGTGGGACTCTAACAAAATGCCATATTGGTATTTTGCAATAGTCAACAGGGTGGGCAGTGATTTAATCTAATCAGTGCCAGTATGCTCTGTAATCAAAAATTTTCATATGCCGATAGATGCTATATTTCACTATTATAGTAATTGGGTGAGGTTTATGCTTTGCCATGTGTGTTTTCCATGCGTCTGTGTAATTTATAGCTCCATACCTGTATATAATGCATACATTTAAAAGCTGTTCTGCACAATAAGAATTTGTATAGTAGTAATTTATGCAGCACGCTATTCTCATTTAGAGACATCAATAAACAGCTATAAATGTACATAAAAGTATCCAAATATGCTCACATCTGCTACGAGTTCGTTTCAAAGGGAAAGGAAGCTCGCATCATCATTACTGTGGTGAACTGCTGTCCAAATTCAAACTTTTGATTGGCTCATGCAAATCTCAAATTTTTCGTTGGCCTGTTATGCTCTCAATGTATTTAAAAGCCATTTATTTTGCCCCTGTGCACAAGTTTGGTTACTTCAAAGTTTTTGTTTGGCCATGCCAAGAAATACCTACTGCCTTTGTTGCTTCTAGCCAAACATTTACATTTTTATGCCACTAGTAGTTGCAAATAATACCGATTGGCTTATTGGCCGAACCCCACTTACCTATAATAGGGTGCTGATCAAGGAAGAAAAAACAACATTGTTGGGTCTTGATCTGATAAATGATGAACGCTTCCTAAGCTCACTTTCACTGCAGTGTGCTGGTTTCATGTGGGAAAGCGGTTTAGAAATGGGAAGGGGCTACCGGCTCTGGTGAGATTCAACACATTTCGTTCCCTAATTGCACTTGCATGCCCGTGTTGTATAACGAGTACCAGTGTGATGGGTGACGTCGAAGAGCTTTACTAGCCATCATGCACAGCTGTTTGTGATGCTGCGGCACTGAGAAGCTATAAACATCCCTAAGCCAGTTGGTATGTTACCCTCAGTCATATTCATGAGAGATTCCAATAATAATTCACACTTCTAATTTAAACAAAATTGTGAGATCCCTTCAAGTTTGAAATATTGAGTCTAGTGTAGTGCGATAATGTAGTTTTTTTTTAGATAGCACAACTTCAAGCAACATCCTGATACAGACTGCAGAAAAAAGCGGCTGAGTGACCAGTGTCAGCATAAGTCCACTGAACACTGGGTTTTTCTTTAGTGCCTGCGCCTGCTTTTAAAATTATGTTACGGAGTGTCTGAGTAGGAATTTTGCAGTAACTGGATGAGTACCTGGAAAATGCAGTTGAAGTCCTCAAATTTGCAGCAATATGCATTGCTGTAACGAATAGGACTATAGTTTTTGCACTGTGTAGCGTTTTTTGTGAACCTGTTAGCTAGTTAAAGCAGCAGCACATGTCACAATACATGTTAAAAAATTTCTGTGAACTTGTATGAGCATGAAATTTTTAGCCAAAGGTATGCTGTTAGCACTGGCTTGAATTTTTCAGTTTCAACATTCTATTGCTACTAAAGTTAAATCCTCATATATCCAAGTCACTATAAAATAGAACAAGTTTGATATATCGCATACTTATATGAAAAAAAAAAACCTAAATAATTCACTGTATTTTTAGTGTGCTAACTGTAGGCTTCATGGCCCTGCTTCACGATGATGCAAGAAAGGCGCACTTCAAAAGATTACTTGGGGATTGTATTTTTTTTTTCTAGTTATTATTTTTCTGTGAATTGTAGTTAAGGGTACGAGTTATGCACAAGGATGCATCATGTCTATGTAAACAGTGCTTAAATGCTCTCATATGCAACTCTGCATGCTTGTATCGTGCCAGAAGCCTCTAGAGCTTTTTGCCATGCTGTACGCAGCAGCGACATCAAACTTCTTTTGCCCACATTTGAGCACATTCATTATTGCCAAATTTGATGAAAACAGTAGGTTCTTCCGTTTCACGGCAGCTATTGTGTTAACAGGGGCAACAAAGAGTCATGAAGAAGCAAATGGCCCCTGCGCACCACTCGCCGATGTTCGCAATAAGAAATACTAATGGGAAGCACGTGATGGCAAGTGGTAGTTTTTACTTGCTCCGCACTGCACCTCTCTTAGTCTTACCGCTCACTCTCCCAAATGTGTGCAGAAATTTTTCCTTCCGGGAGGAAAAGCAATGTTCTTGAAGCATTTCGCGCTACCCTATATTTGATGTAATACAGCATTCTGGTTATTTTTGTTCTGTGTAGTTAAGCACTCTCTTCTGCATTGACACTAAAGCCCTGCCATGTTCAAAAGCTGGCAGTGGTGGGAAACATGCGGCACTTGCGCCAGCTGGAAATTACTGTGCCATACTGCTTGAAAAAAGTCTTTTTTGTATAATTTGCACCATTGCCACACCACAAGGTGGTTTTGGAACCGAAAGTAATGTTGACAGTACGCATCATCAATGGATATTATGTGACGGTCGCCATCTTGTACACTTGCGCTGCTGCAAAAGCACTGAATCAGTCGATCAATTTTTCCGACATCCACGCAGTTGTAGCTGTGCCTTTTTTCGTAATTATTGGCAAAGAACGAAGGTGATTTTGCTGAAACTGGGTGTTGAACAAGCAGGAGTTCACTCGGCGGACGAAAGATTTATTTAGTGCAAGGGCTAACTGAATGCAAGCCTGTGATCCCCGTGCGTCTTCTTCTTTCTCCACCCGAGTTCAGTGTCCACTGCTCTCGTTACAATCACCGCCGGGCGACGAGGGAGCCATCCTGGCGACCTAAGGACAGGTGTGCACAGAAGGGTCATGGTATAGCTTGAGCCGAGAGACGTGTACGATTTCTTGTCCCCGACGGTGCTTGTCCAGAGATGCGTCCAGCGGCTCGACAAGGTAGTTGACAGGGGATGTTTGGCGTACAACTCGATAGGGACCATGGTACCTGGACGAAAGCATGTGGGAGAGTCCTGGAGAAGTACAAGGAATCCATAGCCACACCAGTGAGTTAGGAGCAAAGCTCATAGGCATGGTTGACGCGTCATGGCGATGTTTCCGGCGCGTCTGGTCGTGTGACGTGAACGCACGGGCAAGCTTCTGACATTCTTCAGCATGTGCTGTTGCTCGTGAAACGGTTGTTAACTCTGAAGGGTCCAGTCGATAAGGAAGAATAATATCCATTGTTGATTGTCCATAAAAAAGGAAGAAAGGCGAAAATCCAGTGGTGCTTTGCGTTGCAGTGTTGTATGCATATGTCACAAAAGGCAGTATGCTATCCCAATTCGACTGGTCGGATGAAGCTACATGGCCAGCATATCTCCAAGTGTACGATTAAAACGCTTTGTCATCCCATTAGTTTGCGGGTGATAGGCTGTGGTAGTGCGGTGTATGATGCGACACTCGCTCAATAACACTTTGATGGCATTGGAGAGAAAAATGCGGCCACGGTCGCTTAGTAACTCCCGAGGTGCTCCATGCCTTAAAACCAGGTTTTGCAGTATAAAGCATGCAATGTCTTTTGCGGTAGCAGAAAGTAAAGCAGCTGTTTTAGTGTACCGCGTTAGGTGTTCGATAGCGACAATGACCCAGCGGTTGCTACTCAAAGTATAGGGAAGCGGACCGTAAAGGTCGATTCCGACACGATCGAAAGGTCGTTTTAGACATGGCAACGGCTGCAAGGGACCAGTGGTATGTTGAGCGGGCATCTTGCGTCGCTGGCACGTAAGGCAGGACCTTACGTAACGGCGAATGAAACGGTACATACCGCGCCAGTAGTACCGCAGCTGCAAGTGAGTGTATGTTTTTAACACACCGGCGTGGCCACATTGCGGATCATCGTGGAACGTGGCGATGATGTCAGAGCGGAGATGTCGGGGAATGACCAGCAACCACTTACTGCCGATCGAGCTGTAGTTTTGGTGGTAAAGCAGGTTATCCCGAATAGCAAAGTGTTTTGCTTGACGGCGAAGTGCCCTGGAAACTGGAGCGGGCGTCCGGTTTGAAAGAATGTCCAAAAGAGAAGAAATCCAAGTGTCTTTGCGTTGTTCAGAAGGCATGTCCGAAATGCTGATGGCCAAAGCAGCACCGGTGGACATAGGCGAGCAGACATGCTTTGAAGCCAACGGCGAGCGTGACAGGGCATCGGCGTCGGAATGCTTCCGGCCAAAACGGTAGATAACACAGATATCGAATTCCGGTAACTGCAATGCCCAACGAGCTAGCCGACCATTCGGATCTTTTAGTGAAGATAACCAGCTAAGCACATGGTGGTCTGTCACAATATCAAACGGACGTCCATATAACTATGGCCGAACTTTTCCGATTGACCAAATAATGGCGAGGCACTCCTTTACAGTGACACTGTAATTCTCTGCTTTCCTGAGGGTGCGGCTGGCATAGTCGACGACGTACTCGTCAAAGCCATCCTTGCTTTGGGCCAGTATGGCCCCTAGCCCGACACCACTAGCGTCCGTATGAAGCTCCGTTGGAGCAGATGGATCGAAATGTCGAAGTATGGGAGGCGTAGTGAGGTGCCGTCAGAGTTCCTGAAATGCATCATCACACGCCTTCGGCCACGCTGACAAATCAGAACTTCCGGCGAGAAGATTGGTTAAGGGGGCGATAATGAGGCGAAATTGCGGATGTAGCGCCGGAAGTACGAACATAGGCCGATGAAGCTTCGGAGCTCTTTTATAGTGGTTGGTTTTGGGAATGCCGCGACTGCATTAAGTTTTGTAGGGTCCAGAAGAATGCCGTCCTTAGAAACCACATGGCCGAGGATTACAAGCTTGCGAGCGCCGAGGTGGCATTTCTTCAAGTTAAGTTGAAATCCCGCACTGGAAAGGCACGTAAGAATTTGCTAGAGGTGGCTGAAGTGGGTCGCAAAGTCGCTTGAAAATAGCACAATATCGTCCAAATAACAGAGGCACGTTTTCCATTTCAGACCTTGCACGATGGTATCCATCATCCTTTCGAAAGTGGCAGGCGCATTGCAGAGGCCAAAGGGCATCACGATGAATTCATATAGTACATCCGGTGTTACAAAGGCTGTCTTCGGGCGGTCATCCTCTGCCATGGGCACCTGCCAGTAGCCGGAGCGTAAATCTAACGAAGAAAGGAACTCTGCTCCTTGTAGGCAGTCTAAAGCATCGTCGGTGCGAGGCAGGGGGTATACATCTTTGCACGTTATCTTGTTCAGTCGGCGGTAGTCAAATCAAAACCGGATGATCTTTTTTCTTGACGAGAACAACCGGGGAAGCCCAGGGACTGTTGGAGAGCTCGATGATGCCACGTTTCAACATTTCGTCCACTTGTTCGTCGATGGCACGGCGTTCAGCAGATGACACACGGTATGACGCTGTCTTAGCGGGGCTTGTTGACCGGTGTCAATGCGGTGAATGACCGCAGAGGTTCGGCCTAAGCCTGACTGGTCACGATCGAATGAAGAGCGAACACGGAGTAGAAGATTTATAATCTCTTGGCGCTGAGTTGGTGCGAGTTCAGAGTCGATGGCATTCGGGAAGACGTCCAGAACATCATTAGGCGCGTTGGTAGGAGTGACAGCACAAATTGGGAGTGAAACCGTAGAATCGGGTATAGTAGCTGGAAGAATGCACTCGTAAGGTTCGTAGATTCCCAGGCATTCTCCCTGTAGTAGGGATGAAGGGCTGTCCGAGAGATTGCACACAAAAATGGCAGCGTGGCCGTTGCGAAAAACGATGGCGACAAACGGAAGCATGAAATTTTGACGGCACGCAGATGTGACTGATGGCATTAACAACACAGGCGATTTCGGAGGAGAGGCACACGACACCAGGACAACAACTGCTGAGAAAGGCGCAATGTCAGCGTCAGAAGCAGCAAACACCCTACACGAAGCGCCATCGTCGGGGTCATAGCACGGCACAGATAACGCGAGCTCGGAACAAGCACAGTCGACCAAAGCAAAATTTGACGGAAGAAAGTTCTATCCAAGGATAACGTCATGAGAAGAACGGAATAAAACTACGAATGCGACGACGTACATCGCACTTTGAATGACGACTCGTGCAGTGCACAAAGCTGAAGGCTGAACATGGTGGGACGTAGCAGTCTGCAAAGATAGGTCGGTAAGTTTAGTGGTCACTTTCTTCAAGTTTCGGCACAGTTTCTCGCTGATTACAGATACGGAAGCTCCAGTGTCAACAAGTCCGTGCACCTCAATACCATCAATATAAAGTTCGATCTCATTCGGAGGACAGCAGCTAGGTCTTGAAATTTTCGCTGTCAACGCAGTTCTTGCCTCCGGAACTGCGCCCGTCAGTTTTCCCCTCACGATGGGCTGCTGCGACGTAACATTGGAGAAATAGATCTGCGACGAGGAGAAGGCGAACGGCTTGAGCCGGATGGGCGGCGACCGGGGCGTTACGCCTAGAGGTGGATCAGCAAGAACGGGATATCGCGGCTGAGTGGGCATGTAGTGTGAGGCCCCTGCAATGTCATGAGAAGGGAAGCTGCGACAGCGGCAGTGACGAGCTATGTGGCCTGGGATGCCACATGAAAAACATATTGGCTGATTATCCAGAGTTCGCCATTTGCTGAGGGTAGGAGCACTTATCGCTGAATAAGGTACCGGAAACGGTCGTGCAGGCAGCGGCGTCATATAAACGTTCCGAGTTGTTTCGTATATAGCCGGAGACGGGACAGTCAACGGGCGGGCAGGTGGCGTCGACGAATAAACGTGGTGAGTTGCTTCATAGATAGCCGGAGACGATGGAGCACAAGCCGAGCAACAGCGGCTGCATATGTTAGTGGTGCGGTAACAGATGGTGGAGCCTGAGCTGGCGGCAATGCTTCGGCAACTTGCTATTCAATGACCTGGCGAAGCGAAGGCGACAAGGGTGCCATCGGCTCGGTAGTTCTGGTGATTATAAATAGCTGCCGGGCGACCTCCTCGCGTATGAATTGCTTTATAAGTGGCATTAGCGCAGAGTGGCCGGCAGTGTCATGGCAATAGTCGAGGGATGAGAGGTCCGCTGTGTCTTGAGCAGCGCAACGTGTGGAAGCACGTTGCCTACGCTGCTCATCATAGCTTTGGTAGAGCTGAATCACCTCGGCGATTGTTTGGGGACTCTTCGCTGCAAACATTTGGAATGCACCGTCGTCGATTCCTTTCATGATGTTTTTTATCTTGCCTGCCTCATCCAGAGTCAAGTTGACGAGCTGGCAGAGGAAGAGCACATCTTCGATGTAGCTCGTAAAAGTCTCATCTGTTCTCTGTACTCTGCCACGCAAGCGCTGTTCAGCACGAAGGCGGTGGACAGCAGGACGGCCAAAGACTTCCGAGCGGGTTTTTGCGAATTCCGACCAGGTACTGAAATCACTTTGATGATTCCTGTACCATAGTTTCGCCACGTCGGTCAGGTAAAAACTCACATTCGTGAGCTTATCGACTGCGTTCCACTTATTGTACGCGCTCACCAGTTCATACTCGGCAATCCAGTTGTCCACATCTTGGTCTTCTGTGCTACCAAATATGGGGGGTTCGCGCTGCCAGAGAGCGCCAGTGCAGAAGACAGGTATGGGTGCGAGACCTGGAGTGGTGGCCTGAGACGGACCTGGATCACTCATTGCAGAAGGTGGTCGGAGTGTACGGCTGCGAAGTTCCAGGGTGAGGACCAGATGTACCCCGCACCTCCACCACTTGAAACCGGGTGTTGAACAAGCAGGAGTTCACTCGGTGAACAAAACATTTATTTAGCGCAAGGGCTAACTATATGCAAGCCTGTGATCCCCGTGCGTCTTTTTCTTTCTCTACCCGAGCTCTGTGTCCACTGCTCTCGTTACATTGCGACTACCAAAAAACGCACCAGTATGGCTTATCGCCAATAAAAAGTATATGTGTGTGGCGTAGCACGGCTTAAGCCTACTGCATGTTTTTAATAGCCAGTGACTACCTGACCCCGCAGGGGCGTCTGTGGAAGCAGGCATTTGGTGTGTAGCGACACCACGGACCCGAGATAACGGGGGAGTTCCGACTCCCTCCCACGCCTAACCATGCGTGACTCTGCCGTGTCCGGGAAAAATGGGATCCTGGGGGTTGAGCCAACGCCGGGTGATTGGACCTTTGAGGCCCCCTGGCAGAGGCAACACACCCCTTTGGCCCCAGCTTCACGTAGACGGCACCCCTGGGCTGACCCACCCAGGGGAAATCGGCAGTCGCCTTTTCCTATCTCTCTCTCCCTACATCTTCACCTTTATTTCTCACTTTTTATCTGTCCTGTCATCTTTTTTCTTCCGTTTACTTCCAACTTTCCTGGTGGCGAGAGTTAACTTTGTGTAGGTATCCAAGCATGGGTAAATACATTAGGTTATAGCGGCGATGCATGGCTGGCGTCTCCAAGTGTTCGTGAATTAACTTTGCAGCGTCCCCTTATTGGGTTCGGTGGTGGGTGGCCACCATCGCTGCCGAAATAAATACTCTCTGTATGGCAAATGCTTTTCCCCCCTTTCCTGATCGCTCCCTCAAAAGGTGGTGCACCAAAGAAGCAATCACCCTAACCAAACCAAAGCAGAGCTTTCCAAAGTATCATGTCATCCATAGTCAAAACAAAAACAAGGAAGTCCAAGCGATTTCACCGTTCCTAGTGTCCAAAAATCTAGCGGAACAAATTGGCCCAGGGTACAAAATCACAAAGATGGGAAGTGGCGACCTCCTATTGGAGGTTCGAGACAAAACACAATACGACAAACTATCCAGAATTGTATCATTTGGGGACACTCCTGTTTCAGTGGGCCCACACAGGTCTATGAACACTGTCCGTGGAGTAATTTCTGATGATGACCTTGTTGATCTGAGCGAAAGCGAACTGTTAGAAGGATGGCGAAATGAAAACATTGTGAAGGTACAGAGAATAATAATCAGGCGTGACAAGAAACAGACTCCTATAAAACACATAATAATCACCTTTGGAACAAGCGACCTACCAGAATCAATAGAAACCGCCTATTGCAAGTTGCGTGTAAGACCCTACATCCCCAATCCTCGTCGATGTTTCAAGTGTCAACATTTCGGGCATGGATCGCAGAGCTGCAGAGGGCGCGCCACTTGCGCCAAGTGTGCATCCATGCAACACATATCCGACGACTGCACCTCAGAAGCAACTCATTGTTTGAACTGCGAAGGTCACCCTTCCTATTCACGATCATGCCCCACATGGAAAAAGAAAAACAAATAGTTGAACTCAAGGTCAAATTCAATCTGTCATTCCAAGAGGCACGTAAGCGTTTCTCACTTCACAACCCCTCTTATCCCTTCTACGCAGATGTGACGCGCCGGGGTGCCGCGCCACATCTTTCTGCACCCGCACTTGTCACACAGAGTGTGGCCACGGTCATGCCATCAGCGCCTTCGGCTGGAGCAGCCTGTACTACTCCGCCACCTGACAAACAGGGCCGGCAGACCCCCATGTCTGCTGAACCTCGGACCACTGCAAGCGCAGTTAGGTGCGAAAGTTCTGTGAATGTGCCTGCCCAGCAGGCACAATCCACCACCTCACAAGAGGTGATGGATACAAGTCCCACTCCTCCGGTGCCCCAGACGCCGAAGGATAGGCGCAACTCCTCGGAGCGTGCCAAAAGAGAAAAACCTTGACTTACAGGGCCCCCAAAAGGCCCTGTAATCTAACGCAACACTTTGTACACACAGCACCTCACTACATTAAAATGACACAAATATTACAGTGGAACGTCAGAGGACTGTTGAGAAACCTCGACGATATCCAGAAACTTTTACACAAACATACACTTCAGGTGCTGTGCGTACAAGAGACACACGTGAAACCTAAACACCAACTTTTTACGTCATTACATTATTTTTTGGAAGGACCGGATTGAAGCAATTACGCCATCCGGTGGTACCCCGCCGCGGTGGTCTAGTGGCTAAGGTACTCGGCTGCTGACCCGCAGGGCGCGGGTTCGAATCCCGGCTGCGGCGGCTGCATTTCCGATGGAGGCGGAAATGTTGTAGGCCCGTGTGCTCAGATTTGGGTGCACGTTAAAGAACCCCAGGTGGTCTAAATTTCCGGAGTCCTCCACTACGGCGTCTCTCATAATCATATAGTGGTTTTGGGACGTTAAACCCCACATATCAATCAACGCCATCCGGTGGTGTTGCCATTATAGTCAGTCAAGGGATTGCATGCACACACCTACCACGACAAACATCTTTTGAGGCGGTGGCTGTTCGAGCAGTTCTTTTGAATAAGCTCGTCACCATCTGCTCTCTCTACATACCTCCACAACACTATCTTGAAAAGCATGAATTCGAGTCCCTCATAGACGAACTTCCAGAACTTTATATTCTCCTTGGAGATTTCAATGCACATAGCAATCTATGGGGTGACTCTCGCTTCGATGCTCGAGGTCGCCTGACTGAACAGTTTCTTTTTTCTTCCGGTGCGTGCCTGCTGAATCGGAAAGAGCCAACATATTACAACATCGCTAACAATACGTACTCAACAATAGACCTCAGCGTAACATCCCCCTCACTTCTGCCTCTACTTAAATGGGAAGTCATTAATAATTCATATGGTAGTGACCATTTTCTTATCTTTATCAGCACATCAATAATAAATACATGTCTTGCATCATCATCATCATCATCAGCCTGACTACGTCCACTGCAGGACAAAGGCCTCTCCCATGTTCCGCCAGTTAACCCGGTCCTGTGCTTGCTGCTGCCAATTTATACCCGCAAACTTCTTAATCTCATCTGCCCACCTAACCTTCTGTCTCCCCCTAACCCGCTTCCCTTCTCTGGGAATCCAGTCAGTTACCCTTAATGACCAGCGGTTATCCTGTCTACGCGCTACATGCCCTGCCCATGTCCATTTCTTCATCTTGATTTCAGCTATGATATCCTTAACCCCCGTTTGTTCCCTAATCCACTCTGCTCTCTTCTTGTCTCTTAAGGTTACACCTACCAATTTTCTTTCCATTGCTCGCTGCGTCGTCCTCAATTTAAGCTGAACCCTCTTTGTAAGTCTCCAGATTTCTGCTCCGTAGCTAAGTACCGGCAAGATACAGCTGTTATATACCTTCCTCTTGAGGGATAGTGGCAATCTACCTGTCATAATTTGAGAGTGCTTGCCGAATGTGCTCCACCCCATTCTTATTCTTCTAGTTACTTCAATCTCGTGGTTCGGCTCTGCGGCTATTACCTGCCCTAAGTAGACATAGTCTTTTACAACTTCAAGTGCACTATTACCTATCTCGAAGCGCTGCTCCTTGCCGAGGTTGTTGTACATTACTTTCGTTTTCTGCAGATTAATTTTAAGACCCACCTTTCTGCTCTCCTTGTGTAACTCCGTAATCATGAGTTGCAATTCGTCTCCCGAGTTACTCAGCAATGCAATGTCATCGGCGAAGCGCAGGTTACTAAGGTATTCTCCATTGACTCTTATCCCTAACTGCTCCCATTCTAGGCTTCTGAAAACCTCCTGTAAGCACGCGGTAAATAGCATTGGGGAAATTGTGTCCCCCTGCCTTACACCCTTCTTGATTGGTATTCTGTTGCTTTCTTTATGAAGCACTATAGTAGCAGTTGATCCCCTGTAGATTTCTTCCAGAATGTTTATATATACTTCATCTACGCCCTGATTCCGCAGTGTTTGCATGACGGCTGATATTTCTACTGAATCAAACGCCTTCTCGTAATCTATGAAGGCTATGTATAGTGGTTGGTTATACTCTGAGCATTTCTCTATTACCTGATTGATAGTATGAATGTGGTCAATTGTTGAGTAGCCTGTTCGAAATCCTGCTTGTTCCTTTGGTTGATTGAATTCTAATGTTTTCTTTACTCTGTTAGCAATTACCTTTGTAAATAACTTGTATACTACAGAGAGCAAGCTGATCGGCCTGTAATTCTTCAAGTCCTTGTCATCTCCTTTCTTATGTATTAAGATGATGTTAGCGTTCTTCCAAGACTCTGGTACTCTTCCCGTCAGGAGACACCTCGTAAACAGGGTGGCTAGTTTTTCTAACACAATCTGTCCTCCATCTTTTAGCAAATCTGATGTTACCTGATCCTCACCAGCAGCTTTGCCCCTTTGCATGCCCTCCAAAGCTTTCCTGACTTCTTCTATCATTACTGGTGGGGTGTAATCTGGGTTACTGCTAGTTCTTATAGTATTAAGGTCGTGGTTGTCTCGGCTACTGTACAGATCCCTGTAAAACTCCTCCGCTATTTTAACTATCCTATCCATATTGGTAGTTATTTTGCCTTCTTTGTCCCTTAGTGCATACATCCGACTTTTGCCTATCTTGCACAAGTTCCCAAATGGCACACCGACAAAGCTGATTGGGAAATGTTTCAAAAAATGACTGTATTATCTTGGACTGACATGGCGGCGTTGAGCATAGAGGATGCTGTATGCTACTTTACAGCTCTCTTGGTTGATGCAACAGAATGTATTCCCCAAACATGTGGACCGTCAAGCAAACGACGAGTCTCATGGTGGAATAATGAGTGCCGTGATGCTCGAAAAAAACAAAACAAGGCATGGAAGTTGCTTAGAGACTCGCCCACAGCCGAAAATCTTGTAAATTTTAAGAACATCAAGTCGCAAGCAAGGAGGATGCGCCGACAGGTGAGAAGGGAAAGTTGGCACAAATTTTTATCAGGCATTAACTCATACACAGATGAGTCGAGAGTCTGGAGCATGGTTGGTAAGTTGGCAGGACGAAAAGCACATTCACTTCCTCTAGTGAACACACAAGGGGAGAGTTTGGAAGACCAGGCTAACACTCTCGGAGCGCGCTTCGAACAGGTCTCCAGCTCATCACACTATAGTGAAGCGTTCTGACGATACAAAACCAAAATAGAAAAACAGAGATTAGAGCGCAATCCCACAACACATGAGGCATACAATGAACCTTTCTGTTTGGCTGAACTACAAGCCTCACTTTCCTGCTGTAAAAAATCTACCCCAGGTCCGGACCGTGTGGCATATGAAATGTTGAAACACCTGCCCACTGAAACCCAGAAAGCTCTCCTCTCTCTGCATAATGCGATATAGTCTTCCGGCGAGCTACCTTCAGCCTGGAAAGAAGCTATCGTTATCCCTATTCTAAAACAAGGCAAGGACCCGGCCTCAGTTTCCAGCTACAGGCCAATAGCATTAACCAGCTGTCTTTGCAAGGTCTTTGAAAAAATGATTAACAGGCGCCTGATGCACTTCCTTAAAATTAATGGCCTACTTGACCCATACCAGTATGGGTTTCGAGAGGCTCGGTCGACCACTGACCTCCTTGTCCATATCGTGGCACAAATTCGCGACGCTTTTGTTCATAAGCAATTTTTTCTTTCTGTGTTCCTCGATATGGAAAAGGCATATGACACTACATGGCGCTTTGGCATATTGCGAGACCTGTCACATTTAGGTGTGTGGGGTAGAATGCTGACAATTATTGAAAGCTACCTGTCCAACCGTACATTCCGTGTCCGAGTTGGCACTGTCTTATCTCGAGTAGTATTTGTCCAAGAAACAGGAGTGCCACAAGGAGGTGTATTGAGCTGCACACTTTTCATTGTTAAAATAAACTCCTTGCACCTGTCTCTCCCACGAAATATTTTTTACTGCATGTATGTCGATGATTCACATATTGGCTACAAATCATGCAACATCTCAATGTGCCAACGTCAAGTTCAACTAGGGTTGAACAAGGTATCTCAATGGGTAACAAGAATGGTTTTATACTCAACGCGCAAAAGAGCACTTGTGTCTTGTTCAGCCGAAAGAGGGGCCTCCATCCTGACCCCAACATTGACCTGCATGGTCAACCTCTGTCAGTGAAGACTGAGCAAAATTTTCTTGTTCTCATATTAGACACTAAATTAACCTTCATCCCACACATCAAGTATTTAGAGGACAGGTGTTTAAAAACAATGAACATTTTGAAAGTGTTGTCATGCACTACATGGGGTAGTGACACGAAATGTCTAATGAATTTATATAAAAGCCTCGTACGCACACGCCTAGATTACGGTGCTATAATCTATCAGTCGGCAACACCATCAGCCTTGAAAATTCTCGACCCTGTCCACCATCTAGGCATTCGCCTCTCTACGGGTGCTTTCCGAACTAGCCCTGTGGAGAGCCTGTACGTGGATTCGAATGAATGGCCGCTCCCCCTACAAAGATGTTTCCTGTCCTTTTTGTGCTTTTTGAAGGTGAAGGCAGACAAGAAACACCCATCCCATTTCACAATTAATGATTTGTCTTGTTCTGGCTTGTTCGAGAATCGTCCTTCGTTTAGGCAGCCCTACGCGCTCCGTGTAAGGGGCCTGGCCGAAGAAATAGGTGTGCCTCTTCTTGAACACAGTTTGATGGCTCCTGCAACATATCTGCCACCGTGGCAGTGGCAGTTTATAGACTGTGATGTCTCTTTTGTTGAAGTCACAAAGCACGCACCACTTGCACACATACATACATACTTCCTAGAACTAAAACATAAATACACATGCCCCGAGTTCTTTACCGATGTGTCAAAGTCAAACACTTCTGTGTCATATGTAGCGGTAGACCAATCCTTTTCAGAGGCCGGCATTCTTCATCCTGATGCAAGCATTTTCACAGCAGAAGCTTGCACAATATTGGCAGTCGTAAAACACATCAAACAGATAAAATTACAAAAGGCGGTAATATACACAGATTCCCTAAGCGTGGTCAAAGCCCTGAAAACTGCTAAAAAACCCTAGAACCTCGTGCTGGTGTAACTTTACTCACTTCTGTGCACACTGTATACTTCAAAACAGCATGTTGTTGTCTGCTGTATTCCAGGGCACCGTGAGATACAAGGGAACGTTTTGGCCGACAATCTGGCTGCTTCCGCCAACTACACTACTCCCAATGCACCAATACCAATCCCTGCACTTGACTTAAAACCTTTTCTAAAACAAAAGCTCAAGGGGTATTGGCAGAGCACGTGGGATAAACACACAGATAATAAACTTCATGCTATTAAGCCACAACTAGGTTATTGGCACTATCAAAATCACGACACACAGAAGTAATGCTAACAAGGCTTAGAATAACATATACATATTCTACACATTCATTTCTTCTATCTACCAGCAATCTACCATATTGTGAGAGATGTGGAGAACACCTTACGGTTCCCCACATTCTGGTCCAGTGCAACGAGCTAGATGCTCTAAGAAAAAAAAAAGCATTTTTTACTGCCCTACCAACAGCAGCTCCCTATACATCCTGGGATGCTCATCGGTAGGGATCCGCTTTTTAAACTGCAAACACTTGTCACGTTTTTAAAAGATGTGCATAGCTTTCACCCAATATTTCGAGGTCATCCGTAGAACGACCTCTGTACCGTGGTCGTGGCTGCGGTGACTACATCTTCATCATGGTTTTATTATCATGACATTTTGCCACCCACAATCACTACACATAACTTACTCCACTGTCATTATTTTATTACTTCCATGTTTTAATTAGCGCTAGCGCAAGGAATTTTAAGGCCTCTTTACAGCCACGCATCATATCATTGTTCATATCTGTAGTCAATTGAAATGGCGCTCTTTGGCCATCAATTGGCCCTTGCACCATTAAAAACTACTCATCATCATCAGTGACTACCTGAGAGCGCTAAGACACCGATCACTGCCGCCTCTATCATTGTGTGGGATCGTGTTCAGTGTGCACCGCTTTGCAGAAATGAAAACAGCTTGCTGTTGTGGAGTGGAGCGTTGTAGATCACGGGCACCGATACAGGAAGGGTAGCACACGTTTTCATGAGGCAACCGCCCAAACGCTCCTCTGCCCGCTGCCAGGACTGCTAGAGCATCGCTTTCAGAAAGCTCGCATCGTCGAGTTAACGCAATGCTTCTCGTCACAACTGTGCATGGTCCAAAGGGGAGTAGATGCAAGTGGCTCAGCACAGTGTGTACGCGAAGCAGGCCATGCGCTGCACACAAAGCCAGTAGACGATTGGTTCGCGGTGACCGTGCTGCGTCTAAAAAAACTATGTCAATTTTTGCTAAGTATGTACCAGATCGCGGTACACATTTATCATGGACAGCTGATCATGTCCGTTTCGTTGCTATGTCACGCTGCTTTGGCCGCGTATTATGTACTCCTTGAAATCTCCCTTGAAGGCGAACCCTGTGCACGCTGATTTACTTGGTGGTTAATGAATACTACGTTTACAGTGATATTCACCCCCCGGGATTCATCTCTGAATCTAGGGATTTTCCATCTCCATCAGGGATTTGGCGTCTTTTTTATTGAATCTAGAGATTTTTCCAAGGCTCTGGAAATGTTACATAACATGACCTAATGAAAAGCCTTAATGAGAAATCACCCTTTGTCAAGTAGAACGGCTATAAAGAAATGAGTTTTTTTGCTAGTGATTGTTTTTCATTTAAGAGAGCATTATTGGTGCTCCGCTGCGCCGAGTGAAGGCGATCGCAGTTGTGTAGTGTGAGATCATTATGTGCTGAATACTGGGGCTAAATGAAGCTGCCGAAAGTTTTTAGCATGCACGCAAGTATCCACACGAGGGCCCTGAGTGATTGGTGCTTTGTGAGAGAAAGCACAATGTACATGAAAACACATAAAAAACAGTGCAAATGAAAACGTGCATAATCGATGCTTGGCAAGTGCCTTCATCGTGCCGTCTCCATGATTAATAACTTCTGAACCAGGTGAGTTTGAGGAAAAAAGAGCGACAGTGAGATTGACAAGTGGGCAAGTTGATAGGTTTTCATTATTATGAAAACAGGGAGCCGGAAAGGGACGAAAAAGCTGTTCACGTGTTTTCAGTCCGTCTGTCGAATCATTTTCATGAAGACAAAGATAGTGACAGAAATGTTTAGTCGTATGGGAAGCAGACTCAAAGTACTCAATATGGCTATCAGCCAGTAATAAAAGGGCCCCTGTACATATAGATGCCAAGGGTTCCTTTTCACGGGGGAAGGTAGGTTCGTCCCAGCGTCCTCTCTTCTTATTACAGTTAAACCTGGATATAACAAAATTGATAAATTCGCCAAAAAATTCGTTATATTTTGTTATAAAGAGGATTTTGTTATATGCAGGTTTAGTACAAAAATTCGGAAAATAAATGTGCAAATTAAACAAAAAGGGGACTGAAGGCAGAGCTAACCCAATACACTTATTTTACAGTAAAAAACTGCCTTATTATCGCGATAGCAATTAAATAGACACTCTCGGCGAGTTTCCGCCGTCGCCGCCACGTTCCGTAACAAGTTCAAATTGATAACACGCCCCCGCGCACCGTAACTTTCATGAGCGGGTAAAAGCGCGCGAGCGCTGCTGTAGCAGAGCCCAAATGAGCTGGCCCATCTCCATCGTCTGGAAAGTGCAGCATAAGATAACGTTTCCCGCGTGCTAGAACTGCCGTCAAATGTTCAAACTGAAAGTAAACCACCCGTTGAACGAGCATGAAACAACGCCGGGAAGTGGGAGGGGAGTCGCTCGAGTAGTAACAATGAACTTGGATTTTAAGAGTGGTTGCTATCGCTGGCGCGCTTGCTATCTCGGCGAGTATCAGTGCGATTTCAACACGAAGGGACTTTATGAAAAAAGCACTTCTTCCTAGAGCGGCCGTATTTGCTCACACCAGCGTTTTGTAGGAGTTCCACAATATCACATCCAGAAGAGTTGGCTGCCAGCCTTACTTCTTATAACATTACAATTTTTTGCTATCGTGTTTATTGTATTGCATTCAATGCGCCGTAGTGTTTTGCCAGAACCAATCGGCTAATCGCGAAAGCTACCAGCCTGCGAACTCGCGGCGCAAGATGAAAGCACGCGACGAGTCAACCTTCGAATATTTGTCCTCACCGTGGTCTCGGAGAGTTTCCATCAGCGCCTAATCTGACATACCCTCGGAGTTGACGACACAGTTGTCCGAAATTAACAGAAGTGACAGCTTCGCCGCAAGGGCGAAGCGATGCGATAGCAACAACTTGTAATTAACGCTGAGAACGGCAAGCAGATTGAAACGGGCAGCGCGCTTCTCACGCACAAATGAAGCACAAAAATAACATACACAGCACGAGAGCAAACTAACAACATTTACCGCTCGACACTTAACGCGCTGTTCAAACAAGAACGAGGCACGAAACATAATCACAGGTACAGATATGAGTGCGAACCAACAATGTGCCCCAGTTGTTACTTTGCTGTGTTTGAAAAGCGCACTCTTTTCGCAAACAGCGGCTGCAAGCGAAGTGTTCTTTGTGCGCCCGGCAACTAAATGCGATCGTTACGGTCAAAGTCGAAGGCGCAAGATTCTCTTCACTGAAGGATAAGCGCGCTCAGAAGCATCTACCCCCCCCCCCCCCCCCTCCATTCGTAGGGCGAAGTATGCATGGGATATAAGCGCGCATCGGCGCATTGTGACGAACTGGGCGCCGTGTGTGCGTGGCTTTTCTTTTTCTGGAATTTTCATATATATGTGAATGGCAGCGGCAACAGCCAGAAACCAGCCGAGACTGTCCATATAGTTGCTATCCCAATAATAAAGAAGAAAGCAAGACTGAACGTCGTCGGGGGCCGCACCATGCGTGCGCAGTGAAACTATGCTCGCGCGCACAGCGTCGAAAACGAAAAGCAAACAAGGACACCGCAAAAAACTATTCGATAAAGCGCTCTCCGTGTGGATTGCGGCCCCGCATATGTAAATTCATGGCACTGCCAATGCGCAAAAGTAGTTTTATTTTTTTTTTATTTTGGTTTGGAGTGGGGGGGCACACACCCGGGCACGCTGGCTCGTGGGGTGCACGCCCGCCTCACGCTCACCTACCCGCGCCCAATAACTAGCGATCGTTCTCGCCTGGTGCGCCGTGCGCGCCGCCGCCGCCGCTTCGCGCTTCGTCAGCAACGGGGAAGTTGTGGGACATGCATGTTCGTGCTAAAATGCGGAGTAAAATTCTTAGATTGTTCGCGGGGAAAATTTGTTATATCAAGGTTGTCTGCCACAGTTACTTTGTTATATAGATGTCGCATATACATGTGCTTCTATGGAGCAACGGCGAGGAATAGAAAAACTTTGTTATATAGAGGAATTCGTTATACGGAGGTTCGTTATAAGCAGGTTTAACTGTATGTGAATTATGGGGCTGACTGCACCCCCCTGAGTTGCAGTGTTCTCCTCTCTATTGTGTCAATGTATAAGGCCGACTTTGCACGCCCCATTGTGTGACTAAAAGGGTGGCCGCCCCCCCCCCCCCCCCTCCTTCCCGTGCGCATGCCTACGCTCCTGTATATCTACTGGACATAATAAAGCGTGGCTTGTAAATGTGGAAAATGAGAAATTCAACACCTGATTGCAGGTTGCATGTACAAGGAAGGGCTATAAAAACGTGCTATAAGCACAAAACATCACATCTTGATAGATATATCTGTCTTTGAAGCAACTCACTCTATCCGCAAGCTGTTATGTGCAATTACTGTACAGTAAGTAGAAGAAAAGACCATCGTTGGCTGTTAATATACTGCTTTTTACTTCTGATAACATTCTGATAAGTTGGGCCACAGGATGATCATCTTTATATCTCTCGAAGGCAAAATATCCTGTATGAAAACATTAAAAAGCAGCTAGGGATTGTTCGTGCAATCTAGGGTATTTCCAGGTGATAAAATGTCGACTTGGTTTGCATCACTGTACGGTTAGTGTGTAGTTCGCCATGTTTCTGGCATGTTCTCAACATATGTTTGGTTTGTATTAACGAGGTTCCACTGTAACGAGCTTTGTGTGTCTCTGTGTGTGTGTCTGTGTGTGTGCCCGTTGTACAACGTAGTACAGGTAATGAAAAAAAGTCATACAGGATGTGGTGTGTTGCTCCTGATTACTAAATTTATCATGTTGTCTCAACAGCTCTACTACTGTCCACACTGGATCTCCACACCATATTAGTGATGACGAAGCTACTTCCATAGTCAATTCTACACCAGAGCTTGGTTCTGATGCCGGCAGAGATGATATTGGTATGTGGCACTTCTTGTGTAGCAGCATTAAAGCAAGCTTGAATTCAAAGTTTAATTTGTCATATAATGACATGGAAAATTTTAATACATATTGCAAAATCGAAATGCTAGTGGAAACTGTTTCTGTGTGCTCATTTACTGTAGTTGTTTCATGGAGCTGAAAGCTACTGCTGTATAATGAAGCTTGCAGAACAAATAAATTATTTTTTCTAGCGGGAACTTAGTAAGAAATGAGCAAAAAAAAACGCAGAGTGAGCCACAAAACTATTGTCACCCTCCCCCCTTTTTTTCTTGTTGTAGTGATAAAACAGCTCTTTTGCACTTTGTTCATTATAATTCAACTTATGTGTGACAATCTCACTAAAGTCAGCACTTTACCTTGTTATATTGACATTCAACATTTTATGCCAACTATAAGTACTCATTGACCCATTCAAAGGTGGTGCAAAAAATTTTCAAATAATATTACTCTTTGTAAAACTACTTTCACTCTTTAAAAAAATTTATGAGCAAACAGCTGCATTGACCTACTGTTTTTTGCCACTTCGATAAAGCCTTCGTCATAGTTATTGGGAAGTCGTACACACAATAGCTGGACCAACGATATTACGGTTGTTAGGCCAGTTGTAGGGGGCAGCTTCCCTTCTTTGTGCTTTGTATTTTGGCTGGTTACAATTTTGAATAAATTTATACACGCATATCAATTTATATCTTTTTACTCATTTACAGTATAATTAGCAATAGAAAGAAATGTGGCGTAGATGGCTGCACATGCCATGCGAATTGCAGCACTTCAAGATGGCAGTGTTTATGAGTATGCCTGCTGTAGTCAATTTACCAGAGTATTTTAGTTTAAAAATGTGAATAGCCATTTACGCTTTACCAACGTGCCGATTTCTTCTGTCTTTTGACAAAACTTGCGGATGTGCTATGCACTTGGCTCAACACGATTGGAAGCGACTAGGAAATTAAATTTTTAAAAATTTAAAATACAAGTCCTAATGAACCTATGGGCTCAGTAACGTGAGAAGTGTTGCCTAGAGTGTTTCAACTGAAAGCAGTCACTCTTTTGACCCTGGCGGCACCACATGATGCCGCCACATAAAGTTTCCCCTAGTAACTCCAAAACGAAATCAAAATTGGTCATTCTCGGGGAAACACTTTTTCAGTAATCCCCACTGCTTTTGACATCATAATTGCGGCATGTTTGCAGAGCTGGGGGGCCCACAATAAAGCAGCTTGCCCAAAGTTTTGGGTGAAGCTGAGACGCGTTAGCTGAGCCATTTGCAAAACAATGCATCGAATCTGTTGAATAAGTATCGTGCTGATAATAAAGAAGTTGTTTCACATTTTGTGTACTCAAGGGACTGGCAGTGATAAAGAAACCATTTTTCTCATTTTACAGCTACTGAGCCCTGATAAAGCCATGTTCATTAATCCATAAATATGTGCACTACTAGCTCAATTTTTTTTGTTTGTAAGCTTCTGAGGTACTATCAGTGACACATGCACCAAAAATGTTTCCAATTAAAATAAAGAAATATAGGGCTGAAAGGGTCAATCAAGTTAACAGTGCTGTGCAGTGTGTGGAAGATAATTTTTACTGTGCTGGGCTGGTTTGTACACTGGTTCACAAAGTGTTAGACATATTTCACTGAACTTAGTGCAATGAATTCGTACCAGACTTGCACCGCTAAATCTGCATCACACATGCACTATTTAACAGGAAACTGTTGTTTTACTTAACAGAAATGTTGCTGAACTGGAAAACTAATGGTAGTTTATTTTACATAGGCCCGTTGGGACTGTTACTGTTCAAACACTTTTACATGGCAGTTTGAGTTCGAAAGAGACTGGCTATTCATTTCACTCTCCGCAAATCATTTCTTCAGACAGTCACTTTCAGCTAAAGTTGGATCCATTCGTAAGAGAAACTGATGTAACAGGCAAATGGGTATAAGACACACCAGTGTGCCTACATTAAAATGGGGGTCATTGAGAAAATACATAGGTGAGGAAATGCACACCCTACGTATAAGAGAGAACTCGTATGAAAGGCAAGAATTGCTCCCCGGTGCATTGCACTTATAAAGGGGTTCAGCTGTATGTGACGGCGATGTAAAAAGCTCACACCTGTGTATACATGATACAGAAGGCTAAGTTGACGTGATATGTACAATAACGTGAGCAAGTGTATTTAAAATTGTGTTTTTTTATCATGAAGTGTCCTAACTCAATTTTTTTCTTTCATGAATAATGTAGGGGCCACCGTAATTTGGTCACGTAAATGGCTGTTCAAACTCTCAGTTGTTCTTTGGCATTATGAACATGGAGAAATGTTCGCATAACATTTGTTGCCTCCACGCTTTTTTCAGCTCAACATTCTTCACTGGTGGTCAGGGTTCTCGTTGTGATAGTATTTTAACTGCATACTAAAGAAAGAAAGGTGCAGCTGTAATTTTTCTGTGATAGCAAAGCCTTGCAGATTCAGTAATTTTTTTTGCTCATCTTAATATTAGCCAAGTGTTGCTTGGTATTCAACAGTTTAATACCGTAGTTACACAGGCACGCTAACCTGAGCTGTGGCAAACCTCACTTAACTGGAGTAAACTACAGCTTGCAAGAACTTTGCACATAATAGCCGATTTTCATAAGTATACGACACTGGCAAATACAATGCATTTTATTTAAAATAAATTCTTCTTCTTGCACGTGCAGTCCTCGAGCACATTCCATCAAGTGTTTTGACATTAATTGGCATAAGGAAAGGCCAGTCTTGCATCTATGCTCCAAATAACCTTGCGGTCAATGTAAGAGCCTTTAAAGAAAAACTATGGATCGGTGTAAAAAACCAGACCAAATGCCATTCATGGTTTCAACTTCCTCTTTTCTTGCAGTCCTCACCTGGCACGCGTTTATTCCTTCTTATTTTTCTACAAGCCAAAATATCCGTTGCTTTATAGTCATGTTTCGTGCATGATTTGTTTTGACAGACTGTTTCACGTGTCAGAATCTCTGCAATTAAAAAAGGCCAGTTGAGCCGCTTTTGGGAAGACTTTTCAGCCTTTATTGAGGCCACACTGCCTTCGACTGCTGACTTGGGTACATACTGCCATTTTGTTAGCTTCCTTAATTGATGTGGTCAACTTTAGTTCGAAGCAACCAGCTAGTGGGATAACTGCTGTTAGGCTTTCTGTCTAAATGACTGTAACTGCAGTTTGAGGGAACCGAGGCTGAGCTGGTTTGTGAACTGGTGACATATTTCACTGGAGTGAAATAATTCTTTGTGTTTTTTGCAACTGGTTAGCGTGCCCCTCTAACAACAGTATAAGTGTGCCATGATGACCTAGGTTCTCAGATTTGTGTGGCATTTTTTTTATTTGCCTACACTTGCTTTTTAATTACTACCATCTAGCTTTACACATGCACTATGTTCTCTCTCTAAAACCATGTTTCTGATTTTCTTGCAACAGTGGACAAGTGGCACTTCGTGTGCCTCAAGTGAATGCCCTGTGGCCCCGTCAATGTACACTTTGGACACACCTGCATACAATAAATCTGCCTCATGGAAACTTATGGTGAATCATTTTTTGATGTCAAATCTAACAAAATCTTAACTTTTGAAGCACATCAACCCCATTGGTCACGCACAATCAATGAAGCATCCATTGTTTTTTCATTTTAAAAAGTCTGCTCTACAGAGCATACTTAACCACTGTGACATTTTTAGAGACTAAAGCAAGTTTAGTGGCAATACCACTCAACGATTGTTGTGGTAGTGCCAGTACTAAGAAAAATATCTATGCTAAATTATTTCAGCACGTTGCTGGCCGTAATACACAGCATCTGTATATGTATAATTGTGTAGCCTTGCAGAGATTCATTTTCAGTAAATGACAACAAAGGTCACATGTTCCAAATGCAGCACAGTATGTACAAGCAATAAAGCCTGGCACTAAACATAGGTGCCATAAGCGTGTCTACCAATTGGTGGGCACCCCACTTTCGAGCGTGGTCACTTTCGGCTGCACAGTGCTGCACTTCGGCTGCACCTTCAATTGTGGCAAAGCTTAACTTCTACACAGCAATAACTTTTAAAATTTGCCTTGCACCCCTTCTGTGGGGATTGTCTTCCATGTGTAATCACCACGCACAGTAAGTTTTATGCAGTGTAGGCTGCCTATGCGATGCTTTTGTGCTTTGCGCTATAGCATTACAAAAAGGGCTACGCTGAGCAGGTGTCCTATAAATGTTAAAGTACTCTGTTTTGACTTTATTCTGCTCTGCCTGGCCTGAAATTTACATGATTGTCAACGCATATAAGGGCAGGAACCTGTAAACGTTTTATGAACCAATTAAACGCTCTTCATCTTTCAGGAAAGTTTTCTTTCATTCAAATGAAATAGCATTACCGCTGCTCTATATCAAATTTGCTATCAGTCGATGAGTGCACTTTTAGTTTGGCCATGTCAGGGTAGCTAAGGAAAGTTTTCGATAATCTGTTTGCATTGCTTATCACATGGTAGTTTGCAGTGATAGCACCTTCTTGGAATAAGGTGAGGAATAAGGCAGTGGACTCTAGTACATATGGAAGCCCAATTTCCATGCGTGTCCTGCAACTTAACCAGACCAGGGAAATGGTCAAGGTCCGCAGTTTTCTGGACTATGGAGATTTAACTGACAGGTGGATGTTGGTCTTGAGTAATCTCGAATAATTTGGGTACCAGGCAAGTAAACACGACGCACGTGCAGTGCCGTTTATTTCTCTTCTGCTCTGAATCTCTCTCTCAGCAAATGTGAGTTCACAGAGTTGAATACACACATTAACAGTTCAAGATCGTTATACTACAACTGAAAGTATTTATTGCACTCATATGGATCACTCTCACCAGCTGCTACAAGTAAACATTGCCAATGTGATTGGCAGGCAGCCTTCTTGAATGGAATTTCAGAAGGAAGAATTTTCGAGCTACTCCAAAAGTGTCTTTCGTATCTCGTTTTGCATAGCACGCTGTTTTGACTGCACACATAATTATAGCACCACCAGGCTTCACGGGTTTGTGGCAGTGTGTAGCAAGCACACAATTTTACGACACAGAGAAAATTTCTGATGAATTGCAAACAACTAGGGGTGTGCGAATATTAGAAAATTTCTGAAAACAAATTGAATGGTGCATATTTGAAATACCAAATAGTTTTCGAATATACAGCAACTATAAAAAAACGCCTTAAGAAATGAGACGAGGCGAACTGCGAGGTGTAGCTTGTGTTTGTTTTGTCATCAAATTACCCAGACGCATGCAGTTCATATACTTGCAGCACTATCAATGCCATATTGATCGCAGGATGAATCGTTTTTCGTGATTGATTGATATGTGGGGTGTAACGTCCCAAAACCACCATATGATTATGAGATACACCATAGTGAAGGGCTCTGGAAATTTTGACCACCTGCTTATCGTGCACCCAAATCTGAGCACACGGGCCCGCAGCATTGTGGCTCCATCGTAAATGCAGCCGCCGCAGGCAAGATTTGATCCTGTGACTTGTGGGTCAGCAGCCGAGTACTATAGCCACTAGACCACTGCGGCGGGGCAAGGCGTTTTTCTTAGACTATGAAATTTATGATAACTCATAAAAATGGCCGACCATTTAGTTAGACTATGAAATTTATGATAACTCATAAAAATGGCCGACCATTTAGTTACGAATTTTATTGAAAAGCAGTGAACACGAAGTGTCACCTTGAATACTGTTGTCACTGCTATATTTCAGCCTGCAGTTAGAAAATATTTCAAAGGGTCTAGTTGCTGCTCAGTTTAATTGTAGCATTTTTAGTTCATTAAAAATTATTATAATATTCTAGTTCTTGCTCAGAATAGATAATTGTATTTTTTGTCTGTTAAAAGTAGTTTTAATGTTACTTTGTTAAAGCTTGTGCATATTTGTTTAAAATAAACATTGTGGAACTATAGGACTTTTTTTTTTCATTTTCACATTACCAGTCTAGGCTTACTTTGGAAATTATTGCCAAACTATTCATGTTGGTATTCGATTTGGTCTCACCACTAATCAGTTTGTATTCAATTTAGTTCTAAAATTCACTATTTGCACACCCCTACAAACAAAGTGATGACCACAAGTATGCTGTGTTGGAAATAGCGTAGCCTCTTATTTATGAAGTCATGCCTGGGTGGTCATTACACGATGAATCATATTGGGGTCATTGCATCGTACTGCAAAGCAGGTGCTGTATGCATGACCAAAAAAATTTCGATGAATTGAATATTAACGATCTACGCACATGGAGACAATGCCAGGCAAACTTGTTCTTGCACTGTTTGCATAGGCATATATGTACTTAGAGGAGCCAGAGAGCCCTTCAACGTATTAAACCCTAATAACACCAATGCCTATAACAAAAGAAAAACACTTGTGGATGTGAAGCTACAAACTATAGCAATGTGGTCATTGTAATAATGACAATGAGCAAGAAGCACTGTTACTAGGAGCAAATGAGACTAAATATAAAATATGGAAACCTGCATGTATGCAAGTAACTATTACTAATTACAGAAATAAAAAGGTGCAGTCACTGCTACCTACATTAAAAAAAACGTAATTATTAGAAGTTTTTAGGCCGTAATGAAATTTCCTTAATATAAATCTATACTATTGGTGAGGCCACGATCGGCATTGTACTTATAAACTTGTGTGGGTTGGGTAATGTATAAAAAGTTCTGCTTGCAATACTGTTGCATGCGTAACACACATTAATGGTTGTCCCAGTGAATGCTATGTAAAACTATTTTGTGCATAATGTTTAATTATTAAATACTGCTAATCATACTCTCCCTCTGTGCATCAAAGATCACATCAAAAGATTAGTATGAAGGACATTCTTTCTCTCATTATATATATATATATATATATATATATATATATATATACACGTAGATTATGAAGAGTCTGGCTTCAATTGTCGTAAAATTAGGGGAAAATAAGTATACACTTATAAAAAACTGTTTATTGAAGACGTTTCGACCGAAGACCAATCTTCATCACACCCTGATGAAGATCTGTCTGCAGTGTCGAAACGTCACCAATGAACAGTTTTTTAGAAGCGTATACTTGTTTCTCTCTTTATATATATATATATATATATATATATATATATATATATATATATATATATATATATATATATATATATATATATACACAGACACACACACACCAGCCGATGATGTGAGGAAGGCTTAGGCTCCCGCTATCAAACAAGTTCCCGCTAGCAAACAATCCCCACAGTGGAGGTGCCCCATTTAGACTAGACAATTTTTTTACAGCTATGTATTAGAAAATTTTGCATCCTCATGCAAAAAGAGATATTTTGTACAAGCAATAAAGCCTGATTATCAATGGTGTATCATTCCTTGTAGTCAAAGCTAACGCAAAAGAAAACTTCACTCTTAAAGCACACCAACCCCACTGGTATTTATGCAATCAGCAAAACACCAATTATTTGGCTATTTTATTCAAAAAAATTTTCTCTACAGTACATAGTATTTAACCACAGGAGTTGGACAACTGTGACATTTTTAGAGGCTAAGATAAGTTTAGTGGCAGTACCACTCAACAATTGTTGTGGTGGTGCCAGTACTAAAAATATGCATGCTAAATTATTTCAGCACATTGCTGGCTACAATTCAAAGCATCTTTTCATGGATAATTGGGTAGCATTGCAGATCATTTTCAGTAAATGACAACAAAAGCCACATGTTCCAAATGCAGCAGAGTCTGTACATGCAATAAAGCCTGGCACTAAACAACAAAGGTGCCCCGTTCAGATAAAATTTTTTCCTGGCGATGTATGAAAAAAAATTCTGCGTCCTCATGCTTAAAAAAAAAAAAGTGTTCTTGGTTTTTCTGCTACCTGCACTTTCCTTTCTTCACATGTAACAGCAATTAAACTCGAGATCACAGACTTGCACTTATTCTACACCTCTATTACCTTGATATCACATGGGTTTTAATGTTAATGCAATCCAAATGGCTTCTGGTGGGCACTGTGCCTCTATGACAACAAAAATATTTGCACCGCTCTATATTTCTCCTCTGCTGTTTCAATTCAAGCCTTTTATTTATATACCTTCTACCTTTCAAGAAGGTTGGTTATTTTGACGGCTACCCTAGTTCAACAGACAAATCCCAGTATGACTGATACTGCTAAGCGATGCCTTCATCAGGAATGGTCCCAATACGTTCGGTAGCAGCGGCTGTTGGGTATGTAAAAAGTAGTGTTGTCCATCGCTGGAGGTTTCTGGGCTTGTTCTCCTTGGAAAAGCTTCCTCTTAATGTCCTGACTCAATTTCTTTTGCTTGTTTTTTTCTAGTGTCCTCTTCCTTTGTGCTCGCTTGCTCATTGTATTGGGCACTTTCATGCGAGACTTCTTCCTCCGCTTTGCTAACGGTGCAGCGTCTTCTGAAACTTGCTCACCAGTGCAATTACTCTCTGGTGGCACTGCACCTTCAGCAGCTATCACGTCGGTCTGGGGTGTCTGTTGATCATGGAAGCCAGCTTGCTCGCTGTAATGTGCTGCCTGTCCATTGCACTCAGCTGCCTGTAGTGCCTTCATTCGTCCATTCTTACGCTTGCGCTTGTTGTTGGCACGGTACAGTCGTTTTGCATCTGAAACAAAAAAGCACATATTGATTGAAGCATTCCTTCCGTATTGCCTATGCCAGACAATGTGAATTGAAGTAACAAATATTGCCTGATATGGGAAGCCTGCAGTGAGCGTGTTGATTTGTTCAGTAACATGTTGAACTTGCAGGGTTAGCTCCCCCCCCCCCTTAATGCAAGGCTAGCACATACACAGATGTGCCATGTTATCTATTTAAGCTTTAGCTGAAGTTTTTTATTTTTCTTCTTCACAATTAGAAAGCCAATTAGCTGGCACACTTTGGCTCCCAATTGTTTTAAGGCAATTGTTTTAAGCTACTGGCTTTACCATCAGCACTAGTAATGTACTGTAATGGCTACTAGATCATGGAGTGCACGCCATGCAGCAATAAAAATGAGCAAAGCACGATTGCAATGGTAAAACTATATTAAAGAAAAATGTTTCCGATCAGCGTCAACTCGTCGCTCGAGCTCGGCGGGCTGTCCAGGCCAGAGGGTTCCTGGAATAAGGGACCCTCCCACCTTCACTCACAAGCTTAATTCAATAAATGTTTTGTCTCTCTCTCTCCACCTTGGAAAATTGACATGTAAAAATGGAACAGTGCATTTTTAGTACAACTTGTGTCACTCTTTCTCAAAAATTGCGCTAGGTTTCAGAATTGGTTCCAAGTAGATGTGCTTTGTGACCATGATGTAAGATATTCTTTATATTTCGACAAGCATAAGGCATGATCAACCAGGTAAAAGTAGCAACAATGCACAACCATCAGTTCATTGACAGCAGCACCTTTTTTTTTAAAATAGAGATAGGACCAAACTTGAAAGAAAAGATAATCTCGTTTCGCTATAGCAACCGGCATTTCTGGAAAAACTAAATCAATGACAGACTGCGTATCGAACGTAAAGGTAAGGCATGACAACAACAGACAGAGGGAGACACACACACAGGGCAAAACATCCAAAAGTGGCACCTTCCTTGTGTTTCCATTGTCATTACTGTGCCTTACACTTCAAAGTATGTTCAACCAACATGCCCATTCAGTCATTCTTACATCACATGATACAGATATCTTTGTCTGTCCACCACTGACCTACTTTCACCACGCAGCTCAGTCATCTGGATTTCTCACAAAGCAACGATTTAATAACATCTGAGGTTTTACGAGCCAGAAATATGATTGCATTATGAGGCATGCCGTAGTGGACGGCTGCAGAAATTTCTTCCACCTAGTGTTCTTTTGCACGCACTGATATTCGTTGGTACTCAAGCCTCTAGCATTTCGCAAGTTATAATTTCAACCACAGCGGCTGGGACAGAACTTAAAACTTTCAGGTCAGCAGCCAGACAACGTAATCTCCCCCTCCCCCAGCCCTGTAGCTTTCAGCATGCTCACTGGTTCAAAAGCAGTTAAAGTGTTCGAAGCATGCGATGAATCCACGTAACTCTGCCCATATTAGATGGATTCTCAAATTTTTTGCGGCAGTCGATTAGTGAAGCAATTCGATGATCACCAAGAAAAGTATAGTAGGTCTCTTTTAAAGTTTTAAAATACCGCCATTGAATATCCGCTACCATTCCCAGACAGCAGGCGTGCGCCCTTGTTACTAGTATCAAGTCCATTACACTTAATTAGGTGGTGCTTCTCAGCTTGCTAGCAAAGGGTACATGTCTTACACTGTGCTTGTGATGTTGCGGCTTCTCTTCTTGCACTCAAGTGCCAAAAATGATAGTTATAACAAGTTAACTGTAATTAGTTATTTCTTTTATCTGACACTGAGGGCATGTCAATATCTTGAAGTAAGCTAGCTTAGATTTCTGCTATGTAAGTGAACGCTTGCCATTCAGTTCAACTTCACTTAAAAATAGGAAGACTGACATTTGCACAAGTACAGAACAACATAAGCTTACTGAGAGAATAACATAACACATGCATTGTGAGGATATTTTTTTGTGCAATAGTTGGGATACAGTTCTGAAGCTATACCATATCCATTTGAGAAAAATTGGCTGGATAAGCAGTTGATTGTATTGGCTAAGCCGTACATGTTTCTGTCCAACAAAAGAGGGCAGTTGGAAGGCAGAGCATCACTGTATGAGTGTGCCGCCAATAATGAACAGCAGGACTATATTTAACACGGTCATCAGAACGCCATTTCCAAACAATATACGCTGGTGCAGTTAGAAATTCAAAAACACTTCTTTGTATCTACATGGCTACATTAAAAAAATATTCTATACTCTGGGCCCACTAAAGTCTGATTTTGAGGCACATCATAGTGAGGGACTTAGGATTGGCGCCATCTTTGGACCTCGGCTGGACACATAATGGGTACCACAAAATGGGAAACACAGCCGAGGATGGCAGAGAGTTTGAAAGGTAATGAAATTAAGAAGTTCATAAGCATAAAATACAATCTGCTCATTCAAGACATGGGTGAATTGTAGATCACATAAAGAGGTCGTCGTCTCGCAGTGTACAGATTAAATAGAATGATGGTTCAAGTAAGTAGCAAGTGTTTTTGCATTCTGTGCCCATAATAATGTAACCAGTGCAACCGGGATTGACGCTGTGTCATGCTCGCCAGTAAGAAGAAAGCCATGCCCTGGGAACAATTGCAGTAGGTACCCATTTGCCTAGTTTTGCTACGCAACAGGCACTTGCAATGCGAAGTCATACACCAAGCACCACACATACCAAGCATAGTAGAGAGTGAGCATTGCTGATGTCGAGAACATTTCTTAGTAGAAAAGATAGACGATGAAAAGTAATCATGGGCTTTAACTATAATGTTCTGCCAAACACTAGGGCAGCTAAGAAAGGCACCACCAACAAAAGCTTCCAACAAGAAGTGCGCAGTTGCAGAATAAGTACCTCCAGGTCATGTTCCCAGTTTAACCCATCCATGGCAAAAGCCAGTGAATTGCTGGGTAAAACTGCTCGGTGCACCTGGGCAATTCTGTTGAAATTGATGGATGGTACCAGTTGTCAGAGGTTAGATTAAAGTATTTACTCAGTAATAGGTCAACCTACTTTATTTCACCATTTCAGACCTATAAAGAACTCTCTGTAAATGTGTCAATTTGCTACAAGGTTACTTCAAAGCACTCAATATTCTATTGCAACAAGAATAATGCGTGTTATAGTCACTCATCCTAATTAAGTTGTAGTTAAATACATAGTACCTCTTCACCCTGAAGTCATAGATGCTTACTTATGGCATAGACAGAATTGATTTTTGGTTATGTCCATTTTAAGAAAAAATATTCTGCTTTTCACATTGCTTGCAGGAAGCAACACGTCAAACGTAGTAGTGTCTTCAGAAAAGTGATCATGTCTATCCAGTACACTGCAAAATGAAGTTAACTGAAGACCTACTTATTATGCAGAAGGTTCAATCCATTCAAAGTGCAATATGTCTTGCTCTTTCTGAGCTTCTACTACTTTATGCAAATAGCAAAATCTCAAAGGGCTAAATATGAAAATCCGAAGTTGGGGTTTCATTTATAATAGAGACCGTAAAATCTACGGCCAGCAATGACAAGAACTGTAAATCAGGGGTGCTACAGCGTGGTTACAGCTTTGCATTTGCATTCCGGCACAATCCATAGCACATGGCTATTTAATTCTCTTATTTCGAAGGCTTGAAAGAGAGAGACGCAACTTTATTAAAAAAAAAAAAGTCCGGCGAGTTGTTCAGGGTCCTGGGCAGATAGATGTCCCCGCCTAGGTATCGGCCACGAGCCCTTGAGCTCTGGCGGCGGCCTCGGCTCGCTGTATGGCCCACAGTTGGTCTTCGAGGGCATGGCTGAGCAGAGCACTCTCCAAGCGCGTTCGGTTGGAGGCTGCATCCCCGTCTGGAGCCCCACCTCTTCCACACTCCCATAGCATGTGTTCCAGGCTTGCCCTGGCCTCGCAAAACTTGCAGCGCGACGCATAAAGCTCTGGGTAACAGACATTTAAGATCACTGGGTTTGGAAACATCTTGGTCTCCAGCTGTCGCCACATGACCGCCTGCCTTTAGTTCAGTTTTTGGTGTGGTGGCGGAAATTTGCACCTGGCCAATCTGTAATGCTGGGTAATATCTTTAAAACTGGTGAGGTAATCCTCCCACTCCCATTGCTCACCCCACATCGCGGCCGGGGCGGCGGTGGTGATGGTGGCGGCTTGGTCTGTAAGCCCTTAAGTCGCCCCGTGCGCCGCCTCGTCACCGGCGAGCGAGGAAGTGCGGGCGGGTGCCCATAATACGTAAACATCCCTATTTTCAATTTCGCCCGCAAGTGAAATTCGTAACGCCTCAGGAGAGACACGGCCGTTGGCGAAGTTCCGGACTGCCGTCTTAGAGCCGCTGATAACCACTTCGGCCGTGGTGGTGGCCACTGCGAGCCCAATGGCCACTTCCTCTGCTGTCTCCACCTGTTCCGTGCGTACCGTGACGCAAGTCTTGCAAACATTCTGGTGATCTATTACAGCGGCCGCGATGCCGCGCCTGCGCGCATACCTGGCCGCGTCCACAACACCGCCTCTTTACATTTCCCATACTTCTTCTGTATGTCCTGTGCTTCACGTCTACCCCTGTGGTATTCGGGGTGCATATTCTTTGGCAATGGAAGGATGACCAGCTTATCCCTTACGTTGCTTGGTACGTCGAGTTTGACATCGTGCTGAGCGTGATATCTAATTCCTAAACTCTCTAGTATGTGTCTGCCTGTTGTGCTTTTGGAAAGGCGTTCGTACTGCGCTATGGTCTGTGCCTCTATCAATTCTTCCAGCATGTTGTGGTGACCCAGATCGAGTAATTTACTCGTGCTCGTGTTCATCGGTAGCCCTATCGCCTGTTTGTATGTCTTCCTGATTAAGCACCCCATCTTTGTCTTTTCCGCTACCTACCCCTTAAGGTAGGATGCTACGTACGTTATTCGGCTCATTACGAAGGCTTGAACTAACCTTATCACACTGCCCTCTTTCATACCACTGTATCGGTTTCCTATGCACTTTAGTAGTCGAATGGTCTGAGCAACTGCCCCTTCTAGTCTCCTTATGGTCTCCCCATTGTGGCCATTCGCCGCAATGTGTAAGCCGAGAACACGTATAATATCTACCCTAGCCCTTTCAGCCCTGGATTTTTTATTTTGGTCAGATACACTTTTTGTGCGCGTTTTTCTAGTAGTTAGGACTTCAGAAGACCACAAACAAAAAATTGAGCCACTGGTACAAGCATTTACGGATTAAGTAACGTGGCGTCAAATTAGGTAATTAGGGCCCTGTGTTAGGAAAATGAAAAAAAGTGGCTGATTTTTTTCTGCCAATCAATGGTGTACACAAAATGGAAACCAACGTCTTGCTTTTCAGCCTAATACTCACTGAAACAGTTTCGGTACATCGTCCCGAAAATGGCGCTTACCCGCCTTAACTTACACGCCTCGGCTTCACGGATGACCTCGGTGGCACTTCTTCTTCTTTGTGGCTGCTACCTCCACAAACGTGCCGCCATATTGGTGTCAATTGCAGTGGGGATCATTGAAGAACTATGCCCCCAAGAATGAGCAGTATTGGTTACGTTTCCGAGATACTAGGGCAAAATTTGTGCGGTGGTGTCAATTGACACCGCCAGGGCCGAAAGGGCTAGGCACGGGTCGCCCACCGGATGTCATTAGATGTATGTCTCTACCGGGATCATCTTTTACCTCACCGTTTCGGCTTGCGGCCCCTTCGCGTGGGTTTGTATACTAAAGGTTCTGATTTTTCCGCAGAGCAGCTCAAGCCGTTGTTCTGCAAGTATCGCTCAACAGTCTCAATCACACGTTGCAACGTCTGTTCTATGTGCGCATTGCAGCCCTCCGTAACCCACAACGTAATGTCGTCGGCGTAAAGGTTGTGATGGAGCCCTTCGATTTCTTGCAGCTTCACTCGCAACCCCACGAGAGCTATGTTGAAAAGCATGGGTGATATCACTGATCCCTGCGGTGTACCGGCGCTATCCAATGCTATTTCCTCAGAACTAAGCTGCCCGAGAGTAAGCTTCCCTTTTTATTCGTGAGAAAATCTCGAACGTACTAGTACGTTCGTTTGCCGAGATCTAGTTCCTGCATCTTGGCCAGTACGGTTGCATGCATTACGTTATCAAAGGCCTCTTTCAGGTCCAGGCCAAGTATGGCCTTGGTGGACTTCGTAGTGCTATCTAGTACCTGGTGTTTTATCTGTAGCATCGCATCCTGCGTGGAGATGTTTCACCTGAATCCCAACATCGTGTGGAGAAGCAGGTCGCGGATCTCGAGGTAGTTGGTCAGCCTGGTGAGAACCATGTGCTCCATTACCTTTCCCAAGCATGAAGTCAGCGAGACCGGTCTGAGGTTCTCTAACTGCAGTTGCTTACCCGGCTTCGATATCAGAACGATGTGAGCAGTCTTTCATTGTTGGGGCACTTTTCCTTTTTCTCAGCATGCGCTGACAAACACCGTAAGTTTTTTTTATCGATTTATCATCTAAATTTCTGAGCGTTTTGTTCGTAATACTGCTGGGCCCGGGCACCGATGTGGTGTAAAGATTTTGCAATACTGCCCTGATCTCTGACTCCCAGATCGATCTGTCTAGGACTGCGTTGAGTGCATCTCCGTAACCAGGATGCACTTGCGACTGGGTAGAACTGATGTACCGTTCCATAATCTCCCGTAATATGTCCTGCTCGAAGCCTTCATACGCATGTATGATTCTGTTGATGTTCTGTCTGTGAGTGGTTTTCGTCTCATCTGGATCTAGCTGGTACCTAAGTAAGTTCCGCGTCTTTGCGTACCCTAGTTGGTTCTCCATGCTACTGCAGGTATTCTCGCACTGTTTCTTGCACAGCTGCTGCGCGTGACTCTCAATGTCCCTATTGAGCTTTGCGATCGCTTTCCTAAGTGGTCTGTTGTGCCTCTGCCTTTTCCATCTTGCCTGCAAACTGCGTTTGGCCTCCCACATATATAAGAGTCTGCTGTCTAAAATTTCAAGTTCTGCCTTCGGCTGGACTAATTGTGTCGCCGCGGCAATGTCCCGCTTCAGCGAGTCAGTCCATGTACCAATATTGGTAATTGATTCTTCCGATTTTCTCGACTCTCTGATTCTTCTGAATTTGTCCCACTCGACCAATTTAAGCTGTTTGCCTCTAGTCTTGCCCGGTCCTGCTCTGACTTTAATCTATATGATGAAATGATCACTACCAAGATCTTGCTGTATGCTCATCCACTGTGAATCGACAATGCTTTTCGTAAAGGTTATATCCGGTGTGGTGTGTAGGCTTACGCTGTTACCTCTTTGCGTTGGCAAGGAGGGGTCGATAACGAGGGTCAGCCCCTCTTGCTGCGCGTCGACCCACAGGTTCCTACCCTAGACATTTTCGAATTTGTAGCCCCATGCGTTGGCATGCGTTGGTGTGTTGAGCGTTAAAGTCCCCGGCAATTAGGACCGCCGGTTTGTTCACGATTGAGATTTTTCTAATCAGCGTGCCGAATCTTTGTTTGCGTCGCGGACTTCTGTAAACATTCAGGACGAAAAGGCTGCTAGCTATTTTCTGATTCAGTATAATTTCTATTAAAGTGTATTCGATTTCGTTAATTTCTGTATCGTGCTGGACGGCCGTAAGATTTCGTCTGACCAGCGCGGTAACAGCTGATCTCTCTCCCGTGGCGCCACTGTAAGGCCTGTAGCCCAACAATTTTGCCTTCCCGTTAGTTTCTTGTAATAATATAATATCCGAATTTTCTTTGTTGATCAGGTATTGCTGTAAATGATATTGTTTCTTAGTGTAACCCCTGCAATGCCATTGCCAGATTGAATACATGTTGTGAGCAGCCACGGTGGTATTATGGCTTTCCAGTGATCTCGCTCGTCTCCGTTACTGCAGGCCTGCTGTAAGGTTTTCTTTAATAGGCCCACAACTGCTTGCTTGCGAACCTCTGCTGTAGACTGACTGCCACAAATAATTTCGCTTCAAGCTCACCTACGCGCGTTTGCATGAGGCCTAACTGTTGCTGTATCTGCTGTTGCAGATACAGCAGCAGTTAGTAATCTGAACGAACATGTCCTCTATTTTCTTTTTAAGTGCTTTCTTATCTTGCTCCATTCGGAATTCTAACTCTTTCTGCACCAGTTTTGTCTGACTCTCTCGCCTGTATGTTCTTTCACTGCAATCTGAATCTACGTCTATAGCTCTTCGCTTTGTGGGTACAGTCACCTCTGCACCACTATCAATTGTTTCCTCCGGAAGATCGGCTATTTGTGCTACGTCTTTACTGTTCTTGCCTGCGTTTCTCAATCTAGCGTTTTCTTCCTTAAGAATGCTAATCTCGTCTCGAAGTGTAGCATTGTCCTTAGTGAACTGCATAAGCATCTTCTTAATATGTGCCAACTCTTTGTTAGCCTCGGCATTAGCATTGGAGCGAGTAGCCTCAACCTTCGCGCATCTGCCGAGGCGGCATCTGCCCAGCTAACCTCAAACGGTTCAAGGTGTCCACTGCCGGTTTCTGCTCCCTCTTTCTGCGTCGGTGTTGTTTCAGACCTGAGGGTTGGCGTGCTCCAGGCTCTGGAACTGGCCCTCGGCTGATCTCTGTCTCCCTTCTTGCGAGCTCGACCGATTTTGCGTCTGTCGTCCAACGCAGCGGTGTCGTGGACGCGCTCTTCGTTCTCCGTGCGTCCGCGTTCACTCGCGGCGTTTTCTTGTAGCTTTCTTTCCCACTGTCGCTTCTTGACTAAGTACGGGGTCTTAAACCTGGCCTTGCATTTCCTGTCACCAGTCTGACGGTCCTTGCCACAGAGAAGGCACCTAGGCTCGCACCGATGATTGGCGGTGGGCTCAACGCTGCCACATCCACTTGACCTTTTTGCTTGTGGCTGTGGGCAAACGTCTGATTGGTGGCCTAGTCCTCCGCACGCGTAACACGTTTCATATTGCTTCTTGTACAGTACGCAGTAATACTCACAACTCCTGTAGTACGCGTAACGTGGTACGTACGTGCCCTGGAATACAATGATCACGTGATTGGTGCGACCCATCCTCTTGGCGTGTAATATGCTGGGGTTCCTCTCGTTCAATAGGCTTTTCTGGATATCTTCGGAGGTATCCTAGTACGATATCTCTCGGATGATTCCCTTCGACGTCTCTTCTGGCACCATCATGTATGCGGTGACTTCGTATGTTCTGTCTCCTATGTGAAAGGCCTTCATCGCAGTGTATTTTTCTGCTCTTGCAAGCACCGGTGTACTCACTACAATGATGTTCTGCCACTCGACATAAATTGAGTCCTTTACTTCTTCGGGCGTCAACCCAGTTGCTCTCAGCATGCAGTCGCCTATCTGGGCAACGCTGTATACAGCTGTGTTAAAGCCATCCTTCGGTCGGATAATGACCTTGATGTCTTTTTTTGGAAGGTGAGGCTTCTTTGGGGCCGCGTTCATCTTCTGTATGTTCCTAGACGCTAGTCTGTTATGGTCCTCCGCGTCTGTTGACAAGGCGTCCCCTTGCCTGCCTGCGGTAATGTCTGCGCCTGTTGCCCTATTATTCTTCTTACGTGCATGGATTGTGATCTAGCCTTGTTCTTTTGGAGTTTCTTTTCCAGAGATGTCTCCGTCCTTTTGATCGACGTCTATCGCGTTAGGCTGCCAGTTGAGTTAGGGAGCCTGCACTCCCCTCGGTGAAGCTCGGGCCGAGGCCACGGTTGCGGTTGCAGCAAGGATGTCGGCTGGTAGTTGTTAGGGTTAGCGCTGCCGTCGGCGTTGCACGAACAGAAAGTAGGTGTAGTGGTCAAGAATTGGCTCACCTGAATAAACTGTAGCTGTCAGTAAGGATCATTGGCCTTCCCAGATCGTTGCTAATAATGTCACTTTCCAAAGGTTTGTAGTTTTGCTACTATCCTTGAAAGTTGGCGGAGCTCCCAAGTAGTGCTTCTGCTTGCTTCGACCCTCTAGCGGCGGATCCCCTTCCAGTAAGTTTTTTTTTTCCCTATCAATTTCAGTACATGCACAAACCATTCAACTCACATATGGTGCCCATGGCTCCCTTATCTGATGGCTTTTGTGAATAATAGAAAAGCTGCTATTCTAAATCGGTCATAGTACTGCTCTGATTGTGAACAACAATTTGAATTTATGCCGGGGGTGCCCAATAGCTGATAAAAAAGCCCCCCCCCCCCCCTTTTTTTTTGTTGCCACTGTTATGCTTGATCATCAGACTACATTGAGAGCACTCCAGGCCCCAAAAACTGTTGCCGCTCATTCACTGCAGTGCTGAAAAATGCTGCTATTTTCCATGCAAAAAAATATAAGAAGTATGTGGTGGCACGCTGGTTTAGAGTTTATGATCAGCTGGTGCAGCAGTGACAACTTCTACAGGAACTCGTTTTGACGTGTGATGTCAACCACTGAAATTTTCATATGTTGAAGTTGGTATATTTTCTGGGCCTTATGGCATACTTGACTGAACTGCATGATTTATTGTTATGTGGGGTTTAACGTCCAGGAACCACCATATCATTATAAGAGACGCCGTAGTGAAGCGCTCCGGAAATTTCAACCACCTGGGGTTCTTTAACGTGCACCCAAATCTGAGCACACGGGCCTACAACATTTTCGACTGCACCAAAAATGCAGTGGCCACAGCCGGGATTCGATCTCATGACCTGCGGGTCAGCAGCCAAATACCTTAACCACTAGACCACCGCGACGGAGCTGACTGAATTGTATGATAAGTCTCTAGTGACAGTATGCAGAATAGTTGCACAAAAAGCACATGTACTAGGTTTGGAAGCCAGGACAGCAAGGACACGCTTCAAAGCAAAAAGGGCATCGGCATAGAAGTTCATGTAGACGGCTAGTTTGACCATGATTCCTGCAGTGAGGTCAAGTGTAGTAAGTTCAGTGGCTATGTCAATAAGCGTTTGTTGTGAAATGTGCTCAAAGCACACCATCACCAGAGCACCTTGACGCTGCTGAACACACAAGCATTTCGCAAGTTACGATTTCAACCAACGCAGCTGGGATTGAACTTGCAACTTTCAGGTCAGCAGCCAAATAAGAATCCCACCGCCCTGTAGCTTTCAGCATGCTCACTGGTTCGAAAGCAGTTAAGGTGTTCTAAGCATGCGATGAATCCACGTAACTCCGCCCATATTTGATGCATGCTCAAATTTTTTACTGAACTGCATGATAAGTCTCTAGTGAAAGTATGCAGAATAGTTGCACAAGAAGCCTATGTACTAGGTTTGGAAGACAACACACCAAAGATGTGCTTCAAAGCCACAAGGATGTGCTTCAAAGCCACATTTTTCCGGTCCCTTGAGGTTCCGTTTAATGAGAGTCTATTGTAATCTCCAAATATAAACAAATGTATGTCTTGTAATTTCTCCAAAGAAATATTTGACCTAGACATTCATGGCAGAAAGAAAAACAAACGTATAGCATACTATTGCTTTTGATGACAAAAAAAGCTTGCTATATGGAAAGCCCGCAATGACAGTGGGCGACAGCGAACGGACCAATAAAACCTTTCAGGGTAGCTTGTTTATATCAAACAGGCTGCATACTGTGCAGGCACAAATGAAGGAAGCAGAGAGAGAAACTGCACTCTTTCTTGTCCCTTTTCCTGCTACCTTCCTTTGCACTTGCACAGTATGCTACTCATTCAGGATAAATAAAGTATGTGGGCCTCAGTGTTTGAAATGCTTAACATAGGCTATTGTGACAGACAGGGTGATCTTTTGTTTTGCTTGTTCTTTGCATGTTTACTAACTTAGTTACCCTTCACTCTTTATGGAAAATGCAAGCAGTTGACTATTACCACAATGTATTAACAATTATGTCTGTTTCAAAGAAACATCACTACAGATTTCCATCTTTGACATTCTACATTTGTGCCGACAGAAATACGCAGCAACGCATTTCCTGCATCTGCATGAATTATGCAGTACTTATTTTTAAAATGCACATACCAACACCATTAACCCACAAGAAAAAAAAAATGGGTTCAATATGTGCTTACCTCTCAGCACAAGTGGAGGCGGCTCAGGACGATATATATCCTTGTAGGAAACAACGAAAGGTGTTGATGGCCGTCCACGCTTTTTCTGCTGGCATTGCTATAATAAACAAACGAACAAATAGGTGAGCTATAAACTTCTTTAAATGAACACTCCTCAGAAGCATCCATTGCAAACAACATGATAGCACATAACTGCTGGAATTCCCATGTGACATTTTAAATTGGCTAAGTTTGAATGAATGCTCTAGGAGAAGTCAATTATTTAATTTGGCAGGACAACCTTTTATATTATTACAGTGTACATGCTACAAATATCTCTGTCTACACATAACAAACACTTTACAGGGGATGCTTGCATTTCCCTTTAAAGTCTTTCGATCACATAGCACTTGCGTGGTCTTTAAGCCTGCTTTTTCATAAGGCACAAGCCAAGCGGGTTGGCACCAATATTCCAGTGGGCAGGGCCATGTGAAGGTGAAGATAGGTGGGGCCATGAGGAACAGGCCTCTTCCTCTTGGTCCTTTGGAGCGGTTCAAGCACAATCGATTCTTACTGCATGGGATGCGTAGCTCCAATGGGATGATGTCATGGACTCCCTCCCGTGGACTTACTCCGGTTCTCCAAAAAGTGCTTATATGATATATGGTGTTTTTTTTTTTGTTTTTTTTTCGCAAAGGCCATTTGATGGCCAAAGAGCGCCAGTTCATGGGACAAGAAATGTGGATAATGATTGTGATTAGCGGCTGTATAAGGGCCATAAAATTCCTCGCAGTAAGGCAGGTAAAAACATACAAGTAATAAAATCATGACCATGCCGTGAAAGGTGTGTGTGGTGTGAATAGGTGACAAAAGTTGGTGATAATGTAAAACGATGGTGGACATGTATGGCGTTAGCACAAGTACCTCACTCGTTCATACCCTTGCGTCCAAGGGCCGTGAGCCAAGTGCTTTCCTGTGTAGCCACCGCAGCAAAAACCTCTCTGGAGTGGTCGTGCTACGGAATGCCTGGGTATATGATATGAAAATTATGAATTTCTTTTAAAAATGCTAACAATGATTTATGACTAAAAAGCGGCTCCCTACCAACGAACATTGCAGGGTGTAAAGGTATATGTTGTCGGTAGGGTAATGGAAAATGCTGTTTTTTTAGAGTTTCTAAGTGTTTGCACTGAATTAACATGCGAAGGACTGTTAATGCTTCACCACATCTGTCACACAATGGTGGATCGCCACCGGACAAAAGATATGTATGTGTCGTGTATGTGTGTCCTATCCTGAGTCTCATTAGTATTACCTCTGTATGACGAGATTTTGATACTGGCAGCCAATGACCAAGGTGTGGCTTAATAATGTGTAGTTTGTTTTGGTGTATCCCACTTGCTCTGCCAGTAGTCCCTGAGGTTTCGTTTGAGAGACGACTTAAGATCAAGGGCCGGGATTAATATGGGTGTAGGGGCAGTGCTTTTGTGGACGGATGCAGCGAGCTGATCCGCCCTCACGTTGCCTTGAATCTCACGGTGCCCTGGCACCCAGCACACTACAACATGTTGTTTGAGTGTGTAGAGTGTGCACAAAATGGAGTAAAGTGAGACAAGGACCGGGTTTTTTTGTTTTTTAAGACTGTGCAGAGCCGTTATCACACTGAGGGAGTCTGTATAAATTACTGCTTTTTGTATTTGTAATTGTTTGATGTGTTTAGCTGCCACAAGTATCGCGTAAGCTTTTGCTGTGAAGATACTTGTGCCTGGATGTAGAGGGCCAGCATCCGAAAAGGATGGGCCGACAGCAGCGTAGGACACAGAGGAGTTAGACTTGGAGGCATCTGTAAAGAACTCCGGACGTGTGTATTTGTGTTGAAGTTCCAGGAAGTATGTTCGGATATGGGCAATAGGTGTATGTTTTGTAACTTCTAGAAAAGACACATCGCAGTCTATAGTCTGCCACTGCCACGGTGGCGGGTATGCTACAGGAGCCATTAAACTGTGTTCAAGTGACACTCCAGTTTCTTCAGCTAGACCCTTCAGGCGAACTGAGAAGGGCTGCCTCATCGAAGGCCTGTTTTGAAACAGAATGGAACTCGACAGATCATTAATAGTAGAGTATGAGGGGTGCTTCTTGTCTGCTTTCACCTTAAGAAAATATACAAAGGACATGTAAGTTCTCTGTAGATGAAGCGACCATTCATTTGACTCAACGTAAAGGCTTTCTCAAGGCTGGTGCGAAAAGCACCTGTAGAAAGGCGGATGCCCAAATGGTGCACGGGGTCCAGCATCTTCAAAGCACTTTGAGTTGCAGACTGATAAACAACGGCCCCATAATCTAAGCGGGTGCGAATGAGGCTTCGATACAGATTCATGAGGCATTGCCTATCATTACCCCAAGTAGTACGTGACAACACTTTACATTCATGGCTTTTAAACATTTTGTTTTTAAATACTTGATGTGCGGTACGAAGGTCAACTTGTCCAAGATTAAACCTAAGAATTTATGCTCGGCTTTGACAGACAGACGTTGCCCATTCAGTCGAATGTCAGGTTCCGAGTGCATGCCTCTCTTTCGAGAGAACAAGACACACGTGCTTTTTTGTGGGTTAAGTCAAAATCCGTTTTCATCTGCCCATTTGGAGACCTTGTTTAAACCCAGCTGAACCTGCCGCTCACACATATCCAAGTTCTTGAAGCCAAGCTGAATGTCGTCGACATATGTACAATAGAACTTATTGTGGGGGATGGACAAGTGCAAGGAATTCATTTTGATAATAAAATGTGTGCAACTAAGTACACCACCTTGTGGCATGCCTGTTTCCTGGACAAATGTTTGGGAGAGAACACTGCCCACACGGACACGGAATGTCCGGTTTGACAGGTAACTTTCGATTATGTGAAACATTCTTCCGCGCACACCAAGGTGGGACAGGTCTCTTAGTATTCCAAAATGCCCTGTTGTATCATAAGCCTTTTCGATATCGAGGAACACAGAGAGAAAATATTGTTTATGGACAAAGGCGTCTCTGATCTGTGCCTCGATACGAACAAAGTGGTCTGTGGTGGATCTACTTTCTCGAAACCCGCACTGAAATGGGTCAAGCAAATTGTTTGTTTCAAGGATATGTACAAGTCGGCAGTTTATCATTTTTTCGAAGACTTTGCACAAGCAGCTTGTAAGTGCAATAGGCCAGTAACTTGAAGCTAAAGAAGGGTCCTTGCCCTCTTTCAAAATGGGAATAATAATAGCCTCTTTCCAGGAGGTAGGGATAGTGCCAGAAAACCAGATAGCATTGTACAAACAAAGTAAGGTTTTTCGTGTTTCGGCTGGTAGGTTTTTTAACATTTCATACACCACACGGTCAGAACCTGGGGCAGAAGTACTGCAGGAGTTTAGAGATGTTCGGAGCTCAGCTAGACTGAAAGCTTGGTTATATGCCTCGTATCTAGTGGATTTGCGTTCGAGTTTCTGCTTTTCTATTCTTGTTCTGTATTTTTGGAAAGTGTCAGTATAGTGGGACAGGCTGGATACCCGTTCAAAGTGTGCACCGAGGAAGTTTGCCTGATCTTCCAAGGTATCACCCTGAGTGTTTACGAAGGGGAGTGAGTGTACTTGTCTTCCTGCTACCCTACAAACCATGTTCCAGACTTTGGCCTCTTGTGTATATGAATTTATCCCTGATAAAAACTTGTGCCAGCTTTCTCTTCTGGCCTGCCGACGCGTCCTCCTGCCTCGAGATTTTATTTTCTTAAAGCTCTCAAGGTTTTCTGCTGTCGGCGAGTTCCGCAGCAACCTCCATGCCCTGTTCTGTTCCTTTCGCGCATTCTGACACTCAGTGTTCCACCATGGGACGTGTCGTTTGCTGGACAGTCCAGATGTTTGTGGAATGCACTTGGCTGCTGCGTCAGTAAGAAAAGCCGTGAATTACTGCACAGCTTCATCTATGCCTAATCCGCATATGTCAGTCCAATTTGAGTGAGTAAGCTTTTGAAATTGTTCCCAGTCGGCTTTTTTACCAGCCATTTGAGAACATGTGGAGGACATTCATATATTATTGGTGTACTCAAAACTAAAGGAAAATGGTCACTTCCGTATGGATTATTTATGACTTTCCACTGAAGTAATGGTACAAGTGAAGGAGATGCGATACTGAGGTCTATGGAAAAGTAAGTTTTGTTGGCAAGGTTATAGTATGTTGCCTCTTTCCTATTCAACAGACAAGCACCTGATGAAATAAGGAATTGTTCAATGAGACGACCTCGTGCATCACAGCGAGAGTCACCCCACAGACCATTATGTGCGTTCAGGTCCCCAAGGACCAGATAAGGTTCAGGTAGTTCGTCTATTAAAGACTGGAATTGAAGTTTTTCAAGACGGTGGTGCAGAGGTATGTACAAAGAGCAGACAGTGACGAGTTTGTTTAGAACAACTGCTCGGACAGCCACCGCCTCGAGGGAAGTTTGAAGGGGTAATTGTGTACATGCTACACCTTGACTAACTATAACCACTACACCACCGGATGGTGGCATGGCATCATCTCTATCCTTTCAGAAGATTACGTAGTTACGTAAAAAGTTTGTGTTTGTTCGTTTCAAGTGTGTCTCTTGTACACACAGCACTCTAGGATTGTGTTCATGGAGGAGTTCTTGTAAGTCATCGAGGTTTCGAAGAAGGCCTCGGATGTTCCACTGTAATATTTCTGTCTGCATATTTAAACAAGAGAGATGCTGCTGTGTGTACAAAGAGTATCCTGTGTTGGAGTGAGCTCGTTAATTCAGGTGGCAGGACGGTCGTGCGGCCCCGTTATTGGTTTCTTATTTTTCTTGGCGAGCTCCAAGAAGCCGCCCCACACTTTTGGTACCAAGGGTACCGTTGTATCCATTGCCTCCTCAGAGGCACTGGGTGCCCGCACATGCGAGCTGGTGGTTCGGATTTTAGGCCTCACCTGGTGAGGGGAGGCCTTGAGACCAGAGGACCCTGGAGTCTCCGGCTTCAATTTGCTAGGAGGCGGAGTAGACTGAACTACTGCCGCCTTGGGGGCAGGCGCCACAGCCGACGGCTCGCTCTGCGCTGGCCGAAGGGGTGGCGAGGGCTGGTGCGGCAATGCCCCCTGACGCTCCGCATCAGCATATCTAGCGCCGTAAAATGGCGACACTCTTCGTCTTGCTTCTTTGAATGTGATATTTTCTTTAATTTTCAATGTGATAATTTCTTTTTCTTTTTTCCAAAATGAGCAAGACCGTGAGTATGCGGCATGATTTCCGCCACAGTTCACACAGTGTGATGGTTCTTCGCAATAGTGAGAATTGTGGCCTGACACTCCACATTGTGCACAAGTTTGGTGACCACGACAGCTTTGTGAGCCGTGGCCATACTTCTGGCATTTAAAACAACGACGTGGGTTAGGTATGTATGGTCTGATCGACGTCTTCGTGTACGCTGTTTGAATACTTTCTGGCAGATTACTGGAAGCGAACATGAGTATTAGGTGTTTCGTTGGCGTTACTTTGTTGCCTCTTCTAATGATGATTTTTTGTACATTGGTCACATTCTGACTCTTCCATTCCTCCAGAAGTCCCTCTTCGGTCAAGCCGAGCAAATCAACATCAGATACTACTCCACGGGTTGTGTTCATAGATCTGTGTGGCGTTACAGTGATGGGACTGTCACCAAAAGTTGAAAGATTCTGTAGCTTTTCAAACTGTTCTTTTTCTCGAACTTCAAGGAGGAGGTCTCCGCTGGCCATTTTGGTAACTTTGTACCCGGCTCCAAGAGTTTCTGTGAGACATCTGGCTACTACAAAGGGGGATACAGTTCTGGCTTGCTTCCTGCTTATCTCACTATGTATAACATGAAAATGGGGAAGTTTTCATTTGATCGATCGAAAAAGCCAAAGTCTTCGGTGCGTACGCGCTTTAAGGCGGTACGATCACTTAACAAGGGAAACGCTCTATGCATTCCAGTTTAATTTTCTTCAGAAGCATTGGCGGCCACCCACCATGGAGCCCAACAAGGGGACGCTACAAGTTTGCGGATGCTAAAACCTGCAGACGCCAGCCGTACAACGCTACTATAACCCAATGCGCCTAGACGAAGGTAGGCTATTTGCACAGGGTTAACCCTAGCCGCCAGGAAGTTTGGAAGTAGGCAGAAGAGAGTAGAAGACAGGACAGATAAATAGTGAGAGATAAAGACGAAGATGTAGGGAGAGAGAGATAGGAAAAGGCGACTGCCGATTTCCCCTGGGTGGGTCAGCCCAGGGGTGCCGTCTACGTGAAGCCGGGGCCAAAGGGGTGTGTTGCCGCCGCTGGGGGGCCTTAAAGGTTCAATCACCCAGCATTGGCTCAACCCCCAGGATCCCCTTTTCCCCGGACACGGCAAAGCCACGCATGGCTAGGCGTGGGAGGTAGTCGAACCCCCCCCCCCCCCCCCCCCCCCGTTAGCTCGGGTCCGTGGTGTCGCTACACACTAAACGCCTGCTTGCGCAGGCGCCCCTGCAGGGTCCAAAAAGTGCTTCCGTTTGTGAGACATGATTTACAAATGATAAAGACATAAGCGTGGGGTTTCTGGCAGGGCAGACTTGGCTCGCTTGTTATGCTGGCATGGTGAGTCAACCATCATATCATCGCCTCTGCAGCCTGTTACAGAGGCATGCTATTGGTTGCCTAGTTCCATTAAAGGGTTTGCAACATAAAAGGTTAAAATAAATGCGTTTTGGTAGTTTGCACAACAGTATGTTCTGTCATTTGTTCCCTGAGTGCAAGAGGCCTTAAAAGGTTCTCTTTTTTTTTTTCCAAAATTTTTTAACAGCTCATTAGTGAAAAACAGCTTTCAATATAGTTGTGGACATGGCTGCTGTGCGCGTTCAATTGTATACAACTGAATATAAGAATAATATGGCCTTACTTGTTGTGATGTTAACCTCTCCAATAGGAAACCACATACATACCCATTCCATATTGGCACAATGGGTGTGACATGCTTAATGCAGTAATTGCAATTTATATTTTACGGTGATACTCCTACATGGAAAGAGATGCACCACTTGTTCACAGAATCAGTGATGGAAGTGACCTTTCACTTTTTGGAGCATACTTTGGAGCAAGAAAAGTACTGTTTTGTAGCAGCCTTAAAGGGGTCCTGAAACACTTTTTCAAGTAACCATGGAATAGATTCACTAAAAGAGCTTATTGCCTCGCGAATTCAACCCCACAAAAATTTTAGGAATCCGTCCAGTACGTGCGGAGTTACAAAGAATTGTCGCACGCTGCAATTACGTTCTCTCTTCTCTCATCCCGGTGAAAGCGCTGAAGGGTAAGCAGGGAGGAATGGCAGGGGCAAATAATATACGTCACGCGCGCCTCGTAACCTTGAGCACTTTTCCTTTCTTTTTGCTTCGAATACGCAACTTTTTCCATGTGATCACGCGAGAACGCGTGGACAAGTCGCAGCCTCCCGTGGCGATCTTCGCAACAACTGAGCGCGCCATGTTCAAATCAGCCAATGGCTAATAGATGACCTTCTACACATGGTTTTTGAGCATCTTTCGTCATTTCTAGAGAGAAGAAAAAGCAATTTTCAGCTGACTTTGATAATTTATTGTGAATTCCAGACTGCGTGCTGCGCTATAATATTTGGCTCGCGTGTTCTCGGGAGCCTCTACTACCGATCGGCAGCGTTTTCTGACCATGCTCGAAAAGTGTTGCAGGGCCCTTTTTAAGTGTGTTTAGAGTGTGAAAAAAAAAAAAACTACTTTGGAGCCGCTATTGATATTTTAGGAGTTCAAAGCATCGTCAAAACATCTCACAAATATTATTATTTATCATTAAATATATTTCAAAGACAGCTGTCAAGACACAAACAATTAAAAAGATAGCTGGTTGTCAAAAATGGGCTGTAAAATTAGCTATATATCTAAAACACTACTATTTGTGACAAAAATCAAATCAAACTTGTAAAGCTGAGCACCGCACTTCAGAAGTAACCACAGTCTCAAATAAATGTTGGCAAATAAGTAGTAGATAATAGGCATGAGATAAAGTAACCTGCTCATTTCACTACCGTAGCCTGCATGTCTATGAAAAAAAAAAAAAAACTGTCAAACTAGCTATATGCTTAATAAGTCAATTCTTGTCACATAAATAAGATCAGAATTGATAATGCTGTACATTATTAGAATACTGGAAGGCTGGTTAATCGACTTTTTTCAGTTTCTTTAGGAGTAATGAGTAGGTCAAATGAAATAATTTCATCGTTCTCATTCTCTCAGTGTCATTTCAAAGCAGGTTTGGAACAATTACTAACAAAAATTACTGTTTGGAGTAGCATGGGACACCGCTTCCATCACTGATTCTGCTATACAAACCTGAGGAAATGAAAGCTATTCAATGAGTTTGGATTGCAGGAGCAATCATTCAGATAGAAGAAACAAATTCAATCAGAAATAGAAACCCTTCACACAACTCAAGAGCCATAAAAACAGGCAGCAAAAATTATATTTAAAGCACTTCTCAAGTTTGACTTACATGACCATAATGTCCCTGGCGGGCACAATTGTAGCAGTAGCGCTCCTCTGGAGGCCGAGTCTTAGGTTTAGCACGCACAATGGGACCGTCTTCGGTCTATGGCAAGGTAAAAACAACAAACACAGTAATACTGATCATCTCAAATCACAAACAGAAACATATTATTATTCCTTATTGTAGTGTGCTTATTAAGTGCTGCCAGGTTTGGCAACTTTGCAGTTAAGGCTACCGGGTGATTCTATGTAAGATCAAACAAAGCATGGCTGGTTGACCTCTTTCAAAATTTTAAATACTGTTGCCTGATGAGTGCAAAGAAGGGATCTACAATTGGTTTTGCTGGAAAACATTTTGTCAAAGCACAGTAAATAAATAATGAAGAGGTGGAGTTCCACGCTTACCTGCTCTGATGTTTTTTCGACTTTCGCGATGAATAGCACAAAACATATTAAAGCTACGTACCTCAAATTTGTTTAAGAAAATATAGGAGTAATTGTGCTTATGTTCAATTATATTTGGATTCTCTGCATAGTGTAGCTTAATTCATTAAAAATTTTCAAGTTTGACCTAAGAAACATTTTTTTTGCCTAGTTTGAAGGCTTTTATTTCAAAAATGGCCTATGACAGAGCAGTGAAGATTCAGAATTACTTTCTCAGCATGTTTATTCATAAAACTGTGAAACCTTGTATTAACACTTTTCAACAAAAAGATATTGTCACGAAGGCAATGTCTCGTGGAGAGCTTTTTCTTTTTCGACTACAGCTGAAGTCGGTTCTTTGCCAGATGCTCTTATTGGAGGCGCTATTTAACGACTTGTCTCGGGGAGGGTGCCTTGAAAAAGTATGAGAGTCTGAACAGAAAGGGCTGTATCCGGTCAGTCACTGTGTGCTTCGCGGCGAACCAGGCACTGTGCCGTGCCTTTGACCGGGCTGCAGAAATTAGGTGCCTTTCTCCTCTTCTAACCACTACCACCATAACCCCAAACGAGCGAACCGCTGCCCGCGTCCTCCGGGCCGCTCGGAGGCTGACATTTGAGCACTTGTGTGCGCGTCAAGGCCGTTTTAGAGAATGTGCCCGTAAAAAAAAGCTGCTGCAGTTATGTTGCAAGGCAGGCTTCACGCGACCCGGAAAACTTTTGTTGGGATTGGTTATCCTCGGCTTGCTTGACTGGTCCTCACATTCGTGGATGCTGGAAAACCCTATTTAAGCAGCGACTCGGGCCCTTTTTGGTGTGAGCGGACTCGGGGTCAACAGCGCATCTCATCACCGGAGACCAGTCCTGCAAGCCGAGGGGTATGCCATCATTTTCCATGTATTACATTTCTGACTTAGTGCATTGTGTAAATTTAAGTTGTACGACATAAATTAACCCCCCAACGAGTGCTCCCCGAAATCATCGTGTCGACTTGTCATTGCTTGCCTGTGCGAAATTGCTACCCCACTTCTTTGTCTGGATGGTCATCGGATGTGCATAGCTTAAACAACCCCGAAGTTTCGCTACAACATAATCGCGCTGACTTCAAAAAAAGGGCATGCATAAAAAACTTCTAAGAACATTAAAAAAGAAAAAAAAACATTTTTGATGTTGTTTAAACTTTCCCCAATTATTCTCCTGCACATCAGCTTTTACAATCAATAAAAACATGTTGCATTATGTAGTTTGACTTGCAGTTACGACCCGCCAAAAAATGCCCTCGCGCAAGGATTGGCAATTGTAGATCGAACATCCTGCCCGTGAAGTATGAAATGCAGGCCTATACTTCAGTTTTTTAGGGCAAGCAGCACTAAAATAGCTGTCGACTGCACTGAGGACACTGATTTCAGAATGATTTGGTCACGGGAACGGCCATAAATGGGAATTACCGAGCAAACAAGCGCGCACAGCCCGTGTTCTGGTGTGACGAGCGCCCATCGAAAAAGGCCTTTTCGCAAGACTGACCACAATGTGTGGGTTTGAAGATTGTATGAAATTTGCGATTGCGTACTGCTTTTCAATTTGGCATAATATTGAATTAATTCTGTCTTGCCACTGCAAATTAGCAGTGATAAACACAGTAGTGAATGATTAAATGTTGTACGCATCGGGTTCATTGAGGCACTGCAGCATCAAGCTGTGATATTATTACCATCATAAGCGATGCGACGTCCACTGCAGGACCACGGTGTAAGATACAAACACTTTAGGTGAGGACACTCGCGAGACAGGATCGACCGAATAAAGTAACAGCAACGCGCGTCTGTCGGACTGCTGCCGGCAGCGTGCCTATCGGTGAGTAGATGCAGCTTGAAGACAGGAGGCGTTGCTATAACAATTGGTCGTTTGTGGGAAACCTGAATTAAATTGCACAGGAGCATTGTTCATGCCAAAGAGTCAAAATTGATTACGGTTGTCTGCAAGCATGACGGGGGTTTGAGTCACGTGGAGAGCACTGTCTACATGCCTCTCTATGAAACGCATGCCGATATTCGAAGTGGTTCTCGCACGTCCAGTGAACTCAATGCTGCTTGGGGCGTACCAGATACGCACATAACTGACATGCTTTCTAAAATTCTGTATCAAGCGGTTCTTTATTTAAATGCACTAATTTTAGTGTACTCGCTGATGATGGGTGGGGCACTCGTGTCTGCAAGCTGGATTTGCGAAGTGCATGAAAGGCGTGGGGGGACGTGTGTGCTTTTAATGACAAGCAAAGCAGAACTTAAGTAAGACCACATGAGTGCTCGTAAAATATGTAAGCGTGGGCTCTACCGGAAAGCCGGCTGGCGTAGGCGTGCTGGTCAGGAAAGCCTGGTGGATGTCCGCCTGCGTGGTTGATACAGAATGTGGTGGCTGTTTTGCCATAGGCGCACCAAGTAGGTCGTCTTCAGCAGCATGAGTCGTCTTCAGCAGCATGAGTCCAAGGAGACGCACCTTTCGGTGGTGAGGTTAGTTGAAGTGGGAGCGTCTTCTACCTCGTCGTCGTGGTCAGATGCAGGATTAGATGTTCCTGCGACCGGATCGAGGTAGCAAGAGCCTTAGCCAGTGTAGCGAGGTCGCGGTCAATGGAGAGTTGCGGGCCGGTTGCTAGCGCACGCTGCGACGAAGTCGCAGGATCCCAGAAGCAGGCGGTGCAAAAGGTCATAGTAGGCGAGCACCGCAGTGGAGAGGGCCAAACTCGACTGGCAGCGCGTCGAGCAAGATGGCGTGCATAAGCGGCTAGTCCACGACGTCATTTACAGTGAGAATGGCGTCGAGCCACATGAGCCATGCCTAGAGTAAGGTCGGGTGGAACGGTGGCACTGACGGGCAGAGTGATGGAAGCATGGCAGCAGGTAGCTCGTCGAAGGGCGTGTCCTTCAGATCAGCACTGTAGCGGCAAGAGGGAGACGAGAAGTGAGACGACGTCCAAGGCGGCCATTGGGGCTCTGCCGATCTCGCCATTTTCTTCCAGGCCTGAAGTGAAGCTTCGACGGCTGCCAGCGTCTGACACGCCAGGCGAGTAAGCTCATTCTATTCTCGCGCAGCTCGAGCTAGCATCGGCTGCGTGAGAGGCGCGGCGGTCAAGAAATGATGATGATGATGGCACAAGAGATACTTTGACCAATTTGTTGGCGTGCATTACATAGATACCGTCCGATGTTGCGCCAAGTTCTATTTTCACGGCTCTAATGGTAACCATACAGCGAAAAGTTCACGAATGTGTGATTACCCGCTGGCAGCCAAGTTTACGGAGGACCCTGGCATTATCTTCTCGCTGAAAAACCATCCCTTCTTATTGTGCACGGAAAGAGAATTACAGTATTTTTTTTTTTCGCATTGAACAATCAGGAATGCCACTTTTTAGGAATGCCACTTTTTAGGAATGCCACAGGAAACTTGCTCACAAAAAGCAGTGAATGCACAACGTACTACAGTAAAAAAAGCTCACTACATCTGTAATAGAAAAAAACACTATTTATTGCAATGTATCATTGTGTTGCATAAACATAAAACAAATGTTCGTGCACCAAAAATTATTCATTCACATTCACGACAAATCATCTTATCTGTGAAGTGTTTGCTGCAGACTGAATCCTTTGTGCTGAGCGGAGGGTCCTTCCTGGAAACCACTGGAGTGCGTGCTTTGAGGGGTTTGGGATCCGAAGGAACATTGGATATTAAATTTTCTTGGCACGTTGGGTAACGTAACTGGCAACCACTAACGAAGCACTTTTTTTCCATATTCACTCACCGTGTGGATGTCTTCTTTCAACAGTTTTTATTCATAGCTGCTCACCACATCACAAGTTCAATTCACAAACAAGAATGGTAAAACGCCACTTGTTACTTCATGAAGAGCGCCAAATGCATGCTAGCGACTGAAGCAGCAGAATGACTTGTTTTTCGCGAGTGAAAAACGCAACGCTTTCGGAATGCCGGCATTGCCACCAGCCTCACCGGTTGCTATAGCAACGGTGCGTGAAAATGTTTTTTTATTTTTAAGTTGCGCTGCCTTGCCGACAGGTGCGCTGCCGGCAGCAGTCCGACGGACGCGCGTCTCTGTTACTTTATCTGGTCGATCGCGTCCCTTAAGAAAGCCAAAAAGAGTCCCCTAAAGTGTTTGTATCTTGCACCATATGCAGGACAAAGGCCTCTTCTATGTTCCGCCAGTCAACCCGGTCCTGTGCTTGCTGCGGCCACTTTATACCCGCAAACTTTCTAATCTCACCTGCCCACTTAACTTTCTGTCTCCCCCTAACCCGCTTGCCTTCTCTGGGAATCCATTCAGTTACCCTTAATGACCAGCGGTTATCCTGCATATGCGCTACGTGTCTGGCCCATGCCCATTTCTTTTTCTTGATTTCAACTATGATATCCTTAACCACTGTTTGTTCCCTGATCCACTCTGCTCTCTTCTTGTCTCTTAAAGTTACACCTATAATTTTCCTTTCCATCGCTCGCTGCGTCATCCTCGATTTAAGCTGAATCCTCCATGTAAGTCCCCAGGTTTCTGCTCCATAGCTAAGTACCGGCAAGATGCAGCTGTTATATACGTTCCTCTTGAGGGATAGTAGCAATCTACCTGTCATAATTTGGGAGTGCTTGCCGAATGTGCTCCACCCCATTCTTATTCTTCTAGTTACTTCGATCTCGTGGTTCGGCTCTGCGGTTATTACCTGCCCTAAGTAGACATAGTCTTTTACAACTTCAAGTGCACTATTACCTATCTCGAAGCGCTGCTCCTTTCCGAGGTTGTTGTACATTACTTTCGTTTTCTGAAGATTAGTTTTAAGACCCACCTTTCTGCTCTCCTTGTCTAACTCCGTAATCATGAGTTGCAATTCGTCCCCTGAGTTACTCAGCAATGCAATGTCATCGGCAAAGCGCAGGTTACTAAGGAACTCTCCATTAACTCTTATCCCTAACTGTTCCCATTCTAGACCTCTGACAACCTTCTGTGAGCACGTGGTAAATAGCATTGGGGAGAATGTATCTCGTTGTCTTACACCTTTCTTTATTGGTATTATGTCGTTTTCTTTATGAAGCACTATGATTGCAGTTGATCCTCTGTGATTTCTTCCAGGATGTTTATATATGCTTTGTCGCCGCCCTGATTCCGCAGTGTCTGCATGCCTGCTGATATCTCTACTGAATCAAATGCCTTCTCGTAATCTATGTAGGCTATGTATAGTGGTTGCTTGCATTCTGAGCATTTCTCTGTTACCTGATTGATAGTATGAATGTGGTCAATTGTTGAGTAGCCTATTCGAAATCCTGCTCGTTCCTTTGATTGATTGAATTCTAATGTTTTGTTAATTCTTTGAGCAATTGTCTTTGTAGTTAGCTTGTATACGACGGAGAGCAAGCTGATCGGCCTGTAGTTTTTCAAGCCTTTGTTGTCCACTTTGTTATGCATCAAGATGATGTTAGCATTCTTCCAAGATTCTGGTACCCTCTTCGTGAGGAGACACTTCTTAAACAAGGTGGCTAGTGTTTTTAACACAATCTGTCCTCTATCTTTCAGTAGATCTGATGTTATCTAATCCTCACCAGCAGCCTTGCCTCCTTGCATTCCCTCCAAGGCTTTTCCAACTTCTTCTGTCATTACTTTTGTGATGTCATTTGGGTGTACTGCTAGTTCTTACATTAGGGTCGTGGTTGTCCAGGCTACTGTACAGATCTCTGTCAAAATCCTCTGCTACTTTAACTATCTTATCAATATTATTAGTTACTTTGCCTTACTGTCCTTTAGTGCATACATCTGGTTTTCGCCTATCCCAAATTTTCTCTTCACCGCTTTGACGCTTCCTCCATGTTCGATTCTCTCCGCGTTATACCTTCTTAAATTGGATACATTATGCTTATTAATTAACTTCAAAAACTCTGCCAGTTCTATTTTGTCTGTTACATTTGAGACTTTTATGCTTTGACAGTTCTTTGTCTCTTGGGACAGCTTGCCAGTGTCCTAACTACCATACCTCCAACTTCCATTGTGTACACTGTGATGATACTCGTCAGATTATCATTCATTGCGTCAACGCTAAAGCTGGATTCCTCGATAACAGCCGAGTATCTGTTCTGAAGCAAGACTCTGAATTCCTGTACTTTCTCTATCAGTTCTAGCTCATTGATTGGCTTCTTGTGTATCAGTTTCTGTCGTTCCTTATTCAAGTCTAGGCGAATACACGACCTTACCATTCTAGTGTCACTGCATCGTACTTTGCCAAGCACTTCCACATCCTGCACGATACCTGGGTGTGCACTTAGTATAAACTCTATTTCGTTCTTACTTTTGCCATTAGAGTTCCTCCATGCCCACTTATGGTTCATTCATTTTTGGTAGATGGTATTAAAGATCCATAAATTATTACCTTCTGCAAGCTCTACTAATAGCTCCCCTTTGGCATTTCTAGTACCGGTCTCCAGCAGGCTAGAGACCGGGCAGGTAATTCCCTACTGCCCGGTCTCCAGCCTGCTTCTTCCATACCTTGGCATTGAAGTCGCCCATCAGTATGGTATACTCTGTTTTTATCTTACTCATTGCCGATTCCACGTCTTCATAGAAGCTTTCAACAAATACATTATCATGGCTGGATGTAGGCATGTAAGCCTGTATTACCTTAGTCTTGTATATATTGTTGAGTTGAATTGCGATACCTACCACCCTATCATTAATGATATAGTATTCCTCTATGTTACCAGCTATATTTCTGTGGATAAGGAACCCCACGCCCAGTTTTCTTCTGTCAGCCAAGCCACGATAGCAAAGGACGTGCCCATTCTGTAGCACTGTATAAGCCCCATCTGTCCTCCTAACCTCACTGGGCCCATAACATCCCATTTAACACCCTCTAGCTCCTTGAATAGTACAGCTAGACTTGCCTCACTAGATAAGGTTCTAGTGCTAAATGTTGCCATGTTCAGGTTCCTATGTCAGCCTGTCCAAACCCAAAGATTCTTAGCACCCTCTGCTGCGTCGCATATCTGACCGTCGCCGTGGTCAGTTTCTTTGCAGCTGCTGGGGACTGAGAGCCGAGGGTTAATTGGCATATCCATGTGAGAGGCAGTGGCCATATACTGCATGAGGGTAGCCAATCCCTCTCTGGTGAGGGAGTGCATTGCCGGCGGTGGTCACCGATGAGCCCGCACCCTAGTCCTCTTAATGCAATCCTATCATCATGCGGATAATATTTTTTATTGCGGTTGGGAATCGCGCAGCGCCGGAATTCGAACCGCAGACCTCTTGCACGAGAGTCTGATAGTCTAACGACTATGCCATCGCAGCATCTTAAAAACACAAAGGGCACGATGGGATTTGAACCCGGGTTCCTTCATGCCAGCCCAGTGTTCTACCACTGAGCCATGTCGGTGCTTGATGTGTAAACTGTTACGTATAAGTTGAGAACTCTGCGAAAATTTTGTTTCTTTGAAATGAGCTTCTTGCACTTCAAATGGTAGTCTGCACAATAATTTTGCTAGGAGTTATACTTTCCGCCATGAAATGCACAGCAGCAGAGAAAAGCGCGAGCACTATCAGAGTGAAATGAAGTTTGAGCAACGGACTGTGCGCACAGTTAGTACAAGTCGTCTGCTGCCGCCATCCGAGGTCAGCAGGTGCACCCGGTTGCCTATAGTTTGGCTTTTGTTCCCCTTCAATTCAAATCCTGGAACACCACCTTCATGGTTTTCACTGAGATGAATTCGTACGGCACAGTCTCTGCCTGAAGCGGCTGTCACCCGTGTGCGGGAAGCTAGTGCTCGCAGCTAGCTGACAAGAATTTTCATGGTGCTCCCAACCAAGAACACAGTCAAACTTCAACTTCCATGTTGTCGCCTCGAAGTGTTTTTTGTGTGGGTGCCGAATGCGGTTGAGGAACTTGACCTAAAGGCAGCGAATCTGTGACTTTGGCTAATTGCTTCTGTTTACACGCCAAGAATGTGCGTTGGAATCCTGCCGTGCCCACGTTAGATCAGCCACCTCAGGACGTTTTGTTTAAATATACAATTATGTATTGTAGATGCGCTATTGTTTGGTTTACTTTGAACACACAAAAAGCGCAAACAATGTCTGCTACGTCTGCAATATTAAGAGCGCGTAGCTGCTATGCGAGCAAAGGGTAGATGAAATAGCTATGCTCCAATGCCCATGCATGGAAGTTACCCCCGGCTGTATAGCAATTCATCCGTCTGAGGACACGAAAACAAGCCCTATTTGCTCCAGAACACGCCAGACTGTGCGCGCTTGCTTGCTTGTTAATCCAGCAGTCATGGCCGCTCCCATGGCCATATCATTTCGAAGTTGGCGTTCTCAGTGCAGTCGAGAGCTATTTCAGTGCTGCCTTGCTTTTTAAGAAACCAAAGTATAGGCCTTCATTCCATACTTAACGAGCAGGAAGTCCGATCTACAATTGGCTATCCTAGTGCAATGGCATTTTTGACAGGCCGTAACTGTAAGTGAAACCATATTATGCAACATGTTTTTACTGATTGTGAAAGCTGATGTGCAAGAGAATAAGTGGGGGAAGTTTAAGAAATATCAAAAATGTTTTTTTAATCGTTGTTGTAAGTTTTCCTTGCATGCTCTTGAATTGATTGATTTGTGGGATTTAACATCCCAAAACCACTACATGATTATGAGAGACGCTGTAGTGGAGGACTCCGGAAATTTCGACCACCAGGGGTTCTTTAATCTGCACCCAAATCTGAGTACACGGGCCTACAACATTTTCGCCTCCATCGGAAATACAGCCGCCGCAGCCGGGATTTGATCCCGCGACCTGCGGGTCAGCAGCCGAGTACCTGAGCCACTAGACCACCGTGGCGGGGCTTGCATGCTCTTGAAGATAGCATAATTAACTTTTTATTGAAAAGTGGTATTAACATAGGCTTTAGCAGTTATATAAGTATGCTGAGAAAGTAGTGGGAATTTGCACTGCTCTGTCTTAAGTCTTTTCTGAAATAAAGGCCTGTAAATAAGGCATAAAAACGTTTTTTGGGTCAACCTTGAGATTTTTTTTTCTAAAATTATATGAATTACCCTGAGAAACAAAAAATAACTGAACCTAAGCACAAATACACATATATTTAGCTAAATGAATTTGTCGATTTGAAGTACATAGCTTAAAGTTATTTTCTGTAGTTCATCGCCAAAGTCAGAAAAAACAACAGGACAGGTAAGCGTGGCACTCTGCCTCTTCGTCATTATTGATTTACTGTGCTATGAAAAATTTTTTTTTTGTGTGGAAAATCTAATTGCACATCTCACCTTTCCACTCATAAGGTCAATATATAGAATTTTGAAAGAAATTTAAGAGGTCGATTGGCCATGCTTTGTTTGATTTTACGTGGTGGAATCACCCTACTTCAACGGGAAAAAATTTTGGCTTGGCTACTTCTAAAATACGCAGCCTATAATAAATGTTGAATAGAAGCAAGTGTAGCTCATGTAATCTAACTTTAGCAAATATTTGGGGCTATGAACAACCACAGAGCTTCAAATATTTTCAAGCACGTCAATTGACTTCGCCAATTCAATGCAGGAGCTTTCATTTCACCCAAAAAATCTAAAAATTTTTATGTGTGGGGGGCGGGGGCGGTTCCAGCTTGAATGGAAGCTGCTGTGTCTAGAAGTAGAATGAAATCAGCCAGTGTTAACCAGTCGTAGATTTGTGGACGAAAATACACAACTACAAAAATTCAAGCGGCAGAAACCCTACGCACACCTTGAAAAAGAACCAGTAAAGCTACTTGTCCTGCTAAAATCAAATGCAGAAGCCATACGAGTTTCCATGTAAACTTCCCTGAAACTGGTCTTAGATGCGAAATGCGTGGTGGTCTCTCAATCCTAAATATAAAGATGAAGCGAGAACTGTACTTTAAGAACATTACCATGCAGCTTCAGGTTTGATATCCCTCTTGAAATGACTGCTACATTTACACCTGAACTGCAGCAATGATTTGAACTGTGTGATCATTTTATGTGTGGTAAATAGTTATATATAACATGTTATCAAATTACTGTTTTCTTTAAACATATATACAATTTCCATTATATTTTTTCTGTGTATTTAAATTTACTGAAAAAAAAAATTGGCAGATCCCATGTACAGTGGGAATAGATGATATGCGAAGCACGAATGAAAAAGGTTTATATGTCACTTTGAAGTAAGCAGAACGTTATGAGGTGGAGGCAAATGATGCCGTACATGACTTTCGTGTCATGATTATCATGTTTGAATGTGTCATTTACCTTCGTCATCTATTCACGTCACGCGATACCAAATTTAGTGTATGCGGAGCTAGCAAAACGGCCACGAGCACGCTATGAACGTTGTATGTGCTCATGTTCTTACATGACATGCGTCTCAGTATTATCACGTTTGCACCAGTCATATTTTGGTCATCCATTGACGTCACATAACACCAAAGTTGGTAAATGTGGAGCTAGCAAAATGGCCGCGAATGCATCATGAAGGGCCCAATATACCCCAATGTAGCGTTGACGTGCGCGCACACAGGGCACAGTGACGCTACGTTAGCAAAACGGAAGCACTCTATAGTTTGACACCAGGCCCCAACAGCACGACCAGCGTCAGTCGGCGCGGCCTGACGGCAACCGGTGCGAAATGCAACATGCTGCATTTTGTGCCGATGCGTTACCCAGACAACGCTGCGCCTGCATCTTTTCGTGACGAAGGAACGCCGGATGCGCTGAAACGCTTATGGGTCAAAGCAACGCAGAGCGACGAAATGAACGGCGGCGAGCACGCGCACCGCGTCACATCAAAATGTATTAGCGCCTTGACTGTGGCATGTAGTCATGTTCTCATATGACACGAATCTCATTATTATCATGTTTGCATCAGTCCTATACCTTCGTCCTCCATTGACGTCACGTAATACCAGATTTGGCATATGTGAAGCTAGCGAAACGGCCGCAAGCGCATCATGAGTGTGTCATGTAGTCATGTTGTTACATGACACGCATGTCGTCATTATCACGTTTGTATGTGTCATTTACCCATGTCATCCGTTTGCGTCGCATAATAGCGAGTTTGATACATGTGAAGCAAGCGAAACAGCCGCGAGCGCATCATGAGCATAGCATGTAGCCATGTTGTTACATGACACGCATCTCATGTTTATCATGTTTGCACCAATATCATACCTTCATCATCCATTCACATTTCGTAATACCAAATTTGGTATCAGTGAAGCTAGCGAAACGGCCGCCAGCACATCATGAGCATGGCATGTAGTCATGTTGTTACATGACAAGCATCTTATGATTACTATGTTTGCACTAGTCACATACCTTCGTGATCTATTCACGTACCGTAATACTAAATTTGGTAGTGACGCAAGCGAAACAACCGCGAGCGCATCATGAGCATGACATGTCATGTTGTTACATGACACGCATGTCATGCTTTTCATGTTAGGGTCTGTCGCTTGTGTTCGCCATGCAATCATGTCATACCATACCAGTTTGACAACATGCCATCTGAGCGAAACCACCTCAAGAGCTGTAGGACCATGAAATGTAAATCGTAACATTAATGACATACATGTCATGATTTTCATGTTATGACTAGTCAAATTTGTTCTTCATACAGTCATGTTATGCCATACCAAGTTTGGTATCGATGCCATCATCGAAATGGCTAGGAGAGCTAAAAGTTGTTGGCGGTTAGATAGATAGATACGCTCAAAGTCGCCGAAGTTCGCTAAGAAATGCTTCGCATTTAAAAAAAAAAGCTTTGGTTGCGATTATGCCCTTACAGTAATACAACAAAGCATATTCAAAGCTTCCCCATAATGAGACTCCTTTATTACCTACATGTTTCTCTTTGATCAAAAGGTACTTTTCTTGGTTACTTTTCACATTTTTGAACTGAAAACCCTGGACTATGCCGAGTTAAAGAACAACAAATGTAGATTTTTTTAGGAAATAAATATCGCAATATAATAATATCCTGAAACGGAACTTAAGAACTTGTTTCTTCTTTGTTAGGTACAACGATAACATATATATATATATATATAGTCATACTTGTAAATAAAGATACACGCTATTAAAAAACCAATAAAATTAATAATTTACCAACTAATGCTGCCGCCGGTGGAACAACATCTGTCAGGGTAAATTCATCACTGATGAAGGCCATTCCACTGGCCCCAATGTTTGATAATAAATTATGAATTGTTCAGGTTTGTTAATCATGTGAATTTTTATTTGCAAATATATAACCTCTTGACATTCTTTATTTATAATTCCCAATATACAGACAATTTATTCAATATGATCAGCTTCAAATCTATATGTATTCGTAAATATATACACAGCATTTACGGGTCTGGCACAATTTTTGAAAATGCTTTTTCTTAACATAACCCAAGTTTTTTCTCTAGAAAACCCAATAAGCCCAAGTGGACTACATTTGAAATTTCAAACTGTGCACCACATTATTTTTTTTTTTAACAATGTGCTGCACAACTATTATAGCTCAAGAAGGCCACTTGAAAAATGCACGATGAAAAAAAAAACAGAAAATACAAAGCATAGAACCTGGTGGGGAGTTTTCAAGTGAATTAATTCTCAAAAACTTACCGTCATGTGATAACGCCGCCACAGGTCAGGACAAAGCTGCAAAGATTCAAATAAGCGTTTAAATTGAACAAAACTTGCACCACATACACACATGCTTGCAGATGGCACTTAAGAGGACTTTTAAAAAAAATTGAATGAAAAATAATTTCTTTACATAAAATGCTCTGATTTATTTACAGCTTTCTCTATAAATTACCAGTAACATGACAGAAAAACATGGCATATCTCAACTTTTCAGTCATGAATACATGTGTGAATTGTTAGCAGTTTACTGGCCTCTGAAATAAACTACAACAGGAGAAACAGCACGAATGGCTGACAGCTTTTACAAATGTTTAAGGAGCAACTACAAAGCCTGAAGGTCGGGTGCCTTTCCAAGTGTAATCACGAATATTGTATTAAGTTCTTTTTAAAGGGCCCCTAAACAACATCTGAAAATACAAAAAAGGAACACATTATTCTCTTCCAGCGTCTCCCGTCTGCGAAGAAATTCGTGACACCGGCTGCTTGTTCACGTTGCGTCAGGATGAAATAAGTGCTCGATTGGCCAATATATGCGAGATATTTATTGAAATGATGCCTATCCTGTTTTGGCATGCAGTCGCATGCCCGTTCGGCCTTGTCTCACATTACCCTTGTGAGCGATAAAATTTTTTCACTTCGTTCTGTGCATTTAGACTATAGATGTTGTTACACGAGGCATGGTGCTTGAGCCCATCGTGGCAGATGGACAGATAAAGAGAGGGCTGGTGTGCCGCGCGAGAATCTGGCAGCTAGTCAGTGGCACACTTGCTTGTAAATATTGTACATGTATTCGCTTCTGTCTCCCTCGTGTCTTCGTGTTACTCGTGACATTATAAGAGCGTGTAGCCGAAAAGTGCGCAATCCTGACTGACTGAATGCTTCGTGCTGATATTCCAGATATTTTCTTAAGAAATTAGTGGCGAGGAGATGATAGCACTTGTAGGAAGGGTAGCAAAGGTGAGAAAGAAACTATTGTCTTGCATCTGAATTTGGTGTGGTTTAGGGACCCTTCAGCAACTCAAGTTTTCTGAATCCCAAGTAGAGTTTAGAGATGCTATTGCAGAAATGCATGGCCTTCTTATTTTGTGTCCTTAGAGCGCTTAGCTTCAAAGGGCTGTACATATGGCACTTGTTAAGGCTTTGTGCATTTCGCTCCTTTACTCGTTCTTTTTTTCACAAGTTGGCCACTACTTCCGGTTCAGGCATGTACTTTCATAACACAAGGTGAGCCCTAAAACTGCCTCGCATCACCATGAACTTGTATGTTGGCTGCGTTACTCAATCAGTGCACACAGCTGTCAAGGCACTAAATGAGCAGATGAATTAGTCTTAAGAGAGTTCATTGCAGCACATCATGATGGCTGAAGTATGTATGCCACAACAAATATAGGCATGCACAATGCAGCATGTGCTCGCAAATGTGTTCTAAGTCTTGTTGAGCTATTCAAGCACACGGTTCAAATCAGCTATGTCTTTCAGTAACTATGCCAATGAATGCAGAGGGACTTGTTCTTGGGCTAGCTGGTGGCGCTCATAATTATGGTGTAGCACTAAGACACAAAAGAGACCCACAAAAACGTACCACAGCCATGAGTGTTTGTGTGTGTTGCTGTGTGCTCGTTTCTGCGTGCCTGCAACGTGTGTGTTTCTGTGTGTCTGTTTTGTGTCTTGGCACTACACCATGATCATTAAACCAATGAATAGTAGTCAAATCTATATAGCACATTGCACACTACACAGTCAAATTAATTAGCTAAACATTAACTTGCAAGGCATGGCAAGAACAAGAGAGATGGCCTATCCTGGTAAGCATCTGTATGGTTTGGCCGTAACAAAATGATTAATTAGTACTGTCACAGCAGACTATGTCAGAGGGATGTGACTGACTTGGGTTTGAAAGAGCATGCATTAACGATTCAGGAGGAACATGGCTCGGGAGAGAGAAATTTGCTACTATTTGCCATAGGTAAATATTTTTTAGAGGTTATTCAGCTTTGTACAGTTATTTTGAACATGTAATTACACTTTCTTGGTACCATTTTCTTGGAATGTTATTTTGAGCTGATTTCTTGCTGGCGCAAGTGCACGATGATATGAAGAGAATGAAGATCACAAAGTGAAAAATCGATATCTTGAGGCGTTTATTTGTTGCTGAGACCAAAGTCCCTCTTTAAGGGGAGATGCTACTCGAAAATGTTTTTTTTTTATTTCATAGCTCCTTGAAATTTTAGGTGTTAGTAAATCTTGCAGTGCTGATTTCATAACTACAATTATTTTTCTGATAACTATAGTAGTTCCGGAGTTACTACAACTTTGATATAAAAATATAGGGTTTTTTGTGCACATAATAAAGCTTACTAAACATTTTCACACAGAATTGCAAAATGGCTCATTCTGCTGCACTTGAGCAGTACAACACAGAAAAGTACCTCAAGTAGGACATTTATTTGCTACATTAAAGAAAAAATTAAATGTACGAAATGCATATTTTACATCTCTCTATCAGTGTATCAAGTTGTGTCAAAGTTCCCGCAAGCCCCCGTATCCCCGCTGCCTTGATACGGCCTAGTGGCCGGCGGCTCGCATTCTTCTACCGCTGCTTTGAGCTTCGGCTTACGTCGATGCCCTCGGTACTTGTTCTTGCTTGCAAACTTTCGTGCTCGGAAGTCTCGCTTCTTTGAGTGATCCATGGTGAACTCGGAAAAACGTAGAAACGCACGGCAAGTGCCAGTCGTCGCAAGCACTCAGCGAGCGAGGCTGATAAGATGTAGCCAATGGCGGTCTCAGTAGCGTATCATGTGACCAGTAGAGATGCCCGAAGCGGCTGCAATTTGGCTGTAAACCGACTTGGAAATGACTGTTTTGTCAAATTCCTCACTAAAATACGAAACTAGGAGGACGCCTGTACACTAGAAGGAGCCTTGATCTACGTCAGCGAACAAACCCCAACGGCGGATGTCATCGTGTTGCGGAGTGGCAGATTTTAAAAAATAGCCGTCGCATGCGTGAATTCGCGACTTCAGGAGCTACCTTCGCTAGCGCAGATCAACTTTTTACGACTTTGTCGTTTGAATTCAGCTATGACCTTTGGGGAAATGATAGTTGAATGATCAAAAGTGATTTTAGAAACAATGTCTCAAAAGAGAAAATTTTCACAAAAAACGCAATCTTTCGACCGATCTTTCCTTAAAACTCGGTATAACAGGTGAGTAAAATTGAAACATTACTTTATTACACTAAAACATGTTTGTATGATTACTTTATTATTTCCTTGCATACATTATCCAAAAAGAGAATCATGGGCTGTGAAAAATGTTCCAATAATAGGACAGAGCAAAAAACTAAGATAGTATTTGAAAAAAAAAAAAAAGGTTTGTTGCAAACCTGACAGCAGCAAACACATTTTGGTTGCATGACGAGCCAACCAGTCCTCTTTGGCATGGCAAAACAGCGCACAAAAAAGCCAAAATGCTGATCCATAAAAACTTCAATAATCAGTGCAATCAAAACTTTTCTCGTTTTTCCAACGGCTGGACAACACAGCTGCACGTATTGCCCAAAGTACTGCAACACTAAATTCACCGGTAATGAACTCACTGCTCTCAACCTAGTTTGATTAACGAGTATAAAACCCACCCAATGCCACAGAGAGTTTCATTTTAAAATCGTATGAAAGCGAGAAGGCAGTCTGAATTTCAGCAACATCAGTCACAACAGTTGCATTTTTTGCTTTGCAACACTACGCACACATAATTTCTGAATAAGCCAGCAAACTTTGTTATGACATTCTACATGTATCCCTTACAGAGGCATTTTTACAGAGCATCCGCAGGACATTCGCACAACTAAATATGAGAACCAGTGAACTCACTTTCATTAAACACCAAGTGTTTGCCTCAAAAGCATTAGTTTCAAATAGAGAATGGTAAAGATTCAAGTGCTTCAAATATTCAAACGAATATTACAGTATTAAAATTCACATTGAAATTAATCTAAATTATTTCAAAGTATTCGAAATTATTTCAAAGTATTCGAAAAGAACAAATATAAAGATTTTTTTTACATTACAGATTTAAAAAAAATTTTATGACTGACAGGCATTTGTAATATTTGCAAACTAGGTAAGTGTGTGCAAAAGTATATAAACTTTGCCACACCTAAAGTTACACTGAAATAAGCAAAACATAAAAACCATCAATTTTCTAATTATGAACTTAAGGGCACAATTTATATTGAAAAGTTATAGGATGTGACAATTTGTAAGCAGGACAAAACGAACAGAGTGTTTGAGGCCGGCCCCAATAAACGCCCCCACACTACAGCCATTCTTATTTTATTCTTCTATATGGCGACAATCTGAAAAGGCAATACAAACAAAAAGTACTTCACTGATTAGTGTAAATGTGTGCAATTTGGTTGGCAGTAATTATGGTGATGGGACCCGTCAATGCATTACCATTCGTTACAGTGAGGGGGCCCGCCAGCGTAGTGTAATCGTGACTACAGTGACAAGGGCCATCACCGTAGTGAAATCGTAAGGATGAACGATGACGAGGCCCGTCATAATAGCGATGCAGCTATAGCGACGGGCCCCGTCACCGTAATGCAATGACTACAGTGAGGGTAGTGTAATGGTAAAAATGAGGGGGGCCCGTTGCCGGAAATTTGTAGTCGTTTTAGACGCCACCGCCTAGCTGTTCCGTAGGTGCAGTGGGGAAACGCGCAGTTGGAGATGCGGTCGTTCTGCAGGTCGTCAGTTCGAACCCCGCATTAAATTTTAAAAATTTTTTTATATTAATGCGTCACTATTGACATTACTGATTTCAAGGAGTCGTAATTTTGCAAGAAAATCACGTCGCTGTTTGTGCCTGTTGTTAGCCCTACCATGTAAATTTTTTGAGGCGCAGTTGTTGGTGTGCGACATGATGCGTTAATGGTGTGAGACTTCAGTTCGAGTTGCGCTGACCAACTAAAATTTTCTCTTTCTTTTCTGCTTTCAATATTTTCAATATTGTTTCGAGTAATGTTCGCTATTTTAAAGGCAGCATTCTACAGTGGAGTGATGGGAGGAGCCGCTGGCCAGCCAGAACTTGGACAATCAGCTGAGTCGAGGTTCTCACTGACGGACGCGGCTCGCTGAGCGGCAGCTGCCGCAGAGCCGTGATTCGAGCTTGCCCCCACCGCGAAACCTACTATAGTAATGCAAGTGTAGAGAGTTTTCACCACCTCCATTAAAAGCGCAGACACAGACACAACTGCATCGAGGCAATTAATACAGCACTGTAATGATGTAATTATGAGGTGGCTCGTTTTAACAACGCTGCCTATAGTGGCGGCCCTTGACATAGTGTTGCTGTTTGAGCTCTTACAGAAGTGATTGAAGATATTTTCATTTGTTTTTGTTTTTTTTTTTACTGCTGCACAAGGTGACTGCGTTTAGGCTCCCTACGGCTACCTTGCCTCATTGTAGGATACATCGACGCTGATAGATGCACGTTCATTCTTGCGTATTCGTTTCATTGACTTGATCACACCTTGTGGTTTACACAAGCCTGTAGCCGTAACAGCCAGCATTTGCAAATTTAAGCATCCAGACGACCAGTCACGCCTATGACTTCGGCGTGCTCGCATCATAATCACCGAGAACGATACGGAACACGTTTCACTCTTGTAGGACAAGCGTCGTCTCGGGATGGGAAGACAGCTACAGAGAGCACACCATCGTGCGAGTATCTACTGCACCGTAGAGAGCTCAAATGTCTACCTGCGTTTGCATAGCAATAGCACACATTCAAGGGACGAAAGTGATGTCCATATCCCCTTGTTATAAGGAGTCGATTCGATCACATTAATAAGTCTGTGTGCGCGATTTCAGGAGAAGTAGGCCCGACGTCGGAGCTACATGTATTGTAGTCATATATATTATGGTTTTGGGACTTACTGAAACAAACTGTCCAACTACACAGCCCTCAGGATTGGAACACATTATATGTTGACCAGCACAACGTTTGGCATTCGCCCATACGTTGCTTTTATAAAGTGACACGAAAAATAATGATTTGATTTGATTGATTTGTGGGGTTTAACGCCACAAAACCACGATACGATTATGAAAGACGCCGTAGTGGAGGGCTCCAAAAATTTTGACCACCTGGAGTTCTTTAACGTTCACCCAAATCTGAGCACACGGGCCTATCACTTTTCCGCCTCCATCGGAAATACAGCCACCGCAGCCGGGATTCGATCCCGCGACCTGCGGGTCAGCAGCCTAGTACCTTAGCCACTAGACCACCACGGCGGGGCTGACACGGAAAATATGTGGGATGGATTGATTTAGGAACATCACATTATCCAAAACAAATCATTAGTTGGAGCTACGATATCAATGCTAAGGAACGAAAACCTCACTAAGGGTCGTTGTTCAATCTGATAATAAAGTTAATTCGCACACATACAACGAAATCTGCTCACCCAGCGCAGTATCAACTGGAAATCACTGGGAAAGGTGTTCATTCTATATATTGGACATAAAAGAAAGTGGAAAGTTATATCCTTGATGGATGAACATGATTATCATTTAAAAACAAGTTGCAATGCTTGAAAAAAATAATGAAAGAAGAAGATAAAAAAGAGCCCGATTCGCACCAAAGTCGGACACCAACAACACTGCGCCACGAAATCCACATGGTAGGGCTGGCTAACAACCGCCGCAGACAGCGACATGATTTTCTTGCAGCATTACCTTGGGGGGAAAAAGGGGGGAAGGGGAAGTAATACATTTGAAAACGAGAATTCGAACTGATGACTTGCGTCACGACCGCTTCCCCAACGATAGTACTGAGTTGATGGGCCCCATCACCATAGTCACTAATGTGGTCATGTCTTCAGAAGTCAAGTGACAGCCATGGATACGTGCATCTTGGTATTGATTGGATAGCGAGAGTCTCACTCTCACTGCAGCGATGAGCTTAAGCGGCTACACTTGCTAGATGCCTTACAAGCCTCGCATAATGTACCATCTTTACAAGATGCCAATCGCTAGACTTCAGGCACACAATAATACTAGGGCAATTCATGGTATGTGCACTAAATATGACAAGGAAAGAGGGGTGGGTCGAAACAGAACATAAGCACACAACCACTACCAACAAACGTGCATTAATGAGTTAGTACTGACATGCATCATACAGGAAAAAGAGCATAACCATGTACTTACATTGCTGGGGTGGCCCTTGGTGTAACAGGTGGTGCATGAAGGCACATCAGTCTCTTTGCACTCGGCCGCTGTGTGACCTTGTTCATAGCAACGAGAGCACATCCGTTTGCGACATCGTGCACCATCATGACCAATGTCTGAGCAGCAGAAACACACTTTGAACTGCAAAACAAACCGCTGTATTATTTCCCACTACAACTGTGCATATTACATGTCAAAGAAGGATAAAAATTATCAGAAGGGCAACTTAGCACTGTGGCTGAAAGTGGACATGCTGCTATGATTTTTTAGCACCAGCAGAATGAGTGGTGATCCCAGAGAACAAGGCATGTTTAAGCAGTTTACAATGTGTCAGAAAAATAAACCAATCGAAACTGGTGTGTGATGTGAAAAATTTACGATTCCTCGGGCTACATTCAGTACAAAGCCACTAGTTAGAAGTTACATGTACTTACCATAATTACTGATACAATAATTAGTTCACCCCCCCAAAAAAAGCTCAATAATTTCTATCCTGGCCAGTCGTAATGAACAAACATGGAAACTGAGCCAAGGCTTCAGCAATTACTTTTGCTGAAGCATTTGGCTATAGCAACATACACCAAGCACAACTCATGATTATCCTAGTCCAACAACGAAAAATGCCAACAGCTCAATAAACACAGAGGTGCGCATATTATCACTACTTTTGTGATTACCTTTAAAAATGAAGTAACTAGCATTAACGATGAATTTTTGCTATGTATACTATGACGTTTAAGAATACTCTACAAAAAAAAAAAAATCAATCAGTTTGCCAATTTTGGGCTTATATATTTCATACCTGCATAAACACTGTGAACTGTTCTTACATGCGTAAGCACTGTACATCGTATTTTTTTTTCTGAAAAATCGCTGAATGTGAAAACTCCAATTTGCAAGACACTTCTTTTTTTTTTCTTCTTCCATTTAGCACATTCAAAAACTTTCTGGCAAACTTCCCCACATAAATCATAAGGGCCAAAGCTCATAAGTGCGAAATGCACGCGACAGCGACGTAGATCTTCTTCGCGCGATCAGTCGCTAGCGCAGGCAAACCTCATTCACGCGACGGCTGCGGCGAGTGAACTCCACTGTTGCTGGCATGAGGACGTCTATTCGCACGAAGAAAACCGCGTAGTGAGTGGTATGCAATTTAAAAATACGATATATTGTTGTGTAATGGAACGAAAAGTACTTATGAGTGGCTTGCAGCACTTTTTTTTATATGCACATGCGTAAACATTGCGTTATTTCTTGTTGCGCATACGTGACTTGGGCAGGGTGACGTGCACCCACGTAGTCTGTCTTTTCCGGTTTTTCGCTATTGGCTGCTAGGGCCCCGCACTTCCGGGCGACGGTTTTCAAATCTGGAGAACCGAGCGATCGCGCGAAAACGAGCACGCGACACGTCGCGCGAACTCCTGGTTTCGTCGCTCGTAGCGTTGCTCGTCGCTGTCGCGTGCATTTTCGCGCTTATGAGGTTTGCTCTTAACCGCAGGCTTTGCATCAGTTGTCTTTGAAAGAAAGAGCAAGCGTTATTATGGCAGTGGAAATCTGCTTAATAAAGGGGTTTTCATACTGGGTCTGCAGCTAACCACTACAAGCAGGCTACAATTATGTACAACATTATCTGATGACAAATAAATACAATATTATCTTGTGAGAGAAACAACATCTAGTTGAGACATATGCATGCGAGGAGGGAAACTCTTGCATAAAGCCCATTCTGGTTTCAGAAGTTATTGTCCAAAATAAAAGGCAGACAGAGTTGATGGAACTCATGAATTGCATACAGCTTACGATTGCCTGATTGATATGTGAGGTTTAACGTCCCAAAACTATCATATGATTATGACAGACGCCATAGTGAAGGGCTCCGGAAATTTTGACCACCTGGAGTTCTTTAACATGCACCCAAATCTGAGCACACGGGCCTACAGCATTTCCGCCTTCATCGGAAATGCAACCACTGCAGCCGGGATTCGACTCTGCAACCTGCGGGACAGCAGCCGAGTATCTTAGCCACTAGACCGCCACGGCGGGGCATCGTATACAGCTCACATCAAGCAGAATATTCATAAACCTAGATATTTCTTAAGTAAATTATATGCAATTTATTTTATGCAATTTTTGCACACTCAGTATGAATTTCATAGACATTTGTTTTATAGTTCCATGGCAAACTGAGAGCGAGGAAATTAATTTAAATTACCAAATAGCCCACCTATGGACCCCTTTCTGTTTTTTTTTTTGTCATCGTTGTTATTGAGTAGATGTCCAAACGACTAACTTTAGTACACACAAGATTGTTCAGCAATAAATGTTACTAATTAGCAATGCTAGCACTTCTCCTTTTGCTCCTCTGTTGGCATTCTCCTCCCATGATATGTGCTACATAGTGACTAACGCCAAACCACTGCACTGCCACAAAATTGCACTTGGCACCTTTGGATAAAGAAAACTAAGTATACTCAAGCAACCCGAACAGTTGATCGTTTGTTTTGTCCTCTTTCATACCAAAACAAAACCTACCAGAAAATTTTAGTTTAACTAGCTTCTGAGCAGATGGTATAAGCAGTCGGCAGATGTTGCACAATATCAGATTATCCCAGGCATGTCCAGGGGTGGGTGTGACCACCTTTGTGTAGCCCGACAAGTATACAAGTATCAGATAGGTAACTGAGCAAATTGATGTGGTTTCATTTTGAACCAGTAAACAGCGTGAAAGAAAATGTGGATGAGCAGAGAAATTACTGACGACATTGCTGACTCACAAAATTTCATTTCAAAATGAAACAGAATAAATGGCATATGAAAGAGAATTACGCATGTAAAGAGTGGTGCATACAACTATTACTCAAGCGAAGGGTAACAAAAATTAGCCAAAAAAAGCCTAAGTGATTGATCAGACATGAAATATTGCAAATTATTCGAAACTATACTTTGTTTCAAAATAAAATTTTATTTGCGAGTCAGTGCTGTTGTCTGTTGTTCCTGGGCTCGTCAACATTTTCATTCGTAATGTTTATTCATTAAAGAAGTATACAAGCAGCCAGTTAAAGCTTACCTTCTTTTTGCGACAAAACTTAGCTACATGCCCCATTTGATCACACTTTCTGCAGTGGGCTTTCTCTTTGTTGTAGTATCGGAAGGTTCGGCTGTTGCGGTAGAGGTCCTCAGCGTCCACATGCCAGAGGCCAGCTGCAAAAAAAATACATTGTATGAGTGGCACTTTAACTCTTTTGTTACGATGCCTATTCAAATCGATCACAGGTGATCAATGTTTTTGAATCACCGATTTTGGCATGTTAAATTTGTTTCTCGTGAACCCAGCACTTTCTCGTAGTTAGTCCAGCCACTGAATTTTCAGAATCAATTTGAACTTGCCCGTTCTGGTAATATTGTGATTTCTTACAGACCTTTGCGCGAAGCAATGTGCATGTATTGTTGGAAAAGTGCACTAGGCTGATGAATTTCCCAGAAGTGCGTGCCCCTCGTAGTTACAATACAGCAATATCGAAGTTCTGTAAAGAAAAAAAAAACCTTTGCAAGCCAAATATCAAATTAAAGTGTCAGTTTCACAATTTGACTATATTGAGAAGTAATTATTGCCAGAAAAATATGCCAGCTATTCAGTAGAGAGCTGTTCCTACTAGTCAGGGAAAATATGTTCTATAAAAAAATTTACAAAGGTCCACCACGTGTTTAACGAGTTCACGTAGTTTTCAACAGCTTTAATTTTGCTTGCATTGTTATATCAGGCATAGGGTTGCATATAGTGTCACTAGTCTCTTCTACGACGTTGTCGTCACGGGCTTGGGTTCGCACCAGCGCTGCAAAACACATGCGCTGCTCGAAATTGTCTTGTAACACCACCTGAAATGAGTGAGGATGAGCTTAAAGTTAAAAATGACAGCACATCGGCTTCAAGTTTTATGTCGACGATGTTTTGCGTCAGTCTGAGACATCCGCAGCCGTTTATGGGTTTGTTCTGTTTAAATCCTTAAGTTGTCTCCTCCGCCGCAAGTGAGTATAGCTTCTGACTTATGTGCACAATCTTAAAGCTGTCCTAGTTACGTGCGTGGTCCACACTTGCTGGGTCTCAGTGTGCTGGCACTGGCTGCAAAGTTTTTCCTAATGACAAAAAGGCCCCTGGAACATATCTTGGTGCTGACTATGAAGCAGTGCGAAAAGCTATAGAACTTTGTGTGATATTGTCTTTTTATTTCAATATGATACACCCAAAATGCAAAGAAATATGCTTGGATGCATATATTGAAATGCCAACCTATGCAGAGTGGAGTGGCTCATAGAAAGAGATAATGCTAGATGAAATAGCGAAGTCCATTGCACATCTCATTTATAGACGGATCATTCACATCACGGGTATCCATCTATATTGGAACACCTGGAGACTCTTATCACAAGACATAAAAAATTTACTGAGAAAAGAGTACGAGTACACTGTGTCTCGCGAAAAACCATACAATGCTTCACCACACGGCACGACCAATGAAACAGAAGATTTGATTGATTGATTGATATGTGGGGTTTAACGTCCCAAAACCACCACATGATTATGAGAGACGTCGTAGTGGAGGGCTCCAGAAATTTTGACCACCTGGGGTTCTTTAACCTGCACTTAAATCTGAACACACAGGCCTACAGCATTTTTGTCTGCATCAAAAATGCAGCCACCGCAGCCGGGATTCGATCCCGCGACCTGCGGGTCACCAGTCGAGTACCTTAGCCACTAGACCACCACGGCGGGGCGAAGAAGAAGATTTCCTTCGTCTATGTGAAGAGAAACATTTTGTACAACAATCAATATTTTTTACACTGTTCCTGGGTCATTAATCTACAAAATGTATATTCTGAATTTTCTTTGTTTTGAATATTTTTGTATATATAGCGTTTCTTATTGTACTGTTTATCAGCTGGCCACCGAAAATTTCACACTTTTCACATTTTCATTCATTTTAAAATATTTGTGTTGCTCTACAACATGTTTTTCGGAAAGAGCATTTTATTGTGCAAAGCTTCGTATGCCGCCATGCATGCTAGAGTGCTGTTCAAACAGACAAAAATGGCTTTCCCGAGACATATGAAAAACAACCATTTTCGCACAGTAACGAAAGAGTTGAAGACCCTAAACATTTCCTCCATCTCAACAACTGATCATCAACAGCAGCACAACTACCTGGCACTGCTTCGAAATTTCCCAGTATTCTGTGGTAGGTGCTCTCATACCTGCAACACTATTTTGGTAACTTGACCACATGCCTATCAGTGGTTCGCCAGCCAATTCCCATAATGAGTGCCATATAAACCATTACCAACATGACACAAGAAGTAAAGTAAGAGTTGTAAACAGACAATTGGATAGTTAACTGTTTCTTATTATTCATATCACCTCAATGTCAGTCATAATGAACAGGACTACCAAGGATACATTGCAATCCACATTTTTCCATTTTCTTATGCTGAGCTCTGCAGTTTTGATAGAGGAGTGGTGATTCGTGGGGTGATCTGGGAAAACCAGGCCAGTCAGAACAAAAGCCTCGATGATGAAAAGGCATGCGGAGGCCCTACCACAGTGCTTGGCCACTTTCTGGCCAGGGGAAGCATACATGTGCTGTGGCACCATGAGAAAGGTGGATTGTATCATGACACAATACAAGACACCAAGCTGATGATATGTATTTGAGATAGAGATACAAGACCCAAAAGTAAACATATTTGACAGAAATCTGTCTGGCAGTGTGGAATTAGAAGAATAAATGATGAATTCCCCAATACAGTTTTATTGGATAATATTGGTTACTTCTGTATTGTCCTTTCTGGCTGGGAAGGACAATACATGGCGAACATAGGCCACCAGTCGTTCGGCGACTTGTTTGAGGATTAAAAGAACGCTGCTCCCTCGCAAGCTCCGGCGCCGGACGCAACAGTAGCTTCAATGCAGCATGAAACACTCTCGCAGAACGCAGAAAAAAAAGGACCATCGCATCAACTTTAATGCCACCCAGGTAATCGAAACAAAAGGTAGAACAGAAGCCTCGCTTCCCAGCTGGGAAGTGCAATACATGGTGGACATAGGCCGCCAGCCCTTCGGCAACTTGTTTGCGGTTTAAAAGAAGGCCACCCCCTCATAAGCCCAGGCGCCGGACGCAACAGCTCGTCCGCCAGCGGGAGACTCGACCTGAGGGTGACCAGCTGCCCAGGTTGGCCGAAGTGTCATTGTGTGGTGGCGTCTTTCAGGCCACTGCCGATGACGCCCAGCCAAGGACTCTTTCCAGCTCGTTTTTCGTGGCTCTTTTCTGGAAATAAGCATTCATACACACAACCACAGGCACAGGAGAGGGCCCTGCCAAGCCTTCACCTTGCTCACTGCCTCTCCGTAGAGGGCCCTGCCAGCACCGAGACACATCGAGTCCGAAAAATCATCTAAGACAACCTTCCTTAATACGTAGTATTACCAAACACAAAGCAGCAATCGGAATGTTTTTCTGAGCTTTCGCCGAAGCTCCCAATCCCGATTCGAGAATATTGTTCCGATTGAACTGCTTTCGAGAAAATGAACTCCCAAGTGATGTGCTCCTTGTGGCATACTTGTGTGCCAGCATCAGTAATCCACTGTGAGTTAACCAGGCCTCATATTCAAGAAACAGCCTTTTGCTTCACACTATTCCTTGGTCCCCAAAATTTTTTGCCGCCAAAACTGGTCGTCAGTTCCCTCAGAGCTGACGAAGAGATAACGGTCATGCTGCACCAGTGCCAGGAACATCCGCATTACAAGCCTGCAATCGCACGTTATAGTAGTACTGCGTCGATGTACCACTAATAAATTCGCTCCTGCGGTTACTAGTCTCACAGAACACACACATAAACTCATGAACTAGCTTTTTTTACTTCCACACCAGACACACGCGAACAAAACATTAAATTAAGAAAAAAAACAACTTTCGCATGAACCCTGGAAAAACTCGCAAGGATATTCTTTGTGCCTCTGCGCTCCCAGAAAATCCGTTTATAATGTCGCTTTTACTCAACAAATGGTCCTAGGTGTGTCACTATGTAGCCGAAACACGCTTAACTTCAAAGACAAAGCATACAAGGCTTAAGAAATAAACAACTTAAATTATCTGCTGAAACACTTATCCATTAGCTGAGATACTAAGCGAACACATTCTGAAACCCAAACAAAATTATACCGTCAAAACCAAACTTCAAAATAAAACAAATCCACTAGCGACCACCGTCAAAACCTTATGGTTTTCTACTCCTTTTTCAGACGAACGCGCGGTGGCTAAGCCCTGTGGGCCTTTCTTGGCAAACGGGGAATGGAACAATGGCGAAACCCATTCGCTTCTCATCCGAACCCCGCCAAGCTCCTCGCTGGCGATCGGTGTTCTTCCTCTTGCTCAGTTACATTTAAGGAGCTGTGGACTTTGCACTCCCGCGCCCCATCAAACATGTGGACAGAACAACGAAAGGCTTACTGTCCCCTTCCTTCCGTTTGTATTTTCGCCCAGCGCACTTTTCTTTTTGTTCGGCAGCTCATACGCATGCAAACTAACTTCAGCGCGGATGACAAACGCCTCATTCTGTTTACTGTTCTCGAACGTTTACAACCTTTATTCAAGCGAGCTGTGCTCTTTTTTATCGCACTCTCTGCTCTAAGAGGCCACTTCCGTCTACACTTCCTCGCGCGCATGTCTGAGCCTCTCGCTCGCGTCTGTTGCTCACCAGCACGCTAGTTAGTTTCGTTAGCTGTCTTGCCCGCTTCGTCTAAATGATTTGTGCATAAATCATCCTTTCTTTAACTCTCCGGAGTGGCAGACAGCTCAACGCATCCAGTGACAATGCAGCCTTTTCCTTCCAAACTTGGCTCGCATTCCTGGGAGCTGCTCACAACTGCATTGCCCTCACTAATCTCTAGTAGCACTTCATCTCCTGTATTCCCTCTGGTTTTCCTGCCTAGAGAGTCGAAATCCTCTTGGACACCGCATGCAGGATTCACCGTTGCGATACTTTCAGGTGAACCCAGCTCACATGCCTGGGAGCTGTCCACAACTACTCTTCCCTGCACTACTTCCTTACACTCTGCTGGCACGATGCTGTTGTTCCCTCTAAGGGGGTCGAAATCTCTTTTAACCCTGCATGCAAGATCCACCATTGGGACAGCCTCACTGTGTGTCAGTGCTAGATGTTCTAAAACTATCTTAGCTGTTTCGCTAGATTTCACCTCGCACAACACCACATTGCACTTATTCGGGGCTTCGTCGGTCTCTCCTCTTAGCGCAGCAACTTTCGCAGTAGTCAAACTCAGTTCATTCTTGAAACTGCTGTTACCCTCATAGGTGCTAGCTTTTTCTACGGCTCCAATTTCAACGTTGTCATAATTCAACTAGAGGTACACTGACCTAATATTTCTATACGTCTACGGATTACACGCAGCGGAAATGCCAAACACTCTTTTCCATCAGCTGCCGTCACCTTATTTTTAAAGAGCTCATCTCTTAAGCCCCGCAACTCAATCAAATGCGTGTCACTATCTCCTTCCGATATATATATATCGATATATATCGATATACATATATATATATATAAAATAAGGGAAAAAAGCGTATACCAAGGGCTCGTTTTTCCGTGTTTTAACACAATATTAATGAGATCTAACAGACAGTAATGCCAAGGAATGTACAGGGGAAGTTATTAGAACCAATGGAATGTAAATAAGAAAGAAAAGTGGATGAAAAAATGACCAGCTGTGAGCAGGAATCGAACCTACGACCTTCGAATAACGCGTTCGATGCTCCAACCACTGAGCTACCACAGCGGCCTTCCCTCCATCCACTTTTTTGGGTTTATATGTGAATTTAGAAGTAGGAGTGACAGTCAGCACCATCTATAAGCCAAGCGACGAGTGTGAAAACACTCTTTTATGCGCATGTTTGGCGTCACGTAGCACGTGAACTTATTATGAGCGGGCAGATGATTAATATGAGACCCTCGTTTAATGAAATAAGGGAAAAAAATGTATACCTAAGGGCTCGTTTTTCCGTGTTTTAACACAGTATTAATGAGATCTAACAGACAGTAATGCCAAGGAATGTACAGAGAAAGTTATTAGAACCAATAGAATGTAAATAAGAAGAAAGTAAAGTGGATGATATATATATATATATATATATATATATATATATATATATATATACACACACACACACACACACACACACACACAACGCATGTAGGCTACCCAAAACGTTAGAGCGCAAACGTAAAATTCAAACTAGTTATTTAAAAATTAAGTAAAGAAGATTGCAAGAGAAAACAATTTTATTTCTAAAGCAAACAAAATTCCTTTCAACAGTCACGAGTCAACATTTTCTGAGAAGCTAACAGCTGTTTTCAACAACTTTAAGTCGAACTCGCGGTGGTCGCGCCAGGAAGGTTTTTCTAATGAAGCGGTTAATCCCTTCACTACCGAACCTCGCGACGATCCTCAAAGCAGACTTGCCGTAATCTCTTCCTGTCAATTCGCGACAACCACGGACCTTTGTGTTCTGCATCCCATTCAATGCGCCACGAGAACAACGGAAAGGTTTCTTGCCCTCTGATCGCATACGTGGACAAAGCACTGCTCTTTTCTTTGCGCTTTGGCCGCTTGGATGCATACCATATGGCAACTTTCTCGCAATTTTGCTCCACCACTTGAACACATTCCTCAAACGCGTCGCGATTTTCGCCTGTTTGTTTTTAGGAGGCTTTCTTCGTTTTGCATGCTTCTTGGTGCTGTATACGGAGACATTCGCCCTTCCAGACGCTCATCAGCACCCACATGCTCGTTAGCTCTTTTGTTTGCACTATCTTGATGATTGCCTAGTAATTTATCATGCAAACACTGCCACATACGATGCGCTTTTCTTTTCCGGCATCTTGGACGCATACAATATAGACCCGTCAAGGATCACAATGACACTTTTCTCGCCATTTCACTCCGCTGTTTGAAGCCCTTACTCAAACGCGTTATGCTCATCGCGAGCTTTTCCTCACTGTTACCCTTGGGATGCTTTCTCCTTCGTGCACGCTTCTTTGTGTGGACTTGGGAGCCTTTCGTCCTACTTTGACGTTCATCATCATCGATGTGCTCCTCTGCTGCCTCGCGCACAGAGTCCTGATAATTCCCTATCAGTTCATCCTTGGACCGCTGCTGCATAGATTGCGCTTTGTTTTTCTTTACTCTCCGGCTGCTTTGAACCATGCTACACCGGGCCGTCAGAGGTGATAATGACAATTTTCTTGCGATTTCACAACGCCTTTTGAAGCTTTTTGTCAAAAGCGTCGCACTGATCGTGAGCTTTGTCACGCTTTTGTCCTTTGGACGCTTTCTTCACTTGGCACACTGCTGGGTGCCAACTTTGGAGCCTTTCGTCCACCTGTGACGCTCATCAACATCGTCTATAGGACTGCAAGGTTCAATTCTCGTGGAACACTCTGTTAATCTTAACTCTGTTTCCACCACCACGGAACCCTTACACTTTGATTCAACTGCAAGCTCTTTTTCTTTGGAATAGGTCAGCACCTATACCATACCCTTACAGGCACTAGCCTTCTCTTCGGCCTTAAACAGTACTGCCGCAACATCACACCGTTTGTGCGCTACCTCTACAGATTGCCCACTCTGCTGTTTCGTATATAACCTGCGATCTAGTTTTTCAATCTCCTCATTCAACACTTGCATAATCTTCCTGTGTTTTTTCCTTTTTATTCGCCCACTGTGCTTCCTATTCCTGTTTTCTTTTCATTTCTTCTCTTTCTCTCCCTGCTCCTGTTCCATTAAATACATACTGCTGAAGTGCTCGATATCCACTTTGTCACTTTTGCTTTTGAGAATTATCTCACGGAGTTGAGATGCAGGCATATCGTCATCAAACTCTAGGTCGAGATCCCAACACAAGTCCAAAAGACTATTTCTCGTCAATCTCACGAGGTCCCTTACTACTACTTTGCTTTAGCTCAGCTGTGACAAAACACAAACCCACCAGAATTTCAATTCTGGGTCAGGAGAAATTGAAGCCTGGCAAATCCCACAGCGGAGACCACAAGCTTAAGCACACAAGTAGCACTACGTGGCCAACCTCCCTCTCTACCTTTTTACTGTTTATTCCTCACTCTACTGCTTTCTCCAACATCCCAAGTTTTCCCGCAATGTATCCTTGAAAGTTCCACAAAACTAACACTTGTTTCTACTGAATTATCTAAGCTTTCCTTCTGAACCTTGTTGCTCAGATAATTATCCAGTGCTGCTCTGTGCTGAGATAACCACAGAGGCTAGACAGTTGTTCGTTACATCTATCTTTTAACAGGTCTAGGCTAAAAGACTCGATATATCTCAAGCACAAAGCCAGGCACTCACCCGATTACATGCGGTCGTGGTACGCTGCGACGATCCCGCCAAATTCCAGCGCTAGGGCTTTTGGTTGACCTCCGGTCCATGTCTCTCTATTCGCTGAGCCTTATCTCAACGCTGCGATTCAGTAGTTGAGACCACCAGCCTTTGCAGGCACTGGAGATCTGGGATTAAGATGCTGTGGCTGGAGGAAGGTGGACTAATGATGATGATGATATATGTTGTTTAATGGCGCAAGGGCCATTGATGGCCAAAGAGCGCCAGGAAATGATATCGGATGAGAGCAATGGTTATGGTAAATGGCTGTAAAAGGGCCTAAAATTCTGCGCTCTAAAGATGCGTAAGACCCGTAAAATCATGAAAGTGAAGTGAAGCATGCTTGGTGAGAATGAGTCTTTTGTTATCATGACATCATAAAATAGGAGCGTTATATTAGCACCGATTTCTCGCCAGCCCCCTTGGTCCCAAGGGCCGAGAGACAGGTGCTCTTTTGGATGTAGCATCCGCAGCAGCAGCCTCCTTTCGGAGGCCGTGCTACCGATCACTTGAGTAGATAACATGGAAGGTATTTACTTCCTTTAAGAATGCATTCAATGCATTATATTTAAAAAGAGGTTCGCGACCAATAAACATAGCTGGGTGAAGAAGTATGTGTTCCTTGTACGCTAGTGGAAAATGTTTTTTCCTGTAAGCCTCTAGCTCAGAGCATTCAAGGAGTATGTGAAGTACGGTAAGTGGACGGCCACATCTTTGGCAGCTGGGTGGGTCACCACCGGACAAAAGGTGTGTGTGCGTGCTGTGTGTGTGTCCTATTCTAAGCCGACAGAGACTGACCTCTGTACGGCGTGTTTTCGACGTGGGTGGCCAGTTATTGAGGTATGGTTTAATCAAGTGTAACTTGTTATGAGTTTGTTGATCCCATAACTTCTGCCAGTAAGCCCTGAGCTTTTTCCGTATGCTTGGTTTTAGGTCCATTATAGGGACAGCAACTGAAGAGTTGGCGGAGCTTCCGTTAATTGACTTGGCGAGCTGGTTGGCCAACACATTTCCTTCGATCTCGCGATGTCCTGGCACCCAGCACACGACGATATGTTGCTTGGAAGTATAGGCCGCGCAGAGTATTGAATAGAGGGATATAATTATAGGGTTTCTGTGTTTTTTAAGATTTTTCAACGCTTTTACGACACTCAGGGAGTCTGTGTATATAACTACCCTTGGCGTATTCAATTCTTTTATGTGTTTAACGGCAACGAATAACTCGTAAGCCTCGGCTGTAAAAATGCTTGAGCTGGTGGACAGAACGCCGGCATCTGAGAAGGATGGGCCGACCGCCGCATAGGACACGCCAGTATGAGACTTGGATGCATCAGTATAATATTCTGGACAGTCATATTTATGTTGCAGCTCTAAGAAATACATCCGAATGTGTATGGGGGAGGCATGCTTTGTGACAGCTACGAAAGATGTGTCACTGTCTACAACCTGCCACTGCCATGGCGGGAGCCGCAGAGCGGGGGGGCTGAGGTGGTATTCAAGCAGTGGGACATCTGTTTCTTCAGCTAGGTGTCTAACACGCAGCGAAAAAGGACGTACCATTGCGGGTCGATTGTAAAAAAGTTGAGAGCTGGGCAGGTCGTTGATGGTGAAATATGCAGGTTGCTCACTGTTCGCATTTACTTTAAGAAAATATATGAAGGAAGAATATGTTCTCTGCAGATGGAGTGACCACTCGTCCGATTCTACATAAAGGCTTTCAACTGGGCTTGTTCTAAAGGCGCCTGTGGACAGGCGGATGCCTTGATGATGAACAGGGTCCAACATTTTCAGAGCGCTTGGCGTGGCAGAGTAATAGACTATTGACCCATGCTCAAGACGTGAGCGTATAAGGCTTCTATACAGATTCATGAGGCACCTTCTGTCACTGCCCCACGTTGTTCGTGACAGCACCTTTAGGATATTCATTGTTTTCAAGCATTTATTTTTAAGATGTTTTATGTGCGGTACAAAGCTTAACTTCGCATCTAAAATTATACCTAGGAACTTATGTTCTGTGTTTACGGGTAGACGCTCACCCTTAAGGACCAGTTCAGGTTCAGGGAGCAAGCCTCTTTTTCGTGAAAACAAGACACAGGTGCTTTTCTGTGGGTTCAGTTTGAACCCGTTTTCATCAGCCCATTTGGATACCTTGTTAAGGGCGAGCTGAACCTGTCGCTCACAGATCCCAAGAGAACACGATTGAAAACCTATCTGCACATCGTCGACATATGTTGAATAAAAGATATTACGTGGGATGTACAGACGGAGAGAATTCATTTTTATAATAAAGAGCGAACAGCTGAGCACCCCACCCTGTGGCACTCCGGTTTCCTGTACAAATGTTCGGGACAGAGCATTGCTCACTCTAACGCGGAATGTGCGATCAGACAGATAGCTTTCAATGACACTGAACATATTACCGCGTATACCTATGTGTGAGAGGTCTCTCAATATTCCAAACCTCCACATAGTATCGTAGGCCTCCTCCATGTCGAGGAACACCGATAAGAAAAACTGATTATGAACAAAAGCCTCACGTATGTGTGCCTCGATACGTATAAGATGGTCGGTGGTAGATCGGCCCTCTCTAAACCCGCACTGGTATGGGTCGAGCAATTTGTTTGTTTCTAAGTAGTGGAGTAAGCGGCAATTAATCATTTTTTCAAAGAGTTTGCACAGGCAGCTTGTTAACACTATAGGTCTGTAACTTGATACAGTAGAGGGATCCTTTCCCTGCTTCAAAATTGGAATTATAACAGCCTCCTTCCAGGAGGAGGGAATCACACCTGAAAACCATATGGGATTATAAAGAGTGAGGAGGGTTTCTTTAGTTTCGGAGGGTAGTTCCTTCAGCATCGCGTACATTACGTTGTCAGAACCTGGGGTAGATGTATTACAGCAGCTGAGTGCTGTTCGCAGTTCTGCTAAGCAGAATGGTGCATTATATGCCTCATTTCTTGCGGATTTTCTTTCTAACTTTAGTTTTTCTATTCGTGCCTTGTAATTCTGGAAGGATTGGGAGTAGTGTGAGGAGCTCGATATGTGTTCGAAATGTGTGCCAAGAAAGTTGGCTTGATCCTCCAAGCTTTGCCCGAGGCTATTTACTAGTGGAAGAGAATACGTTTGCTGGCCCTTAATTTTCTTTACCTTATTCCACACTTTTCCCTCATCTGTGTACGAGTTGATACTCAATATAAACTTTGTCCAGCTCTCTCGTCTAGCTTGTCGACGCGTTCTCCTTGCCTGCGATTTGACCCGCTTGAAATTTTCCAGATTTTCTGCTGTAGGGGAATCGCGAAGCAACACCCATGCTTTGTTCTGAGTGGTCTGTGCTTTCCTGCATGCGTCGTTCCACCATGGGACTCGCCGTTTAGAAGACATGCCGCTCGTTTTGGCAATACATTTAGATGCGGCATCAAGTATAAAAGCTGTAAAATAGGTGACAGCGTCATCTATGGTCAGGGCAGACAGCTCAGTCAATGTCATATGTGTAAGAGTTCTATACCCTTCCCAATCAGCTGAGTCAATCTTCCATCGAGGAACCTGCGGGGGTAGTTGATCTTTGTTCGGCGCACTCAGGATGATTGGGAGGTGGTCACTCCCATAAGGGTTTTTAAGAACGTTCCACTTAAAAACAGGTAAAAGGGACGGTGATGAAATGCTAAGATCTATGGAGGAGTACGTGTTGTTTGCAAGGCTAAAATACTTAGGCTCCTTTATATTTAAAAGACATAAACTAGAAGAGAAAAGCAGCTGTTCAATGAGACGTCCTCGCGCATCACAGTGAGCATCGCCCCACAGGACATTGTGTGCATTAAAATCACCTAGAACCAGAAACGGCTCTGGGAGTTCATCTATTAATGATTCTAGATCACGTCTGTGTAGCTGTTGATGCAGTGGTATGTACACAGAACATATGGTAATGAGTTTGTTAAAAAGTACAGCTCGAATGGCCACTGCCTCCAGGGCCGTTTGGAGCTTCAAATGCTGGCATGCTATACTAGGATCGACTATAATGGCTACACCGCCAGATGGTACGACAGGAACCTCCCGGTCTTTTCGGAAAATAATATATTGTCGTAGGAAGTCCTTGTGCTTAGGAGTTAAGTGCGTTTCCTGCACACATAGCACTTTCGCGTTAAACTTACACAGGAGTTCTTGGACGTCATCTAGATTTCTAAGTATTCCCCTAACGTTCCACTGTATGATTTTGTCCATAGTGGAAAAAAAAGGGAAAAAGTGCTGTGTGCAAAGAAGACGGGGATTAACTCATTTTACAGGGCCTTTGTCAGGCCCTGTAATCGGCGTTCTGTCCTTTTTGGGGCGGTCGAGTGAAGCTCGCCGCTCCTTCGGCACTTCCTGCGCCATTTGGCTTGAACTGGTGTCCATAGCCTCTTGCGAGGCACTGGACACCCGCTCTAAAGAGCGATCTGTGCGTCACTTAGACTTCGCCTCGATCGACGAAGTCTTTGTCCCCACCGAGCTGGGGGTTGATGGAGCCCCCTTGGCCTCGTGATTGCCCTGGCTGCTGCCAGAGCTTGTAGAGGTCACTGGTGTGGACAGGCTGAAGTTGGGCAGGGCAGCGCTGGCTGCTCCCGCCGCAGGGGCTTGTGGCATTGGCCTCGGCACGCTAGGCGCCGTCCGGGCAACTGCCAAGGGCCTTCGTGGTGCCGCCCCTCGTTGCACCACTTCGGCAAAAGGTGTTTTTAGTGCTAATGATAACGAGACTCGTTGTCTTGCTTCCCTGAATGTGATATTTTCCTTAACTTTTATAGTTATTATTTCTTTTTCTCTTTTCCAGGCTGGGCACGCTCTGGAGTATGCGGGGTGACTACCTTCGCAGTTTGCACAGAGGACCTCTTCATGACTACAGTCATCAGCACTGTGGCCAGTTGTGCCACACTTAGCACACATCAGCTGTCCTCGGCAGCTCTGGGATGCATGACCAAATCGCTGGCATTTGAAACAACGCCTCGGGTTTGGAATGAAGGGTCGGACATGGAGTTTTACATAGCCAGTTTCGAGAGTCTCAGGTAAAGTGGTTGAGTTGAAGGTGAGTATCAAGTGCTTTGTTGCTATTTCATTGTTGTTACGTCTGATTTTGATGCGCTGGACTTGTATTACACCTTGATCCTTCCATCCATCAAAGAGCTCTTCTTCACTCAGTGGCATCAAATCTTCGTCCGATACCACGCCCTTCACTGTATTCATGGTACGGTGTGCGCTCACAGAGACAGGGATGTTACCAAAGGCTACGAGGTGCGAGAGTTTATTGTACTGTTCCTTGTCTTTTAACTCGAGAAGCAGATCTCCACTTGCCATCTTCGTGGCCTTATAACCGGTTCCAATGGTCTCTCTCAAGCACTTGGCCACAAGGAAGGGTGAGATGATGATGATGTTTGATGTTTTATAGCGCAAGGGCCATTTCACGGCCAAAGAGCGCCAGTTCATCTTACTAAAAACATGGACAATGATTGTGATAAGCGGCTGTATAAGGGCCATAAAATTCCTCGCGGTAAGGCGGGTAAAAACATACAAGTAATAAAATCATGACCATGTCGTGAAAGGTGTGTGCGGTGTGAATAGATGACAAAAGTTGGTGATAATAAAAGACGATGGTGGATATGTATGGCATTAGCACAAGTGCCTCACTCGTTCATACCCTTGCATCCAAGGGCCGTGAGGCAAGTGCTTTCTTGTGTAACCACCGCAGCAAAAACCTCTCTGGAGTGGTCATGCTACGGGATGCCCGGGTATATGATGTGAAAACTATGAATTTCTTTAAAAAACGCTAACAATGATTTGTGACTAAAAAGCGGTTCCCTACCGACGAACATTGCAGGGTGCAAAGGTATATGTTGTCGGTAGGGTAATGGAAAGTGTTGTTTTCTTACAGTGTCCAATTGTTTGCACTCAATTAAAATGTGAAGGACTGTCAATACTTCACCACATCTGTCACACAATGGTGGATCGCCACCGGACAAAAGGTGTGTGTGTGTCGTGTATGTGTGTCCTATCCTGAGTCTCGTTAGTATTACCTCTGTATGACGCGATTTCGATACAGGCAGCCAATGACCAAGGTGTGGCTTAATAACGTGTAGTTTGTTTTGTGTGTGTGTATCCCACTTGCTCTGCCAGTATACTCTGAGGTTTCGTTTGAGAGACGGCTTAAGATCAACGGCCGGGATTGATATGGGTGTAGGGGCAGTGCTTTTGTGGACGGATGCAGCGAGCTGATCCACCCTCACGTTGCCTTGAATCTCACGGTGCCCTGGCACCCAGCACACTACAACATGTTGTTTGAGTGTGTATAGTGTGCATAAAATGGAGTAAAGTGAGACAAGGACTGGGTTTTTGTGTTTTTTAAGAGTGTGCAGAGCCGTTACTACACTGAGGGAGTCTGTATAAATTACTGCTTTTTGTATTTGTAATTGCTTGATGTGTTTAGCCGCCACAAGTATCGCGTAGGCTTCCGCTGTGAAGATACTTGTGCCTGGATGTAGAGGGCCAGCATCCGAAAAGGATGGGCCGACAGCAGCGTAGGACACAGAGGAGTTAGACTTGGAGGCATCTGTAAAGAACTCAGGACGTGTGTATTTGTGTTGAAGTTCCAGGAAGTATGTTCGGATATGGGCAATAGGCGCATGTTTTGTAACTTCAAGAAAGGACACATCACAGTCTATAGTCTGCCATTGCCACGGTGGCAGATATGCTACAGGAGCCATTAAACTATGTTCAAGTGAGACTCCAGTTTCCTCAGCTAGACTTTTCAGGCGAACTGAGAAGGGCTGCCTCATCGAAGGCCTGTTTTGAAACAGAATGGAGCTCGACAAATCAATAATAGTGGAGTATGAGGGGTGCTTCTTATCTGCTTTCACCTTAAGGAAATAAACAAAGGACATGTAAGTTCTCTGCAGATGAAGCGACCACTCATTCGACTCAACATAAAGGCTTTCTACGGGGCTGGTGCGAAAAGCACCCGTAGAAAGGCGGATGCCCAAATGGTGCACAGGGTCCAGCATCTTCAAAGCACTTTGTGTTGCAGACTGATAAACAATGGCCCCATAATCTAAGCGGGTGCGAATGAGGCTTCGATACAGATTCATGAGACATTGCCTGTCACTACCCCACGTAGTACGTGACAACACTTTTAAAACATTCATGGCTTTTAAACATTTTGTTTTTAGATACTTGATGTGCGGTACGAAGGTCAACTTGTTGTCCAAGATTAATCCTAAGAATTTATGCTCCACATTGACAGACAGACGTTGACCGTTCAATTCAATGTCAAGTTCTGAGTGCATGCCTCTCTTTCGGGAGAACAAGACACACGTGCTCTTTAGTGGGTTCAGTCGGAATCCGTTTTCCTCTGCCCATTTGGAGACCTTGTTTAAACCTAACTGAACCTGTCGCTCACACATTACCAGGTTGCAAGATCTAAAGCCAAGCTGGACGTCGTCGACATATGTACAATAAAATATATTTCGAGGGATGGACAAGTGCAAGGAATTCATCTTGATGAAAAAAAGTGTGCAGCTAAGTACACCACCTTGTGGCACGCCTGTTTCCTGGACGAATGTTTGGGAAAGAGCCGTGCCCACTCGGACACGGAATGTCCGGTTTGACAGGTAACTTTCGATTATGTGGAACATTCTTCCGCGCACGCCAAGGTGGGACAGGTCTCTTAGAATTCCGAAACGCCATGTAGTATCATAAGCCTTTTCGATATCGAGGAATACAGAGAGAAAATATTGTTTATGGACGAAGGCGTCCCTGATCTGTGCCTCGATACGAACAAGGTGGTCTGTGGTGGATCTACTTTCTCGAAACCCGCACTGAAATGGGTCGAGCAAATTGTTTGTTTCAAGGAAATGTACAAGTCTGCAGTTTATCATTTTTTCGAAGATTTTGCACAAGCAGCTTGTGAGTGCAATAGGCCTATAACTCTAAGGTAAAGAAGGGTCCTTGCCCTCTTTCAAAATGGGAATTATAATAGCCTCTTTCCAGGAGTTAGGGATAGTGCCAGAAAACCAGATAGCATTGTACAAACAAAGTAAGGTTTTTCGTGTTTCGATCGGTAGGTTTTTTAACATTTCATAAACGACACGGTCAGAACCTGGGGCAGAAGTACTGCAGGAGTTTAGAGACATTCGCAGCTCAGCTAGACTGAACGCTTGATTATATGCCTCGTATCTAGTGCATTTGTGTTCGAGTTTCTGCTTTTCTATTCTTGTTCTGTATTTTTGGAAAGTGTCAGTATAGTGGGATGAGCTGGACACCTGTTCGAAGTGTGCACCGAGGAAGTTTGCCTGATCTTCCAAGGTTTCACCCTGAGTGTTTACGAGTGGAAGTGTGTGTACTTGTTTTCCTGCTATCCTACCGACCATGTTCCAGATTTTAGCTTCCTGTGTGTATGAATTGATCCCTGACAAAAACTTCTGCCAGCTTTCTCTTCTGGCCTGCCGACGCGTTCTCCTGCCTTGAGACTTTATTTTTTTGAAGGTGTCAAGATTTTCGGCTGTCGGTGAGTTCCGAAGCAGCCTCCAAGCTCTGTTTTGCTGTTTGCGCGCGTTTCGGCATTCAGAGTTCCACCATGGCACACGCCGTTTTCCAGGGTGTCCATTTGTTTGTGGGATGCATTTTGTTGCAGCATCAATCAAAAATGCTGTGAAGTAGTTGACAGCAACATCAATGTTCAAAGTACTTATGTCATTCCAACCTAGACGAGCGATGGTATAAAAGTGTTCCCAGTCGGCCCTGTTTATGAGCCACTTGGGAACACGTGATGGACACTCAGTTACTGTATTTGTGCTCAAAACTATGGGGAAGTGGTCACTTCCGTACAGATTACTGACGACTTTCCACTGGAGTAGAGGCACAAGAGATGGAGATACTATGCTTAGGTCTATGGAGGAGTAGGTGTTATTGGCGAGATTATAATAGGTTGGTTCTTTTCGATTTAGGAGACACGCGCTCGAGGAGAGAAGGAACTGTTCAATCAGTCGACCTCGCGTGTCATACCGAGAGTCACCCCATAGCCTGCTATGCGCATTAAAGTCTCCAAGGAGAACATAGGGCTCCGGAAGTTCATCAATTAAAGAGTGTAAATCACGTTTTTGCAGCTGATAGCTAGGAGGGATGTAGATAGTGCAGATTGTGATCAGTTTGTGAAAAAGAACTGCTCGAACAGCCACTGCCTCAAGGGATGTTTGGAGTTGTAAGTGTGTGCATGCAATTCCTTGATTCACTATGATGGCAACACCTCCGGATGATGTCATAGCATCAACACGGTCCTTTCGGAAAATAACGTATTTACGAAGAAAGTTTGTGTGTTTTGAGTTAAGGTGTGTTTCTTGTACACACAGCACTTTTGGAGAGTGTTCGTGTAAGAGCTCTTGGATGTCGTCAAGGTTTCTGAGAAGGCCCCTGATGTTCCATTGTATAATTTGAGTGTTCATGGTGAATGTAAAATAGTGCTGTGTGTACGAAAAGCGAGTGGCTGTTTAGACAGGTAGTTTGAGTTCACTTAACAGGGCCGTCACCAGGCCCTGTTATCGGCTTTTTCGTTTTCTTGGCGCGCTCCAAGGAGCCACGCCGCTCTTTCGGCACCACGGGTACCGACGTATCCATTGCCTCCTCGGAGGCACTGGATGCCCGCACGTGCGAGCTGCTAGTTCGAATTTCGGGCCTCGCCTGGTGAGGTGAGGCCTTGAGACCCGAGGACTCTGGAGTCTCCGGTCTCTGTTTGGGAGTAGGCGGTGTAGCCTGGGCTACAACCGCCTTGGGGGCAGGTGCCCCAACCTCCGGCTCGGTATGTGCGGGCCGAAGGAGTGGTGAGGGCTGGTGCGGCGGTGCCCCCTGACACGCCACATCAGCGTATGTAGCTCCATAGAATGGAGCGACTCTTCGCCGTGCTTCCTTAAATGTAATGTTCTCCTTCACCTTCAACGTAATTATTTCTTTTTCTTTTTTTCCAGTATGTGCAGGAGCGTGAATATGCGGCATGGTTTCCTTCGCAGTTTACACAGTGTGGCGGTTGTTTGCAGTTCTCAGACACGTGGCCTAGGACTCCATATTGCGCACAAGTCTGGCGACCACGACAGGTTTTGGAGCCATGGCCATACCTCTGGCATTGGAAGCAACGACGAGGGTTTGGTATGTACGGCCTGATAGATGTCTTTGTGTACCCTGTTTGAATAGATTCCGGTAGTTTACTGGATGCAAATGTGAGTATTAGGTGTTTCGTCGGTGTTTCCTTATTATCTCTTCTAATAATGATTCTCTGCACATTAGTGACATTTTGGCTCTTCCATCTCTCCAAAAGTTCAGTCTCAGTCAAGTCAAGTCCATGTCAGATACCACTCCGCGAGTTGTGTTCATCGATCTATGTGGTGTTATGGTTATTGGTATGCCACCGAAATCTGAAAGACGGTCTAGCTTTTCAAATTGTTCTTTGTCACGGATTTCGAGGAGAAGGTCTCCACTAGCCATTTTGGTTACCTTGTATCCTGTGCCAAGAGTTTCGGTAAGACACCTAGAAACCAGGAAAGGAGAGACGGTTCTGGCTTGCTTTTCAGTTTTTTCACAGTGGATAACATGATAGTGAGGATATGTTTCTTTGGGCTGGTTAAAAAAGTTTATATCATCGGTGCGTACCCGCTTTAAGCCGGTACGATAAGATAGTAAGGGGAATGCTCTGTGCATGCCTGTCTTATTTTTGTTCAGCAGCGTTGGCGGCCACCCACCACGGAGCCCAACGAGGGGACGCTACAAGTTTGCGGATGCTGAAACCTGCAGACGCCAGCCGTACAACGCCACTATAACCCAATGCGCCTAGACCAAGGTAGGCTATTTGCACAGGGTTAACCCTAGCCGCCAGGAAGTTTGGAAGTAAACAGAAGAGAGGAGAAGACAGGACAGATAAAAAGTGAGAGATAAAGACGAAGATGTAGGGAGAGAGAGATAGGAAAAGGCGACTGCCGATTTCCCCTGGGTGGGTCAGCCCAGGGGTGCCGTCTAAGTGAAGCCGGGGCCAAAGGGGTGTGTTGCCTCTGCCGGGGGGCCTTAAAGGTCCAATCACCCAGCATTGGCTCAACCCCCAGGATCCCCTTTTCCCCGGACACGGCAAAGCCACGCACGGCTAGGCGTGGGAGGGAGTAGAAACTCCCCCGTCAGCTCAGGTCCGTGGTGTCGCTACACACCAAACGCCTACTTCCGCAGGCGCCCCTGCGGGGGAAAAGTGGTTCCCTAAAGGAAGGGTGAGATTGCTCTAGCTTTTGTAGATGATTGTTCGCAGTGGAGGACATGGTATTTTGGGAAAGTTTCTCTGTTTTTGGGCCAAAGTAGGAAAGTTGCGTCGGTGCGTACCCTTTTCGAAGCACGATCAGTTAAAGAGGGGGTCGGGGATCCCATGAGAAAATGTGTATTTTTCGGTAACGGCGCCTACCACCCACCACGGAGTCCAACGAGGGGACGTGGCAGAGCATGTGGGCATGTCTGCGCAACGCCAGCAGTACGCAGTTACTATAACCCAATATGATTTACCCTAGTTTGGATATCCACACAAGGTTAACTTTTGCCGCCAGGAAAAATTGGAAGTAAAATGAAGAGAGGAGAAGACAGGAAAGATGTAAAGTGAGAACAAAAGACGAAGATATAGGGAGAGAGAGATAGGAAAAGGCGACTGCCGAATTCCCCTGGGTGGGTCAGCCCAGAGGTGCCGTCTACGTGAAGCCGGGGCCAAAGGGGTGTGTTGCCTCTGCCGGGGGGCTTAAAGGTCCAATCACCCAGTGTCGGCTCAACCCCCAGGATCCCCTTTTCCCCGGACACGGCAAAGCCACGCATGGCTAGGCGTGGGAGGGAGTAGAAACTCCCCCGTTAGCTCGGGTCCGTGGTGTCGCTACACACCAAACGCCTGCTTGCAGAGGCGCCCCTGCGGGGGAAGGTGGACTAAAAGAGAGGGTTTATTTACACTATGTACATAATGAGCTTATTCGTACATGGCAAGCTCTTGAACGTGGTGCGCTCTACGAATAAGCTGGGTGGCTCATTATAAAGGGTACGTCCTCCCCAGATCGGGGAACGCATGCAGATGGCACTGTCCAATCACGTGTCACACACAACCTGTGAGGGTGACTTCCATACATGGTCAAGAACACGTTCATTATTGAGGTATGGTCATTGCACTGCAATATGGCACGAACATGGCTCTTCTTTGTCGTAGTATGCCGCTGGGCGAGGGGTCCCCAGCTCACGACAGCATGCATCAAAAGGGCCACTGCACAAAAGTACGAAAGGGTCCGCCGAACTGCTCACTCAATTAGCGGAGCGATTTGCGGCTGCCGCCGCTGTCTCTTCCAAGGAAGATGTTGCTACCACGTAAAGACTTGTCGTCGTCTCGTGAAATGGCTAACCACCACTCAAGGCACAACGCCCCACTTCCCGGCTGGGAAGGACAATACATGGCAGACATAGGCCGCCAGCCATTCGGCGACTCGTTTCAGGATCAAAAGAACGATGCTCCCTTGTAGGCTCAGGCATTGGACGCAATAGTAGCTTCAATGCAGCATGAAATGCTCTCGCAGAACGCAGGAAGAAAATGGACCATCGCATCAACTTCAACGCCGCCCAGGTAATCAAAACAGAATGTAGACGCACCGAAAGGCAATACTTGGAATCTTGGCATATTCAAATGACACCTGAAAACATAAACCACTCAACAGGGACCCTGCCGAGTGTGTACTTACCCGGTCTCCAGAGCCAAAGGAGCTGACAACTCATTGACAAGAGCAGAGAATGATAATGAAGAGAGAGACAACCACTAAGAGGTGCTAGCTTCAGAGCCAGCCAGACAATTACCCCCTGAAGAAGAGACCGAATGAGTCTCAAAACATAGCGCCAGTTTTTTTTTATTTTAAAACTAAAAACCAAGCTTGGCTGGAGAGTCTTTTCTAGTCTTACAGATACAAGATACCAACAAAATAAATATATTCAATCAAATACTTGGCATTCATATATTAAGATACTTCAATGCATTAGCAAATTCCTCAACACAGTTTCATTGGATAACAATGATAGCAGAAAGAAACAAAACACAAGAAGGCAGTAAAAATACACACACAGTGCTACTGTGCACATTTTTGCTGCCTTGTGTCTCATTTGTTTGTGATACCATTGTTATCGAGATATGCTTTACCAACAAGCCTGCCCTGAGACATTATGATTTTGTTGAAGTTTCGTTGTTAAGGCTAAGTTTGCAGTTGCTTGCTAGCAAACTTCTCTCTGACATTCATAGTTTTTTTTGTACTACACACAAAAATAAGAAATGAGAGAAGATGTTAACAGATTTCCCTTCTAGCACTCATCTCCACCTCTACATCTCCGCTGTACAATAAAGAACAATCAACATCTAGCCTAATTTATCACTCTGTCAAAGGTGGCGTACTTAATTTCCAATATCCTCTACTAACGGTATTGCCGCAACGGCAAAAAAAAAAAATGAATAGAATGTGATACGAAGTAAGGCTAGCAGCTAGCTCTTTGGGACATGATTTTGCATAAAAATCCACTAAATTTTTGTCACGAATTTTGAAATAAAATGCACATCGTTCTCGCCACCTTCTTACGTTTCATCTTGCATCGACCACAACTTCGAAGTTCATGAGCCATTATGACATACCAACATGTACTTCCACTCCTACATGCCCAAGACTTCATCTCAATGCAACCACTTTCCTACTTCCATTGCCAGTGGCTCTGATCATGTATCATTCAAGACTGCGATTTCTGACTTGTAACACCACTCCTCTCTCTAATGCCGCAAATGGCATTGAGGGTATTTAAATAAATAAATAAACTGCTACTTATGTGTGGTTTTAATTGACTGAACATCGTAAAGGCCAATGTGGAGTGCTATAATATGCTGTACCCTTCCCCTCACATCAATCTCACCCTCACCTTCCTTTCCCACCGCCTTGCTATACATAGTGTGCACAAGCGTCACTTCCGTCACTTCCGAAATGCGCCGCCGACATGCCCGGGTACCTACCGACTCCGTCGCCTACCGCTGCCGTGTTGTCTCCTCGTGCTCGCGCCCATTTAGTTTTGCCTCACGATGCAAGTTTGAGGGCTGCTAGTGGGGCAAGTTGATTTAGTAGACCCCAAAGAGGGAGCAGAGCTTCGGGGTGTTTCTTTGCCCAAAGTTATTACCCAAAATTGAGAACACACATTGCGATTTTCCGAAAAGTACCGGCGATTTGTGGTGTTTGTAGTGAAAGCGAGATAATGAGCCCTTGTAGGTCGTGGCGGGTAGCCGGTGGCTGGTATAGGTGTCGCACATTTTCATTTTCCGGTCTTGCATCGAGTGAACAAACAAGGCCTTTCTGATCCGAAGAGCTCGTTAAAGTACGACAGCAAAAAACCACAATGCTGTCCTTTCAACATCGTACACAGCAACAGATGACGAGCCCCCAACAAACGGTGCTGCAGCCCGCGAACTGCCGTAGGCACCCAGGAAGGTACCCAGGCATGGCGGGAGAGGGCGACAACAACGGAAGTGACATCACATGAACACTATGTATAGCACACTTACATGACTATGCTATGCTTTACTCCCTTCCCTCCTTTATAAGGCTGCAAATGGTACTTCAGCATGTTAGTCTAGATGGTTCATAGATTCAGCGAAATTCAGTGTGACTGTGTGATCTTTTGCATTAAACTTGAGCATCCCAAATTACCATAAAGCTTCACTATGATATTCTCAAACATGCCTCAACTCTAATTTCATCCTTCCCTTGACGAAGAAGAAAAGAACACAGTTGCTCGATTTAAAGGTCCCTGAAGCACTTTCTATGCATGGGCAAAAAACACTGCTGATTGGTAATTGAGGCTCCCGAGAACATGCAAGCAAAACAATACAGCACAGCATACGGCCTGAAACTTACAATTATTTCTCAAAGTATGCTAAAAATTCTTTCCTCATCTTTCTACGAATAATGCCATATACCCGAATTTCAGGCCATTGGCTGATAGTTACTGCGAAAGGCATGAGAGACCACTGCATGCCGGTACTCGGACTGAAAGTAATCTGCACATTCAAAGCAAAAAAAAAAAAAACGATGCTTAAGGTCACGCCATGCTCTTGACGTGTTTTAGATCTCTGTGCTATCCCTCCTTGGTTAGCTTTCAGTGTGCTTGTCAGGACAAGAGAAAGGAGAAAGCAATGACAGCGTGTGACAAATCTATAACTTAGCATATGCTTGAATGATTCTAACAATTTTTGTGTTGGTCAATTTGTGAGGCAATAAACTCCTCTAATGAAGTCATTTAATGATTTCTCGAAAAAATGTTGCAGGGCCCCTTTAAAACGATGCAGCACTCCTAGAAAATAGCTGTAAATAATCAACTAACACGCAGTGATCACTTTTGCTAAAGATTGGCGCTGTTATTGACATTCTCAAGTCATCAAGCATCAAGAGGGAGTGACGTTCTAAAATATGGGGGTCAATCACTCGCGTCAAAGGTGTATTTTACATTCCAAAATGCATGATACTATAAATACGATATATCACAAATACAGACGCTCATATATCATCTGCTGAAAGTACCACGATACAGACACAAGGTACCCGAAGAGTATCTAAAATGCATGTTTCTACAATACTATGCAGCCTTTGTTATGATGTTTTCAAAGAACACTGACTTAAGCAAATGATTAGGCTGACAGGATATGAGAGCAAAGCATGTAAAACTTGAATGGCTGGGGTAACACATATCTGTTGTGCTGGCTGAGAAACAAGCAAACAAAAATTTTGAATGCCATGAAATAAATGTGCTTTCTGGCTATCAATGCATAGGCCAGTTTTCATCAAGTGCCAGAATATTGAAAAAAAAATCACTAAGGAGACTAAGTGCCCCATGGCACTACTGTGAAGGCAGGAAGTGTTTACATCTACAATTAAGTCTTTTTGATTTCCCGAGAATGTCCCAAGCAGCATTCGCAATAATGCCACGTGCAACACATAGTGTGTTTTGACATCACTGTGGCCTTTATGTCCGGGTACCAGCCAGCTGAGACGCCAAGTGCACTCTTGCTCTAACGTGCCAATCAAGAAATTGTGACAACAGATTAGTGCCGATGCTCCATGCGTTCCTTTGCGCTCACTCTTGGCGCAGCTGGCAAACAGAAAAAATGTGGGGGGGGGGGGGGGGGGGAGCGCAAAAGATAGGGGGACCGGACTGTGTGTCCTCCCCTGCAGTGACCTTCTCTAATGAAATAAAAAGCCACGGTGACTACCCTGTCTGGTTACCGAGTGCCGAGAACCTGTCTGTGGCATCGCGTGCACACTATGTATATGTAGCAAATAATACAATAACAATGCCGTGTCCCTTGCAGCATTTCTCCTTGCTTTATAATGCGATTAGTACATGCTCTATATCAGATAGTTGCAATGCCTCATCAAAGATTCTTTCCATTCTATATTGGTCATAGCTTATACTGTGACTGATACTTCACCTGCTTCAGTCTTTGTCACTTTCCCTGATAAAGTCGCAGGATAGGAATTTCAAGTAAAGAAAAATGCAAAACCACTGATGCTCTAAATAATTTTAAAAAGGGGAAGAAATGCTACACATTTGAAGTAATATAGCATATGTTATCGAAGCAATATGAGACATCACTCACAAGTGCAACTAGACAGTGCAAGATGACGCAGTCGATGTGTAGATTTCAGCGATGCAAGGGCCATGCTTGGCTAAAGAGCGCCATGAAAGATGATGTAACAATAACAATGATCAGTTATTTATAATGACATTCAAGGAATGTGAAGTTGTGAACAATGATGATGTTAAGAGGCTGTATTGGTCTTGAATTCTTTGCCCGAAAGGTGGGTAAATCATATAAGTATTATGGTTTATGGAAACTATATAATCATATGGTATTATAGAAACTATGTACGTACATCGATTAAAAAAAGAGACCGTGACTGATATGTAGAAAGTGGCTCCGAACCGATAAACATAACAGGATTCAGTGGAAATTGCTGTCGGTAGGGTAATGTAAAGTGATTTTTTCTGATATCCTCCAATTCATCGCACTTCATCAGGATGTGAAGTACAGTGAATGGTTCTCCCAATCTCTCACACCTAGGTGGATCATAACCGGACAGAAGGTACGCATGTGTGGTATGTGAGTGTCCTATTCATAGCCTTGTTAGTGTTACTTGTGTGCAGCGCGATTTTGATACTGGCGGCAAATTACAAAGGTATGGCTTGATAGCGTGAAGTTCATTTTGGGTGAGCCTATTTCATGTGCCCTTCCAATAAGCTCCGAGGTTTCGTTTAAGAAACAGTTTTAGGTCAAGCAAAGGGATAGCTATGGATGAATTGGCAGTGTACACGTGAACAGATGCAGCTAGCCAGTTGGCCAACACGTTGCCTTGAATATTGCAGAGTCCTGGCACCCTGCACACTATGATATGCTCTTTGATTGTGTATAATGTTCATTGAAGTGAGTGGAGTGAGACTAGGACAAGGTTTTTATATTTTTCAGGAGTTTTCAGAGCTTTAAGAACGTTGGGAGATGGTATATATTATAGCATTTTGTCGTTTTGATTGCTTAATGTGTTTAATAGCCACAAGTATTGAATAGGCTTCTCTGAAAATGCCTGCATAAAGATGCAGAGTGCCAGCATCCAAAAAGGTTGGACCAACGGCTGCACATAATAGAGACCTTTGAGGTATCTGTAAAGAATTTTGTGCAAGTGTACTAATGTTGGAGTTCGAGGAAGTGATTGCAAATATGGCAGTAGGCACATGATTAGAGACTTCACAATCTATACATCACAATCTATAAGCTGCCACTTCCACAGTGGAAGATGTGCAGCGGGAGCCATTAAGCAGTTTTCAAGAAGCGGCACACCGGTTTCTGCAGCTAGACCCCTCACACTAAGTGAGTAGGGTCACCTCACCGAGGGACAGTCGTCAAAAATGATAAATCTGGACATTCATTGATTGTGGAGTTCGTGGGGTGTCCCTTATGGGCATTTACTTTCATATGTTACAGAAAGGACATATAATATCTCTGAAGATGGAGTGACCACACGTTCGACTCTTCGTAGGGGGCTTTATACATGGCTTGTGCAAAATGCACCCGTAGAGTGGGGAATGCCCAGATGATAAACAGGATCCAGAATCCTCAATGTGCTTGGTGCGACAGACTGGTAAACTGTGGCTCTACAGTCTAGGTGTGTGCGTATGAGACCAGTGGCGTACCAACTCTCGAGCTGAGTAGGAAGCTCACCTGAGCTGAGTAGGAAGCTCACCTTAAAAGCTGAGCTTCCTACTTAGCTCGAGTCCACTGCTTTATTCATGGCCACTTAGTAAGCTGCCACTACGGCTCTAAGTTACTGTAAGCAAGGCTGATCAGGTTTATCAGAGACTGAAACGGGGACAGTTCTTGGCGTTTTACTACAAAAAAACTTGAACATCAAAAACGATTCATCACACTGATCGGCTCGCAACAGCTTCGAAAGAGCAGCAGTGATGATATATCCTTTTCGAAGAAAATTATTTTCCGGAAGCAGGAAATTCTTTGACCGGTATTTAAAAAGTTCGCTCATTTTTATCCGTTATTGTACGAACAAGTTGCAGCTGTATAACAACATGAACAAATGATGTAGCACAATAGGGCCCCGATTCGGCACTTGTCTGCTTTTCAATACTACTTCACAAGACGCCAAAGCGTCGAATTGGCAACCCGCACCACAAAGAGGCTACAAGCAAAATCATCACAGCGGAAATCTTGGCAAAATTTCACTATGCTGTAACATAGCCTCGTAACATTTTCATTCTCCTGTAAGACATAATTCAGTGATTACTGTTATGAAGAAAAACTTTGCCTACTTGTTGGTTCTCCAGTGTGCAACCAAGAGTGACCACTGTCGAAAGTGGGGGGCTCGCACCCCCTTTACCCCCCCCCCCCCCCCCGGCTGATACACTTATGTATGGGACTTCTGTAGAGGTTTAGGATACATTTTCTGTCATTGCCCCATGATGTACATGACAAGAACTTCAAGACATTGTTTTCATAAACTTGTTTCTGAGACATTTGATACGTGACATAAATTTTAGCTTTATGTTTGAGGTTTAGCCTAAAAATTTATGCCTCGTTTTTAGAGATAGATATTGACACTGTAGCTCTATGTGGGGATCGGGATGCAAGTTCCTTTTGCTAAAAAAATAACATGCTTATTTGAGGATTAAGTCAGAAACCATTTTCGTCTGCCCATTTCACTACCTTGCTTGTTTCCGCTGACACGTCGCCAAGTTGCACAGTCTAAATCCTACGTACACATCCACTTGTTTGGCAGTTTTGTCTTTTTTTGGAGCAAAAGCACACTGCCACGCTTCACAAAAGCTTATGTTCAGCAGAGTTTTGTTGTGACAATGTCTTTTTCCCTCTTTCAGGCCATGCAGGACCTGGAATATACCATATGGTCACCATCAAAGTTGGTGCAGTGGAAATCGGATTTCAATTCTTCATCAGAGGAGAGTCCTGTGGTGTTACATTTTGCACTGGTAAGCTGTCCTTGGCCGTTCTGCAAGCCATGGCCAAACCACAGCACTTAAAGGGGTGGTGCCACCATATTTGTGGCTTGCGCGTTCTTTGTTGCAAGCGTTTCTAATAGCTACAGGGATCATGACACATGCACCAAGATAAATTTATTCTTGCTAAATAAGATAACATTGCCTTTCTTACGTGTGTGATTTTCGGTTTCTGGGCACCGAATCGGGCTGTGACGTGGCAGTGTGGGTGACTTGGTCATGTAACCACACAAGAATGTGGCGTCAACACGCTGATTATCGTCTGCTCTCGTACAGACATAGGCACCTACGAAACAAACGATGCTTTGACGGTATGTACGTAGCAGTGGAGGTCTCCAGAGGTCCCTCACCTCACTACAATAGGCATGCACATGGGAGGGTGGTAAGAGGGGGTGCAAACACAGCCCCACGCATTGACAAAATAGGGAGGGGGTGCACGGGGACAAACCTTTGTCCCCCCTGAAGGGCAAACCAGCTCCCGCTTGCACTTAATACAGATTTGGTGTGATGTCACTGCAACTTTTGTTTCCCTTCCTACAGAGCTATGACAGTTCTGGAGGTGCTTGTGATAGGCTTCGGTTGGGAGAACGAGCAGTCAGGTACGCTTTGGAGGCGAGTTTAAATATATTCTAAACTTTTCCTGTGTCCGCCAATTCGTGTAGTACCCTAGCAGACAGAGGAAATCCGCAACAAGCTTCTTTTAGCCTCGAAATTCGGTGGCACCACCCCTTTAAAGAAGCGCCGCGGGTTTGGAACATACAGTCTCGCTGGCAGTTTATGATAGCCCATTGCTATATCGGTGGGGAGTGTTGTAGATGTAAAGGTAAAGATGAGGTGTTTTGTGGGAATTTCTTTTTGTCTCATCTTATTGTTATGCACTGCACCTCGACAAAATTCTTGTCTTTCTAGCCTGTCAAGAGTTCTTTATTGGAGAGACCCTTCAAGTCGCCACCTCACACGACTTACTTCACGGTGTTCATTGTTCGGTGTAGTGAAACTTTCTGGGGAGTTTCATGACCAGTAAAAAGTATGGAAGGACTCTGGTGATATCTTAGTGGCTATGGTGCTGCACTGGAAAGTACATAGGCATTATTAGTGGTGCCTCATTTCGATGGGGGTGAAAGTGCAAAAACACTTCCACACTCAGACTTAGGTGCAGGCAGTCAAAATTAATTAGAGGTCCCAACTATGGTCTGCCTCATAACCTAATTAAACTTCCAAGATTTTTTTTAAACGTCATATGAGTCTTCTAAGCTAAGAATATGCCATTACACACCCACACACACATTATATATATATTTCTTTATACATATGTGTGTGTGTGATTTGTTACAACCACTAATATTTCTGAGCCTATACCTATGATGTTTGTGATGTGTAGTCAGTCATGTTTTTAGCTATCGTGCACAAGTGGCAGTTTTTTCTTTGTATCTTTGCCATATGACTGAATTAAGTTTCAAAAAAGGTGATTTTTTCTCACTTCGTTTCATAATATTGTCACGTGTGATGAATATGACGACGACTACTAATACCAATGAAGTTGTACGTGCTGATCTTGGCGTTCTCATTGACGGACATCACGTTACAGCACTGGTCAACACTGGCGCTGACTTCTCAATCATGCGACAAGAGCTCGCCGACCGCCTTAGAAAGGTCAAGACACCGTGGACAGGGCCGCACATAAGGAGTGCTAGTGGTGAGCTGATGACTCCCACAGGTAAATGCACCACTCGACTTCGCATTGGGAATTCTAGCTTCGTGGCCACTTTCGTCCTATTGCTAGACTGCTGTAAAAAGTTAATTTTGGGCATGAATTTTCTTCAACATCATGGCGCTGTTATCAACATCCCTCAACGTATGGTGACGTTTTGCGCACACCCATTTGTCGACAACAGCAGCGACGAACTATGCGGCCGTTTGCAAATAGCCGACAATCTGACACTCCCACCGAGATCCTGCTGCCTTGTGTCAGTGTGCCACAAAAGAATGTGTTGGACATTCTTTTGTGGGGTGCGGGTTGTCACCTGCACCGGCTGTATTTGTCTCGGCTGTGCTGTGCCCTTCTCCTGCGGGGCCGTGGCTACGGGCGGGCCCCTCTGGAATGTGCGGAAGGCGGGTTGTGTGCTACAGGAGCGACTGCCGTGAATTTCTCCAGCGTGGTCGCCTCCGGGTCCCCGCGCCTGTGCCACGGGTCCCCGCGCCTGTGCCACGTGCGTCTGCCACGTGCGTGAAAAGATACTTGTCTTGTGTTGTGCTCTCCATGAGTGGTTGGTTCCCCGAAGTGACATTCCACTCCTATCTTCGGAACGTTACGGCAAGGCAGCGCGAGCAGCCCGCCAGAAGGAAAAAGGAGAGTGTCACGAGAAGAGTCGTCATTCGGACGTTACTGTCCAACATGTTGCAAATAAACGTCTTGTTAAGTTTTCCTTTACGCCTGTCCCTCTGCCTCAGCTCTCGAGAGTTCTGAACGTCCCCGTGGCCTGCGGAATGACGACCACCACCCAGCTTCATGCTACCTACGGGGTCCGCTGCGGCCACCGACGCGGCTCGTAACAACTGGCCTTGCTATAAAGATGTGATAGCAGAGCACATAGTCGCTCACGCAAGGCATTTCCACCGCGAGGGGCGTCCTGGCGCTTACTGGTGGACAGGCAGAGGTGATCCTCACGAACTTCAGCAACGAGCACCATCAAATCCAGTAGGGTACCACAATTGCCTACTACGACGATATAGACAAAGCTGGGGATTGCTTTGCAACCAGAAGACGCGACTGTCCCTGCCTCGACAACTTTGCCGGTGGACATCTGCTCCACGCTACCGCTCTCTGATAGGAAGCCCCTGCTTGAACTTGTACATCGATTCGAAGACTGCTTTTCGCGTACGTCAAAGGTCCAGCAAACACCATTGACCAAGCACCGCATCATTACTGAAGACAACACGCAACCGATTCAGCAGAACCCCTACTGCGTGGCTCCGAAAGAACGCGGGGAGATTCAGAAGCAAGTACAGAAGATGTTCGCGCATGACGTCATACAACCTTCGAAAAGTCCGTGTGCGTCCCCCGTAATTTTAGTTAAGAAAAAAGATGGCAGCTTGCGCTTCTGTATTGATTATCACAAGTTGAACGAAGTCACGAAGAAAGACGTCTATCCACTGCCTCGCATAGACAATTCACTCGATCGGCTTCGTCATGCACGCTATTTCTCTTCAATGGACCTCCGAAGCGGCTACTGGCAGATAGAAGTCGACGAGAGAGATCGTGAAAAAACGGCCTTTGTGACGCCTGATGGCCTTTACGAATTTAAGGTGCTTCCTTTTGGGTTGTGCTCGGCGCCGGCCACTTTTCAGCATCTCATGCACACCGCACTATCAGGCCTGAAGTGGCTAACATGCTTGGTCTATCTGGACGATGTTATTGTATTCTCAGCATCATTCGAGGAGCATCTCAGCAGCCTATTCACCGTCCTCCAAGCTATACGCTCAGCCGGCCTTACTTTAAAACCGTAAAAATGTCATTTTGGTTTCAACGAACTCAGCTTCCTAGGCCACGTCATTAGTCACGAGGGTGTTCGACCTGACCCGGCCAAAATAGACGCCATAGCGCAAATCCCTGCACCACGTGACAAAAAGGCTGTGAGACGCTTCTTAGGGTTGTGCGCTTATTACCGGAGATTTATCGAGGACTTTTCGTCTATTGCGGCACCATTGACACGACTCACACGTGAGGACGTCCCATTTTTTTGGGGTGAACAGGAGCAAATGGCATTCAATCAACTACGACAACGCCTGCAAACACCTCCAGTCCTTGCGCACTTCGACCAGGACGCCCCTACAGTACTTCACACTGACGCCAGCATTGTAGGTCTGGGTGCCGTTCAGGTGCAGTGGCAATACGGCTGTGAAAGAGTAATAGCTTACGCCAGCAGAACTCTCTCTCGCACGGAGGAGAACTACTCGACTACCGAGAAGGAATGTGTCGCCGTGGTGTGGGCAGTCATCAAATTTCGTCCGTATTTGTACGGCTGCTAATTCAAGGTTGTTAGCGACCATCACTTCTTGTGCTGGCTGACCAACCTTAAAGATCCATCAGGCGGTTTGGCGCGCTGGAGCCTAAGGCTTCAAGAGTTCGAGATGAACATCGTCTATAAATCTAGGAAGAGGCACACCGACACCAACTGTCTCTCATGGTCGCCATTGGAAACAGTCGATTCCGATGACGAAAACATCAACGCGGCATTCTTGGGAATTGTCAACACGGCCACTATTGCACAAGAACAGCACAGTGACCCTGAGCTCTTACCACTCATTTAGAAGGACGACGTAAAAATGTGCTGCGGTTATTTGCTTGAGGACTACCATCTTTTTGCTTGCAAAACGATGTTCTCTATAAAAAAAATTCTCACCAACCGGTAACCCACACTTGCTCGTCGTGCCTGCTTCTCTTCAAAGATAAATTATGGAAGCGTGCCATGATGAAGCAACTTCTGGTCATCTAGGCTACACCCGAACATTGTGCAGACTACGATGCAAGTACTATTTGCCAAAGTTACCTGCTGCTGTTAACCATCACGTGCGAACTTGCACCGACTGCCAAAGACGCAAAGCGCCTCCCAGCAAGCCAGCCGGTCTTTTACATCCAGTCGAAGCACCAGAAAATCCGTTCACCCAGATTGGAATGGATTTCCTGGGTCCCTTTCAATTTCCACAACAGAGAACAGATGGATTATTGTGGCCACTGATTACCTCTCCCGTTATGCAGAGACTAAAGCTATGCAGTGCGGCACAGCAGCAGAAGCCGCTTAGTTCTTCATCGAAAACATCGTCCTTCGGCATGGCGCTCCGCCAGCAGCGATCACAGACAGAGGACCTGCCTTCACCGAAGAGCTTTTTGAGTCGGTTCCCAGACTCAGCGGTACAGCTCACAGGAGAACAACTGCATACCATCTGCAGACAAACGAATTGACGGAGCGCCTCAATAGGACTTTCACAGACATGATCAGCATGCACGTTGACATGGAACATAAAAACTGGGATCAGATATTGCCGTACGTGACCTTTGCCAAAAACACCGCTAGACAAGAAACCACTGGAATGACACCGTTCAGTCTGATCTATGGTCGCGAAGTCATGACAACGTTGGGCGCCATGTTGCTGCATGAGTGTGACGACATCCATGTAGATGCCGAAGATTTCACTCAGCGTGTCGAAGAAGCCAGACAGCTCGCATGCGTGCGCATCTGTCATCAGCAGTAGCAAGATGCACAATGCTACGACACCCGACACAAGTTTATTAGCTACACCTCAGGCGACAAAGTCTGGGTGTGGGTTCCGATACGTCTACGTGGACTGTCTGAAAAACGGCAAAGACGGTACTTTGGCCCATACAGCGTCACGTGACGCTTGAAAGATGTGAACTACGAAGTTGTTCCTGACACCGATTGTAGTTTTAAGCACCAAAAGCATTTACCCGAAGTCGTGCATATGAAACCCTATTTATCGAGTTAATTAGCTCCCGGTTACCGTTTTGGTACGACCACTTCATACGCCTGGTAGAGCACCTAAGGTGCGCATCGGGACGATGCCTCTTTCGGGGGGAGGCAAATGTCACGTGCTTGCTCAAGAAAGACGATGGCAGTTGTGCATGTGCCGCGAAGGTTTACGAGATGGACGAAAAAAGAAGAACTCGCTTGCGCGTTCTAATTAAAAGATCGACCTGCTTGTGGTGTCTCAATCTCTGCGGCAAGACCTCTGTTTTGACGTCGTGACAATATGACGCTGAAAGACAAAAAAAGTGGCCGCTGTGCAAGATAGTTGAAGCTTTGGCCAACTGTTTGCGTTTCTGTAGCTGTGATATGTATCCGTGATGCAAAATGGTAGAAGTTATCAATTTTATACGTCTTGTGCTTTGCCTTGTTTTGTGATCTACTCTTTCAGTATTTGCAAGCAATTTTGCATAATTCTCCTCGCACTCTTTATTGACAAGGTTTATTATTAAAATTTGTTAGTATTTTTATAAGCCTAAATGCATGTATGATATTATCTGTACTCTTTGAGCACCCTCCGATTGCAATCCCTGACAGTATTACTAACAAAAAGAGAACCTCGGGGCATCGTTATGTAATTTAGTCTATTTTGCTCATTGAAGGGGCACACAACAGCAACACGAACGTATGTGTGCGTATGTGTGAGGAAGGGTGGTAGCCAAAAGCGCACTTCGTCATATCGCAGCTGAAGTAGCATGACTGCAAACACTAAAGAAAAAAAAAGCTTTGTGTTCAAAGCTTGACAGGACATGTGAAACAATGTACGTTTTAAAACGATGCAACCACAACGATGAGTCGGTCTGGTTGCATCGAAGCCCATACATTCAACGCGTCACGGTTAGGTGGCACTTTATTTTAATACGCCACAACAAAAAATTAAGACAGGATTGTGTATGAAATAGTGCTCACTTGCATCTCCTCGGGCTCTTTCGTCGAACAAGTTCAGAATGAGGTTCTGACCCTCTTCACAACCAATCACCTCGTCATCACTGCTCAGCACTATCACCTTACAGTCCTCGGGCCTTCCACTGGGTCCAGGTCCAGTCGCCGTTACTCGCATTCTCTTCATCCTAGCCTTCGTCGAGACGCTTGATATTTGGACGCTTGCTGCACGTTTCCGTTTTTTCGCAGGGATAACAGCCAACACTTCCAAGTCGTCCCCGTCGCTTACCTCAGCGGCTGGAGGTAGCTCCGGCGCCGGGCACTCGTCTTCATCCAGAGGTGCCGCCTCCAGCCCTGCGCCCTCGTCTTCGTTCAGGGGAGCTGGATCTGGCACTGCGAATTCTTTTATTCTCTTGTAGTGCACCTCTGAGTACAGATGCGATTCGGCCTCGCTGTCTGCAGCATCGCAGTCCTCGGCGCCGGCGTCAGAGCCCGGGCCTGAACAGTACTGCTCGTCGCTCCACATACTGCTTGCCATCAGTAAAAACAGCGCGGAACAGGCGACTTGGCTCCTGATCCTTTAGAAGGACAATGACTTGGCCAGATGTCAGAGAGAACCGACAGGGAGCACTATCGAGAACGAAGATGGGACATAGCAGCGCGTGCGAAACGTGTCTGACGTTTGCCAATGGAACCACGTGCTTGCAAGAGCAGCCGAAGATCAACGCCGCACATTACACATGTTTTCCCGGTAGTCATTTGCGATACGATCAAAAACTGGAAGTACTTTGAAACCCCAAGCTTATTTTAAAGTCGAAAAAGAGCAAGACATTGCGAAAGTACACGACGAACGGCTTGCAACGTTGGTGCATGAAATTTGACTTCCGCAACCACCTGGCAACCACAGAACACCTACTGGCAACTGTTGACTCGTGCTCAATCAAAGTAGCCAAGATTTATTTTTTGTATAAAGCAGCAGTTGCAAATTTTCACTAAAAGCAATTCATAAGTTTTATATTTGCGGTGTTTTGTCGTATTACAGGCATTTGTGTCTTAAAAAGCAGCAGTGTATGCGAGATAAAAAAATAAAAAACGTCTGTTTTGGAATGACGCACTTGCTCCTCCCACGCGAGCAAGTCAAGCAAGCTGAGCTGTTTGAGCAACGCCTCCTGTATAGAGGTGTGAGCCGACTGGTCGGCGCGCCGCCGCCAATAATTTTCACCGCGCCGCCGCCGTCGATGATTTTCATCGGCGCAATCGGCGCGCCATTTATGCGCCAATACTGACTTTTCACAGATTTGTCTTTTTCTTTTTGATCATAATTTATAGCTTGGTTTCACATTTTATGTAGCCAGTAAAAACCAGGCTTCTTAGTTATCTTCATCCAGCTTCAGAGACCGAGAGTACCACTATGAACAGCGGCACAAGTTCTGCGGCCGCTGCATGAAATGATATATTGGACAAATTGACAAAAAAAATAAATGTAACAGTTACAGTAAAGCATAGACGCTGCCATCTTAGGCTTAAAAGCAATTTTTGCTGGTTTTATATGTCGTAATTAGCAATGATTATGGTCATACGACGTTGAATGTACTGGCCCAGCGTGTTGATGCATGCGAGTTCACCGTAGCACTATTCGAATATTCATATGGATGCAAAACGGCGTCATTATCAGTCCAAGATGGCAGCCTATGATCGTGCCCGAAACAGGGCATATATACAGAGGAAATGAAGTAGTAGCAGTGCAGCACGAACGCAGTTCGTTAGGTGAAGAACTACACAAAGCTCCGAAGAATGAAATCGAAAGGGAGAAGTTTAATGGAGATTAAAAGCGTCGAGGCATAATACATCTTCGAACCTACTCAGGGTATATCATCACCTGTCCCTGGTGTTAAAGTTGATGATTTTCGAGGATGACCACTCATATGCAGCGTCTCAACATGCCGCAGAAAATATTCCCCATCTGTTATATTCTTTAACCTCCGTTGGTACCGGCCTTTTCAGGCATCAGATATCCGGGATGAAGATGCCAAGGCAGTAAGATGGCGAGAGAGAGAAAGGAAGGCTGGGGGGATCAACCAGATCTTGGTATCCGGTTTGCTGCCCAGCACTGGGGGTGGAGAAATAGGGGCAAGAAAGGGGGTGTAGAGAGACACAAAAGAGAACGCACGTGCACTCATGAGTAAGATGGCAAACTTAACAGAGGATTCATTACATTCTGTACAGATATGGTGAGAGATCTCTCGCGAATGAGCTGGGCGGCTCATTATAAAGTGTGCGTTTTGACTAAATCAGGGAATGGGTCCAGAATGAGCTGTTGAATCACGGGGGACACACACCATTTCTGACGGTGCCGCTCACACTCGCTCAAGTCAACGTCTTTGATTGGGGCGTGGCCACCACACTGCACCTGTGACGCCAAGAAACCATTGTGGTCGTCTCGTCGAACGTCTTATGGTGTCGGAATGCCACCTCACTTCCCGGCTAAGACGGACAAAACACGGCGGACAGCAGGCTGGCAGCCCTTTGGTGACTTGTTTGATGAACAAAGAATGCCTCTCTCCCCCGTCGGCCCAGGCGCCGCGCGTAACAACGCTATCCAGTGGTGAGAAGAGGCGTATTAAGCTTGTCTGAGGCCACCAGTTTTAAAAAGAACAAAATAAAATTTTAAAAACTTGCCAGCAGAAAGTTTACAAGAGACGGCTGGATTCGTCAATAATGCGAATACAGACACTTAAGCGGCATGTCATACGTAGTCCAGCAAACATATTTTCATCACGTAACTTGAACGGACCTACTGGCACTGGGAAAGATGAATAATAAATGTTGCGGGCAGTGTTGATGTACTTCTGTTGCGAAGGTAATGCTCAGAATCAACCAAATAAATCTTAACTATTATATTTAGGTCTTGATAAACAGTAAGTAAATTTAGAAAGCTCCTCAGGTGGCCAAGTAATAATTTACTTCACCATACTTTATGGTGAAGTAATTTGCAAATAAATCATGCAACCGCTGTTTAATTGATATTCAATGACGTTACCGCAATCAACGGTGTGTCTTCGCTATAAAAACTGGAACGTTATCTGTGGACACGAGCGGGCGAATGCAGCGGAGAACGAATATGTCACGTAATAAAAGCGATGTGATTTTGCACATTTTCGCCTGTACAACTCCGTGCCCTTTTGCTTGCTCGTGATGTATTCGAAGGAGCTAGCCAAGTCTCGGGTAGAAGTCGAGCAGAGTAGCCGGGGCTGATAGGAGGAACGTTTATATACACTATTTACACACTAAAGGTAGCGTAATACTATATGTTGATTGTAGCATCATGAAAGCTTGATGAGAGCTCCCGAGAGCTGGTTCAGAGCGTCTCGGTGCTCGCGTTTTAAGCCCTGGTCTTCCCAAAATTCTCTGCAGGAGAAAACAGTGGACAGTTTGCAATAATCTGCAAGGCATCTTTTCTGTAAGGTTGGTTTTTCAAAACTCTCGTTCACAGACTACTTTTCTCGCTCATTTCATTTTTGCCATTCCCCTTTTTGAGATCTTGTACTCGCGTGCCTTCGCTAGAATTTGGAGAGGTGACATTTTGTTGTACTCGCGGGCTCCAAATGAGAAAGAAAAGCAGTCTGTGAACGAGAGTTTTTGGTTGGAAAACAAACCTTACAGGAAAGCCACCGTGCAGACCACACTGTAAACTGACAGACTGCACGTTGTTGTTAGTGGTTCATGAGGAAAAGGAAGAAGGCACCTAATTTCTGTCTGCCTACAGGCGACACGGTGCGCCATTCAGTTCAGGGCAGTCCAAAGGAATAGACCTCTCCCTCTTTGTAAAGAGTGTGACGTCACTGTGGGCACCCCGCCCCCTACACCCTCTCTCGAAACAGGTGCTGGTTGGCAAGAAAGTTCCTCCGGCGGCATCTTTATGCATAGCAGAGCTGCTTGTCTGCATTCTTTCGACAGAAATTTCTACATTGCTATGTTGTAAAGTCACAGCTTTTGAAAGAAGGGGGTCACTGAAGGGTTACTGCCCAAAGTGTGGAAATTTGCTCATCGCAGTTGGATGGACGGAGAAACTGTTTAGAGTACTGAGAGGCGCGACTAACATGCAGTGGGCTTCACCCACGTTGCTGATAGCCATAAAAAAAAAAATCTGATCTTTTTTGAAAGCGAACCTTTTCAATGTACACGATTACTGGCACTTTGAGAAATATTTGCATGGCATGGCTGTAAACTTACTCAATTTCCATCGTGGCATGTGCAATATGAGGTACAGCATTGGCGGCAGCATGGTTTTGAGTTGCTATGCGCAAAGTCACGGATAAGATTCTCACTCATTGCCCAAAAGTCTCATCGGAGATGAATGAAAAAAAAAAAACACCACTTCTTTCCGTTGGTTAGGCTGAGGTTAACATATCCTCGTGAAAATCAAAGTGAAGTTCTGCCGCTGCGTTTCTCAATAACCTAGTAAAAATTCATGTTATGTAAAACCCGACATCTTGATGTTATATATAGTATTATCTGGCACAGTTATCTTGCTGCATTTGGCACCTATAACGTGTTTTCGTACCTATCGCTCCTTTGGGCCTGATACACATGTGCACACTTCTAACGCGCATTTTCACTTCATAAGGATCGAGTCGTAAAAGTACAAAGTAGATGAGACACCAAAATCTCCGCTGTTTTCATTAACACGTATCAGGTATCCGATATTACGAGTTATAGCCATGGTGAAGCATATATGCAGATTCGACAACGCTACAACATGCTTATAGCTCATGCTTAGTCGTATATATCACCAGGAGATCATGCACCTTTATTCTTCTGCAAGCCGCGCATACGTTGAGATGTACCCACTCGCGGATAATGGCGTCAAATGCATTTTTACCTTGACTAAAATGTCAGATAGTAAAGTTATAGCGTCAATCTGATACTGAAACCGGCCCACAATGAATACCAGTGTTTTCGCAAACAGGACGCATCGCATTATTCACATTGCACACACCATGCACAATATTCCCAATTTTACCGTCTGTAAAGATGAACCAATATTGTCGATGCCTTTTAACGCACACTAACGCCACCGTCAACACTGCACATTTACAAAGAAGATGCCACTGTTCCTCGCACAGACCGCCACGTGTGGAAAATATTTCATCACGCACTTCACCAGACACCTAGATGTTCTCTGACACATGCCACAGCTAATGTTGCCACTGTGAGATGAAGATTACGCTTTCAAAAAGAAGAAAAAAATTGCCCCAAGCACCGAGCGACTGCACCCACACAGGCACCGGCAGGAGTGTTTTGCCAACCACCGCGTTGCACGTGCACCGGTGACGTCACGTGGTGACGTACCCCGGTAGAGGTCTATTGTCGTCTTCATCTCCGTCCGCTGAACTGGGGGGGGGGGGGGTAGTGGTTAGAAGAAGGCGCCTAATTTCTGCAGCCCAGCAGGGAGCGCAGGGCGCAGCGAACAAGGATAAAAGAACGAGAGAGGGAGAAAGCGAGAAAAAGTCAAATACTGCCTTCTTTTCAACCCAGGAAAGAGAGAGAATGCACTTTCAGTTCGCCACACGGCGAGAGAGAAACACAACGTAAGTCACAGTGCAATAATACGCACAACACAGCATCGCACGTGCAGAATAGGGCCTGCAGTGCTAGGCAGGCTAGGGCTTGAGGGAATGGAAGACTTGCAAGCACCATAAAGTGTGGGAAACATACCTGACGACGGATGCCAAGCGTGTCTCGTGGCAGGTCGAACAAATCAAGCAGCCTCGATATCAAACAGCTCTTCCTAAGCCGTCGTCGGTCAGGCGTGTCCAAAGACTCAAAGAGTTTTTGACGAGGGGAGCCAACAGCCCTAAAGAATTCGAAGTATGACTTTCGTGTTGTCCCTACTTTGGGCGCACCTCGAGAGCGTTGACCCGGAACAAATCAGGGTAGGCTTAGCTGCAATGGTCCCCCGCGACCAAGCGGCGCCCAGCCAGGGAGGCCAATCTTAACATCTACAGACGCACGCACGCAAGCACGCACAGTTTCACTCCGAGAGGAAATTGGTAGTAATCGCAATGACGTACGTAACGTGCATCTGCTATAAAAAGGCGTGCAGTGTATGCGATAGCTTCTTTTCTTTGAAAGTCTTGTGATTCTAGTATATTTTCATTATATAGCCGAGGTATGAGGTGGTTGTTAGTCGCATTTATTTGGGTTAAAGTAATACAAATATTTACTCACCGCGCATGACTTCTAGAAATGATACTCCAAGAAAAAGGAAATCGCTCCAACATTTTTTAAACTAAGTTCGCGTGTGGGAGTACTTGTTCTCTGTCGTGCTTTTCCATGGTTAATGAGTATTAAGCCCCGCTACCACTCTCTATAGAATGGTGTACAATAAGCCATATCAACGCAGTGACAGGAATTTCTACTGACTACCAAGCATTCGATCACCAGGCATTTTCAATCCGGCATATTTTGATTAAAAGAAGCGACATATTTTTGCTGAAAACCCGGTTTATGCACTGGTGCCCGGTGCACAGATGTTGCATGTTGCAACTCTTGATCATCGCGAGCGCGAAGACGGCAAGTCTATGCTATTGTCTGTACGTACAGTGTAATGAAACCCTCTAGTCTTGAGGGTGTTGGGTTAAACCATGCACTTTGCCCATTGCTATTTTTCATCATGGCGTTTGTCTATTAACTGAGTAGGGCTATGTGGAGCATGCGGCAGTATAGCGCCGATCTGCTATTTGGTACTGGTACAAAAAGAAAACTAGCTTGTATCTCTTCTTCAATGAGTCCTTCAATTAACCCTATTCTAGGGGGCTGCATAGAAGACTATACGCCTGACACACTTGGAAAAGTAAGGCACATTGTAAGAGACCACTTCTGCTAATTGAAGGACTTGTAGACCATCACCATCTAGACTGTGGTGTTCTGCAGAAAGATGTTGAGCGAATGACGCGCCACATTAGGTTCTAAATTTAACATTGATGTGTCCAGACATAAATACACTAACAGCGCATTTGCTAGCAGCCTGCCCTGTGTACCGACTGTAAGTTTTTTGGAAAAAGCTTTTTTGTTTTTAGTGAGTGAAATAATTTTGAATTGGCGTTCTACTGATTCCAGTCCTCGCATGTGTTTATATGAAGGTGGTTGATTTATACTTTAAGCAATGCATCCTAGCATTAAGTGCAAGCTGAGCAGACGCGAGAAACATCTAGACAGCATATCCAGCTCTTTAAGTACTTATTCAAACTGTTTCCATGCAAGTGTTAGCTTTAGTCAACGGGGAATTCGAATACTTTTAGAGTGCACCTCGTGGATATCTTGTGACACTGTGAAATGTTGCCGACGTGTCAAGCACCTCGTTAATTACACCCGAAGATTTATAAATTGATACAGCACAACAATCATGCAAAGAATCCGCGAAAATAAAAAAGTATGCTTCGCGGCAGATAAGTTTCAATTATAAACCAACACATTATTAATGGTTAATTAAACATGGTCCCTCAAATACTATTCAGTTAGTTCATAACTGTGACTTTTCTGCCATGGAACGTTTTTTTAGGATTCTTTGCTTTTATCGTACAGGTTGGTATCACTTCCCGGTAAGCGGAGAGCTGCATCTGGGTAGGGTTCGCATTTATTGTTGACTAAAGCTATAATAATGTGGCACTCGAAATTCCGAAAATCAAAATGACGAACTTCTGTAATGCCGAAATTTAGAACACCGAAAAATCAAAAAGTCGATTATACAAGATACCGAAAGTGTAAGATGTCAAAAAATCAAAACACCTAACTATATAAACGCCAAAATATCAAAAAGTCTGCATCACCTAGCTATACTGGAAGATGAAGCAGCTAGCTAAATTGGAGGTTACGCCAGCACACTCGTTCACACTCATTTCCAGTTGCCCCTTTACATTTATCTCAAGCCTTCATAGAAATAGCAAACTATAAACTTTTCCAATTCCAATCGCACATCAGAGTGATTTCTTGCTTATCGCAAACAGCTTGTGTGCAATTCATTGTCGAAAACTTGAAACGTCGTCATTGTACGGGTTGCCCAGAGCAGCATCAATCGATTTTGCGTAACCCTTGTTTCTTGCTCTGAAAGCGGCGGGGTTTTCGCTTCCTTGACGATGTCTTCGAGTCTGGCTTGCTTCCTCTTCATGGTAGCATTAAGTCGAAAGTGCATGGCTGTCGTAGATCACTTTCTTCGAGATTGCCATGCGAGTACCTTCTACAGGAAAATCGGTAGTCACTCTGGCGTTGCAGTCTCCTCACTTCTCGCACCTCCAATAGTGCCTAGAATACACCTTCTTGTCAAACACATGAACATAACCACAACTGCAACAAAGTATTGGTTTTCCTTTTTGGGAACACACCCCGCCACATCTTCGTCCATTTCCCTCCGAATCGGGGGTATTCGCGTGCATTGTTCAAGGGATTTTCTTCAATACGTCTTTTCAGCATTTTGATTTTCCAGCATTTGCTGTTTTAGGTGTTTCGATTTTATGCCATTTAAAATTTTCAGCTTTTTGACATTCGACCTTTTAATAAATCGGCGTCTTGATTTCCGGCATTTTGATAGGAACCGAAGCTAATACTCTCTAATAAATCACTTCAATTAGCCTGAACAAAGCTTAATATGTTCTCTAAATGCTCCTCGCTTCCACGCAGCGTGTACTTCATGCTAGGATCAATTGTTACAAGGTATGAACACGTGCAAGCACACAGATAACTTAGCTAAGCCGAATATAACTAGTGAATAACTTCCTCCCCTAAAACAAAAAGTAAACAAAAACTTCCAGTCAGTAGGCAATGAAAATCACTACTGAATCGACAGTTCAGTATATTTTTACCTGAAACACGTCAATGTTAAACTTACGATTACTCATGAGCAAAAAAAAAAAAAAAGCTTTTTTAGCACATTTTGACGCCAGTTGTCCACACTATTTTGCATTACGTGCGTTTAAAATTATTTTTCGCCTACAGGAAAACTACTTGACCATTCGTTAATACAATCTATTTCATTTCACTATTATCTCTCTATGGAAAAAATCTCCAATATGAGCCCTATTTCTCTTCCTGAAGGCAGCATTAAAACCCATGAAAGGGTTCGTAAAATTTTTTTCAAGTTAAAAGGACACCCCTGTTCAATTGAACAAACTTTTCTCTATTTTAATATAGGAGTTAGTAAAAATTTTATTGAGAATGTAGAACGGATTTTTGGCAATACATTTCACGAGTCAAGCTTCAAGCTTTCCGAAAACGATTCGCATGCGTCTTAAGGTACTAAAAAATGTATGTCAAGATTCCAAGAAACATTTCAGGGGAAAATCCCCTGCTCTATAAATAGATGATCCTCAGTTTTTTAAAGGTAATTTCGAATGGTCAAGCGCCAAGGTTTGGAGAGATGGCGTGGAATAGCCCAGTGATAACACTTGCCACATAAAGCTGTTTGTTTGCTCTAGATTGAGGTATAAAGTTAATTTTCACTTGGAGCCCCACGTGGTGTAAATTTCGTCTCATGTGGACTCAAATTACGATTTTCTTAAGCACGTGTTTTTCTAAAAAAATAAAAAAAAATTAATACTCTAAAATAACATGCATAATATAATACCCTCCCCAGAGCAAGCATTTTCTTACTCAGGTATTTATGCATAGTGCAACAACAAAAAAATAAATCCGGGGCAGCGTCAGGATTATTTTACTAGTGGGGCACTCATTATAAGTGAGTTCCTGAAGGGTGGGCAGGGAGGCAGGGAACTTAGCCATTGTGTTGTGACTATGTTCTCTCTTGTGGGGGGTGCAGTGGGGGGCGAGTAAATATTGAGGGAAGGGGGGCTCCAGCTCCCCCGTGACGACCCCTTGCGCCGCTTCGAAGAAGAAATGCAAATAGAACATTTCGGCAAGCTTTCTGGACGCATGTATGACAGAAAAGTAACAGCAATATTGTTCAGCTTTTAACACCTGGAACAAACGATTTTGCTTAACATGAAAACTAAATTCGCCGTTCAAATGAGCAAGGTTATAATAAATTTCGCAAACAACACTCAGACTACACTCTGCGAAATACAAAAAAGAGTGCACGTATGGCATAGGTTGGCAAAATAAATGGAACTCATTCAGATTAACTCAATAACCATATAATAAAATATTTTTCTTTGGACTCACTCGGACTGAGACTAACTTGGGAGATGTCGTGGGGAGGAGGAGGGACAATTGCAAGTTTGTGGCACCAGATGTGCCTTGCAGATGCGCAAGTCTAGAAAAATCACGAAGGGGGACACACATCTTGCAATAGCAGCCATTTTGTTTTTTTATGTTGCAGGTTTTTTTGTTTATATAAGAATTAGAATCATGCCTAGAAATCAAATTGACAAACGAACGTAGGTTCCCAGCACTCGTAATTTCATTCTTCTATTGAGTCTTTTCCGGAACCAGTAAAGAGTGGCAGTTGCGATTTCAATTGTCTCACACAGCTGACGGGTATTGAGCACGTGTACACGCTACAAAAAAGCATTAAAAAGTTGAATGTTTTTTACATAATTATCAAGCATAATTATTTGTGACGTTTTTAAGAGAAATTTTAATGGGGTCCACTTGCAAGGGGTGTCCCCCTCCCCTGACCAAGCACAAAGGGGTCGGGGAGTCAAGGTTCTCTGCAGGCGTGGTCAACGGGCGTCCAGGTCGTGACCAGTATGGACTGTGTATCTGAGCAAATGTTGCATTTGCTCTCATATGCACATGTGACCATCGACAGGTTTTTGTCTTGGCGGGTGGGGGAGGCAAACCCTTTTTTCAACTTGCAATACGGCAGAGGGAGGGGGTCGTGTTGGTGTCGCTAGAGTGGGTAGCAAGTGCTGGTGCGGCTTGAAGGGGTCAAGTGCCCCTTTTGCACCACCCGCCTCGCCTACGCCCATGTCTACACTTCATTCATTGAACACTGCGGTGAGGACTAGTTGACTAAATGCGCAGATTTGTTTTCTTCCGCATCTTATACCGCTGCATGAAACATTCTCACATTGTGAAAAGTAGGTATTTTGATTTGTTTGATGGAAATAACATTCAAGGCATTACAGATACTCAAAAGAGTGGTTTCCTGCAATCGAAGTAAGAAAACTGGTAGCATAGGTGCTTCTTTTTTTGTGCAGCGTACAAGTGAGATCCGATTCCAAAAAATCGAATTGAGTGACGTGCGTCGGTGCTTGCTCAATGTTCAATAAAAGAAGGTTTCATGAAGTTTGACGTAGCCAACAACAGAAACAAACTGCTACATCGTAAATTAAAAAAAAAGCAAAGTGCTGCACATTTGTGGTAGAACATGGGCATAGATTGCAATACGCATATTTTATTATGAAAGCGAAATAAAAACTATTTTACAAAACGCTTTGCATTTAGCGTAATGCTGACACATCTGTAAGTGTCATTTACGCTATTTGGATGAAATTCCATGAATTTTAACTAATTCAGTAACCTGTGGCAGAAGAGCCTTTTGAATTTTCAGTTTCGGTTTCTGCGCCGCCGGCACCGCCGCCGCCGCCGACGAAAATTGGCCGCGCGCCGCCGCCGATTAAAAAACCGGCGTGCGCCGACAACGCCGCCGACTCTCTCCACGCCAACGTTTATAGATATATATATATATATATTTATAAACGTTGCTCCACGCCGCCGCCGGTCGAAATCGCCTCGGCGCACACCTCTACTCCTGTACTCGTTTTTTACCATTCTGTGACAACAAAGTCATTTTCTGCTTTACACTTTCTTTTACTACCAATATTTTGCATTTTTTTCTTTCACAGCCGAGGCTGCTGCTATTTTGTATAGCTGTGATACTTACTCTATGATAAAATATACACATGTTCCCTTTTTTTTTGTTTACAATTTTCTGGCCATCATGTGTATGAACCTGCAGTTGATCTTGCTTCACATCGATGTTATTTCTTGTTTTATGTTGAAGCAATATCTATTCGTATTATTACCGCACTGTGATATTGCGTTATCTGCAGCACACCCCAGCTCTTGGCAGAGAATGCTTAGCTGGCCTTTTGCTGCAGTGAATAAATATTGTGCTATTGTAGTTCCACTTAATTTTTTACTTTTTATTTTCGTTCTTGACTTTATTTTCACTCTGCTAAGCCCTACAAACCTTGAAGGACAAAATTTTCACAAAGATGAGCGCTGCGAAGCTCCACAGAGCGACTAGCGTAGTGACTTTCTGTGGCAAAGCGTAGTGTCAGAAGCTAACGCCGTCTCGCGGCAGTCCGGTAAAACACGGTGGCCGCGGGTGAACAATAAGATGGCGGCCGACGTGCCAGGCATCTCAAAGTATAGGAGGCGTTGGTTTGAGGCACGGAGGAAGGAAAAGGAACCTTTTTCCTTCCTCCGTGGTTTGAGGCAACCGCCGTCGCAGCTGGTCGAGCTGTACAGCAACGAGGCACGTCCTGGGCAGCTTGATTGCCTGCAGTGTCGAGCCTTTTGTGTCCCGCATATCGCCGGCATAGCGCAATCACGATGGGAAACATCTTACTAACGTCGCCACTGAGCACAGCGGCAACGTCTTTTGCAAAACGAAAGCGGAAATCCTTGGACGATGATTCCTCCGAACAAGACTCGGTGTGGGGCTTGGCGCCGAAAAGGTACACTTCATGCAAAGCGACGTTCAAGTAACGTTATACTTGAAGAGTGATTTCGTGTTTGACATCCAGATGCATTGTGGCCCATTTTCAACGTGCTAAAAGTTATAAAGCATTAAAAATGAGTGCACTTCCGCACAGGTGGCATGCAAGCAAACTCTTTCTAGTAAGGCCAGCGTTTTTTGTGTGGCACGGCGCCTGTCAAGACGTGTTTCGCCGGCGGGTGCCGGATGGCACCAAATAGGCGCAGATAAACAAGAAGCAGTTGTTGGCGATCTTCGGATTATCCTCGTATCGTTGCTTAAAGGGATGACCTGGTTGGCAGCTTCAGTTGGCGATCAGCGTCTCATGGGCGTTGCAGCTAGGAAGTGGTTCACTGTCCCCAATATCGAGAGAGGACGAGTTTTCTTGCATGCGTGCGCCGCGTTTTTAAGTTGCTTTCGCAAGGCGTGACTGACACGGTTGGGTCGATTCTCTGCTTTGTGCTACCGCGCTTTGTTTTTTGTTGTTGCTGTCCCTTTCGAAGCCCCGCACACGCAGCTATATGCCGATTCGTGGCCAGAGACGCTTGTGCGAGTGTCAGCGACGCTGCCGCTTGAAACCAATCGTAATGATGGGTTCGGTGCAGCGTCCTACAGGCCCCGTCAATGGAATCTTAACACTCATCAGGCATGTGGCGCGTCCTCGCAGAAAGAAGCTCATGACCACGTCCCAGTACATCTACCGCACGCTGTTCCTGGAAGGCCAAAACAGCGACATCACCATCGTGGCCTTGGGAATAGATTGGTACCTCCACAAGGTCTACCTCTGTCAGGTACTACAGCGAGCTCTACGTATGTTAAAAATCTCTTGTTGGAAGCAGTAATCAGGCACTTAATTCCTCGTGCTCCCTAGTTTCCTTCCGCAGAGTGTGGTAAACAAGGCACTAAAGCTAAATTAAACTCCTCCACCTTAGCTGCTACTGAAGCAAATTATATGGTTTAGGTTGTTATTTACGTCTGGTAGCTACCATTTTAAGGTACTATAACTTTGAAAAGCAGTGAAATCAAGGAACGTGACAATAAGGTGGGTGCATCTTACACCGAGATCACAATTGAGTAGTGAGGTAACACCCATCATCTGCTGAAGAAACTGCTACCCTAATTCGCTCGGCGATGCAAGCTTGATGGCAGGCACTTTGGATGCCATGATGTCGCGCGACGTTCGTTCCATCTTTAAGGCCAGTACGTAGTTGCAAAGCTTGGTAGAAAATACCGGCCAGCATTTTGTAAAAGTCTGTTGCATGGCACTGATGTGTCTCCCAATGAGTGCTTTTGCCTCACCCTTTTTTAATAATGTCTTGTGAGAGAACCTAGCTTCAACAGTGCGGTTTATTTATTAAAATTATTTGTTGTACTGTAATACGTAAACATTTTTGGGCTTCAGAGGGAGACTGTTTTCAATTGTTGTATGGCAATTCTTTTATCCTGGTTCATTGTGGTGACACTTTGGTGAATGTTGGGATGGTTGGTTCGGTATACTGTGATGAACCAACTTGGTGCAACTTCCATTTGCATTTAGGTAAGGCACTTGACTTATTTGGCTTACGTTATGTTTTTGCTATTTGTATTTCTCAGACTTTCAATACAAAGGTCTTTCTTAAGAATCTATATCAGGAACGAACGGGGCAAGAGAACGTTGTCGGGCAAGTTGGCATACATTCATAATTGATTCACAAGGAGGGCTGTGCCTTAAAATTAATTATGAATGTATGCTAACTCACCTGACAAAAGGTTCATTGGTGCACTGTCCCGTGTGTCTTCTGGTGATTGTGATTTTCGTGCCTTAATATCAATTGTGAACAGTGTAAAAATGGGAAGATAATGCTGACTGGACAGACCAGTGATTTTTTCAAAGGCCTTGCTTACATTGTTTTCAGCTGTTTTGCTACCATATATAGAGTCACTCACATGTGGGCTTTATAATGTCAAGTTATACTACTCATGTTTATGTAAATAAAGATTGAAAAGCTGAGCAAGTTGTACATGTTTACGGTAATTGTCTGTCAAGCTGTTATGCTAAACGTAAAGATAAAAGTAATTGCGAGGAAGATCTTTTCTGGGAGCAGTGCTCAGGCTGTTATAAATGGTTGAATATCTGTGTGATAATATTGATCAAGGCTTTTGCTATGCCAGTACCTTCAGCCTACAACCTCCTTAGAAGGCCTTATTAGCAGACATTATTGGCTTGTATGATGCATGCAAGCATCATATTGGCTATATCCCCGTAAGTTTGAGCAGTGAGCCATGAAATAAAAATTACCTCAGTTTAATTTTGTGTGAAATCTGCAGTTTTCTTTTGCGACCATCTCTGATGCTTTGGGATTTCGTATGGGCATGTGTGATTGCATTGTTTATAGAGAGCATGGGAAAGGACGTGTGGCAGCCCCTGATACAGTCAGTTTAGGGCCTTATTCCAACTTGAGCCACCCCTTCACTGTTTCACTGTGCGACTACCAGGAACCAAGGCGCTTATGCAATCCACGTGTGTATCTGGGAACTGGAGCATGACATGTGATGCGAACACTCATCTGTTATTAGGTGCAGCCCTAGAACAGATGTGATGTTGAAGATAGGGTGTAACAGTGCAGCCTACCTCTTAGCTTCGCCACATGAGAGGACCCAGTTGTCCTATAGACTATTTTACGGATGGGTCCGAGTGCCATCATATTGGGCTTTATTGAGCTTACATTTGTTTTGTATGTTTAACAACTAAACGAATGTGTTATACTAGACACTAACACATGGAAATGGTTGGATTAGTGATGTTTCAGGGGCTAATTAATTCACATCGTGATGCTCAAGAACAAGAAAACACAGGCTTAACGGCCCAAGATGGTGGCCCCTGTATGTCCTATGGAAAATAGTCGATTAATGAGAACTTTCAGGCAACACTGCCAGGAAAAGTGTAGAGGGGTATTAATAATACTAAGTGTAATATAATGGGAAGAAAGACAAGTGAATAAAAACAGTCTATAGTGCATACAGGCTGAACTGGACAACTAAGCAAATGTGTTATGGTAGGCACGGATGCATAAAAATGGTTGGGTAGGTAATGTATCACATCGCGATACACAAAAACAAGAAAACACCGACTTAACAGCCCAAGGTAGCGGCGCCCATATGTTTCACAGAAATTAGTGTAATAATGAGAGCTAACTGACAACACTGCCAAGGAAAATGAAGGGGGTATTATTAATAGTAAATATTATGTTATGTGAGGCAGGAAAAGTGGACAAAAATACTCTATAGTACATACAAGTTGGACTGCGACATGATAGAGGAAAAGTTTTTTTGTGTGCAAATTTCGTTGGGACCATTTCTCGTGTTTGTTGAAAAGGAGACTAGGGAACACTTGAAAGAAGAGATTGGCAACATATTTCTTGTTAAAACAGAAGGAATTGGGAAAAAGTCATCATCAAATAGTATATTGCCAAACTAACCATCTACTGGGTAAAGTTGACTGTTACACTGATTAGTAACCTTGAAAGAACAGGCAGTGAATTTTTGAAAAGTGCCTTCACTGGGGATGAAACTTGTATCTGTGAACCAGAGTGTAAAAAGGGGAATAAATGAGCCATGTTAAAAAATAAAAATATTAAGCAGAGTAGAACAAAGCACCAGTGTAAGTCAAGCTGATAGTGTTCTTTGATTACCATTAAATTGTGAACCACAAATTTGCATATGAAGATCAAACTGTCTGTGCAGTTCTCTATGATGAGGTCCTGAAACATCCAGGAGGTTATGTGCAGCCACATTAGTCAAAGAAGGTGTACTTTATGCATTGGTTTCTGTGATGCAGTTATACCAGTGGCGAAACACCATTCCCCTATACTCTTTGGGTTCAGCCCCCTTTGACTATTTTGTTGTTCGCCAAATGTATGATCGTGTTCTGAGGAGGAACATTGTGAATGTCATGACTAGAGGCCGGAATATAGGCAAAAGCCTACTTTGTTTCTTGTGTTCCTATCATGCCACTCTGATATATGAGCATGAATTAAAGGTTGAGAAAAGGTTTTGTGATGTTTTTAATATGCCTATTTTTGTAGTTTGTGCCTAAATTCCTATAGCCGCCCATAAATGCCTATTTTCAAAATCAGTGCCTATAATAAAGCTGTTTAACCTGAAATTTTGCTTTCGAGTACTGTCGGAGACCGTTATTCACGTTACCAGGCAAAATTGAGCTTTTGTAGCTCTATCGCGTGCAACCTATACTATAAGTTCCTTTCAGCAATGTCCAAGTTACAATGTCTCTTAGCCAATAAGAAGGCTGATTAGCTTCTACACATGTATTCATTCGCGTCATCCGTTCCGCATCTCCCCGGTGTCTGCTTGCATGGGTAGGGAACAGGAGTTGCTTCTGTGCAACCGTACCATGATAGAGAACGAATGCGAAATCGGTGAGTGTCATGCAGGGAAATTAGAGTATAGATAAAAAGATGTCTAAATGGTTTTTGTTTTGTTTGTCATTTACTTTCTAAATGGCGCTTCACTATAGGTTACATGAGGAATTTTACTTAGATACTGGATGTTGTTGCATGCGCAATGAAAAGCTTTGCACCACTAGAATTTTTCAATTTATTCATTACAAGCCACGAATGCTTGATGCAATGATGTGAGTTTGAAACCTTTGCCACTCGCACGGTGTAGACTTCTCAAGCCAAGTTTCTTCAGAAGAATGGTAAGTTGGGCGAGTCGATAATGATCCATAATGTAACAGCAATTTATTGCAAAAGATAATATAAAGGACAGGATAAAAAGCAAGAGAGGGCAAAGAGGCAGGGAAAAAAACGGGCATGATCAACCAAACCAACAAAAACCTAGGCCACATCAAGCATAGCTTGCCCAACATACACAACCAAGATAACATGTATCATGTATGGCCACTGAGGGAGCACTGACGCAAGACTCGGGTTTCTTGTGATTATGCGCAGCCTCGATAAGTTCACTCACTGTTTGGTTCTTATGCTGGAACAACACGGAAGTGTCACCAAAGAGCGGAGCGCAGCCGCATTTCTTACAGTGGGCTGCTAGATAAAGGCTGGAGTGCTCATCCCCATTCCTGGTCAAAGCTTTGAGCGCTGTTGAGCTTTGATTGCTATCCGTTTTTGCACAGTTGCATTATGGGCCAAATCGCTTCTCTGCCTTCTTCAGTATCGAAGCAATGTGGAGCCGGAAGATCACATGACACAGGCACATCAACACGTCATGTGCACGCTTGGCCACTTTCGCATGACATGGCCATTCCAGGTCGTGCACGCAAGCGGCGTTGTGTTGTCTCGAGGTTCTCTATGTTGTATTGCCTGTTTCTGTGGGAGGCATTTCGCTATGCTCGGAAGTTTGGGGAGGCTGCATGAATCATGTTTCCTTACCATGATACAGAGCGTCGCACTACTGGTACTGCTCTAAGGGACAATGCACCAAAAACACGCCAAGCGTTGTGAATTCTAGCACCAGCACGATGCGAGAATGTTGACAACATCAATGTAAACGAAATGGAAGCAGCTTAGTCCCGCATCTCACTTGATACCAAGTTTAAAAAATATTACACCATAGATTCCGATTGTATGTTTTAATATTTATGTTAATCTTTATACTTCTACTCAGGCAACAGATAACGCAAATTACACATGTCACCTCGAATAATTCTGGTAGTGTCCTGTACTACTTTGACGTACGTGGGGCAATTCTTCGTTGTATACGTCACCTCAGTCACCTCCGTCATGTCGAGGCATGCGCCCATGAGGTGAAGGTCAAGCGGCGTTCAGTCTGACATTTCACCTCTTTACAGACCGTGCAGCATTGCAAATCTTCGCAGATGAAAATGTGAGCGTCCAGAGCGAAGAGAAATTGACCCTGTGCAGTTAGACCAAGTTAATACAAGGCAAAAAGACCCTTCTGGCCTATTAGCGCTTTGGCTGTTTGCTTCCCTGTTGCCCTTCTCAGCCACGCCGAAAAGAAAGACTCAGGAGCGTGTTTATTTGATGATAGACACTTGACTCACAGTATGCATGCTAGACTAGAAAGGGAGAGACCATATTTTGCAAACCCTGCGGGCAAAAAAATTGCACGGCTGTGCTAAACCATTGGCGCCTTTGTATCATCATAAACTAAAACATTTGTTTGCTTTTTTTGTCGTATACACAAATCACACATGTATTTCTTTTGAAAATTTAAATTTTGTCAAATTTATTGTGCGTATATTTACGATTTTTGGGACCTAAAATGGTTTTTTGCCTTGCTATTTTCGGCACCTAAAACCAGGTTTTGTAGTGCCTATAAATCTGGCTTCTAGTCACTACAATTTAAAAAAAAAAAAGGTAGTGCTGAAGTATTTAGCAGAAGAGGGCTTCTGGGGGTGTCTCTGGAAGAACAGGTGAAACCAGTTTATTGTGTAGTAGGGTGTATTTTTACGATGGCAATGACATTGGTGTATTGCAAAGATTATGAAATGAAATTATTCTTTTAAATACTGAAGGAAATTTTAGAGCAGTCTTCATGTAGTATCTTCATGCTCAGGAGTTGAACACTGAAAGCCATGGCAGTGTCCGAGAAACTGCTGCTACGAGGTACCCGTAATCATAGAAAGCCTTTCGAGCTAGGTCGCATGCATATTCATGCATTAGCATGGGCCTTGGCAGGGGGTTGGTGCAAAAAGGGCACTTTCCCTCACCCAAGCTACAGGAGTGCTTTCCTCCTCCCCCATTTGCTAAGCAACACTGGTTTGCAGCCCCCAAGAGAAAATCCTGCCAATGACCATGGGCATTAGTATGTTACTATATAACAGTTTCAAAACGTGGCCTCTTCATAAAGTTACCTCACTCGCTCATGTAATATTTATTGTCCTATCTTTTGTGGAAGTATCCATAATGTAATATTTTAGTCATTGTATGTGTATATCCACATTTCTGTTCTAGAAAGCTAGAATTTTTACTTGAAAGAAGCGCAAATAGAGCTCAGCCATGTGAGAACTATATCAAACCATAGCCTGTTTTTCTGCATTTTGTCATTACTGTTCAGCTCATGCAGGTTGTCACTCATTCTGTTGAGTGATGCTAGTTGGGTTTCATTTATTGTAATAAAAGTGGTATAATAACATGAGGGCTAAGGGCTAAGTAAAAAGATTAAAAATGCTAGTGTGGACTTGTATTTTAGCCAAAAATTATGGACATGCACAGAAAACGCGGCCTTGTAAATTGTTACCAGTTAGCCTACAACGAAATATGTGAAGGTTAGTATTTGTAAACTAATCTCTCTCTTTAAAAAAGGTAATTTTTAAAGTAATAATGATGGCATTCTACCATTTTGCATGAAATAAGGGAATATAATTGCTGCATCTCTTGGGTACATGAGTGTATATATAGTCAACTCCAACACTTGTGAGACACGACTTTAATCGAGTCGAGCTCAGGCACACACACCTTGATGATATCTACAGATAAGGAAGTTGTACAAATGATGATATGCCCAGATGGCAAAGAGTCAGCAATTGTGCTCACAATAAATATAATAACTTTGTAGCTGTCTGAGGCCCCGCCGCGGTGGTATAGTGGCTAAGGTACTCGTCTGCAGAGTTACAATCAAGCAGAGTTACAGTCAGAACAAGCAGAGTTACAATCAGAACCAAGACCACTTTGGAAGCTTCTGTAAGAGTTGACCTTTTTTTATGTAGTTCCTCCTTCAGCCATATTTTCCAATGGGGGTGCCTCAGAGTAATGGCGTCATACATGCGGAAACGCATGCGCACGATGTGGTCAAGAATACACAACTACTTAGGAGCTATTTTCACACAATTCAAATAATTTGAATCATGCGAACTGTCTTATTCTTAAAATATTGTTGTAAAAAGGTAGCTTTCGTAATTAGACGTTTGCTGGCAATGTGAGATTGTATTTATGTCCAGTATGCTAGACACCAACATTCTATTGGAGCCCAGTGTGCTAAACATACTGAGAGCAAAAGTAAACAACAGGCAGCATCACATGACAATCTTGAAGCCCAGCCATCAAAATGAAACTGGGGCATGCTGAGACTCTGAAAAGACTGAAAAGAGCATGCAGCACAAGGAGGGAGTGGTGTCTGGTGAGGTTGACTTGTGGACTCTCGGCACACTCCCTCCTATACTCCGTTTCACCACTTCGCTTCAGCAGTACCAAAGCTACGGGGTGTAACAAAGCCACTCGCTTGCGCAACGAAACATAGTGTCAGGTACAAGTGCCTTGAAATTGACAGCGTTGGACAAAATTGGCATTTCTTTGGTGTGTTTTATGCCACATTGATACATCATATGTTTATTCTTCTTCAAATTTACTTCGTACGTATTTGATTATTTATGCCAATTATTGTCGATAACTGTGTTTATAAATCAACATGGCAGCGCCCTGTTATGCCAGAGACATGGTCCTCGTTAGGGAATGCTTCTTCTCACGACATCGAGCGCTGTTCCGGCGGACTGTCTCCCCCCTCCCAGCGTTACCTTCCACGCGGAAGGCGGCACCGTGCAGTTCCGGGAAAAATGTCGCCTCCTCCCCCTGAGCCCCTGGAACTGGTCTGAGAGAAGGGACCAATGATGTCATTTAAGGCTGTGCCCGCCCTATGTTTAGAGGGATTTTGCCCCAGCCGACTTCGTCGAGCTGGCCGGCTTTGTAGGAACTATAACGTGCTATAGTAAACGTTTCTACCTGTTGCTATTTTCAAAACGATTGCCTCCGTATTCCACCTCTGGGCGAAGGCTTCAGCAAAGTCCGTTCGACTGCTCACCACTTTCGGCCATTGCTACCATCGCGCCACACCGAATTCCTAACAGTAGTGGCAGCGGTGGGATACGATACCCTACGTTTGGTGAGTCTGATCGGATCAGCACGAAGATGATTGCCATGATAGAGTTTGGCTACGATACGCTACCCTACGTTTGGCAAGTCTGATCGGATCTCTGAGCATGAGGACGACCGGCGTGATAGCGTTTGGCTATGCTGGAATACACTACCCTACGTTTGGCACGCCGGATTGGACCCCTGGAAGCTCGAGCACAACCGACCTGATATCAGCGTTTGGATACGCTGGGATACGCTACCCTGATATCGTTTGGCAAGCTGGAACAAGCTACCCTGGATCTCAACATTGGCAAGTTGGACCGGATTCCTGAAGGCCACAGGACACCTACGACACTGTTTGTAGGCAGCCACGAGTTGTACCATCGTCGGCTGCTTTGGTTGGGTGAGTGCCCGTTTACTGTTCATTTCGTCAGACCTCTGTAGCACAGGCAGATGTTAGGAGAGTGTTTTGTGTTTTTTGTAGGTTATAATTTAATATTCACGTACTTTAAACCATGATATTAGTTTTAGAGTACGGTGAATGCCAGTAGTAGAGCATCACAAGGGATGAGATTGCGATAGAGCAGTACCTTGTGGAGGACCTCCTCGAAATTTGTGAAGCCATGGGGATTTCCGTCGGGTCGGCTAAAACAAGGGAAGCGTTTCTCGAGGTGATGCGGGCAGAGAATGTGACTGCCGATGAGGCTGAGGAGTTTTGGGAGCTCATTTGTGAGCAATAGCAGAAGGCCAAGAAAAATCACGAATAGCTCGAAGCTCAAAGACGCGAGTAGTGGGAGGCTGAGGAGAGTCGCAAAAAGAGGGAGCATGCTCTCAAAATGAGAGAGTTTGATTGTAAAACTCAAGCGATTAAATGGCTGCAAATGAAACACGAGCTACACAACTTTGAGGTAAGCGAGAGTATAGCATTTTTTCTTGTTGATTTTGAAGATGTCTGCGGTATGGTTGGTGTTAGCTGCGACCTTTGGGTGAAGAGCCTCGCGACGTTGTTGCCACGCAAGATTGCACACATTTTGCATTGCTTAGCCTTCGAGGAAGCAGGCAGCTTTAGTCATGCTAGATATGCTTTCATAAGATATTTTTTTCTTTCAAGTTCTGCTGACTGGGAAAGTCGGAGTGATAGAGATAGCGCTGAAGCGCGTCATAAGGCGCTAGAGGTAGACGCCCGCCGAAAAGAGCGAGTGGACGGGGTGCATCATAAAGCGCTGGAGGACGACGCGCACTGTAAAGCGATGGAGCCCCGTCGCCTAGCGTTTTAGGATGAGACTCGCCGAAAAGCATTAGAGGAAAATGAGAGGGGAAAAGTGCAAGACGTTGAAACACGTCATAGTGAGCATGAGGCCGACTACGAAGGCCTGGGAAACAAGGGCTATCTTGGAAAGGGAGAGACCTTTACAAACTGAAGAGAAACCTTCGGGCGTGATGGTTACACTGAAAGGCATCAGGACTCCCGTTGTGTCACAGGCAGAGAGAGCTATCAACGGGCCCGAGGAAAAGCTATGTAACCAATCTGGAGCTTTGTCTCCACAAAGTGAACACAGCGTACTTGAGAGTATAAATGCCAGTGCTATGAGCACGGCGATCAGTTCCGTTGGGAAGAGTCGCCATCGAACATATAAGGCGAAGTCAAATAACGCAAAGTGTGCGAAAGTGGCTAAAGGCCATGGCTCTCGAGATGCCATACTCAATGTCAGTGTTGAGGTCGAGACATAGCTCAATAAGATAAGGTTGAAGTTCTGGCCGCTGCTGAGATTTAGATCAAACGCGAAGCGCATCACGAAGAAAGGAACTTTAAGGAAATTCCGACGCCGAAATCTTCGCTTGATCTCATCTCCTTCAGAGCAGATAATTAACAATGAGCACAAATATAAGTTGGTTCAGCCGCATGGAGTTTTGGCAGAGCCTGTCAAAGGCAGCGCACTTGTGAGTAAGTGTGTCGAAGCTTCCAGCATTTCTAGTCATTCCAAGAGAAAAAAGTGTCGGCGTAAGTGCGCAGTGGTAAAGACAACAGGCGCCAAGCGCGCTAAAGCCGCTGTTAAGTGTCCTGACGTCTTTATTCGAGACGCCAGGTTCAAGGCTAGGCGTACGAATGGGCCCCCTATGAAATGTTTGAAGCGCAGATTGTTGCGGAGTTCGAGATTGGGTGGAAAGCATGTAGAGAAAAGCCGACTTTCAGGAAAATTCGGACGCCGAGATCTTCGCCTGGTCTCATCAATTTTGGTGCCGCGTAGAACAAGCACGAGGGGAAGCATAGCTTACGCCTGATCCGTAACACAAGCTGTTGTTCCCCATTGTGGCGAGAGCGTCACTGGTTGAACGAGAGGGGTAAACAATGCAGTGCAGATGCCCCTTTCTTCGAGTTCAGCAGCTGCGGGTCAAAAGTCGCTGCTACTGAGTTCGGCGAACAGATTGGTTCGTCGTGCCTTTGTCCAGATCGCAACCCTCAAAAGCTGTAGAGTGCGCGACTTCCTAGAGTTTGTCTGAGAGGGTGCCGTCTTGCCATTACCGAGAGTGTATTTTGTGTTTAGTTCTGAAAATTATTTTTCTAGTTTTGTCGTAAGCCGTTGAGCGAGGAATTCGTCTGAATTTTTTGCAAGTTTTCTTTTCTTTTCATCGAAGAAGCTGACATTGATATCTTTGTTTGATTAATTTTGTTTTCATAATATTTCGAAAGGTAACAGTTAATGTGTTTTATTTCAACAGAGAAGGCATAGTAAAAGCCCATGTTTAAAATACCTTTTGTGTTTTGCATTACATGTTATTATGCGTATCAGTGTAGGTTAACTTCTCACTTTGTTTTGATAACGCACGCAAGTTTGATTTTCAGTCTTAATTTCTTGGTTTTTTTTCAAGCGCACTTTCTTCTGTTGTGATGGTTGTTGGCGGTGCGCATTGAATGAGAGCTTGTTGGAGGACGAACTTTGTTATGTTTAACAATTTGACGCTTGCAAGCGACGCCAATGTGCGTGATTCAGAAGTGCATGGTATTCTAAAATGTAGTTTCGGGGCCAAATTGAGTTAACCTCAGCAGCTTCGATTGTTCACAATCTGCCTAAATCACAATATGAGAATCGCTCGAAAAAAATTCTGTTTAATTTAACAGTGTCATGCACTGACACTTGGCTAAAGGTGTGTTCACATTATGTAATCCTCCTGAGATACGTTGCTCGTGATGCTATTTTTTAGCTCAGCTTAATCTCGAGGAAATATTTTCGTTTCTGCCGGTCTGGCGATTTGATCAGCATTTGGAGGGTGCTTGCTTTGGCCAGAGTGCTTTGAAAGTCTCCACAGGCGGAGAGAGCGGAACGACTACATTCTCGACGGTCAACCAGCATCCCTCCTTTGAGCCACGCTAGACGGCTCAAAACTGTATGCATTGTCTGGCGGCAGAGGTGCTGTTATGCCACAGACATGGTCCTCGTCCAGGAGTGCTTCCAACAAGATCGAGCGCTGTTCCAGCGAACTGTCTCTCCCCTCCCAGTGGCACCTACCACGCAGAAGGCTGATGCGTCCAGTTTTGGGGAAAACTTCGCCTCCTCCGCCGAGCTACCTTGCAGTTCCAGGTATGGCTGCGTCTCCTCCACTGAGCCCCGGGAACTGATCTGAGAGAAGGGAGCAAAGACGTTATTTAAGGCCGTACTGGTTCCACGTTTAGAGGGATTTTGCCCCAGCGGACTTCGTCGAGCTGGCCGGCTTTGTACGAATTGTAACCTGCTATATTGAACGTTCCTTCCTGTTGCTGTTTTCAAAACGATTGCCTCCATATTCCGCCTCTGGGCAAAGGCTTCAGCAAAGTCCATTCGACTGCTCACAGCTTTCGGCTATCGCTACCATCGTGCGACACGGAATTCCTAACAGTGGTGGCAGCAGGGGGATGCCAACAAACCCACATTTATAACAGCCCATGCAGATGTGACTGCCCGTTTGTATCCGGACTTGCTCTTGCTACACGCCCGCTGCGTTGACAGCAGTAAACAAATATTGGAATCAGCCATCGACTTGTTTCATCTCACTTTGAAACAGAAGCACCAGGTATGTTTTGTCGATATTAGCAAGATATGCTGCTTGCTTAGCCACACCTGCTAAGTCTAATGCGTTGAGGCAGTGTTTGGACTGCGTTGTCAGACGAAGAACGCTGCATCTTCAAATATCAGACATGCAACCTCACACAGCATTCCATGTGCGACGGATCCTTCTTTGGTGGAAAAAAAAGAAGAAAAAAACAGCGGGAGACGTGTAGAAACACGTCGTCAGAGAAACACACATATGAGAGCCACTAAGAGCGTCGGAGAGGAACAGCCACAAAGTGAAGTTATACACCGGCATGAAATTCCATCAGAGCAACAAATTCACGCTTCTCCAAGTTCCCGGTGTAGTTGTTTAATAGGTTTAATGCATCTTTAAGGTAATAAAATAGCCATAATAACTACAATTTGGCGAGCAGACGCTGTGAATATGTTGAGCAGAGGACACGGCGCAAATGAATACATGTGGAGGGGATAAGCACTCTTGCTATTGGCTGAGGAGCCTGTAACCTACACAGTGTTGAAGTTAACTTCTGGAACAGAGTATAGGTCTTTTTTTTTCTTCGTGGTGCTGAATGCTATGTGTGACAGCTAACCTTGAGAAACATTTTCTTTGGTAAAAACGAACTGTTCCTGTATTTTACAAGACTATTAACCTTCTCACAGAAACATAACCAACACTCTTTCGAGGAAGATTGCCGAACGTGTGTACCCATATGTGAAACAAATGAATCCTGGTGTCCAGTTTATTGGAAATTGTTCTCCTGTGAAAAACAGTTGTACTTACTGTCTCTTTTATTTTTTGCATGCTTGTCAATGGCTTCTTATCAAGAAAAGAACTTCAAAAATTTTGTTCTACCCTAAAAGAAATCGAAATTAGGAAGGGATATGCTAAACTAATACATTTAATTACAGCATTTGCCTTTATAGCAGGACTGCTAGGCTTTAGGTTTGTTATGTGTCGTAGATAGGAAATTATCACCACTAACTGGCATGCAGTCTTTTTATCCTTTTCTTCATTTCTTGCCTCTTCTGGTTCGCTTCTAGAATGTGTGCTCTAATTTCTCTTGCATGGGATGCAATAACTCTGATGAGCGAGAGAATGACTCTTTATGAAAAAAGTTTTTTGGTGAGGCGAAATTCGAACCTGTGAACCATTATTTGAAAATGACTGCCGCAACCACTGGGCTATCCACAGCATAGAAAATGAGTACAGAGAAAAAAGAAAAAAAGAATGATGTAAGAACAAAAATAGAAAGAAAGGAAGGGAACAAGGCCAGAAACTGAACGATATAGAGATGGAAAGAAATGTACACAAAAAAAAATAAGGTAGAAAAAGAAAGAACAATTAGCCATGTATTGTATAGTATAAGAAGGCGTGGGAAAGAAAGAGGCGAAAGGCTAAAAGCCTTGTCTAGCGAGAACCAACCAGGGGCCATCAGCTGTGCTGTCACCCAGCCTTGCACGACTTAGTACACTCTGCACTCTTTTATTTACACATCATTTCAGAGTGTGTGCCTTCTTTTGTAAATTGATCATTGGGCAAACTTTTCAGAGCAAGCACTTTGTGACTGGTCTACGATAGAGAGCAGAGTCGGAGGGAGAGATATTATAACATGGGGAGATTGAAGGCGGATTGATGAATGGTATTTTGTACAGGTATCCCTCTATGAGCGTTGCCTTTTTTTTTTTCCTCACAGTCTCCATATTTTGCAAGCATGTTTTGTGGGGATTGGAAAGAGAAAGAAGAAGGTGTTGTGGAGGTGGGAATTGAAGATCCACGGATTACAAGTGATGGTGAGTAGAACACATTGCTATCTTTTTCACAATATCACACTAGTGTTGATGCCTATTAAGTACTTTATAATAACAGAGGGATGATCAGGTGTATTTGATAATCTGGCAAGGTGGTGTTTTTTTACGAAAGCATAATGCATATGTGTGAAATGTCAGTTGTGGTCCCAGAAGTCACTTTCGTGGAATGAAAATTGCATTAGGTCACATGTATTTGGTTGCTCGTTTGTGTGCCAGGGAAGAGCTGCAATTCTGGCACTCTCGTGAGACTTTTTGGTGCTGATGCAATATTGGCTAGAGCAAGAAAGGTGGACACATTTGCTACTCTCAAATGAATTATATTTTGGAAAGTGGCACATATGCAAGGGCAGGCAAATGCAATTTAGAATTTATTTTAAGGATTTGTATACAATAGAATATTCCAAGAGGTATAGAGAAAAGGGGCTCTTATCAATTGCAAAATTATGCTTTTGCCAAGCCTGATTTTGATGTGTCACTGTGTGTCCCAAGGTCACCTTGCAGTGCATCATTCATGAAATTATGAAAATCACCCTTTTATGAAAATCACCCAGAAGACAAACCTATCCTAATAGTTCTTCAATAACTGCTAGACACACTTCAAGTGTTCGTCGGCAGGCTGAAATCGCCACACACTGAGGCCGTACAACAGGTACTGGACGTTCTACGTCCAGTGCTTGCAAGCTTTCAATATGCACCATGAACCGACGACCTACAGTGGAACGTGATACGCCTTAAGTCCTGCGTCCACTACTATCGAACTATGCAGCAGTTTAGTTTAAGCTCACCTGATTTTTTTTTATGTTCTCTTCTTTTTATCCCTCACTTTTCATTCCTCAATCCTCTTCCCACAGTGTAGGTTAACAAACCGGATGCTTACCTTGTTGATCTTCCTGCCTTTCCTTCTTGTACCTCCTCTTTTGTTGATGTAACAAAACACGCTCCGATTGCACTTATAAGTGCACACTTTGTCAAATTGCAGCTCAAGTACTCCTGTCCTGAATTCTTTGCGATTGCTTCAAAGTCTTGCACTGGTGTGTCCTATGTTGCCGTTTGTCCATCCTTTTGTGATTCTGGTATTCTGCACCCTAATTCAAGCATCTTCACTGCAAAAGCTTACGTAATGTTTATGGTTGTTAAACAGATTAAGAAATCAAAAGTGAAACGTACAGACATATATACACAGACTCATTGAGTGCTGTAACAGCTTTAAACACTCTGCATAAACATGAAAATCGTGTGCTTGTGTCACTTTACACTGGTTTATCCACAATCTACACACTCAAACAATCTGTAGTATTGTGCTGGGTGCCAGGGCACTGTGAGATTGGGGGAAATGGGCTGGCAGATCAACTAGCCGCATCCGCCCAAGACAAGGCAGTCGCCAATACATCTATAGCTGTCCCTATACTTGACCTGTAACACCTCCTCAAACAAAAGCTTTGGGTGTATCGGCATTGCCTATGAAATAGGCAAACACAAAATAAACTATACACGTTATTAAGGGGGGACGTGGTTCCTGCAATGGTGAAAAATGGCCAAAAAGTCGATTTTTTGAAAATCCTATTTTTAGAATTCTTATTCCTATACGCACGTGTTCACAAACTGTGAACGCGAAATTCGATCAGAAAATGGGTTAAAATTGATTATAAAGTCGCCAAGATAGTGGCAAAACGCCCCTCGAAACGTAAAATTTCTTCGAACTTCCTGCGAACACCCTCGGCGAAGGAGCCGGCCGATCCCCGCCATCTTGAGCTTGTTTTGAAGCTGATTTCTTTGTGCGCATTTTGCTGCCCTTCAAAATGGCGTCTCTTCAACGGCATGGCTTTCTTCGCCCTTTTCCAAAGCTCCCTTCTAAACCGCTTATTGGATAGAGCACGCGCGCGCCAGCCGAGCCCCCCGTATCTTGCTTTCCATTGGTTGATGCGGCCAAGGTTGCTCGCACTTTTTTTTCTCTGTATTTTGCTTGTCGGCCGCCGGCTCCCGTTCCGCGCGCGTTGTTCGTCTGCTTCTTGCTCGTGCTACGCAACCGACGCACCAACTTTCCGTCTTTTGTCAGCATGACTGGAGACGCTCGTCTAAAGAAGAAGACGCACCAAGCGTACAGCAAGAAACGAAGACGTCCGTGGAACGTGCACACAGAAGAAAGCCGACAACGTGCGGCCGAGTTCGCCCGTGCGGCCGAAGCGGTGCATTCCGACGATGGCGCGCAGCCGCGGGCACCTGTTGTGTTCGAAACAATGCACTCTCCAGGGCTTAGCCGCAGCACCTCCTTGGATTGTTACGTCGTCGGATCATGTGACACTTCCAGCAACATCCAAGACCGCATTGACACAGCATTTTATTTCGTGGACGAGTCTGCTCAGTGCGCCAGGAATGCCACGAGCTTGAAGGCATTCCTCGCATCGCAGTGCACGACGGAACGCAAGTTCAAGCTGCTAGATGTTAATCTGGTGGATGACGGAAAAGAAAACGGGATAGAATTTGCAATTGTTGAACTGGAGGTGATAGACTCGTTATTTCAGCTTGTCGTCTGCCTTGAATGCAGGGAAAAAAGCATGACATTTTCGAAGGGCAAGAAAGAGTACGGGCTGTGTTCGAAGCTTGTTGTCACGTGCAGCAGTTGCGAAATTCACGAAGAGCGGTTTTTGTCTCCACGTGTAGCCGGTGAGACCGACGCCAAAATAAGGCCATTCGAAGTGAAGTCGCGTGCCATGAAGGCTATCAATAGCATCGACAAGGGGGCAACGGCTATGTCGAACTTCTTCACCCTAATGAACATTTCACATCTAGGGCTCCACCACAAGACTTATCAAAGCCACATGACATTAATGAAGGAAGCCTGCAGTGCGACAGCTGCCGTGTGCGAAATAGCAAGCGTTGCTCGCGTCAGAGCTCTATGCGGAGTTCGACAACGCGCCCGGCAACGTCGATGTTATATATAATGACACTTGACTCACACGCGGACATAGGTCACATGTATGCATTGGCTGCATTATTGAAATGTACAGTTCTCTCGTTATAGACCATATCGTACTGTCAAACTGCTGCGCTTGCACCAAAGGACCGAAGGAAGGAGAGGCAGGACGTTCTGCCTGGCTCATCCAGCACGCCCCACTGTGCCAGAAGAATGTTGACTGCAACACTGGCCAGATGGAAGTGGAGGCAGCGCTACGCTTGTTTGGGCGGTCATATGAAAAGCGCAAGCTTCGGTATACGACCATGCTGTCAGACAGTGACAGCAAAACATTTCATGCTCTTATTGAAAATGAAGTGTATGGTTATATCAAGGTAGCCAAAAAAGACTGCATCAATCATGTGCACAAGCGTATGGGAACTGCCTTACGTACACTTGTGGAAAAAAAAAGCTCGAGTTGGCTCGTTAGGCGGTAAGGGCAGGCTCACGCAACACAAAATCAAGAGGATCACCTCTTACTGTGGCTGTGCCTTGAGAAGTCATAGGAATGACGTTCCAGGCATGCAGAAAGCTGTGCTTGCAACCCTGCAGCACATGTCGTCTACAGACAAAGCACCAAAGCATGACCTCTGCCCTGAAGGCCCAGACTCGTGGTGCAAGTACCAGAGAGCTGTGGCGAAGAATGAGAAGCCCCCACCACACAAAGACAGCTTGCCTGATTTTGTGAGCGAGGCACTAGAGCCCGTGTTCAGGTGGCTGAGCGACAAAGCGCTCCTGAAAAGGTGCAGTATTGGGATCACTCAGAACTCAAGTGAAAGCCTGCGCTCTGTGATTTGGCAGCAGGCCCCTAAAACCCAGCATGCATCCTTGCGGAGCATTGAGAGGGCTGTTGCTGAAGCAATAAGCCGCTTCAACCAACGCGTAACGAAGAGCTACGTAGAAATTGCTGAGAAGCTAGACTACAGTGCGGGCTACAACCTGGTTTGTCGCAGCCTCGAAAAAGACAAAAACAGGCTGCAAAAATCGCAGAGAAAGCATCTTGGCAGCAACACAACCAAGACGAGGCTTGCACAGCGTCACAAGCCAGCAGGGGACCCTGCTTATAGCCCCGGTATGCTGTAGCACTGTACTCATGCAAACGGTGACAATTTCTTGTAAAATAAATATTGTGTGTTTTCAGCCCGAGCATTGTGTAGGTATTGTTCAATTTTTGGGCATTCCTTTCACTTGCAACTTCCTGTACTGACCAAAAAGTTAAAAAAAAATTCTTGTCCTGTTGCATCAATGATCATGTCATAGTTTTGGAACAAGCTGTGACAAATATTTTGGGAGGCTACAGTCATAAATTTAGCATGGTCATTATCGTATAATATAGAGCTACAAAGCGATGGCATTTATATTGCCGTAGCTTGACTTAAGCAAAAGTTACAGTTGCTGGAAACTTCAAATGCATTTTTCTCAGTTTGTTGTTTTTGCACATTTCACTCAACCTTACGGGGTTTTTTCCCATGTTATATTTTAGTGAAAGTGATAGAATGTTGCTATCATATTATTCATCTTTAAGTGATCCAGGGGGTGATGCTATTTCCATTTCTCTAGAGCCACTTTATGAATTACAATTAAAGATAATTATGAGAGGAATATAGAGTAAAATATTCATCATAATTGTTTGTCCATTTTTATGCCTATAAAATGTCTTCAAATGGAAAGAAATAGCATCACTCTCTACAGCAAGTCTTCAGCATTGGAGTTATGCATTTACTTGTTCATTTTTCTAAGGGGAAATTGCCTAAAAGTCCCGTAAGAGATAGGCAAATATTTAAAATTCATACCTTAATATTTCCTGAACCAATTGAGCTATTATGAAACAAATTACAGATTTGAAATGTGCATGAAAAACTACCTTAGATAGTGAAGTTTTGTGTGCATGAAAAACTACCTTAGATAGTGAAGTTCAATTGAGATTGAGCTGAAAGTAAAAAAAGAAAAAGTTTATAGGACCCACATTCCCCCTTAAGCCGGAACTTGAAAACTGGTCCTCAGTGTCCAGATCATGCTACACACAAGTAAAATTTACCAGATTACAAATAGCACACACACACAGCACACATGCATATCTTCTGTCCGAAGGTGACTAACCCACCTGTGAAAAATGTGGACAACCAATCAGTTCTGCACATTCTTGTGCAGTGCAGCGAGTTGGATGCTACCAGAAAAAAAACACTTTACTACCATATCGACAGCAGTTTCCTCTACATTCTTCCATGTTCATTGGTAAAGATACACTTTTTATGCGGGATTCATTATTTGCATTTTTAAAAAATGTACGTCATGTTCACAAGTTTTGAAATGATCTGTAGCCTGACCTTTGGACTGGGTCTTTGCTGCAGTGGCTACATTAAACAAAGCACTTGCCTCGCGGACCTTGGGCCCAAGGGAGTTGCGGAGGCAGTCGTGCTATTGCCATAGATCCCCATCGTAGTTTTATTACCACGACCACCGCCATTCATTCTCGCTACAGGCATTTCACGTCACTGTCATGATTTTAATATTTCTATATCTTAACCTGCCTTAGGGCACGGAATTTTCCACCCCTTTACAGCCACATAGCAGTGCCATAGTTCATAGTTGACGTAATTTACATACCATCGTTATATCATACATCATAGCCACTCTTTTATCTTTCTCATGGTGCTCTTTGGCCAAGTATGGTCCTTGCGTTATTAAAACCAACGTATCGTCATCGTCTCTTACAACTGAGCAATACTCTGCATGTTATGTTGCAAGACGAAATGACATAGTCGAACATGCAACAGGGGTGCAACAGTTGCGCCAATTGCGCCAACTTAATACAATTTTCTATTGTTTTGCCGAGCTGCGCCAAAACTGCGAAATTCACTGAAATTGCTCCACGCTGCGCCAAAATGCCCAGCCAGCCTCAAAGTTTTTTCTGGTGGGCTAATTTCCAGCAGTTTTCAGGTGTGCTAATAACCAGCAGTTTGCACCATGTGTCAAAGCGCGCATACCCCAACTGTAAATGCATATTATGCACTTCAAATATAACCAGATAAAGTAACAATGCTGCGTGCTTGTCGGTTCGTTGACCGCAGTAGGTACCTATCCGTGGGATGACGGAACTTCAAGACAAAAATGGATTGCGGTAGCCACCAGCTCTTCGTGGGAAATGTAAATTTTCTAGCTTAGAAACGTGGCTATGGCTTGTTTGAACTGAAGCTGGAAACGTAAGGCGCATTTTTCTAGCATGAACAAGCTCGAAGTGATGCGAACGCTAGCATTGCCAGTGACCTCGATCGCCTTAGCAGTGGCACATAAAACTTTTTCTTTTTGTTTGTTTTGAAATTGTGTGTCGTCCCTCGGCCACGAGGGGGGGGGGGGGTCCTGTCGATAGATACGAGGTGCCGTCGTGGGGCCAACAGGCACGCCCCGTTTTTACTTTACTTAGTCGAACGTGCTTTGCAAGGGAGCCGAAGCGGCGCCCAACTCCTCTATGAAAGAAGAAATGCTGGGAAGTGGTGCGAGGTGTAGCGGTTAGAAAATTTTTGGCTGTGTTTGTAGCCTGTGCAAAGAATCTTGGTTAAGCGACCTTTGCCGCAGTACACCGATGCCCAGCGGAAAAGCGTAGTGAGATTTGGAAGGGGCTGTTCGCGCTATTAACGGGACACTGCACATTTTGCTAGGTTGCTCATGTGTTTGCACGCCGCTTAATTATAAGTACCTGTATGATAACTGATGTCTAAATAAGCTACTGGTAAATATTTGGAGCAGTGTTTGACATTACTGATTCTATAAAAAAAACTTACCAAATTGTTGCCAGTTTTTTTTCACCACCCCTACTTCACAATTTTGAGTCTCCCGAATTTCAAGGTAGTGAGCTTGGCAGATCCATATTTAAATTTGCAGAGTCTGTCAAATGATTTGACAGGCGCAGCAAATGCTAATATGGACTTCATCTCTGATGGCTCAGTGGGATGGTTCAAAATACTACTTTCATTGACATAGCAGTGCTCATGTTCACCCTGCATGATTTAAATGATGCTGAATGGTTTATACATGTACATATATTTTCAAAATATAAGCCTTCTTATTTATATTGTTCTAAATTTGGTATTTCATGATAAAAAAAAAATGTCTTGATTTTTTTTTTTCCTGTAACCTGCTCCAAATTTGGATTTTAGGGCTCCAAAAGTAACATTTTGCTGCTTCAAAAATTGCTCCAAATTGTATTTCGGCTGATTCACTCATGATGCGCACAACAAGCACACTCGAAGGCTGGGTGCGCTTAGTTCCCTCAATGGATACTGCAGCCACATTAACCATCATTCATGGCTCGTGGGCACCCAGTGAAGTGCCTGTAGTGTTGTGGATGGTTGTGCAGCCAGCAACTGTGAATCGATAGTGCACCATAGTCCATGACTACGTGGTAATTTCAGTAGAATAATGTGCAGCGAGATGCCACGCAAGAGAATACATCGAATTTACGACTACAACCAAGACCAAAAGAAAATGCACGTAAGCTGTATCTTGTGATCATCAAGAAGACATATGATCAATGAGTGTGCAAACTGGTGCACAATGCAGGTAGTTTTGTGCTAAAATTGTTTTCAGTGTAAGTATGGTATTCAAAAGCAGAAAGTCTTTTATGTCTCATCAAGGGTAAATAATGTTCGTACTAGCAAACAGAAGCGTGACTTAGCTGGGGCATACGAATGTTACATGCGTCTTAACGTGTCAAGGCACTCGGAACCCACAACAGCTTGCATCACTGTCACTAATCACTCATACCAACAATCGCCTTGGCTGCCAGTTATTGTCATTGTATATTACTATGGTTGGAGCAGAAGGCAGTTACTCTAGTCAAATAAAATTACAACTATACATTGCTTTCATTCTTTGGAGTAGTTTTGCTACATGTAATATGCTTCTTGCTGTTATATTGAAATGTCAATCGAACGATAATGTTATGCTCATTTTTCTTTGTCATTGCAGCCCTGAAGATATATTGAAATGTTAATCAAACGATAATGTTATGCTTATTTTTCTTTGTCATTGCAGCCCTGAAGATTGTTTTTGGCTCACTGTACTTGGATGAAATTGTCATTGAACCCGGCGATGTCATCCCAGTGCTGGCAACGGCAACATTGTTTCAGCTGGTATGCATCGTTTGGCTTAGCATGTGCTCTATCTTTTAATAGTTTTCTCTGCCCTTACATTGTATAATTATTTATTTATAATGTCAATTAAGGGATGACATTGATGTATATTTTTTTTTCTGCTTTAGGATGAGCTCATTCAGTTGTGTTCTGAAATAATGGAAGAAACAATCAAGTAAGTCCTGTCATCTACTAAAAAAATGTTTTTTGAGAGGCTCTGAGCACTGGCAAACTAGACAATGCATGAGGGGCAGCTGTTCATATAAATTCTGTGCAAAATAAAGTTTCAGCATTGTATGTGATAGAGCAAACCTGGCGTGTTCAGATGAACAAGTTGAATACATAGATATCGCTGGAGTGGTAAATCATGCAATTCATAAAGTTCCACCAACCAAATTTAGAAATTATAGTGCTGTGGCACATGTAAAAAATTGGATTTATGTATAAATAATTGTAGTTGCCTGCACTAATTTGCATTAGCACTCCAGTTAGCATGCTCTCAAAAGATCTCCTGTCATGTAATGTACAAAAAAAGCATATAAACCACAAAAATAGCTAATGGGAAGCCAAGCAATGTATCTCGTCCATTTTGTAACATTTGAATGTAGAAAAAATAAGGAAAAGACGATGCAGTCTGCGTAATGCCTGCAGAATGGTGCATAATTTACCTGTAAATAAAGTCGGCAAATTACATTCACTATAGTATTTAAAGTAAGAGATTTGTGCCTATGCTTTCCAAAACTAATTTAAGGATTCGCCATACTTGATTCTAATGTGGATTTGGTTTTTATAGCTGTAAATTAACTACAATTACTTCAGTTGTAACATTCACCATGATTTTCAAGCTTTAGAATAGTATCGCTTATTAGTATTTATTACTCATCAGTAACAGAATAAGCAACTTAGTAATGTTTATGTGTTTTCACTTGCAAAAAGATATGATAAGATTGGACAATGATTAGGGCATTCCTAGACATAAATTTAAGATAGTATTTCATCAATTCCAAGAGCCGAGGGCATCTGGTCATTGGTGCTGTTTATTGAATGAATGAATAACCAGCCCATTATCAGTGTTCAGTCACTTTTAGAGGCGTTAGCGTTGAAATTCCTTTTCTTTTTTTTTCCTGTGAGCCCTTAACATACTATGTATAATGCTAAACATTATAGAGCCTGTGTACTGTTAGAGATGGGAAGGAAGAAGTTGCAGGTGATGCAACCGGATGGAGGAACTGAACGCAGACAAGAGGATACGGAAAACAAAACGGGGGTTTATGTCACTATTTACACATATTTACAGAAAAGACGGGATAGGGGTTTCACAACCCACGAGCGTGGTGGTTGAACGTTACATAGTTCAGAGCGACGTCCAGCACCCTGCGGCGTCGTTTTATGCACTGTTGGGCTCCTCCTCTTCGAGTGGACCACCAATCACACACACACAGGTGAGGGAGACGAGCATGCAAGGTCCACGTGAACACTGCACTGTGGTGGCGCCAGCAGGGCTCTTCCTCGTCGTGTGTGTGCCGTTAGTCGAGAGTTCCCACGATCCTGGCCGCATACTTCAAAGGGTCCACCGCACAGCTCGCCCAACCAGCGGGGCGATCTGCGGTGTCCGTCGCGGTCTCCCCCAGGAAGACTTCGTCCCTGTTGTCCTCTCTGTGGCGTCGCGGCAACACGACGTCTCATCCTCCGGCCAGCAGGGACAATGCCTGGCGGGCATAGGCAGTCGGCCGGTCGGCTACTTGACTGAGGATTAAAGAAGCGCCGCTCCGCCGTCAGCTCTGGCGCTGGTCACGCCAGCTTCTCCATTGCCCGATGAGTCGCCGAGTCCATTAGTCACCGCTTCTGCTTGAAGGGACGACAAATGGGTCCGCTTTTGAAGGACGGGAACTCGCCTTTGCTTGCTGCTTGGTCTGGACAATTGCTCAAATCTTCAACCGCGTCTGTCAGACTGGGCGCCGAAGAGATTGAGAGCCTTTCCATAGGACCGGCTTACTCACAATGTCGTCTGCCCAGACGACTTTCCAGGCCAAACTTAACAGTACCTGTATGTTAGTGAAGTATCGGTGATGCGCATCTGGCTGATGTGAATTATAGTCTAACATTAATTTGTTAACTTCCCCAGTCAAATTTTCTTGTGCATGGTGGATTGAAATGCAGATGTTCTGAATACCTTTCTGCATTTTAACAGGTGATAAAAACTTTGGTACAGAACCATTGAGCAAAACACCAAAAGAAGCGTGCTTTGGATGCTTAGAAAGAATGCACATGGCCTGTGTACACGCAGTCAGCACTGTGGTTATCATTTGCCCCGACAACTTAAGGTGAAACTGTCGCTATTGATGCAGTAATGTATGGCGAAAACGAAACTCCAAAAACGCAAACATATCCAATGCTGAGTGAGTCAAAGCAATCCTGCCAGTTGCAATTTCTGTGGACGTAACCGTGGTAGACGTGATCATAGATAGAAACAGTGTTCTTAAGGCACATGCGGGGCCAGTGTACATAGAATGAAAATGGAACTACTATCGTGTTTGCCACAACTGCCACGTATGAAACCGTAGTTGATATTGGTATTGACATCTATAGCAACTACGCAGCTCCAAAGGTTAACTCAATGTTAGATTGAAGGGGTCATACATTACTTTTCCATATAATCGTTGAATGACATCATTAAGAGAACTTATTGCCTCACAAATTGACTGTCTCAAAGATTTTTAGAATTCGTCAAGTGCCAATAGAGTTGCAGCAATTTACCACATGCTTTAAGTGCTTTCTCTCTCCTTTTGTACCAGTGAGCGTGCGGAAAGCTATGCAGAGGGGGTATGAGACGAGGGCAAGAAGCTATGTCCTTTTGTCAGCGCACATCATTACCTTGAGCGCATTTATTTTATATTTTTTTCTTTCGAATGTACATTTTACTTTCAGTGTGATTGCTAGTGCTTGCAAGGGCACGTGGCGGTATCCTGCGACAGCTGTCGTGACTATGCAGCTCAATATGCTGAAGTCAGCCAATGGTCATGCACTTTGGGTTTATGGTGGCGTCATTGAGGTTTATGGCATCGTTTGTCGAGAAAAAGGAAGCGGTTTTTATCAGACTTTGAGGAATAATTGCTAATTCCAGGCCGGGGAATGGTCTATAATGTTTGGCTCGCATGTTCTCAGGATTTTCGAATGCCAATAGACACCTTTTTCTGACCGTACTCAAAAAGTGTTGCAAGCTCTGTTTAAGAGCAATAACATCATAATAAAAAGCCATGAAGCTGTTTGGTGTATCTGTCGTTCGCTTATGATTAAGGTGAAGCAAGCTTCGGAGCTCTTCATTTTCAGTAGGACTCGAGCAAAGTAGCGAAGCTTTGATTTGCACATTAGAGGCAGCCAGCTGCACTGTGTAGCCCAGAAACATAAAAAATTTTTCGACGGCAATAAATGTTTTTTTTGCATATACCGTGGTTGGTGATAGGAACTTTCGAGTGATACAAAACTTTTGCGCCTCTTTGAGATTTGTATCACTTTGATTCTACTGTATACCACTCTGAGTATTCTCCTAAAAATGAATTATCTTCTCTTGCTACAGGTTGGATACTGTTATTTCATATTACGAAGTCGCTGAACAGTATGCACTGACACGTCTCAAGCAGAAGTGCTTTGAATGGCTAGAACGCAACCTCACTTTCCTTGTCTGCGAGGATGCCAATACTCTCCGGCAGATTCCGTAAGTCTTACACATGTAAAAGCAGCATATTTAATAAATTATTGCCATTAAAAGTAATTTGTGAAGAAAATCATCAATGGTTGTTAGTGTAATCAAGCAGCCTAACTCTTTTTGTGGCCTGCTTGTTTATTTTTAGAAATAATGATACTCTGAAGCTGTATATTTGCTACAGTGGGAACGTTTAAGTAGCTTTTTTTATCATTTGAAGAAGAAGAAGAAGAATAACTTTATTTATGAAGTCCAGCGAAGTTGATTTGGGGCGGGCCTAGGCGTCGGCCACGAGCCCTTGGGCTCGGGCGGCTTCCTCGGCTCGCTGGACGGCCCACAGTTGTTGTTCGAATGAGGAGCTGAGCAGAGCCCCCTCCCAGCGTGTCCTGCGGTCCGAAACTGCCTCTTCGTGGTTTTCATCGTTGCTTTCATCTAAACTCGAGCATTCCCATAGTATATGTGAAAGTGTCGCCCTTTCATCGCAAACCTTGCATTTTTCTGTTAAATACAGATCAGGGTAACAGAGACTAAAGAGAACTGGATTCGGATAAGTATATGTTTGCAGTTGTCGCCACGCAACTGCCTGTTTTTTATTTAACCTGTTGTGTGGCGGAGGGTACTTTCGCCTTTCTAGCTTATAGTGCTGCGTTATTTCGTGGTAACTAGTCATGCGGTCCCCCCACTCCCACTCCCCCCCGCGTGGAACTTCGTCCGAGGCGGCGTCGGCGTTCGCAACGGCTCGGTTCGTGAGTGCTCGAGCCGCCGCGTGCGCCGCCTCGTTGCCGGCCAGCGGGGTTTGTGTGTGTGCGGGGGTCCATATGACGAAAGTGTCATTTTTTTCCCGAATTTTGTCTTCGTTAGTCATCAGGATTCGCAGCGCCTCTCGGGAGACACGACCGTTCGCATAGTTGCGTATCGCTGCTTGCGAGTCACTAATTACTACTTCGGCCTCAGTGGTCGCCACCGCGAGTGCTATGGCCACCTCCTCGGCCGTCTCGGTCAGTGGCGTTTGCACCGTAACGCTCGTCATGCATGTCCCTTTACCGTCGACCACCGCGGCCACGTAACCACACCTTCGCGCGTATCTGGCCGCGTCCACGAATACCGCTTCCTTGCAATTTCCGAATTTTCTCTGCAAGTCCTGCGCTCTCTGGTTTCTTCGGCCGGTGTGATGTTCCGGGTGCATATTTTTGGGCAACGGCGGAATCACTATCTTTTCCCTTACCATCATGGTTATGTCGGCTTTTTCGCCTTGCTGCGTGTGATAGTGGATTCCCAGTTTTTCGAGGATGTACCTGCCCGTTTTAGTCTTAGAAAGTCGTTCATACTGTGCTACGTTGTGCGCTTCTATTAATTCGTCAAGCGTGTTGTGCAAGCCTAGTTCTAATAATTTCACTGTGCTTGTGTTCATGGGTAAGCATAAAGCTTGCTTATACACTTTCCTGATTAAGCAATCTAATTTTATCTTCTCGGCGACGTGCCAATTCAAGTAAGAGGCAACGTACGTGATTCTACTGAGGACAAAGGCTTGCACAAGTCTAATAGTGTTCCCTTCTTTCATACCACTATGTCGGTTCGTAATTCGTTTTAGAAGTCGGATTGTCTGATTTACCGCGTGTTCCAACCTGCGAACAGTTTCGCCATTGTGGCCATTGGCTGCAATATACAAGCCTAACACGCGTATAACGTCTACTTTGGGAATGACGTGGCCTTCCGAGGTCGTTAGCTGTATCGCTTCCTCTGCGTGATTTGCGCTTTGTTCGCTGTATTTGGGCTTTCGACCTCTGCGCGTAGGTCTGTAAACCAGTAGCTCCGATTTCTCAGCCGAGCAGGTGAGGCCCGTGTCCTCTAGGAATCTTTGAACCGTATCGATGGCTCGCTGTAGCGTCTGTTCTATTTGGCCGTCACATCCCCGAGTTACCCACAGAGTAATGTCGTCTGCGTACAGACTGTGGGAGAGCCCGTCAATCTCTTCTAATTTAGCTGGTAACCCTATGAGTGCGAGGTTAAAGAGCAAGGGCGAAATCACCGAACCCTGAGGAGTGCCGGCGCTGCCCATCTCTATCTCTCCTGACTCTAATTCTCCCAATGTGATCCTCGCTGTCCTGTCCGTTAGAAAATCACGGACGTAGTCGTACGTCCTTTTACCGAGTCCTAGTTCTATTATTCGGGTAAGTATAGTCGAGTGCTTGACATTATCAAACGCCTTCTTTAAATCTAGGCCTAAGATTGCTTTGGTAGAAGTGGTCATGCTGTCTATTACCTGGTGCTTGAGTTGTAGCATGGCGTCCTGCGTGGAGAGGCTCTTCCTGAAGCCCAGCATGGTGTGAGGAATCAGATCGTGGTCCTCGAGAAAGTTTGTTAGTCTCGCGAGGACCACGTGCTCCATGACCTTACCAACGCAGGACGTCAGCGATATCGGCCTTAGATTTTCCAGCTGTATGCGCTTTCCTGGTTTGGGTATCATAACGATGCGGGCGGTTTTCCACTGTCGGGGAATACGTCCCTTTTCCCAGCATTCGTTAAGGAAAACCGTGAGGTGCTCTATCGATGTGTCATCTAGATTCCGAAGCGTTTTGTTCGTAACCCCGTCTGGTCCGGGCGATGATTTCGTGTTGAGCCTGTGCAGCACCGCGCGTACTTCAGCAATGCTGAAAGGTCTGTCCAAGCACTCGTTCGCAGTGCCTTTGTATTCAGAGTGGAGCACGGGTCTAGTCGGATTAGTGTATCTCATCCTGAGTTCATGCAAGAGTTCTGCATTTGAGTCAATTTTTAATTCTATAGAGAGCAGGATCATTAAGCAGTCGTAGTGGTCCATTAGGAGTCTGGTGGTTAAGGTATACTCTTGCGGAGAGGGGATGGTGTGATGAAATAAATGCTCACTTTCCCAACTGTTTTACTGTAACACCTAAGCATCGTACATCGTGATGCGCACACATGACAACAGGTACCATAAGGAACTCCAGTTCGGGTGCACAACAACCACGCCGCCATGGCGTTCGCTTGGCCAAGCTGTGTGCTTTTGGGGTCATATGCTGCCGGTGAAGGCAGTTTCTGTGCGGGTTTGGTAGCGGTGGCAGCCCAGATAGGTGTGCACATGCACTCTTCATTTGGCCCGGAGCACCGTGGCTTTGCGGCCCTTGAAGTGGTCAAACAAAGTGAAAGATGGATTAATAATTAAAAACTAGATGCTTTATTAGATGCATATGATCACAATAAGTTAATTTGTTTCCATTGAATACAATTCTGAAAAGCAAAAGCTTGGCAACGTCATGTAAGCACCAAAGTCACTTGACAACTATGTATTATCATGATCAGCCTGAAAATCATGAAACCCAGTGTTCCTTTCATTTCTAGCTCAAGCAGCGCTCGGCTGGGTACATAGTTCTTGGTAAAAAGATTATTATTTAAGTTATCAACAATCCCCTACATTCCGACAAAGGCACATTTCTTGTATAAGCGAAGACGAAAAACCATCCTTGGGCCCTGTGCCTGTAATATACACTACTCTTATGGCTCGGCGGTCGGTCAACATTTTAAAGGTGTTATAACATTGACTCCGTAGCATCTGGCTAGTCAGTATAGCTAAAAGGGATGCATCACAGATGCAATTGGAGAGCTCTGCACAGGCACAGAAGCAGCATTGTTGTGGGAAAAAGAGATGTGTAGTGAATATTCCCAGTTATGATGTTCAAAAACAGTGGTGCCACTCAACGTTGTTATGGAAGCTCATAAGGCCTTGCTACAGTCGATGTCCGGTTTATCCCGAAATTCCGGACATACCTGGTTTCCCGTACTCATCTGTGGCACCGTCAAGTTCCCTATAAAGTGAATGCATTAAAAGGTCCGAAATTCCTGATGATGGCTTTCGCCATCTGATTTTCCAGACTTTTTGCCGCTAACCGCAGACTCGAAGTCACTATCGACGCAACCATTTTGGTTGTTTTTGTACCCTCAAACCCACCACATCGCGGCTGCTGTACCCTCAAAATTGCGAATGTCACCATCCAGTGCACTCCGATCCGTTGCCAGCCATAGCTTAGTCAAAACTGTGGCCACAGCTGCATTGTGCTGTTGCTCCAACAGTGTGAAAAGCTACGCTGTTGACCCATAGCCTGTAGTTGGCATGCGTGCAGACTCATAGAAAGCGAATACACAACAGACCTTCCAAAACTGTTCTTGCCACGCGAGCTTCATACTGAATGCCGAGACGGCCGCTTGCCCGCAGTGGGCAGCATGTGTGACGAACTTCCACCTGCGGACGTTGCCTTCGATGATCTGCATTCTGCCAGTGTTTGGATTCCAGCCGGGATAATCTTTGAGAGCTTTGCCAACACTGACAAACTCAAGCTGTGTGCGTGATGACGAAATCATTCATCAAGTTACGGAGGATTCCGACGACACCTAAATCGAAGGGGCAGCACGTACACATTCAACGAGCTTGAAGTTGACGCGAGCACTGACACTCATTGGTGTACAACGAGAGCATGATGTTAGCTGAAATTAAAGGAGCACTGACATCAAATTTCAAGATCAAGATGTGCCCATCATTCGATCACTTGGTATGCATAGGTCTTCTTGGCCAAATTTGAATGGCGTCCATCGCGTAGGAGTTATTTCATTTCGATGTCAAACAGCATAGAAAAGCTAAGGGGAAAAAAACGAAAAATAGACTGCCCTGTGACATCGACACTAGTGCTATGTGTTCAGTGTGATACATTCCACAAATACCATCCTGAGGGACGATACGCTTGTAACAATGACGTCAACGATCTGAGTGTGTTTGAAGCAGACTCTCAGCCATGCTCTCACTAATGGCTCTTGCTGTGTTGAAGCGTGCATGCGAGTTATCGTGTCGCATCGACTGATTTGGCATGTGCTCCAGAGCGTGAGTACAATCATTCAGAATGACAGTGCGTGCCAAAATGTCGGGGAACCGCTCTGAAATGAGAACCTGCACATCGAGGCGCAAAAAAAGCTGCAATTGCATGGCGTTTCATGCCTTTCCGAGCCACCAACCTCAACGCAGCCAGTGGGTTGACTTCGTACGTGCCGATTGACAGAGGGACTGGACGCCTGTGAAGAACAGCCGCATTTGTTCGCTTCACTTTACGCCGAGATGCTAAAGGGTAAATATTATGTTGGCAAACCAGTAAAGGCTTCACTGGCAATACGAGGCCCTTTCTCAAGGCCGGGGCTATAGGGAGAGGGGAAGAACCAGTTGGCGCTACTTAACCTGGCGGAAAACGCATGGAGGGGCTTTAGTCTACATCATCAGAGACACAGCGGGACTGACTGCATGTGCGCTCCTAGCAAAGGAAATGCCAGCGTGCGTGACGTCACCATTTTTTGTGGAAGCAGCATCAGCTGTGCAGCGGCCTTGACGTGGCCGCGAGGTAGCCCTGACAGCTCTACAATTCGGGGGGCTTTCAGCCCATTTGGAACCACGTTCGATAACGGATATAATAGTCAATATTACAGATATAAATTCATACCTCAGATGCGTTTTAGGTTGCTAATTGCTACTGGGAAGTCGATAGCTACTCAGTCACGCAAAAATCTTGACAGGAGTAAATTTGATGTCAGTGCTCCTTTAAGGCAGACATCGTGGGCAAGTGGAACGTCGTGCAAACAAAAATAAGCAACTTTTTTTTTTGCACTTAAGTGTTTACAAAGCGGTAGCGCAGGCCACAGTGGCTTTTTCTTTTTTTCTTCTTTTTTTCTTTTTAAAAATATAAACGGCTATTTTCAGAGACCCTAAATGATGCATTTGTTGAATTGCAATAAGAATCCCGTACACCAGCCATGACCCTCTCCATCAGCGACAAATCCCTATTAAAAAGTGTGTTTTCGCTTCTTGCATTCGTTTTTCCAGACTGCCCAATTTTTCGGACGTTTCTGCGGTCTTTTGAGGGTCCAGGAAATAGGACATCGACTGTATTTGCTTATTCACATAGTAATGTAGGCTTGTCTTCAACACAGACTAGTTTGACCACCACATTCAACCCACCTTTATCTTTATAAGAAAAAACAAAAAGGATTCACCTGTTTGTATCACAAAGCTACAGGAAAATATATATTGAATTCTCAGTATGGATGTTATAAACTGAACGTTCTTGGTTGATTAAAAAATTTGTCCTGGTTCATGCATGCGTACGCTCTTTACTTCTGTGATAGAGTTCCGACTACTGTCAACAAAGAGAGGGGAAAAAGCCAAGTAAAAGCTGTCTGCCTTTATAAGGAAGATTTGTCGAACTCGCACAATAAAACTGCCACACACATTTTGATAAGTTCTGGTTTCAACCACAAAAACTGTTAGACATGCTCAGTACAGACTGTGCCACAGTGTTTTGGAAGCTTTGCGATTTTTTTGTTAAGGTCATGTGCAGGACATGAATACTAGTCAACTTTATTCAAAAGCTTACCCAAACACCAGCAATAGTACTGGAAGGATCAATGACAGGTATAAAAGGCACATTTCATCGATGATCACAATAATTGGACAGCCGACAACTGCTCTGTGTACCGCGTGAAATCGCTTGTACCATGGCTTATTATTTCCGAGGGCATGTTCACCTAAATCAAGAGTACTGTATTTCCCTGTCCTGCTGCAGCTTTCATCGTCACAACCACATGATAATATAAGGATTTTACCATGTAAAGTTTAAATTGCTTGTAATTGTCAAGTAGCATAGTAAATCACCACATTAATGGGTTTAAATGTTTTTGAAGTTTACATTTTAGGCTACGCTCTTAGAAAAAAAAATGATTGATTGATTGATATGTGAGGTTTAACATCCCAAAACCACCATATGATTATGAGAGACTCCATAGTGGAGGGCTCCGAAAATTTTGACCTCCTGGGGTTTTTAACGTGCACCCAAATCTGAGCACACAAGCCTATAGCATTTTCGCTTTCATCGATAATGCAGCTGCCGCAGCCAGGATTCGATCCTGTGACCTGCGGATCAACCGCTGAGTATTTTTGCCACTAGACCACAGCGCTGTGAGCACTCTTAGAGAAAACTGGTTCTTTGTTGGTTTTTTTTTTGTTGTTATTGTTGACAAATTAAATTTTTTTCTTTTCCTTTTGTGATCTTCCACAAACCAATAATGGTATAGTGCAGACCACTTATAACATAACGGCTTTTAGAGCGGGACCGTTTATTACGTTGGTTTTTCTGACCACCGATATGTCGCCCATAAAACTCAATGTATAGGCCGACCGTTTATTGCGTAGGTGCGCGGACGAGAGTGCCGGTCATGATGTGGACTTTCTATACACACTACCATAAAATTGGACAATGAAACCCACTTTCCCGCCGCGCCGGCGCGTGCGGAGTGGGAGCAGACGAAAATGTATGCGTGGAGGCTAGCCCCCAGCCACAAAAAGGCAAACATAGCGGAGGAGGAGAGAGGGTACAGCAGCTACAGTAGGGAAGGAGGGAGACCTTGAAACGATAATGGAGCATGTTTTTGGAGTGCAAGACAGAAGCGGCAGTGGCGACAGCGTACTTTTTTTTTTGTGTCCGTCTTTTGCCTTGTTGCATTTGTCGTGTGCGCTTGTCTGTTCGCCGTGTCGTAGTGGCCGTGTGACAGCCCAGAGCACCTGCTTTGTCGAGCTTCTGTCGTCATGGCATCGGCAGCGTCTTCAAGTGGTGTGAAAAAATGCCATGCCTTTTCGCTGGAGACCAAGGATGCGTTATAAAGGACATTGAAAGTGGGCTGAAGAAGGTTTCAGTGGCGGCAAATTACAATGTTTCCGACCCAATAGTGTCGACAGTCTACAAGAGAAAAGATAAACTGCGACAGCAAGTGTGGCAAAATTCGTCCTCCCTTTCACGGAAGCAAATATGTACGTCGAAGTACGAAGACGTGGACGCAGCGCTGTTCAGATAGTTCTGGGAAGTTAGAACTCGGAGCATCCCAGTAAGTGGCCCCATGCTCCAGCAAAAGGCCAAGTCTCTCTGAGCTCTTCTAGGCCACGCTGACTTCAACCCACTTAACGGGTGGATCCAGTGTTTCAAAGATCGCCATGGCATCAGCTGCAAAGTGATGGGCGGAGAAAGCGCTGATGCCGACGACGAGTCTATCAAAGCCTGGCTTTGCTTAAACTTAAGGAATATGCAGACAGAGACATATACAATGCCGTTGAAGCTGGTTTATTTTATAACCTTTTGCCGAACTGCACGTTCGCACTGAAAGGTGAAGCCTGCTTTGGCTGCAAGACCTCACAGGAGCGCATCACTGTATTGTTTTGTGCTAATATGGATGGAAGTGACAAGCGCAGCCTGTTTATCATTGGTAAATCAGCAAGGCCATGTTGCTTCAAAAAGCGAAAGTGCCAGCCAGTAACTTACAAAGCCAATAAGAAGGCGTGGATGACGCAGGATTTGTTCACCAGCTGGCTCTGCAAGTTCGACGAGGATATAGTAGCAGAGAAGCGGCGGGTCGTGCTTATCTTTGATCTTTGACAACTGCACGGCCCACAACGCCGAGCCGAAGTTTACTGCAGTGAATCTAAAATTTTTGCCTGCCAACACGACAGCAAAATGTCAGCCTCTCGACCAGGGTGTCATCGCCACCGTAAAGGCACTATACAAAAAGCGCCTTTGAAGAGAGTTTTGCTGAGCCTTCAGCAGCAGCAGCCTCTTAAATAAAATATAAGGGGCACAATCGGCATGGTGGTCGCTTCGTGGTTGCAAGTAAAGGCAGACACCATAAGCAAGTGTTTCGAAAAAGCAGGTTTCGGGCGCAATGCAGAGGTCCTGAAAGATGATGAGCAGAGCGACAATGTCGCCAATGAGACTGTCAACACTAACGACGTGTGGTCCGGCCTTGTTGACAGCAAGTTCGTAACCGCTACCGGCATTTTTCAAGAATTTGTCAATGCCGAGCAGTCGGAGCTACCTTTCTGCAAGGAAGCGAGCTCAGATGACGCGATCGTTGCAGCGGTGCGTAGTAATGCGGAGGTTGCAGCCGACGACGACTTGGACGCCGAGGATGGTGTTGACCTAATGCCTGAACCCAATTTGCCATGCAAAGACTCATTTGAATACCTCATAAAAGTGAAAGGATACTGTGCAAAGAACAATTTGAGTTGGAGATCGCTTTAGTACTTGAGCTTTATCGAGGATGAAATGGTGGGAAGCGCTGTTCTCAAGCATCGCCAGACAAAAATAACGCAGTTCTTCTGTTGATGCTGGACTTGGGAACGTGTTGCCATGTTATAATTGTGTCGAATGTGTCTGCGAGTAAGAAGTATAATAAATTACTTTTCAAAGCAAAAGCCGAAAAAAGCATGTTTTTGGTTATAACGCGGTACCACTTATAGTGCGGCTTTTTACAACTCCCCTGACTTACGTTATAAGCAGTCTACACTGTATTTGTTCCTATAATATTATGTTGGTTTTTGCAATACTTACAGGCTATATTCACTAATTTTATTAATTGGGCAATAATGTTGTTGTAAGGGCATTAAGTTTTCAGAGTGAATTTTATTTGAATGTACTAACCTCTTAAATGCTCTGGACAAGCAGAGTTCATCCTTCTAAAACTGTGCTTAAGCTGATTTGGACGAGCAGAGCTTGCTTTAGTGAAATATGTACTCCTGTCTAATGTTCAGGAAAAGAAGCACTCATCTGCCCTGCCGCGGTGGTCTAGTGGCTAAGGTACTCCGCTGCTGACCCGCAGGTCGCGGGATTGGGAGGCTGCGGCGGCTGCATTTCCGATGGAGGCGGAAATGTTGTAGGCCCGTGTGCCCAAATTTCGGTGCCTGTTAAAGAACTCCAGGTGGTCGAAATTTCCGCAGCCCTCCACTACGGTGTCTGTCATAATCGTATGGTGGTTTTGGGACGTTAAACCCAACATATCAATCAAACAAGTGCTCATTACGGCTTAGATTGCATGTGATTCACTGGATGGCAGTTTTCCCCTGCGGCAAGGGTGCGTTTTTTGTACGGAAAGATGGCATGTGGTGGTAGTGGCCCATGAATAGCTGGCCCATCAACAACAGTTTTTTTTATTCTTACTAGGACCAGGTAGGTGGTTTCTGATGTATTGCCCAGAAAGAAACTTTGTTGCATTGACTTGATCAGGTATGTGGTACGAATGTTTTTTAAACAAAAAGTGTAATCAGGTTTTAAATGAGCAATAAAAAAAATAGACACCCTTGGTTGGGAAGTTTAAAAAAAATAATAATAAAGACAAAGCAGTTATGGGGTTCAGGGGTGGAAGTGCTGCATCAATTGTGCCATTCTGCGCCACTCTGACCTGCTGTGCCTCAACGGCAATTCGCTTGTGCAACACCAAATTTAGTCGAGTTTTATCATTGACCGAGACGGGCCTGGGCTACACAAAGGATGCAACCGCATTCGTATTAGGTTAGTTTGTTCGGTTACATCGGGAACAGAATGCATGAATCTTGGTAAGGTGGTGTTTGTGTGCATACATCAACTACATATGTTTTAACAGCAAAGCTGTTAGTCATACTATAAAGACGGCAGTGGTGTTGCAAAAACTTGTTGCGCCGTTGCCGAGCAACCACCGAGCACAGCACATGCACGCGATGGAGACCGTCAAATTATATAAACTAAAAAAATTAAAATAAGCTTCACTGGCAAAGCAATGATTGCAATAGCAACAGTTCGTAATTTTCAAGTGGTAATAACGCATTTCTTTCTTCCTATTTTTGTAACCGCACCATTACGCGTGTAATGCTGCCTTGCGCAAACTGCGTCCGAATGACCAGGAACTATCTACATAACCATAGAATCATTCGATGAGATTACGCGCACAAGCCGTACATTAGAGTTTGCTCTGGAACTTACATGGCCGCTAGCGATAACGCTGCAATCTTTGATGGCACTTGTATCAATGCCGATGCACTTTGCTGCGTGGCAGATTATCGTTGGCTGACGCTCTCTGTCCGCTGCTATTAGTCTACAGCGTGTATTGCTTGTAGAGTGGTGTTTCGTTTTCCAGGCACAGGTTAGCCCAAATAAAATGTTCGCTCATGAAAACAGCGGCTGCTGGTTTCATCGATATCACGACCCCGTGACAATATGAATGCTGGGAGCTAACTATTCTGGATCCGACATGGCGACGCTCACAAGAACAAACGCTGGTGTAAGAGAATAAGTACGGCCGCTCCAGGGAGAAATTTTCTGATCGCACAATCTTTTCCGTTAAGAGCACACCACGTAGAACGGTTTACGAAACGTGCGCTGATGCTTGCCGATATCGCATGCGCTAGCTATCGCAACCACACCCTTAAAATCAAAGTTCACAGCTGCTGCTTGAGCGACCTCCCCTTTTTCCCACATCTTTTCATGCTCGTTCAAGACGGACAGCGTGTTTTCTCTCTGCTCGAGCATTGGATGGCAGGTCTAACAGGCCGTGGGATGCTATCGCGTTTGCTCTCCGAGCGATGAAATTGGCCGCTTCGTTTAATCTCTGCTTGATCTGCTCTCATCACCTCGGCTCGTGCAATTTTACGAGCTGGTAAAACGTACTATGCGTGGGCAACGTTACCAACTTGTAGTTTACGCAAAACATGGTGGCGACGGCGGAAACCCATTGAGTGTCTATGTAATTTCTATCGTAATAATAAAATTTTCACTTCATAGCCCAGCAATGGCACGGTGAGCGCATCTTAATGTTCTCGCGGTTCTCATGCTGGCTGTGGTGCTTCAATGACATGATTCTTTTTTTACATTTATTTTTATAGATCCCTATTGGTTTAGTAAGAAGAGTTGCTTTTCATGTTGGATGTGGTGTTTCAATCACATTTTGAACATTGTAACATCTCAACATATAAATTTTATCATTCGTCTGAGGTTTAGTAGCAGTCCAGAATGCCGCTTATGTTTTTTCTTTGAGTTGCTGCGCTTTCATTGAAACCACAAAACTTTTTGTGTTTACTAGAAAGCAAAAACTATAATTAACAGGGATGTTTAATCCAAGAAATCTGCCCCAAAACTAAATTTTCATGCTACAAAGTGCACATTTCGTGCTCCAGAGCTGCCCCGAACTGCCTTTTTTACTGCACCAAAGCTGCTCTGAAACTGCATTATTCTTGCTCGCAAAGCTGCTCCAAAAGGTAGAAGCCCGCTTCCATCCCTGGGGGTTAAAAACATACTTTGCTCACAATTGAATACGATATATTCTCTCATTTCTTAAGAGCATGGAATATACACGTGTGTTGTCTGCATTGCAAAAAAAAAAATAATAAATGGAAGCTTATTTTCAACATGTACAGAAAATAACTTTTAAGGTGTATGGTCAAGTGATGAATTTCTGTTAAAGAAGAAAACTGAAAGGCAGTTTTATAGGGGGCACATTATTGCAGTTTTATTTAGTGCAAATGCTTTATTTAGTGCGAATGCTGTTCTTGTGCAAACACAAGAACAACGTGTCACCAATTGCTAATAGGTTGCACTGTTTATTTGTTTTCATTTGTTGAAAGACCTGCAATGAAGTGGTTTTACATGCAGAATGGGCAGAGTTATTTGAAGAAAATATGTTCCATGGCTTGTTTGAAATCGATCGGACATAGAATTGTGTACAGCTTCACTGGAGGGATCATTCAAATCTATTGAGTTCCTTGTGAAGAAAATGATCATCGGTGTAGAGAAGTTACTATAATCAGGTGTAATGTTGTTGAGATAATCAGAAGAATTGTGGGCTGGTGTATGTCAAGTAAACATATGAAAAAGATGACTCGATATAAGTTATGATTAAACTGCATGGTGTAACTTATGAAGGAGATGGAGGCGAGCTGCTGTGCAGTGCCATCACATTGCAGGTGCGTAGTGTAATGTACTACAGCACCCAACATTTTTATAGGATGAAAAAGAAGATATGTGTTGCAATACAATTATTTGTGAGGACTAAATTAAAAATTTTTAAACTGCCTAGACCTAAAGATGTGCTTATTGAACTGTGGGAAAGTATTAAACAGAAAGCTACTTCATGAGCTTGCTTGAATACTGGTGCTTCTGTGGGGTAATAATGGCTTTTTCACAGCAGAATCGATCTCGGGGTAGTAGTCACTTCCATTTTTTTATAGCAAAATCTGTTATGAGATCCCAACACAGACCATGAGCGGCGCCATAGTATTTCGCTGCTCATTTTAAAAAAACTTGAATAAAAACATCAAGGACATAGTAGGATTTAAACCCGGGTCCACTGAGTGCCAGCCCTGTATTGTACTGCTGAGCCACTATGGTGCTTGGGACTCTTTTTCAAACTTGCCTTAGGCAGCCTTAATGTCGGGAAAGGAATCGTGTTAATGTGAGTACATACTAAAGTGTTTTAGAATATGAGAATAAAGCATTTTCAGGCATCACACAATGGAATTGGGTATCAAGTGGGTCGTCTGATGCTCCAGCTCATTACAAAAGCTTGTTCTTTATCGTCTGTTAACTCTGGCACATACCCACTTCAGGCTTAATTCATGAATGTCTGCCACTGCTTGAAAAATAAAATTCCCACGAAATTCGTTGCAAGTGTTTAGCGGATACCATGCTTCTCCGAAGAATGACGAAGGATGGCATAGCGAATGCCTGCCTATTACACAATCAGGGGTGCAACAGCTGTGCCAATTGCGCCAATTTGATACAATTTCCAATTATCGTGCCGAGCTGCGGCAAAACCGTGAAATTTGCTGAAATAGTGCCACGCTGTGCCGAAATTCCCAGCCAGCCTCAACATTTTCTCTGGTATGCTAATTTCAGCGAGAAATGCAGGCCACATCGGCCACCTGCAGTTTGCGTCTTGTGTAAAAGCGCGCAGACCCCAAGTGCCTAGTATGTATTTCAAATATGGCCGTGTAAAGTAACAATATTGCGTGCCCATCGGTCCGTTGATCGCAGCGGATACCTGTCAATGGGACGACGGAACATCAAAACAAAAATGCATTGCTGTAGTCACCAATGCTTCCCGGGAACTGTAAATTTCCTAGCCTCAAAACGTGGCTATGGCTTGTTAAGAACTAAAGCTAGAAGTGTATGGCGCATTTTCCTAGCGCATACAAGCTCGATGTGATGCGAACACCGGTGTTGCCAGCAACCACGTTGATTGCCTTTGCCGTGGCACATTTTTTTTTTTATTCAAGTTGCATCATCTCGGTCATAGTCTTGGCAATCTATATGCAGTACTGTCGCTGAGCCAACGAGTACGCGCTGTTGTTACTTTAGCTGGTCGAACGTGCTTTGCCAGAGAGCTGAAGCGGCACCTAACCACCCGGTGAAAGAAGAAAAAAGGTGGGAGAGGGGGGGAGAAAATTTTGTTTGCTTAGGTGTTAACCCGTGAAGTAAATGCTGCTTAATCTACCTTCGCTGCAAGTACATCGGTGTTCAGTGTGAAAGCCTAATGAGATTTGGAAGGGGCTGTTGGCACTATTCACGGGGCACTGCATATTTTGCTAGGTTACTCATGTGTTTGTATGTCACATAATTCTGAGTGCCAGTATGATAACTGATGTTTAAATCAGCTATTGGCAATCATGTGAAGCAGTGTATAACATCTCTGCTTCCTTAAAAACAAACTAAACTGTGTGCCAGTTTTTTTTTTTTTTTCACTAACCCTACTTCTCGGTTTTTGCGAATCTACAAATTTTAAGGTCGCGAGCTTGGCAGATCCATATTTCAATTCACAAAGTCTGTCAAAGGATTTGACAGGCACAGCAAATGCTAATATGGACTTTATAGTTATATGCCTACTTCGTTTGTACAGTGTGTCGTACCTTTCCTGTGATGACCCTCAAACGAAGGTTGGCAGTATTTCTAAATAAAAAATTGGCCCCATATCTGCATGTTTCACTCCAAATGTCATAGAAAGACGATAGTCTTGCGTCTGGAGAGTGAACAAAACGTTTATTTGCTGGTTCGGCGCGAGAAAATCGGTGAATGGTATTCTGGAGGCGCTGGGTTAGAGTGCCTCGATGCGTGCAATAGAGGCGATAGAGCACATCGAGACACGTGAGACATTAGCCCTATCTGGCAGTTATCTTGGAAAATAAAGGATGGCCTCTGATGTAGCAAGCGTGTGGATTGCGTGGCCGTTTCAGCGGTGATAAGGTGTAGAACGCAAAGCGACAGGTAGGTGCCATCACCGTGTCGTCTTAGCAAAGCGTTGGAAACACTTGCCTTATCATTGTCAGCGCAGTGTAATAAACGCTACGGTCCTTGGAATTACTTATGTATGTGATCTCTAGTATAAAATACACGCCACAGAATATTGACGTGTTGTTATTGTGCCTCATATATGTGCAATAATTGCTTTATAATTGACAATCGTATAAGTATGAACTCTGAAACTTGAGCATATTGGTGGGCGCTGCGAATGGGGTTGGATTTTGGGCATTACGGGTATCATTTCGGCGGACAGACAAATGGACGAACAGACAGACAGACCAAAATTTTCGCATCGAAGTACCCCAAGAAAGACTATCGTTTATTATAAATAAATAAATCGCTGTTTGCGCAGTGAGGTGGTTTAAAATACTACTTTCATTGAAGTAACAGTGCTCATGTTCACACGGCACGATTTAGGGGATGTTGAATGGTTTATATGTGTCAGAATGTAAGCCTTCTTATTGAGACTGCTCCAAAATTCATATTGCTGATAAAAAGATGTCGGATTTTTTTCTCCATAACCAGCTCCAAATTTGGATTATAGTGCTCCAAAGGTAACATTTTCCAGCTCCAAAAATTGCTCCGAATTGTATTTCGGCTGCTGCACGTGCACCCTGCACAATGATTTAAGGCATAGTGGGTACCCAGCAAGTGTGCTTGCAGCAGCTACCCAAAGAGTTTTAAAAAAAGGCTCCTAAAGGCCGCTCTTCTAGCTTTAACTGTGACAGTGCTGTCCGTTCAGGGCAGGCCTGGCGGTTTTATTTCTGTAGGCGTGAGTGTATGTTTTCGTCACTGCAATGGAAGCAGAAACACACACTTGAAGTCATGTAATGGACCTTTAGGTTCAGTACTACAAATCAAATACCTATCAATACTACAGTGAAATCTTGGTAGAATGAACCCCAAATTAACAAACTTTTCGGATTAACGAACTTTTGAAAAATCCGGCACCAACCGCTAATACTTTCAATTTAAAATTATCTCACTACTTCGTACTTCAGAATACCGAACTTTTTAGAATAACGAGCACTAATTTAGTTCCCTGTTATAGTAACAACGTCTCAGTACAGCAAACTCGTGTTCTGAAATCCGTAGCGACCACCGGAGCAGTACGCAAGCAGACAACACAGCAAATGGACGCCTTGCTTCTCAATACACTTTCGACGATCCGGAGGGGGGAAAAAACGAAAGGACGATTTTCTTTTCTTTTTGCTGAAACGCCGACGCTGCAGGTCTACAAGCGCCGAGGCGAGGGGCGAGGGCAACACGAGAGGGCAAAGTCTGCGAGGCAGAGGGGACGCGGAAAACTTGAGACAAGCGAGAGAGCAGGAAACAAAACACGAGGAATTTTCTATTTTAGCTTTTTCTTTTATTCGGAAGAAGTTATGGGAGCTATACGCTTCAGTTTTTTTTTTTTTTTTTTCATCTCTTTTCGGTGGTTACTTATCGTGTCCGCAAAGCAAGTCGGCGTTCGCACTGCAGTGCTATAATGAGTTCATCCCTGCTTGCGACGAAAAAGCGGCAGCAGTTTTCGCGAAGCGAGAAAGTGGATTGCAGCACCGAATCGCACCACAGGAATGTGGACGAGCTGGAATAAAAAAAAGAGAAACATCGCAGGCTTTTTTAAGTAAACGTGCATTTTTTAGTGTTCACTTGTGCATTTCTTTTTTCTCATGAAAAACGAGTTATAGGACCCACTGTTTTAAAGCTAAGTGGTTTTGGTTGGTGGAAAGTAAGTATTTATGTTTAATTTTTGGGCTTTCACTATAACAACCTTTCAAAATAATGAACAAATCGCCGTGGCCCCCTGAAGTTCATTATTCCAAGATTTCACTGTATTAGAATTCTGAAATATTTATGCTACCTAACTTTTACTTGTGGCCACAGCTCACTTCATAGCATTATATGCAGTGCACATGGGACAAGGCCAAATGTTTTAGAAGCACAAGACAGGCACCGACTCACAACTAAAATTTGTTAGAAAAACAAACATAAATGTATGTATGTGATGTACATCATCAAAGAAAGCCCAAAGATAGAAAAAAAGACAGAAAAACTCTGATATATCTTGCAGGGATACTTAAATATATAATTTCTGTGATACTAAAAAAAAATTGATGGCAGGTTGGTACAGTTATCACCATTTTTTCAATTATGGAAGACCTCAACGATTTCTCTTGCTATCTGTTGTTATGGTGGGACAGTATCAGTGTGTCACTAGTGAAGGACACGCATTTCTGATAATGTGTGACGAGGGAAAACAGCTTTGGTCTCTGACAGTGAGCATTCGTATGCCCTAAAAAAAAAACGTTTATGCATCATCTGCTGACATGCAACTACGTAGCTTATACAAGTCATAGCGGAAGATGCAGGAACGTTTGTCTTGGAGAACACATATATTTATTGTCAGGCACAAAGCTGTTTTCCGTTACAAGACATTGTCAGGAATGACTGCATATCTTTCCTTTAACGATTTGATGATACTGTTCCGCCGTAAACTACATATAGCAAGCAAAATCAACCAAACTTTCCTCATTCAAAAGAAAGACTGTTAGTGTGTCAGCCTTACATCAATTCCTCTTACTAACAAGAATTCATGTATTTTATGCAGAGCAAAATATGATAAAAGATGATGTGTTTTTCCTATTCAGTAGCTTTTTTATGACATCATACCTCATCTACATAATGTTTTTTTAAAAATAAAATTGAGTTGTGAGTCAGCGTTTGTCCTGTGCTTCTCAATTCTTCGTCTTCATCCCGTGTGCAATGCACAAACCAAAGATGAATGCATGCTAACTTGCTCGAGTTTTCATTTTTAAGCATTGCACACATTGAATTGTAAACTCCAGAAGAGCTGTGGAGGTCTTATTGGCTGCATTGTATTTATTCACTATCATTATGCATAATTTATGGTGCTAGCATCAATACTATGCCAGTTGAGTGAAATTCATTTCTTATATGCCTCACTATCTGTCATCAACTTTGATGCCTTAGTATGTTACTGCTGATGCTTATAGCAAGAGTGACTTTTTCTGGCATTCGAGCAGTAAACAGTGTTCTATTGCAGACCTGGTCTTATGGAGCAGCTGGTCAAATCACCTATGCTGGTTGCTGTGCAGACAGAGTTTTCACTCTACCTTATGGTTACAGTTGTAAGTCTCACTTCACTTTCTTGATCATGCAAGTGTGTAGTTCTTTCTCCTCTATTTTTTTTTACTTGCTGTATTGTGGTACTTAGCAGAAGTATTTAAAATCAATATCATGAGTTTTGTTGGCAAACCTCAAAGCTTTCCACGAAGTCCTTTCTAGTTTCCTTTTAAAGTACTACCCTAGCTTTTAGGTGTCATTTTATGCTGTTTTTTCAGGGCAGCGCGGGACATTTCATTCCAGACTGAAGTGGTTTTTGAAAGCAGTGCAGCAAAATACTCATTTTTTCGGGCTCTGAAAATATCGCATTACTCTGTTTTCCATATGTTGAATCACATGAAGTGAAAGTGCATAACTATGCCCTGAAGTGCAAGTCTGCAGTTTAGCATGCCAGTTTGAGCTGAGGTTACGTACTTCTATAGTTTTGATGAGCATTTTATTTGATAAAAAATTGTCTTATTCAGTGAAAGAGAATAGGACAGTGCAGCTCTACATTCAGCGGCTCACGCTGCTCTCGCTTTCTTTCTATATGTGTGCACGTGCACGTGTTTTTGTGTGGAGAAAGTGCTTAAAAATACCGTTTTTGATGACTTTGCTTAAATTTTAATGTTGCACTGAATGTTGAATACACTGTTACTTGGCAACATCAAGATCAGCAGAACTCATTAGGTTTATGTCATTTGAGCTCCGTCTATGCATTTTATTGCAGTGGACATTTTTGAGGGAGCACCCTTCTTGGGAAGGTGACCTGAAGGAATGTGCACTAGAAGCACACAAATACTTTAAAGAGAGATCAGGTGAGTGCCTTTCTTTGCTTTTCTCTGTGTGTATATTTGTGTGTGTATGTCTTTAAACCATGTAAAAGACCACTTTCCGATAGTGTGCATACTCTAGAACAGTCTCTGAGCAATATTATACATTCAAAACATGAGCACGTGCATTGTAAATATAGTGCGCAAAAACAAGCAGTTTAGATACAAAGAAACACTGAAACTCACAATGGTAAATACAAATGCTTATGCCCTTGATGCCCATGGTGCACAAGGAATCTCAAAGGCCATGGTGTGGGATTTCCATTACATCTGCTAACCACGTCACCAAAATCTTGTTTATATGATCTACACAGGATGTGGGCAGTTGTACAGTGGAACTACGATTATACGACTTTGAAGGGGCCTCACAAAACCGACGTACAATCGTAAAAACTAATACCAGCAATGACACTTAGCCTTGCACAAAAAACAGGTACAGACTGGCTGAGTAAGCCCATGACACCACCTTGTGCTTCTCCAAAGAAGGTGTACTAAATTATTCTTGCCAATGGCAGCATTACTTAGTTGAAGCAGGTGCGAGCAAATCTTTATTCTCAACTTTAAAAAATTGAATTCAACAAGCATCTTTCCCCCGATAAATTGAGTCAGAAAATTGCCTGCACTTGAAAACGAAACCAAATCCGCGTCGCCAATAGCCTTCTGTCAGAAGAGTTAGAACAGCGTCATCGTCATCACATTATGGCGACGGACCACGAGGTTACGTAGAATCCCTTCGCACACGTGTGAGCTGTGCACATTGTAATTTGTTGCCTTGTGAAGTGCAACTAGTGATGTCCCGCTATTATAAGGAATGTTGACGTCAAGTGAAAGTTATTTTGCATGGTGAAAATAGCTGCGCTGCGCCCTTTTGGGTGCTCAAGCTTCTGACTGTGAGTGCCACAAACATAGGCAGGAGATGAGCTGGAGAAGGTTCTGTTTGGTGTTGCATAAGTCAGTTGCCAGATTTGGGGGCCATTGTTGCCAGGCTGCCATCCAATCTAGCCGCTATATTTGCTTATACAGTCCCAGCTTTCCTGTAATGTTTTCCCATCAGCTCTCGCTGTTCTTCAAGTGTACGTGGTGTGCCCATGTCACTAGGGTGCCAGTAACCTACATGCCGCTTCGGGGTTCTCGGTATTTTGCCAGCCAGATTTGGGTGCACGTTAAAGAACCCCAGGTGGTCGAAATTTCCGGAGCCCTCCACTACGGCGTCTCTCATAATCATATAGTGATTTTGGGACGTTAAACCCCAGATATCATCATCGTATTTTGCCAGCGTCGGTGATGACCTTGAGTTTCCTGGGTCACCGGGGAGCCAAAGCAGCACGCATGAGGTATTCTATACTTTTGTGACAACGATGTAGCGCAACGCTGCCCATGCTGTGTGCGGGCTTTTGCCACACCATTCAGTTCGCCCGGTAAATCCGTCGTTATGTGTGGGTTTCCTACTTTTGAGACATCATCAAGTCCAAGCGTGTAAATTTTTTACTTCCGAGGTACGATCATGTCTAATCTGTGAATTGGAAAACGGAACGCACAGTGCAAAAAGGGGTCTCAGACTTCTGCAACACACTTGGGCATCAGACTGCACAAGCACAACGGATTGCACAGGAACCATACAGGAAAGCTGGAACTGCAGGGCGAATACCCCTAGTGTGGCAACCGACTTATACAACACTAAACAGAACCTTGCCATAAATCAGCTTTATGTTGACCAGGAAAAGTTTCTGCAGATTGAAAATATTACAATATCAGAATCTCAAAAATGAGCTTTTAGGCTAGTTGAAGTTACTCTTGAAGGAGCTTCTCTAGTTAACGACCCGGCCTATGCACGCGTTTGAGGCATATGTAGAAGTGCATGAACTGCCAGGAGAATGAATTTGCAATACTAAGAAGGTATCCTGTCTCAATCTCTGCTTTCATAATCATCAACCTAGCGGAATGTCATCTGGTCATTGGTAGTCATAATGGTCTATGAAGAAATGCCAGAACTTTAGTTCCCCCGGTCTGTGATGTCAAGTATAGTTTCAGGATTCCTTAGGTGGCTGGACTTAGTAACTGAATGGTAGTTGCTGAGCTGATTGCTGAACTAGTAATCACTTCCAGAGAAAGTAATAGGTGACGAAGTCTTCTTTGAAGATTGTGGGTTAGGATCTCAGTGACGTGAAGGGTGCCTTGTCAATTTAAGTCGTAATCATTACTCTACGCTTCAAAACAGCAAATAATGTCCCTTATGGTTTCCCGGTCTTATTAGTTGTCTGTCTGTTTCGTTGGTTGTGTCTTACAAAGAAACGAGCCCCTCAAATAATTTCCACTTCTTTTGTGCATATCTTGTGTTGGTAGATCTGACTCAGGTATAATCACACTGGTGTCGCTGCACAGAACATTCACCTTGGGGTAATGCAAGATACACTTGAAAAACTGATGATACTGACAATACTGGGAAAGTTATCTAGGCAGACAATAAGCAATTAGATAAAGGATGTTCATTGTCCGTCTAGCTAATGACCCTCAGGATGAAAAGAAAAACACCTTACCACTTACCATACTGTCTGTCCAGTTTGTAATAATAGCAGTGGTCTCTCTTTTTTTCCATGAACATTGATAAGCATCAGTGAAATTGCCACAAAAAGGCCATTTCACAGTTACTATACCTGCTATGACTGTCTTCATTTGAATGCGACGTAAGGAGCATCGTTTAAAGGCTAACTCTGGCGATTTTTCGACCATGTCAGGGTAATCGTGCTTTCATGCTCCTGAGAAACTCTTGTCACGTGCTCAATAACTGAAATGCTCAGCCACTTCGAAAATAATTTTAATAAGCAAGAAGACGTAATACCGAACCCAAAGCCCAACCGAGTGTACTGTCTACGTATTACATACTACTTGATAAGAACAGGAAATCCTACAAGGCATGCTGGTCCTGCCAGTGCAGTGGTGCACAAAAACTACGAAAGCCAGGAAGAGCAGACGCTTCACAAATAGGTGATCGCATTGCACCATATCTGTGACTGATCATTCTACCTGCACAAGGTCCTCAGAGCAGTCAGACATTGACAGCTACGATTTGGATGCATTTGGAGGTCAACGAGCATCGTCGTTCCTCTTCGATGAAACAGAACAAATTTTCGTATCTGCCTGCCTGGTTGTGCGTAATGCCAATAGGTGGTGCCACTTGACTAGACCATCCAAGTTTGTGGCTGCGATGATGGTCTAAAATGCTCACACCAGAAACTTTGTCATCGAATTATGATTCTTCGATATTGTCAAGGAAAGGGGTCATAAGTTTGTGGAGTGCGGTATGACTTTGACTAGAAAGATTAATAATATCAACCAAGTAAATACGTTTTCAAGATGCACAGCTTAACATAACCGATAGATGCAGTCACAGTGGATCTGGCATTCGTTATAGAAAGTGTTTCAGTACGTTGAACCTTGCGCATGTGCACGCTGCACGATATTAGCCGTACTTTCAGTGCGGTAAGCCGGCAGCACTAGCTGAAACACTCTTCATTTGAGGCGTAGTGTAGCCATCAGCTGCGAGTGTTCAGTGGCTGTTATCGTGTGCAGCCTCCAACAAAATACCACTTGCAACCCATCGCACACCTGCTCAGATGAAAAAGAAAATCACACTCTCAAACAAGGATGCGCCGGCCAAACACACAATCCACAGAAGACAAGCAGATGCTGTAGTGGCACCTAGTTTCTGTCACTTCTGTCACCTTGCCGAGCTTGAGGTCACATACAGTGTTGCCAATAATTCTGGAAAGCCAAGTGAGCATTTCGAGGTGATCTATGAAACTAATTTGGAAACAATCTGCGAAACTCTCAAACCTCTAATTTTACATAAACAGCAGAAACATCCAATGAATGCATCCACTAAATTTCTTTGAGATATATTGACCGTAAAAAATTGCCGGAGTTGGCCTTTAAGTCTTACAAAAGTTTCAAAATAAAACCATTAATGTAATGCAAGGTGAACTAAAGAGAAATGGTACCTTTATTCAGAGAATCCTAATACAGAAAATAATTGTTTACTTGGGGAGATTTGTGAATCGGCACCACATGTGTCCACCACAGTGTTTCTGATACTCATTCAGTGCCGCATGTACGTTGCGGTATTCTTGGCCCTCAGATGCAGGCAAACCAAGTCACGAACAAGAAACCCATTTATCGACACGTTACACATACAGTGAGTCGCCTAACAATACAAATATCCATTAAGTCCTATGGCATCCGGGAGAGGCTCGGCACGTCCTGACGTGTAGCTCCGTCGAGCCTCACTTATGGTACCGCAGAGAGGTAGCGACAATGCCAGCATGAAGCAGACAGTTGCGATGATGAAGTCGTGCGCAGGTGCATGAGTAGACAAAGACCTGCTAGTCGCTGAACGTACAGGCCCACGCTGGCGACGGCCCACTCGAATGCGGCACCATGGCCACGGTCTTGGCTCGGGTTGTGCCCGAAACCCTAAGGCACGGCACTGAGGCCATGATCTCGGCTCCTGGCCTGCACGCTCGAGCCCCACAGGAAGAGCTGCTAGGCCTGGCTCATAACGCTCACTCATTCCCGGAACACACCAAGCTCGTCCCGGCTGGTCTGGTCACACCAGCTCGGTCCCTGTGGTCTCTCAAACCGAATGTCCAGCGCTCTGGCTGATTTTTTATTTTTTTTTGCTTCGTCGCGGTGGTCTAGTGGCTAAGGTACTCGGCTGCTGACCCGCAGGGCGCGGGTTCGAATCCCGGCTGCGGCGACTGCATTTCCGATGGAGGCGGAAATGTTGTAGGCCCGTATGCTCAGATTTGGGTGCACGTTAAAGAACCCGAGGCGGTCTAAATTTTCGAAGCCCTCCACTACGGCGTCTCTCATAATTATATATTGGTTTTGGGACGTTAAACCCCACATATTAATCAGCGCTCTGGCTGATTGGCCGCATTCTTTCAGCCCAGATACGTTCGCCAGCTCATGAGATTCACGAGCGTCTCCCTCGCGCACACTGTCGTCTTCTTCCGATCGACCGTTTCGGTGGGGGAAATAGTCGCTTACCACATACATAGAGAATTCAATGTTGACATAGGCTCATTCTTGGAAAAGCAGCGCTATATGCAATAGTTATTACCCATGAATATTTCATCTTCCACGATGTAGTGTTTCACTTGAGGTTGAGCACTTTAGAACTGTGCAAGCATTTTATTTAGAAGGCTGTAGCTGGCCCTGACAAATTTCAGGTAGCTTTTCTGAGTGGCCAAGCATTTAAGAAGGCCTCTCACGGGCATCACAATACTCTTATTGTCTACTCAATGTTGAGCTGCTGAGCTGTTACAGAGTCGCAGCTTCTATTTTCTTTGAGCAGGCACTCTACTGAATGCAGTGCATTGCCATATCATGTCACAAATGAATTGAGTCATTGGATGCGAGGTTGCAGGGTACCGCTGGTATGTAATTTTGACAAGAGACAAATTGTGATATTGTTGATATTGGCCAATGCGCCCTTTGAAAGTTGTTGCCTTTAGTTTGTATGTGGTATTTTAACAGATGCATAAGCCTATGCTTGCAGTTTTGTACCTACTTGCCTGTCATGCTTGCATTCACATTTTTTGAAAGTTTCCTTCATTGGTATAGTTTTGCTGATATATTTGAACTAGGGGACTGCTTCACACAGTCTGAAGAAGGCCAGGAGTATGCAGAGGTGTACAAGGGGCTGCGCATTGAGCATCTCATCAACCACCCTTTGGATGTGGTGATGATAGAGCAGAACAACATCTACCCTAAAGGTGTGTGTGTCTGATAAGAAGGTAGTTTGCCTTTGAAATATGGCCTCTCATAGTAAACCCGCAAATCTATCGGTTTCTAGCTGTGGTAGCAGCGTTCCATTTGGGTCAGAATACAAAAATGCGTAAACATTAAAGCGCTCCAGTTGGCAGAAAATAATATAGAGCTCCCCAAACGTGGCTTCTATGATAGCTTCATGCATGGCTTTGGATGTTTGTCAAGACATAAGTTAAATATCCACTGTCGGTTATAACTATGAATTCTAATTTATTTTCAGTAATGTAAGTGTGAACTATCTGTAAGTAAGTACTATGTATATCTTAAGTAAGCAAACGTTTCTTGTATCTCTTGGTGAGAAACATTTTCAGGTGTAACTTGAATCAGCTTTTTAAGAATTGTGCTGTTAAAAATTGTACAGCTGTCAACTGTTCCGCTTTTTACTTTGTAGTGAGAGCACTGTGGCATTGAGTATGGTCATTGATTCTTCATTCCAGAGGAAATCTTAGGAGCACATATATCTGGAGAAACTGCAGTTTCATTAATGTATATACAGAATGAGAATTTGGTAAAGTTAACATATTCAGAGATAAAGAACTGGAGCTGTATATAGAACACCTCCTTAACTTCTTAAGTGTCACTGTCAATATGCAAAAACCCTCAGTGCCTTCAAGAGAGCACTGGGAGAACTACTGTACTTTTATGCATTAGTTCTTCCATTGCTCCTTAGAGGGCTCTAGGGGTTTTATCACTCTACAGCAGTGGTTCTCAGCCATGGACGTGTCCGGGATTCCTTGTGAACTTGTGGAAGGAATGGGGGACCCCTTGCAGCGGAAGGAAGGAAGGGGGTACGTAGGTAAATTAACACAACTTGAGCATGAAATAGGTGCCTTTTGTTGCTGCCAAAAACATACCTGCCAAGTCTTCTGGATTGTCCGAGAGACTCCCGGATTTCGACCGTTTCTTCCGTTTGTACGGTTGTCATAAAAATCTCCCGGAAATCGAAATTTATGTGCGTGATGTGGCCCCATTGGCAAAAAAAAGCCGCTCAATTCACTCCAGGCTTCTCAAACCTACCCCATTTTACTATAAATGAATTTGAGGCATTCATCTAAACGTACAGTAGAATCTTAGTGATGCGAAACCGAGGCAGATACGAATTCGAGAAATTCCCCAGCCAGATTTCACTATGTTCATTGGGTCTAAATTCGAATGTTCCAAACACAATTTCTAATCTCGGCGGGTGATACGAACTTCAGTACACAAACCGTCGAACGAAGACCGAGAGCAGCGTACTCGAAGCTTCGGAAGTACCAGTGCGATGGGAACACGCGCAGTTTTTTACAGTGAGTGTGATTGTCGGTACCACAACCGCTGTTCATGAAGCGGCGATCATTCTTGACACGATCATGTATGGTGACGACATAACTGACAGAATCTTGAAAGTCTCCGTGTATCCAACCCTCAACGAGTCGAAGCAACGCTGCTTTTCGCAAACTCTGCGAACAAAACCATGGCAGATGCGATTGTAGATGGCATAAAATGACGGCACGGTGCATGTGCACCAAGCCCACAGGGATTGCAAAAGGAACTACCGTTTGCCGCAACCGCTGCGAACAAAACTGCGGTCGCGGCGACGCGATGGCGATCTACAAGTCCCAAGGGCGCGCTGCTAACGCAGCGGCAGTAAGGCACTAAATTGTTGAAAAAAAGGCCAGACGCATTTTGGCATTCCTGTCAAAAAAATCTAGTAGTGAGCAAGGCTTTGACCCGCGCTTTTGCGGCAGCCAGCTGTGCCACTTGTCCATTAACGTGTGTCCGAGAAAGACATACCCGAGTTGTTTTGATGAAAATAGATTATGCTTGTTGTACTCTAACCTTGGTAGGAAACCCTGCCCTCAACTCTCACCTTAGTGGGAAACCCTACCCTCGCGTGTGTGGCGACTCCAAGCCACTATAAGACCGCGACGCTTATGTTGGCGCTTGCGATTGAGACCCCCCCACTCTTTTTTGCTTTTTGCGATGTCTTTCTTGTTTGTTTGTTTGTCCTTGGTTTTTTTTATCCGAAAACAATAGGAGCAAATAATTCAGCACACCCCCTCCCCATCCCTGTCGCGGAAATCTCCCAGATTCAGAATTCTCGAGCTTGGCAGGTATGCAAAAACATCAAACAAACGTGCCACATCACTTCATTTTCATCATTTTTTCATCAACATGTGGCACAGTCGCGCTTAAACAGTTCCATATGTACAAAAAGTAATAAACATGCAAAAAAGAGCAGGTGAGCGTTTCGCGGATCATAGAAATGGCTTGGCTGTCTGCGGGCCCCCATTTGAGAACCACTGCTCTACAGCTTCAAATCTGTATTTGAAGCATTAAACTGTTAGTTTGTCCACTCCAGCTGGTTAATTTTGTTGCAGACACTCTATATCCTGTCTTCCGTAATCAGTGGTACCAAATGCTGAGAATTGATCAAGGTCTTGACAAGGGGTAAGCTTTACTATGTCCCTCCGGGCAAATATCTTACTTTATCATTCTTCTGCAGCCTCAAGTTCTTTGTTTTGTTTTTTCATGCAGTTTAACTAGAAGGCAGAACAATTTAAATAAATATACTAGTGTTAAGCTGATGTTATGTACATAGGATTCAATGGAGCCAACAAAATCTTCATGGCCTTTTGGCTTTAATATAATTCAAATTGTGTATAACAAAAACAGGTTCTTTGATAAGTTGGCCTTCCTTCGTTCATATTTTTAACATTTCTCTTGAAAACTGAAAGACTAAAGCAAAATTATGACTTTGCTAGAAATGCAAAGGGGTTTCACTTTAAAAATGGTCTTTGCAAGCTGTGATTACAATTTTTCTGTACATCTTTTACCTGTCTACTGCTCTGTTAGAACAATTCGGTTCAGCTTTCTTTAGAGCTTGTGTTTTCCAAACAACATTGCACGTTTTACATTACAGTGGACTCCTCTTAAACAAAACTCGAAGGGGTAAGAAAATTTGTTCCATTTATGAGAAGTTTCATTTAAGCAAAGCCCACAAAATTAATGAAATATGACTTTATTTTAAAACACCAGCTGTGGCTGTCTGAACAAAAACATTTTAAAGTATACAATACTTATATTGTTGATTAGAAAGAAAAACGTTACTGATATTGCTTACAGATATCTCTTGTTTACAGCCCTACGTTCTCCAGAAGCTATCCTAAAGACAAGACCATGCTGCTTTTTAAAACGGCTCAGACAGCCATCGCTCACCCGCAAGTGCTTGATCCCAATGCGAGTAGCAATCTTTTTGGCCTTCTCTTCGAAAATGGGGCCACTGATCAGGAAGGAAGTTCGCACTGCGCGCACGCTTGAATCAGAGAAGAGCATCTTCGATTTCTTTGTACGCCGCCGTTCTCATCCGCATTCTGTCCGTGGCCAAGTTCACAAGCTTTGCAGCTTCTTCAATCTTCCCTTTGTTCTTGAGTATCCTCAACAGTGTGGACTTGGGAATATTGAACTTTTTCATAATTTCTGTCTTCAGTAGGTTTTTGCGGTCAAGTTCTTGAATGATTTTTACTTTCGTTGCGAGCAAAAGTGCATTCTGCTGTCATTTATTTTTGTTTCCATCTCAAGTTCACGATGAGATGGAAACAAAAAAAAAAAGATGGAAACTAGATGGGTTGTTTGCTGCTTGGCGTGGGCGGACATGTGCAATCGCTGGATTTGTTTGGCTAGGCTTGCTTCGGCATTTGTTTCATGGCTGCTAGAATGCCGTGCCCCTTCCGCCGTTCATGGATTTTGCCCCTTTTTGTTTCATTTTACTGATGTAAGTGAAAAAAAAAATTTCCAATTACCTGAAACTTTTTATCATTAAATATATAGGAGACCGACCATATGTGCTTAGATAGTTTCGTTTATGCGGCTTTTCCGTTTAAGCAAGTTTCGTTTAATGGGAGTACACTGTAATTTTTTATTTTCTGATGGTGTAAAAGTGGGCACACTGCTCAAAGTTCATGCCTTATTTACTTCTGGGTCTCACCTCTATCTGTTTCTTTTTTTTTTTTTTTCAGTCCACAGAACATAGCAGAGGAAGAGTTCAACAAATGCTGCCTGCGTTGTGGCCGCATCCTCACGACAGATGTCCAGGTATGCAGGGAAGGCAGTGGCAGCCAAACTTCTGTGCAGCTTAGGAGCTTCTCTTCTTGAGCTCACTTGCAATAGTGCAGACAAGTGAAACAGGGTAGTAGCTTTTTACTTAACTGAATTCTGAAAGCAGAACAAGGTTTCTGAACAAGAAAACCAAGCATTTAAAAGGCAGCATTAGCATTATAGTTTGAAATGTCTGCATTTGGTTGTTACGTTCTTAAAAACAAGGGCAAACCCTTTTGTGGCTCCTGAATAGTATATCTGCTTTGCCTTTGCTGACCTAGTGTCGGGATGTATGCAGAGCAGCATGCCACTTCTTAATAAAACCTGTTTTGTAAAAGAAAGCTTATCACTGAAAATGTCTATACGTGCTGCAGTTATTTATATTTTTTAGCAATGTTCTAATATTGAGCTTCACAGAAAACAGTTTGGGAGGCACTTAGATACTTGCCTCTGCTGTTTTGTTTTTGGTTTTTCTTTATACATTGTGGCAAAAACTCAGTGCATATTATAAGTTTTGCTTGACAGGCAATCATGCCATATTATACATTAGTTTTGTGCATTCAGATGATGGGCTGAATCCGGATTTGGAGGGGCAGGCAGCACATCGTGTGTTGTCAGATCATCTGTGCCTCATCTCATCTGTGATCATCTGTGCCTCATTCTTGCTGTTCACAGACTGATCATGCCAACTTGTTTTTCACGTTCAGACTCTGGCAGTGAAACGCTGCAGATTTCGCAGACTAACCAGAAGTGTCTGCGAACTAATACACTTTGGATTGAGCTCTACAGTTGTCCTCGTCGTTGGCATCAGCTCTTGGCTTGCTAGTGCGTGGTTCAGTTTTTTGGGGGGTGAGGGGGGGTATTTTAACACGATTCCCTTGAGATGTTTATTACTTTTAACAATCTGATTAGTGGTAGGAGAATAGTGGATACGTGGTCGCTTTAATCATTGCTCTTGTTGGATCGTATGGCAGGCAAAGTGGTGCTATCACCGAGAATGGTTGTCTCAGAATACAACCAGTGTTTCAACAATGAAAGGTGGGAACCAAGAGGTGCAAACACAATGTGTCGCGGGGCAGTATGCAAGGTTTGTGCCTGTTATTCACAAAACAAAGATATTGCCAATATAGATTGGTGCATCACTGTTTTTTCACTTAGTAAAGAGGATCCCGCATGTGACAGCAACAAGGTTAGTTTTCAGAAGCCCTCTGTACAGCATGTTTTTCTTCCCACTCAGCCTGTCTGCTAGCAACCACTAATTACTCTCCTCTTCTATGCACAACTCATCTAAGTGAGTGTCATTTGCTGTCTGCCTTCATGTTGGTGATTACTCTCAAACCAGTCTTTTCATAGCCAGCGCAGAAGCTGTGGTTGGGGGTAATTCACCTTTCCGGTGCCGTCTTCTACCTGGCAGATAGTCCGTAGAATTGTCATTTGTCTCCATGACTGATTCGTATTATTGCAATAGCAATTATATGGACACTCTCGGCTGGATTTTACCACCAGCGTCGCCTTCACTCATTGTATATGTATATTTATCTATATATATGAAAACGCAAGAAAAAAACATAATCCAGAAAAAGACTCTAGCGCGCGGAATCGAACGTGGGACTTCTGAATAGTGAGTGTAAGGCATTAGCCAATGAGCCACGAAGAAGCACCTCCTCCAATTCAAATGGCAAGCTATTTATATCTGCCACTTACCGCTGGTGATGGGCATCTCGGGGGGGAACTATCATGTTTTCAGCATTACCAGCAAGATGGTGCAATGAGCCCATGTCGCCACATTGTCACGGCACGGCGGTGCGCGCTCTCATTTCCCACGTGTATTTTGCCCCACGAAGAGGGGGTAGAGTGAACACTCACGCATGCGCTTATCTCGCGGTGGGGACAATCGTACGTCTTGGCTGGCCTTGGGCTTCCACTGGAGCAATTCTTTTGTAGTTACTACGTGCACAAAAGTCACTGCAATCGTCGCACAGGTTCCATTTGCGAAAAGGGCGTGCTTTTCAGACACAGTGAAGTAACAACTGAGACGCTTATTCGCATCCATCTGTACCTGTCAGTACATTTCGTGCGTCGTTTGTGTGTGAGAAAGACGGGGCACATTTCGATCTGCTTGCCATTCTGTGCATGAGGTTCCAATTTGTTGCTATCGCGTGCGTTGCTTCGTTTTTCTGGAAAAGCTGTGACTTTTTTTAGTATGCCATCTAAATGCACCATTAGTGACTGTATACATTTTGCAAGCTAAACGTTGAGCATTGAATTTGATGCACTGCAACTTTTGAATTTCATTTTCATTGAAAATTTTAGCATGAGCGTTTGTTTTTATGTACACTGTACTTTTTTTTTCTTATTACGGGAGCAGATTTCAGGTTTGGCCTAAACAGGTAAAACTGATAAATTTGCACCTGCTTCGAAAATGGGGGTGCTCTTCATTGTACGTAATGGCCTCTCACTTGGTTTATTACAAACCCTTATTATCATGCACTGGTATGTATACCAGTGTTACTGGACATGCATGCCAGTGTACGCTGGTGTGTATGTACACAACTCTCTGATGGGTAAGCCTCACTGGCATTGCAGGTGCTTTCTTCTTTTGCGTTGGTTAGCACCTGCAATGGGCGCCCTTTTTCTGCTTTCTCCCATGTACTGAAACTGAGGAACTACATAATTTTTACTAGTGTGACAATCCCTGCCTTCTTTTTTTTTTCTTTTTTTTGTGAGTTTGATGCATTCTGCACCACCTTTTGTCTGTTTGAGGCTTCCACTAAATAGCCTAAATGGTCTGAACTCATCAAGAGTGCATTCAAGTATTGCCAAGTATGTTTTTCTAGTACTGCTGACATTCTTCAAAGGTACACTCTGTTAACATGGCTGTAAGCCTCGAAGTAATGATTTCACATTCTTGCCCCTGCACTTTTTTTTTTTTGCTTTATTGATGGGGTCTTCTTCACTGTCACTCCTTTTTTATTATTCCCCTTTCCTTGCTTAGCTTTGAGGTATTGTCAAATGTGAGTCAGTTACAACTGTGCACATATTTTTTTCTATACTCACAAAACATGCTCTAGGGTATGAGGGGTCTCCTCAAAAGCAATGTTGCCCCCCTTCCACCTTGCCCAGATACCCAGGGAGAGCATGAAGAATAAATTAGGTCCTGATTGATGCAAACGCCAGTCAGACTGACAACACGACTTTCTAAAGTTCAGAATTTGATGCCTGAAAGCACTAAAAGTTTTACATGTGGGCAAGTGTTCCTTTTTTATTATTTTTTTATTTACTCATACTGTTGGCCTGTGGGCCGTTACGGGGTGGGTCAAAGCGGGACATTTGCATGGTCAACATCGTGTGACTTGAGAATAGGAAAAATAAGAATCCATATTACATAAAAAAAAAACACAAGCGTACATAAAGAAGAAAGAAACCATACTACATAAGAAAGCGTACATAAGATACCACACACAAGAAAACATAAGCTAACATAAGCGAAATAGTTCCTGTATACATGATCAAATTATACATCATAAATGCACAGTTAACAAGCGATGTTAGAAATATAACCGACCATTACCATACAAAAACACACAGCAGTACATGCGAAATAATTTGTACATACACCGATCAAACAATACAAAGCTAACAACACAATGCAACAACTGAACTCGGACAACCACTAAATAGACAGCATGTGTAAAGGCGTGCGTCTTTAATGACCTACTAGGTTATTTTCAAACTGTTCTACACTATTACTTTCTCGCGTTTGTACTGTAAATTGATTCCATTCTCTAATGGTTCTTGGGAAGAAAGAAAACGTGTAACTGTTAATGTGCATCTGAGGTATTTCGAAAGCACCATCTTCGATTCTTCGCAATTCTCTACCTTGTCGTGCTATCAAGTACTGACTGCTATTGATGTTGAATTTGTTTTTAAAGAGAAGGTAAAAAAACTTTAGTCTTGCTATGCGCCTGCGTTCATCAAGCGTGGGCAAGTTTAGCAAACCGAGCATTTCGGTGACGGAATCTGTACGAGAGTATCGCGCTAGAATAAACCTTGCTGCTCGTCGTTGAACTCTTTCCCGTCTTTGAATTAACCCTGACTGATGAGGGTCCCAGATTATACTGGCATACTCTAGCGTGGGCCAAACGTAGGTCAAATAAGCTGTTAGTTTTACTGACTGTGAGGCTAATTGCAGTTTCCGTCGCAAGAACCAGAGCTTCTTTTCCGCAGTTTCGCATATTTTGCCAACATGGTAAGACCAGCTTAAATTCGGGGATATATTTATGCCTAAGTATTTCAGCACATCAACCGTAGAAAGCACCTAGGAATTCACTGTGTAAATAAAGTAGAAGATGGTATTTACTTTATTTGTTACGCGCAATAAAACAGTTTTATTCTCATTTATTTTTATTTTCTATTTGTCGCACCATTGTTCTACTGTCCTAAGAGCGTCACTAACTCCTGATCAACCGGGCTATCAATTGCTTTGTATAATAGACAATCATCAGCGAAAAGCTGGACAGTGATCCTTTCGTCAATTTTAGAGGCGATATCATTAATAGAGACTAGGAATAGCACTGGGCCTAACACAGACCCCTGGGGAACTCCTGACGTCACGTTCAACAGTTTTGATTTAATGTGTTCTACTTCTGCGTACTGCGTTCTGCCCCGAAGGTACGCTGTTATCCATTTTACTATTTGTTCGTTTATTCCCATAACTGCCAGTTTCAGATGCAGTTCTGCATGTAGCACTCTGTTAAATGCTTTCGACAGATCAAGACAGATGGCATCTATCTGTTTATTTTTGTTTAACGTCATGGCAAAGTCATTAATTGTTTCATGAAGCTGTGTTGCTGTGGAAAGGCGCTGTCGGAATCCATGTTGGTTGGGAAAAAGTTTGTTGTCGTTTTCAATATACGTGTAAATTGACTTGGCTACAATGTGTTCTAGGAGCTTGCAGCAAACGCAGGTCAGCGATATTGGACAATAGTTTTCAATGAATTGCTTATCACCAGATTTGTGCACAGGTATAACCTTTGCCGTAAGCCAATCAGGGATTCGGCAATCTAATCCGTTAGCCGAGTGAATGTTAAGCGCAGAATTTTGTTAAGGTCAGTGCTGATATCTCTGGGGAAGGAGCTGGGCATATTGACAATTGCAGATTATACACTTTGAAAGTGTTATTTCCTAAGATGATTATCTTTGATGAGCCTTAGTCCTATATTTATCTATGTTGAGAATTTGGCCGAGACTGGTATTCCAATATTCTGAAAATGTACACATGTAACTTGCATCAAAGTGCCTCAAATTACCAAATTAACCACTCCTACACGATCCAAATTGAAAATTCTGCTGCTTTCCCAATAATTGTGTCAAGGGGGGACGCGGGTCTTAGAATCGTGAAAAATGGCCAAAAAGTCGATTTTTTTAAATCCTATTTTTGGAATTCTCATATCTATACGCACGTGTTCTCAAAGTGTGAAGGGGAAATTCGATCAGTAAACGGGTTAAAATCTGTTATAAAGCCGCCAATGGAGTGGTGAAACGCCTCTCGAAAGGTAAAATTTTTTCGAACTTCCCGCGTGCGCTGCCGGCAAAGGAGTTGGCCGATTGCCGCCGTTTTGAGCTTGTTTTGAAGCTGACTTCTTTGTGCGCAATTTGCCGCCCTTCAAAATGGCGTCTCTTTAACGGCATGGCTTCCCTCGCCCCTTTTCCGAAGCTCCCTTCCCAACCGCTTATTGGCCGAAGCGCGCGCGCGCGCCAGGCGAGCCCCCCCCCCCATCTCTCGCTTCCCATTGGTTCATGCGGCCAAGGTTGCTCGTGCCTTTTTTTCAGTATTTCGCTTGTATGCCGCCGGCTCCCGTTTTGCACGCGTTGTTCGTCTGCTTCCTGCTCGTGCTACCCGACGGACGCACCGACTTTCCGTCTTTTGCCGGCATGACTGGAGCCGCTCGTCTAAAGAAGAAGACGCGCCAAGCGTACGGCAAGAAACAAAGGCGTCCGTGGAACACACCGCAGAAGAAAGCCGAAAATGTGGGGCCGAGTTCACCCGATGCGTCCGAATCGGTGCATTCCGAGAATGGCGCGCAGCCGCGGGCACCTGTTGTCTTCGTAACGGTGCACTCTCCAGGGGTCAGCTGCAGCACCTCCTCGGATTGTTACATCGTCGGATCATCTGGCAGTTCCAGCAACATCCAAGACCGTACTGACACAGCATTTTATTCCGTGGACTCTGCTCAGTGCGCCAGGAATGCAGCAAGCGTGAAGGCATCCCTCACATCGCAGTGAGCGACGGAACACAAGTTGAAGCTGCTAGATGTTGATCTGGCCGATGACGAAAAAGAAAATGGAACAGAATTTGGCATAGTTGATCTGGCGGTGATAGACTCATTATTTCGGCTTGTCGTCTGCCCCGAGTGCAGTGAAAAAAGCATGACGTTTTCGAAGAGCAAGAAAGAGTACGGGCTGTGTTCGAAGCTCGTTGTCACGTGCAGCAGTTGTCACTTTCGCGAAGAGCGGTTTTCGTCCCCACATGTAGCCGACGAGACCGACGCCAAAATAAGGCCATTTGAAGTGAATTTGCGTGCCATGAAGGCCATCAAAGGCATTGGCTAGGGGGCAATGGCTCTATCGTACTTCTTCGCCGTGATGAACATTTTGCATCGAGGGCTCCACCACAAGACCTATCAAAGTCACATGACGTTAATGAAGGAACCTTGCAGTGCGACAGCTGCCGAGTGCGAAGTAGCAAGCACTGCTCGCGTCAAAGTGCTCTATGCGGAGTTCGGCAACGCGCTTGGCAACGTCGACGTTATACATGATGGCACTTGGCAAACACACGGACATAGGTCACATATATTCATTGGCTGCATTATTTCTCGTTATAGACCATATTGTACTGTCGAACTTTTGCCTCGCTTGCACCAAAGAACCTAAGGAAGGAGAGGCAGGATGTTCTGCCTGGCTCATCCAGCACGCCCCACTGTGCCAGAAGGATGTTGACTGCAACACTGGCCGAATGGTAGTGGAGGCAGCGCTACGCTTGTTTGTCATTTGAAAAGTGCAAGCTTCGGTATACGACCATGCTGTCAGACAGTGACAGCAAAACATTTCATGCTCTTACCGAAAATGAAGTGTACGGTTATATCAAAGTAGCCAAAAAAGACTGCATCAATCATGTGCACTAGCGTATGGGAGCTGCCTTACGTACACTTGTGGAAAAAAAAAAGTTCGAGGTGGCTCGGTATGCGGTAAGGGCAGGCTCATGCAACACAAAATCAAGAGGATCACCTCTTACTATGGCTATGCCTTGAGAGGTCACAGGAACCACGTTCCAGGCATGCAGAAAGCTGTGCGTGCAACTCTGCAGCACATGTCGTCTACAGACAAAGCACCAAAGCATGACCTCTCCTCTGAAGGCCCAGACTCATGGTGCAAGTCAGGCAAGCACTAAACCTGCCGTTAGACGGCCTCTAAAAGGTTCATTTAGCACCAGAGAGCTGTGGCGAAGAATGAGAAGCCCCCACCACACAAAGACACCTTGCCTGATTTTGTGAGCAAGGCACTACAGCCCATGTTCAGGCGGCTGAGCGACAAAGCGCTCCTGGAAAGGTGCAGTAATGGGATCACTCGGAACTCAAGTGAAAGCCTGCACTCTGTGATTTTGCAGCAGTCCCCTAAAACCCGGCATGCATCCTTGCGGAGCATTGAGAGGGCTGTTGCAGAAGCCATAAGCCACTTCAACCAAGGCGTAATGAAGAGCTATGTAGAAGTTGCCAAGAAGCTAAGCTACAGCGCGGGCTACAACCTGGTTCGTCGCAGCCTCGAAAAAGACAAAAACAGGTTGCAAAAATCGCAGAGAGACTATCTTGGCAGTAACACAACCAAGACGAGGCTTGCACAGCGTCACAAGCCAGCAGGGGACCCTGCTTATAGCCCTGGTATGCTGTAGCACTGTCCTCATGCTAACGGTGACAATTTCTTGTAAAACAAATATTGTGTGTTTTCAGCCTGAACATTGTGTAGGTATTGTTCAATTTTTGGGCATTCCTTTCACTTGCAACCTACTGTACTGACCAAAAAGAAAAAAAATTCTTGTCCTGCTGCATTAATGACAATGTCATAGTTTTGGAACAAGCTGTGACAAATATTTTGGGAGGCTACAGTCATAAATTTAGCATGGACATTACTGTATAATATAGAGCTACAAAACGGTGTCATTTATATTGCCGTAGCTTCACTTTAGCAAAAGTTACAGTTGCTGGAAATTTCAAATGCATTTTCCTCAGTTCTTTGTTTTTGCACATTTCACTCAGCCTTACGGGGGTTTTTCCCATGTTATATTTTAGGGAAAGTGACAAAGCTGGTATCATTTTATTTGTCATGAAATTATCCAGGGGGTGATGCTGTTTTCATTTCTCTAGAGCCACTTTATGAATTATAATTAAAGATAACTATAAGAGGAAATTAGAGTAAAATATTCATCATAAGTGTTTATTCATTTTCATGCCTATAAAATGCCTTCATATGGAAAAAAGTAGCATCACCCCTTAGAGCAAGTCTTCAGCATTAGAGTTATGCATTTACTTGTTCATTTTTCTAAGGGGAAATTGCCAAAAAATTCCGTAAGAGATAGGCAAATAATTAAAATTCAAACCTTAATATTTTCTAAACCAATCAAGCTATTATGAAACGAATTACAGATTTGAAATGAGCATAAAAAACTACCTTCCATGGTGAAGTTTAGTTGAGATTGAGCCAAAAGTAAAAAAAAAAGAAGTTTTTAGGGCCCACATCCCCCTTTAAAATAATAATCCTCACCAGCATCATTGATATATCAATGGATTCAAGAACACCCATCTTAGTTTATAGAAGTTGTATACATGTTTTAATGAACTTGTGCTTTTACAATTGTTACAAAATGTTTCTATTTACTTTGCACAGCACATTTGGCGGTGGACGGGCTACAACTTCGGGGTGGACCTCATTGTGACTTACCAGAGCAGGTTCGTTGTGTGGCACTGCTTTTTTCTTCACCCAAACTATTGCCACTATTGAAGGGGTCTTGAGTGAAATAGAGAGGCATATGGACCAAGTGATTTTAATTATGTCTGCCAAATAGCTTAGTGATGACTGTCTCATGTGCAAAAGTTGAAATTTAAATGTGAACATTTAAGAAAATCACATTTGAAGAAATAGGTTGGTAACCCTTTTATATATTTAAAACTTAAATAGCATGCTTTAAACATAGTTGATATCATTTTTCTTTACTGGTTCAGGTGGCAGTATCTTATGACAAGCAGTATCTTATGACATTCATAACCTCCAAGCTTTATTTTTAAAAATCGACCTTGGCATGTAGCATAAATGTACTTGTTGAGCTGTATTGCCTGGAGACGCAGGTACACTGAAAATCAAAATAATCTAGTATTTATGAAAATTTTTCAAATTTAAGAAACTAGTCATTTCACGTGGAACCTACAGATCAAATGAATTTTTAAACTAGTTTCAATTTGGGATAAGTCCTGTTGAAATTAAGAGTAAAGTGCATAATTGTTTCTGGTTAATTTCTTAACAAAAAGACTGTTTGCATTAAATAAAGTTAGTTACCGGAGCATCAATGGATTGTGCTGAAACTGGTGCCATTCTTTAAATTCATTCCTAAAAAAATATGGTTTTAAAGCTGCTAAATGCAATTGGTTACCAGCAACACCTGCTGTAAAGTGATTAGTTTAATGGTTAATTGGCAAAATCTCAAGAATTCATAAAATATTCACTATATTCACTCTAATTTGTTGTTACAATAATGTCTACCTCAAGTAATCTAGATTAGGAAATAAAAGTTAGCATCATGAATGGAGATTAAGTCTTCGTTGTCCAAACCTCTTTCCCATTTCCCATTCATTCTGGTTTAAAAAGACTCAACGCTGAAGCAGAAGTTTACTTACTTTTTCACAGGTGGCAAATAATGTGGTGAGAAAATGCCCATGTGAATCAACAGTGAAAGAACATGTCCATCAGCGCACGATCACTGACCACTGTGGCCGTGTTGTGTTATCAGGCTAGTAGGATTAGCAACAGACCACAAAGAACGAAAAAACAAGCCTTATAAATTAAGGCTTTCATTTTTATATACTAACATCTTGGCTACATTCTTACTTTAAAAGAACCCTGAAACATTTTTTAAAGTTTTGTAAGTGCTTCAAGTCACTCGCACCACCAATTTAGCAGCACGCCGTGTACGAAGGCCGCTATGGGTAATTATAATGTACCCTCCTTCTCACCCCTGTTGCAACCGGGGTTTGCAGGCGCCAGAGATCCAGGATGGAGATGTTGAGGTGAGAGGAAGTTGAACTTAGTAGAGGGGGTTTAATTTATGTGCATGGCAAGAGCTCTATGGCCCGAAGCTCTACATTGAAAAGCTCTACATTAAAAGGCTCTCCATTGAACAAGCACATCAAGTAGCCCTTGAGGGCTGATTAAATACAGTTTCATTTTTCCAGATCTCTAGATCGGGGAATAGGTCCATACTGCACTGTCCAATAAAAGGTCGCACTTCACACACGAGGGTCATTGCGCCGGCACCGCCCCCAACATACACACATACACAAACCAAACACGTGTATGGTCCCGGCGATGCTGTCTTTTCCGGCGAATCTTGCTTCCAGCGAGTGGGGTGTAATGAGTCTGTCATCTCGCCGCTCGGGTCGAGCACCCATGCTTTGTCGAATGGTGGTCACGGGCTAGGCGCCTCCAAGACCAGTGCCTGGACATCTGGCGCTAATTTGAGTGTCGGCGGTCCATTAGTCAGAGACGCACAGTGTGGTGGTCCAACGTCTGTCTTCAGCGGAAACTCGGAATTGTGGCTTCTCTTGGGGCACGAAGACGCCACATGTCGAATCTCCGCACCGACCCCAAGGACAGCAGTGCTCCGTCAAGTAATTGTAACCACGCGCCGCTCCAGTACATCAAAACAGCAGGGCGTCTTCGCACTGATCCTCATCTTCACAAAGTGAGGCGGCAGCCTTTCTTCCATTCCGGCAGCCACGGCAAAAGGGTGGCTCGCGAAACGCAACAGCTCGTCCACCGGCAAGAAAATTAACCTGAGGGTTACCAGTACATACCTGCCAAGACTCCCGGATTGGCAGGTATGTACTGTATGGATTTCCGGGAGAATCCTGGATTTCGACCGTTTTTTCCGGTTGCACGGTTGTCATGAAAATCTCCTGGAAATTGAAATTTCTGTGTCTCATTTGGCTGCATTGACAAAAAAAGCAGCTCAATCCGCTCCAGGCTTTTTGAACCTACCCCATTTTTTATTTGGATAGCAATCATATGAACACTCTCAGCTGGATTTTGCCGTCGGTGTCGATGTCGTGCACGGTATATGTGTATGTATCTATATATATGAAAATGCAAAAAAGAAAAAAAAATCAGAAAAAAAGCACTCGGGCGTGCGGAATCGAACGTGGGATGTCTGCGTCGTAAAAGCGAGGTGTTAGACACTGAGCCATCCCGGAGAACGTTCTTAACCATTTAAACGGCAAATTATTTATATACTTACTGCTGCTGTGTTTTCGGAATTACCAGAAAGATAGCGCAATGAGTGCATGTCGCCACGTCGCGCAGCAACGTCCGCTCTAATCTCCTACGCGTACTTTGCCCGGCTTAGAGAAGGGGAGCGACGCTCCATCGTGCGCACTTATCTCGCGGTGGCGAGGAGGGGAGGATCGTACGCCTTGGCTGGCGTCATGCTTTACGTGGAACCATTCTGCTGTAGTTACCGGGCACACAAAGGTCACTGCAATAATTGCAGTCTCCGTTCGCAAAAAGCGCGCTTTCCAGACTCAGCGACGTAACAAATTAGACGCTTATTGGCGTGCATCCGTATCTGTGAGTAGGTTTCGTGCGTAATTTGTGCGCGAGAAACGCAGGGCATGTTACGATCTGCTTTCCATTTCGTGCGTGACCTTTCAAATTGTTGCTATCGCGTTCATTGCTTTGCCTGTGCGGCAAAACTGTGACTTTTTATTATAAATAAGTTTAAGAGGTGTTCATGTGAACATACAGTATAATCTCAGTGATGCGAAACCGTGGCAGATACGAATTCTTAAATTTCCCAGCCAAACTTTACTATGTTCACTGGGCCTCAATTCGAATGTTCTGAACACATTTTCTAATCGCCGTGGGTGATACGAACTTTAGTACGGGAACCGTCAAACGAAGGCCAAGAGCAGCGTACTCGAAGCTTCAGAAGTACGCGTGCGATGCGACCAGGGCTCTAGAGTGCGTGCGGTTGTCTTTGCCAGAACCGCTGAGGACGAAACCGCGGTCTCTCTTGACACCATCATGTATGGCGACGACGTAACTGACAGAACCCCGTAAGTGTGCGCTCAACCAGTCAAAGCAATGCTACTTTCCGCAAAACTGCGGCAGATGCTATCGTAGATGGAATAAAACGACTTAGTTTTGAAAGCGCGTGCGCAGCCAAGGACATAGGGATTGTGAAATGAACTACCGTTTGCCGCGACTACAGCGCACAAAACAGCGGTCGGGGTGACGCAATAGTGATAGCTATCTATAAGCTCTGAGGGTACGCAGCGGTAGGTTAAATGCAGTAAATGCGTCAAAAATAAAAAAGTCTAGTATCGCCGTAAGGGCGAAGCAATAAATGCGACAACTTGGAATGTAACGCTGAGAACGGCAAGCAGATTGAAACATGCAGCGCACTGCTCATGCACAAATGACGCATGAAAATGATACTCGCAGGACGAGAGTGAACTAACAACGTTTACCGCTCGACATGTAACGCGATGTTTAAAGAAAAACGATGCAAGATACGTAATCACAGGTACAGATGAGTACAAACTAACAATTGTCCCAGTTGTTATACCTCGCTGTGTATGAAAAGCGTGCTGTTTTCGCAAAACGGGCCTGTGCAGAGACCAAAGTGACCTTTGTGGGCCCGGCAACTAACGCTTTCGTTTCAGGGAAAACCGAGGGCACACGATTCCCCCACCAAAGGATAAACGTGCCCGCACAGGTATCCATCCATGGGGCAAAGTACTCATGAGAGATAAGCACGCGTCGGCACATTGCGACGAGCTAGGTGCCGAGCACGGGCGGCTTTTTTTCTTTGAGTGCTCATATATATAGATACGTATACATATACGGTAGAAGACGGCGGCAGTGGTGACGGAAAAAAAAAACAGCCTGGGCTGTCCATATAATTGCCATCGCAATAAAAAGGGCCGAGACGCGTTTTGGCAATCCTGTCAAAAGAATCTAGCAGTGAGCAAAGCTTTGACCCGCGCTTTTGCGGCAGCCAGTTGCGCCATCTCGTATGTGTCCCAGGAAGACACAAGCGAGTTGTTTTGACTAAAATAGATTTTTCTAGTTGTGCTGATCTTTTGAGACTCTCACCTTAGTGAAAAACCTACCCTCGTGTGTTTGGCCACTCCTAACCACTATAAGACCACAACGCTGATGTTGGCGTTTGCGATTGAGACCCCCCTCTCACCCCTTTTGTTTTTCGCGATGTTTTAACGCGATAGCGTTAAAAAAGCTCGGGTCGCAGAAAACCTGCCGCCGACATTGGCTCCGTTGGTTGTGAGCAAAAAATCGTCTGTGCGTCTGTGACTGAAAAACCAAGTTATCAAAATAGCCGCGGGAGGCCACTACTTGTCCATGCGTGTGCACGCAATCACACTGAAAAAGCCGCGCATTCAAAGAAAAAAGTGCTCAAGGTCACAAGGCGCGGTAGTTTTTTTGCCCTGCCACACCTCCCTGCTTAGCTTCCAACACTTTCGTCTGGACATAATGCTATTGCAGCATGCTACAAACCTTTGTAACTCCACTCGCACTGGACGGATTCTTAAAATTTTTGGTTTGTTTATTTTGGTTTATTTTTTGGTGAACTTGGCAGGTATGCCAACGACGCTTCGGGCAGGTTGCCCGAAGCGTCGTTGTTTAGTGGCTTCCTCCAGGCTACTGCCGATGACGCAATACGACATTCTTCAATCATCCATGGGCCTTTCCTCCCAGGCATTACACAGAAATACACACAACCACAAGCACAGGTGAGTGTCTTGCCCATACTGAGACACATTGAGTCTGAAAATCAGCTAAAACCAGCCTTTAAGTATTATAATCAAACACACAGCAGCCATTGGATCGTTTCTCTGAGCTTTCGCTGAAGCTCGCAGTCCCGATTTGAGAATAATCTTCCCCTTAAACTGCTTTTAAGAAAATAAACTCCCAATTGCTGCCCTCTCCGTGGCATGCTTGTGTACCAGCGTTGGAAATCCGGTGTAACTTACCAGGCCTCATACTCATAAAATAAAGCATTTTGCTTCACTCCATCTTTTAGTCCCCAAAATTTTGTGCCGCCAAAGCTAGTCGTCAATTTCCCCTGAGTAGATGAACAGATTACTGTTGTGCTGCACCTGCATCAGGAACATCTACATTACACATCCCAGTGCTCCTGCATAGATGAACTACTAATTAACTCTCCCTTGCAGTTACCACTCTCCTAAAACATACATGTAAACTAACAAACTCACTTTGCTTATATCTACACTTGGCACATGCAAACCAAACAAAAAAAATAACAAAAAGAAACTTTTGTGTGAACCTCGAAAAAACTTGCAAGTAGTATCTTTGCGCCTCTTCGCTCACTCAAAATCTGTTTCTAACATCGCTCTGACTCAACAAATGCTCCAAGGCGTGTCAATATGCAAAGGCACAATGCTTACTTTTAAAACTAAAACATACAAAGCTTAAAAAACAAACAAAACCTACCACTTGTTACTTTAACTCTATCTAGCAGCCGAAATATTTACGAGACCATGTTACAAAACCAAAAATAAAATAAACAGTCAAAACAAAAGTTAGAAGAACAAACAAAGAAATCTGCTTACGAGCTTTCCTAAATGCCTACCGCTGTCACTCCATTTTGAGATGAATATGTGGTGGTCGCCCCTGCGGGTCTTTCTTGGCGAACGGAGAATGGAACAACTGCAAAACCCATTTCCTTCGTCTCCGAGCCCTGCTAAGCTCCTCGCTCCCCACCTGCATAATTCCCCTCGCTCGGCTGCTTTTTGCGAGCCAGCGACCTTCCGCTCTCGTGTCCCATCAAACATGCCATGGATAGGATGACAGTAGGCCGACCGTCCCGTTCCTTTTGTCTGCATTTTCGCCTGACATGTATTTCTTTTTCTTTTTGTTCGGTGGCTCGAACGCATGCAACACCACTTCAGCGCGGATGACAAACTCCTCGTTAAGCTTACTATGTTTGAACGCTTATTGCCTTCATTCAAGCGTGTTGTGCTCTTTGTCGCACTCCTACCTTTACGACGCCATTTCTGCCTACGCCTATTCTTTGGGTGCATTTCTGAGCCTGAAGCTCGCCCCTTTTACTCTCCAGCACTCTTACTGGTTTTGTTAACTGTCTTGCTCGTACAGTCTGAATAATTTGCTCACAAATCTTTATTCTCCCTCACTCTCCCGTCTGGCGGACAGCTTAACGCGTATCGTAATACTACAGTCGTTTTCTTCCGAAGAAGCTAGCTCACATTCCAGGGAGCTGCTCATGACTGCGTCATGTTGACTAATTTCTACTTTCACTTCATCTCCTGAATTCACCCTGGTGTTCCTGCCTAGCGGACCGTATGCAGGATCCACCATAGCGATACTCTCACGTGTACCAAGCTCACGTGCTTGGGACTTGTCCACAACTACTCTGAGCTATTTTCGTACACGCTGCTCACCCAATTCTGGTGTTCTTGCCTAGTGGGTCGAAATCTCCTTGGACTCCACAAGAAAGATCCGACATCGGGACACCCTCCCTTTGTGTCTGTGCCAGGTGGTCTACAACTATCTTAGCTGTGTTACTGGAATTTCTCTGGCATAGCACCTTGCCACATTTACTCTGGCCTTCGTTGGCCTCTCCTCTTAGCGCAGCTTCTTTCGCAGCTGCCAACCTCGGTTTACTCGTGAACCTGGTGCTACCTACACATGTGCTAGCCTTTTCTGCGGCTCCGATTTGCACCGCACTCCATTGTTCCTCGCACTTCCTGTGCGCTACCTGAACAGATTGGCCATATGCTGTTTCATATCTAACCTGGGATTTAGTGTTTCAATCTCCTTATTTAACGCTTGCATTGCCTTCCTGTGTTCTTCCTTTCTGTGTGTCCTCTGTACTTCCTCTTCCTGTTTTCTCTTCATCTTCTCTCTCTCTCTTCCTCTCTGTCTCTATCTGTTCCTCTTCAATTAAGTACATATTCCCTAAGTACTCGATATCTTCCCTGTTAACATTGCTTTCGAGAATTACTTCACGAAGTTTAGATGCAGGCATACTATCGTGAAATTCTAAATCAAGGTCCCAACACAAGTTTGGCAGGTTATCTCTCGACAATCTCATGAGGTCCATGGCGACTACTCAACTTTGGCTCAGCTGTGATAAAACACAAACCCACCAGTTTTAATTCTTGGTCTGGAGAAATTCAAGCCTGGCAATCCCACAGCAGAGACCAAAAGCTCAGCACACAAGTAACAGTACGTGGCCAACCTTCCTCTTTACCTTTTTCTTATTTCTTTTTACTCCTTTGCTCTCTCCAACATCCCAAAACTTTCCTGCAATGCACCCTGAATAAAACTACCACAAAACTCACGTTCATACTGAATTACCTAAGCTTTCCTGCTTAATCTTCATCTTCAGATAAAAATGAGTGCTGCTTTGTGCTCAGATAACAACCACTGTAGCTAGGCAGTTGTAGGTTATATATATATATCTTTTAACGGGGTACTTCTAAAGTACAAAGCCATGCACTCACCCTATTACGTGCGATCGTGGTACGCTGCATCAATCCCGCCGAATTCCAGGGCTAGGGCTTTCAGCTGACTTCCGGTTCATGTCGCTCTTCGTCGCTGAGTCTCATCCCAACGCTGCCGTCCAGTTGTTGTGACTGGGGTTTGCAGGCACCATGAGATTCGGGATGAAGATGTCAAGGTGAGAAGAAGTTGAACTTAGTAGAGGCGGTTTATTTACTTTGTATGCATGGCAAGAGCTCTATGGCCCGAAGCTCTACATTGAAAAGCTTTACATTAAAAGGCTCTCCATCGAACAAGCACACCAAGCAGCCCACGAGGGCTTATTAAATAGTTTAATTTCTACAGATCTTCAGATCCGGGAATAGGTCCATACTGCACAACCTAATGAAAGGTCCCACAGCACACACGAGGGTCATTATGCCGGCACCACCCCCAAAATACACACATTTAAACTAAACACGTGTATGGTCCCAGCGATGCTGTCTCTTCCGGCGAATATTGCTTCCAGCAAGCGGGGTGTAATGAGTCTGTCATCTCGCCACTCGGGCCGACCAACCATGCTTTGTCGAACGGTGATCGCGAGCTAGGCGCCTCTGAGTGCCAATGCCTGGACATCTGGTGCTGATTTGAGCGTCGGCGGCCCATTAGAGACGCACAGTGTGGTGGTCCGACGTCTGCCTTCAGCGAAAACTCGACATTGTGGCTTCTCCTGGGGCACAAAGACGCCACGTGTCGCATCTCCGCGCACCGAACCCAAAGACAGCAGTGCTTCGTCAAGTACCGTGTAAACCGGACTATAGGTCGAGTGGGAATATAGGTCGACCCCCCCCCCCCCCCAAGTTCAGGTTACCGAAAAAGAAAAAGAAAGAAAACAACCCAAAATTGCGGAACAACATTTATTTGCGAATTGGGCCCACCGCACCACGATCGTCGGAGCTCCCCTCAACCACCACCGCATGTATCCATTCGAGCATCATGGCCTCGTCCACGTATCCCTTTTTGTTGACGCGAATGACAACACCGGGCGGGAACACTTCCTTCGGCATTGTCTTACATTTGAAAATGGTGAAGGGCAGAAGCTTTCTACCATCTGCCATGCATGTCAGCATGACGGTGAAGCGCGAGTGCTCGTTGCCAGTGGACAACAGCTTCATATCCTTGGTGCCACGCTGCATGATCATGGTCGATGAAGGCATGTCAAACCACACGAGGGTCTCATCGGCATTGTCAATCTGCCCCATCATGTAGTTGTTCTGTTCCCGAAGCCAGTTCACGAAGCCCTGAAAGTTTATAAGCTTGTCCTCGAACTCGTCTTGAAACGTCTGACAGATGGATGTGCGCCCCGGAAAGAACATCCTTTGCGTCTCATGAATCGACGCAACCAAGAGTTTGGTGCACGAAACTCTTCTCTCATGAGCCCAGCTTCTCGAGCGAGTTCTACAGCTTTCTTGCGAAATGTATCCAGGGTCACTGGCAGCGAGCACGCATGAACTTCCCACACAAAGTTCCCTAGCGTATTCTCCAGCTGTGGATGAATCGCACTTCGCCCACGAAATGACATTTTCCGAGGATCGCACATCTGCAGCTTGCCTTTCTGCACCCTCCAATAGCGCACGCTTTTTTCTGGTACACCAAAGCGGCGGTGAGCAGCCATATTGCCATTCGCTTTTGTGAACTCAACAACCTCTAGTTTAAACGCAGTTGAGTACTGCCTTCTCATACCGCTACTCATATTCAGTGAACGGAAAAAAAGACCACTAAAAATGAAACACAATATCAAGCGGAGCGAGAGCTTAGAACAGATCGGAGGCAAATCATGAACACACACACACACAAAAAAAAAACAGACAAGAGAGAGAAAAAGCAACAACCTGCTATTGGATTTGAATGCAAATATGGCCGTGTCCAGCTTCTCATGCACATGCAAGCCACATGGTGCCAGACAGCGGCGCACTGTCGGCTAGACACCGCTATATAAGACGAGAAGCGACCTTAGCTCGTTTTATTGAAAATATCTCGACTTATATTTCGGTTTATACGGTAATTGTAACCACGCGCCGCCCCACTACATCAAAACAGCAGAGCATCTTCGCACTGATCCTTATCTCCCTAAAGTGAGGATGCAGCCTTTCTTGGCCACAAGAGCCACAGTGGCATCGGCACTGTTGTGTCCCTCAACACTGGACTTGGTTTAAATTTCAGTCCTGTTGAACTTCTTCCTAGCTTGCAGCCGGCACAAGGCTCAGCCAAATGGAGCGGAAGAAGTTTGGCAAGAGTTTCATGGCCCTATCTGTGAGCAAAATGTCTGCGAGGAGTCAGCTCAAAGGAGCCGTGAGGGATAAACTTACGGTGTTGGCCCATTTTAGTGGCAGTGGCCACTACAAGAAGGATTCTTCTTTTTAGTGTGCAAATTTCATTGCATTTAATGACATCTTTCATAAATAAAAATTCAATTTTATCCTTAAAACTCGTTTTTCTCGAAACACAGATTTTATCATTTTTCTTCAATGTGCCCCTCATTTTTCGGGTACATGTGGTGCTCGGACCTGCATGAAATTTCGCCCAAAGTTTTTCTAAGGTATGACAAATGCAATTATGAAGTTTAAATTTCAATATTTTTATTATGTAATGAAAAGTTCTATGTAAATCTTTTTTTTAGGTAGGAGAAGTATGGACTTTTCAAGTCTAACACATGTTTTTATGCACTTCCTAATTAGTTATTTGCATTCTACACTTTATTTGGAACATTATGAACTATAGACAGTAAAAAATTATGGAAGTATAGTGATGAAAAGAGTGCAAGAGGCCTAAGCTTTTCACTTTGTCATGTTGCAGAGCTAAAAATATGCAACTTGCATGAAAACTAATTGTATATTTGAAATCAGCATAAAACGTTTTATGAACAGCTCAAGTTGTATCTCTCCACAGTCAATAATAAAAAAAAACTATCTTCAAGTTGCATATTTCCCCTTAAAGTGCTGTAATAAATTAAACAGTTTGTCCAGAGAACTTAAATAGGTCTGTAAATGACCCTTAGGACTTAGTGTACCGGCCCAATGTGCTTGAAAGAAATTGTCAAAACCAATCTCAATGTGCTGCATTGTGTTCTTTGGTCACCACGGACTACTCTCTTTGCGACCAGTTCATAGAAAGAATCTCGTCAGGAAATCGTCATGAACCTCTGCTTTTAAAAGGTCTCTTTTTTTTGCGCCGTATTCCTGGCACAGCAACTCAAGCAGGCTGCTCAGCAAGTTTGTGAGCTTGTTTCTAAGTGCGTTCAGCAGGGGACTTCTGGGCGAGGTGTTTGTTTTTCAAGAGGTTTAATGCGGCTGCACTCGTCTTCCCATCGATTACCATTGTCGTAGTCAAGCCCCTGTCGACAGTTGCTCGATGACTTGGCTTCGCCTGAGCGCTTCAGTGGCTCGACCAATGCGTCTCTGTACTGTGATCATTGTTGTTCCTGCCAATACTGTGCTTCGTCATCCTCCTGGCTCGTTCAAGGTCAGCGCTGTTTTCACTACAGTTCCATTGGGCAATTCCGCTCAGTTTGCAGCAGGTGAAAAAGTCATTTCACTGCTTCTGTTCTAGAAGGCGACTGCCAGGACTTGTCCAGTGATGCTGAAAGGTTAAAAGTCCTTACCGTGGCCGGTTCTGCATGAGCCGGCATATTCGTCGACGTTTTCATCACCAGCAAGTCTTTGAAGCTTCTTGTTGGCTTGGGATTGTCTGTTTTTATCCTGGAAAGAACCATTTTCAAGCAAAATTTTAATAAGGAGTCTCTTCTCGCTCCACAATTGTAATCGCTCTGCTTGATTACTCCAAGCGCTGCATTCTCATACACGGTTGTTTTTTCATGGAAGTCACGTTGAAAGGACGCTCAGCTTATCTCCTGTTCTATGTTGTGGCGCAAGATACCTCCATCCTCAGAATGGATGCCATCAGAGTTTTAGACCTGCACATTGAAGGTTCATACCTGCGTGAGGATGCTACCTTGGAACAAGTAAAGGTTTATGTCTCATCATCTTGGCCACCTCAAAAGTCCGTCTCAGGTGAACTACAGCCATTTTTTGCTGCTCACAAAGAACTGTCTGTAGTTGATGACTTGCTTTTGCGTTGAGAACGCCTCATAGTCCTTCCACTCCATACCCCACAGGTTATTACGCTGCACACGAAGCATACTCTGGGATAGTTCTCACCAAGGCATGGCTGCGTGAGCGATTTTGGTGGCCTGGAATTAGACAAGTGGAGCTTACTAGCCACAATTGTGTAGTTTGCCCGAATGCAGACAAGAGTGCCAATACTGCAGTAACTCCACTGCATGCTGTTCTCCTTCTAGAGTGGCTATGGCAGCAGGTCTGCATTGATATCGTCGGTCTCATGGAAAGAGCGCCACTTGATCGCCGGTTTGCCGTCACCCTCATAGACTACTTTTCTTAGTGGCTGGAAGTACAGTTCTGCAGCCAAGTGTAGATGCACTGTAGGTGTCAACGAACACAGTGACAAGCTTTCTGCTGTCAATTTTTTCTCGTGAGGGCTACACTGACGAAGTTGTCTGTGACAACGGCCCTCAGTTTTGCATTCAAGAATTCAACCCATTCCTGAAAGATCGTGCCATTCGCCTCTGTCACTTTTCGTTCTACTACCCCCAGTCAAATAGACTTGTAGATTAAGTACCGTAATTACTCGAATCTAACGCGCACCTTTTTTCCGGTTAAGCGAGTTCATAAATCGCATGCGCATTAAAATCGAGTACGGAAAAAAAAAAAAAATGAAGACGGTCATTCCCTTGCCATTGGCATTTTCAAAATGGCCGCCCCCTACGTGCGTCGGCATGGCGCGGTGGCCATTTCTGCCTATGTGTTTCCCATGTGCGGCACTTCGTATGTGTACTGTGGAGTTCGTCATCTTGTAGTGCATTAGCATCGACGGCATGGAAGGGCTGACTCCAAAAACTCGAGTGCACCACGATGCCGCTTTTAAAAGAAAAGTCATCGCGTGTGCAGAAACGGACGGAAATCGGGCCACATCGCAGTCGTTCGGAGTTCCGGAAACGTGCGTGCGGGACTCGCGGAAACAAAAGCAGAAGATTGTGTAGGTGTTCTGTGAGATTGTCGACAGAAAAGCTTCACGCAAAGGCTTCAGTAGACCACAGCAGGGTCGGTTTCCGCAAATTGAAGAGCTGCTCGGCGAGTATGTGTTTGAGCAGCGAGCGGCCCGTGACGACAGAACTGCTCCAAGTGCGGGCTATGCAGTTAGCCTTACAAAAAGGGCTAATGCGGAGCCAGTTGAAAGCGAGCAGGTGCTGGCTAACTAACTTTATGAAGAGGAAAGGCTTTTCCCTCCGAAAGCGAACCGGCATATGCGAAAAGTTTCTGGAGGAGTACGATGAAAAGCTTCACAGTTTTCAGAGGTTCGTCCTAAACTTGCAGCACAACAACGGCTACCTGCTTGGGCAAATCGGGAATGCCAATCAGACGCCTCTTTACTTCGACATGCCTGGCACCACAACCATCGAGAAGGGGGCGAAGCAAGTTCTGACATCGATCCACGGTAAAACTACAGTGACGCAAAGCTCTGTTACACGTCAGATGGGCACAAGCTTCCGCCGTACCTCATATTTAAATGGAAGACGCTCCCGAAAGGAGTCGTTTTTTCAAGTGGTGTGATCGTGTGGGCCAACGAGAAAAATGGGCCACGAGAAAAATGGGTGCGCGTTGCAATCTATGTCTTGTTTTTCTTTTTTTTTGTCGTGGAAACCGGGTGCGCGTTACAATTGAGGGCGCGGTAGAATCGAGTAAATACGGTAGTCAACTTCGCGCTGAATTCACAACCACAAAGAGGGAGAAAAACACATAGACACATGGTGCCTATGTGTTTTTTTTTCCCCCGTCTGTGTGGTTGTGAATTCGACACGAAGTTGACTGTTTAATCCAGACATGCACCAACTAGCCCAACAGCGAGTTCTACTGGACTTGTAGAACACTTCAACCATGTGTTCAAAAATTTCATAGAGACAGCTTTGCTGAAACATTGGCCACTCCACCCAGTGATCATCGAGTACCTTCGCATCTACCGATGCACACTGCACGCGACAAAGGGGGTGGCCCCAGCTCTGTTGCTGCATAGGAGGCTGCCAAGAACACATCTGGACGTTGTCCGATACCCATCCTCTTTTTTCTTCAAAGACCCAGCCACCGAGCTCAGTTTGCTGCGTCGCAGGCGGAAGCAAAAGCAAGGCAGCAGCAAGAAGCGAACATATCTTTGTCAAGCTGCAGAGGCAACGAACATCATTATTGGAGACTTTGGTTCGGGTGAATAAACCCTCAGTCACCTTCAAAGGAGACCTTTCGTTTGGCAGTCTCCATAATGTGGTCGAACAATGCGGACCTTCTTCTTTCCGCCTCGATGATGGCAAGACATGTAATGCATCTAAGCTTGCCAAAGTTGCTTCGGCTTTCTATACCTTACGTTCACTAGAGACCTGGAATGTGCCAGAGGCTAGCACACCTATGTCACCATCACTGGGAAATCCGGAGATACCAGCTGCTCGTGAGGCATCTCGAGTGGCAGTTGCAGCTATGCCTGTTCCTGCGACCACCTATGTGGCTCACGATGTCGGCACGCCTGAACCACAAGTAGGTGCGCCTTTTCTTGCTGGCGTAACCAACCAAGCTGTTTCAGACCTGGGCTTCCCTGAACCACAACTATGTCCTGCACGTGTTCAACCAGCAAGATCAAAACTTTCTTCAAAATAATACGACGACTACCGTAATTACTCGAATCTAACGCGGACATTTTTTATGGTTAAGCGAGTTCATAAATCGCATGCACGTTAGAATCGAGTACGAAAATAAAATGAATACGGTCATTCTATTGCCATCGGCATTTCTGAAATGACCGCCCCCTACGTGCGTCGGCATGGCACGTCAGCCATTTCCGCCTATGTGTTTCCCATGTGCGGCACTTCGTACGTGTGCTAAAAAGTTCGTCATCTTTTAGTGTATTAGCATCGAGGGCATGGAAGGGCCGACTCGAAAAACTCGACGAGTGCACCACGATGCCGCTTTTAAAAGAAAAGTCATCGCGTGTGCCAAAACGGACAGAAATCGGGGCCGCATCGCGGTCGTTCGGAGTTCCCGAAACGTGCATGCGGGATTGGTGGAAACAAAAGCAGAAGATTGTCGACAGCAAAGATTCACGCAAAGGCTTCATTGGACCACAGCAGGGTCGGTTTCCGCAAACTGAAGAGCTGCTCGGCGAGTATGTGATTGAGCAGTGAGCGGCACAGCGGCCCGTGACGACAGAACTGCTCCAAGTGCAGGCTATGCAGTTAGCCTTAGATAAAGGGCTAATGCGGAGCCAGTTTAAAGCGAGCAGGTGTAGGCTAACTAACTTTATGAAGAGGAAAGAAAGGCTTGTCCCTCCGAAGGCGAGGGGCATATGCGAAAAGTTTCCGAAGGAGTAGGATGAAAAGCTTCACAGTTTTCAGAGGTTCGTCCTAAACTTGCGCCACAACGGCTGCCTGCTCGGGCAAAGGGCAAATCGGGAATGCCGATCAGACGCCTCTTTACTTCGACATGCCTGGCACCACAACCGTCGAGAAGAAGGGGGCAAAGCAATTTCGCGTGCTCACATCGGGCCACGGTAAAACTATAGAGTGACGGCAATGCTCCGTTGCACGTCAGATAGGCACAAGCTTCCCCCGTACCTCATATTTAAACGGAAGACGCTCTCGATAGGAGTCGTTTTCCCGAGTGGGGTGATTGTGCGGGCCAACGAGAAAAATGGGTGCGCGTTGCAATCGGTGTTATACTTTTTTTTTTTTTCGTCGTGGAAACCGGGTGCACGTTACAATTGAGAGCGCGGTAGAATCGAGTAAATACGGTATGTGCGGTAGAAAGTGTTTTTTTTGTTTTCTTCTGCAGTTTGTTTCCTTTTCTTCATTAGTAGTTAGTGTTGTATATTAAGTATTCCTTGAAGTTGTGGCAACTGTTTCTTTTCCCACTAACAGGATATTAAAACTGAAGTTTTCAAGGGAGGGGAATGTGTGTGTTGCTAGTTTCGGTTTCAATGTGTAGTCTATCAACATTAGATGTGGTGTTGTTCTGTTATATATATATGGGTGTTCTAAAATAAAGCGTCATTCTCTATGTTGTGTTATGGAAGCGTGTTCGCTTTCTTTTTCGTGGCCCCAGGCCGCAACATCATGAGGGTCCTTTTAATGGGGTCCCTTTAATGTCTGATAAAACCCATGCAACCATGTGGACAAAACGTAATCTCTCCTTTGCTTGTGCATATTAAAGATTTAACAAATTTTTGTGAATGGTGTTGTAAAACTCACCTTATTATTTGCAGAGGACGTTCGCATTGCCTTGTAGCATCTGTGCAAGGATGTCTGTCTGGCTTGCTGGTTCTAAGTCTTTTTTTTTTACAATTTACATAATAAAAAAATACCCTGTACATGTAGACAGAGATATAAGGAGTGCAGTGACTACCTGCATCTTTTTTTTTTCAACTTGTTGGTTTCACTCAGCTGCCATGGTACCGTTTGCACTGCTTTGCTTACCGCTCTTTTCTTTTTTGAAACACTTCAAAGCTGGCATGTGACAAAAGCATTTGAAGGCTACAAAAAAAAAACAGTTACAAGACATGCAGAATTAACTCTTTGTTACCGCATGAAAATGGTTGTTTTTCATATGTCTCAGGAAGATCCTTTTTGCCTGTTTGAAAAGTACTCTAACATGCATCACAGCATACCAAACTTTGCAAAATGAAATGCTACTTTCAAAAAATATATGTTGTAGAGCAACAAAAATATTTTAGAATGAATAAATATGTGAAACTTGTGAAAATTTTGGTTGCCAGATGGTAAACAGAGCAATAAAAAGCACTATATATGCAAAAGTATTCAAAAGAAAGAAAATTTCTAATTAATATTTTATAGATAAATGACCCAGTAACAGTGTAAAAAAATGAATGTTGCACAAAATGTTCCTCTTCACATAAAGAAAATCAGAACCTAGGTGCTGCTCCATTGCTCATGCCATGCAGTTAAGCATTGCACAGTTTTTTGTGAGACACAAGTGTACTCACACTCTTTTCTCAGTAAATTTGCGTTGTCTGGTGATACGAGTCTCCAGGTGTTCCCAATATAGATGGCTACCCATGGTGTAACATATCCTCTATAAATGAAGTGTCCAATGAACTTCATCATTTCATCTAGTGTCACCTCTTTTAATGAGCCACCTCACTCCGAATAGGCTGGCGTTCCCATATATGCATCCAAGCATTTTTTTTTGTATTTGCACATATAGTTTAAAGAAAGGATAATATTGCGTGCAGTTTTAAAAGGTTTCGCATTCCTCCATAGTCAGGACCAAGATGCACTCCGGGAGCTTTCTTGTAGTTAGGAGAAGCTCTGCAGCCAGCATCAGCACCCCGCGCTTTAGCGAAGTGTGAACCACGCACATAACCAGAGTAGCTATAAGATTGTGCACAAAGGTCAGAAGCTATATGCAGTTTTGGCGGAGGAGACAACTTGAGGATGTATATAAAAGAAACCCATGAACAGCTGCGGATGTCTCAGGCAAGACATCATCGCCTGAAAACATCATCCCCAGAAAGCTGATTTGCTGTCATCTTCAAACTCTAAGCTCGTCCTCACTCAATTCAGGTGGGGTAACAAAAGAGTTTTGACAAGCGCATGAGTATTGCAACACTGGTGCACGGGTGACGACGGCATCATAGGAGCGACTAGTGACACTAGATCCAACCCTGCAGTGTGTCTGATATAACAATGAAAGCGTAACGAAAGTTGTGGAAACAATCATAGAAGGCCACTTCGGCATTTAAACACGCGGCGGACTTTCACAAATATTTTTTGTAGAACAAATTTTCCCTGACTCTTGGGAACAGCTCTCTATTGAATATCTGGCATATTATTGTGGCAATAATCACTGTTTAACATTGTCAAATTGCGAAGCTGACACTTTATTTTATATCCGACACTTCCAAAGGTTCTTTTCATTAAAGAACTTCGATCTTACTGTGCCATAATTACGAGGGGCATGAGCTTCTGTCAATTTTGCCAGCGTAGTGCACTTTTCGAATGACATATGCACATTGGTTCGTGCAGAGGTCTGTCAAAAATCACTTTGTTGCCGAAATGGGCAAATTCAAATTGATTATGAAAGTTGAGTGCCTGAACTAACTACTAGAAAGTGCTGGGTGCACGAGAAACAAATTTAACATGCCAAAATGGACAATCCAAAAGCGTCGATCACCGCTGATCGATTTGAGTAGGCGTGGTAACAAAGTAGTTAAACCACTGTTTCTTCATTTCTTTGAAGACTTGGGAAGGCAAATATGTATGAGCCCATGGCTGTTATTTATGGACCATCATACTTCATGTAAAATCATTGTTCATGAAAGCAACAGGCAAGTCGTCTAGACTAGGAAAATTGTGGATTTCCTGTTGGATGCTACAGGTTATAGCATTTTGACTACATGGTAATCGTAATGGGAGCATTGTCTTGTAGTCTGGGATATTTTCTTTCTGTATTGAAGAAGTGTTTCTGTGGCTCGTTAAGCATTGCTACTTCATGAGGGAGAGACGGGAGTAACATACATCTACATTGTGTACCTGTCCTGGGAAGTTGTGTTTTGATTGCAAAAGAAAAATGCTAGTGTGCGCAGCATTGGGTGCTTTTTAATAAACACAAGATAGTGAGAAACAATAAGGTGCCATTCACAGCATTTTTCAAAGTCCCTCATAGTTTCAGTACAGTAACCTGGACAAGTCATGATTTGTGGTATAATTAGGTGACACACAATATGCTGGGCAGTTCGTGTGTTCAGAGCACACTCACTGTTCTCTTCTTTTTCAGTGCACAGTCACATTGTCATGAAATTGATGGAGGAGTTAAGACACTCATCAGGTTCATGTTGCTGCCTACAACGTTCATTCTCTGCAGGACCATCAAATTTCGGCGCAATGATCGGTCGGAGCCAGAAGTGTTCCGTTCGAATGTGGCTTATGGCCGGAGGCATCTACTGTATCGGCTTTCAGTCTACACAGTGGGACCTCTGGGGGATGCTGTGTTGCTGGAGTCCACTGGTCTTCGGTCAATCACCCTTAGCAGAAATGCTGTGAGCTTTCTTTCATGTCTCACTTCAACCTGCAAAGGTGCCAGATAAGAAAATTCAGGTTTATTTGTGTTGTAACTTTAGAATTCATACCCGATACTCAAATTGTTTGCTTTGAATTTGAGACATGGTTATTACTCTCAGCTCTTTGAGAACAGCAAGCCCCACGCGGTTTATTGTGACCACATGTGCAATTTTTATTTTCTTAAATACATGTAAGAAGCTGTGTAACTTGCAAAGAAGACCGAATTTCGCTACCAGATTTGTTCCCCCATTACAAAACATATTTGTCACTCTTGTTCACAAAAAAGCTCGCGTATCGAATGTTACTTAACCACTAATGCTTGTCTCACAGAGGCACTTGAATGTCTTCCTTGTTTTAAGTTCTACAACAATCTAATGAAGAGTAAACAGACACATTGGTAGTTTGTACTCTTTATTCAGATGCAGAACCATGAACATGGACAGTTCGCTTAAAAATTTTTTTTCATGTTGAGGCACGAACTTTCACCATATATATATTAAGAAAGAAATCCTCCAGTAATTATTGTCACACTTACAGCTGCCTTGCACTTTAGTGCCGGATGTGACACAGACTACTGGCAAATTTGTGAGATTTTTCTATTCGATTTAGCTAGATTTTCTTTGTCACTTGGAGTGCGTTTAACTTAATGCAGGTCAAGGAAATTTTGAGAAGGGCCTGCAAGATTTTAAAATGGAACATTGTTTTTATAAGTATTTGCCTTGTGTAGACTGGGAAATTATTCTGCTGCTATCTATTGGCCAGTGAGTAAAGATTAGCTAATCATATGCATGAATATATAGTGCTGTTATAATTGTACAGACTTAAATGCTAAATTATGCAGTGCCTCCAAAAATGCATCATTACACAATTTTGGCTCGCTACTTCTATCTTAGCTGATATTGCTCCCAATTTTTCAAAGTTGTGTTAAAAACGCAAGCAAGGGTTCAAATGAACATGCTTATGGGTCTAACATGCATGTCAGTGTCACCCCAGGTTAGGTTTCAAACAAATTCTTACTATTCAGTGGCCAACTTGGTGACAACAAAAACGTAATAGAGCTAAGGGCATGAAGTCCCATGAATAGAGCAGGAGACTTCATTGGGAGTTTGCTTCATACTTCATAATCCTGATGTCACTCTTTATCATTCTCTTTCCACTTGGGTGTGGAAGATTTTTTTTTCTCAGCAACCTTGGCAGCTCAACCGGGGCCACTAGTGGAAGTTCTTACAAGAACTCTTTTTGAGCGTTTGAGAGGGCCTCTGTTCACCCAACAAATTCACCATTGATTTTTTTAGTTCCACATTGTTTAAGCAGTTACGACAACCAGGACAGACAGCTTGCAGTGACGAACTGTCATTTCTGTTTGCACTGAGCCTCTTGGTGGTTTCTTAGTTAATAAAAATGCTTAGCTAGTTTATATACTAATGATATGTACAGTCAAACCCTTTTATAAGAGACACTGATATAAGAGACAAATGGGTATAAGAGACATCAGTGTGCCTACAGTAAAATACAGGTTGATAGGAAAATGCATACATGACACCCTGCTTATAAGAGACATCTCATATAAAAGACAAGAATTGTTGCCCTGAGAATGCTTCTTACAAAGGGGCTCAACTGCAAAAATAACCGCTTTTTCATAGATTTTTTAGCTGCTGTGATGGTTTATTTTTTTTAACAGGAGACCAAAGTACTCACCATCGAGAGGGAGTTCAAGCTTCCTATCATCATCAGCGCCAACTTTCTTGTGACCACGCCACTGTCTCTTCAGACCACTGAGGCCAGGCAAAGCTAACTAATCGTGTGCAGTTTGAATGCTTGCAAACATCGAAATTCATGGAAAGTCACTGCTATTGGATCATTTGGCTATGTATGTTAGCTCTATGAAGGTTCCTGCGTAAAATAAAAATCAAAATATTGGCTCGGGGCGTGTGAACAGTACAAATGACCACCGCCACAGCAGTGCAGTGCATGGGGTGGACAGTAGTTGTCCTTACCCAAAAACTAGGTATATGTAAGGTTTTATAAGCTGATTTTTGTGCTCGCCTGAGTCTCTCTAAACCAATTAGACCGAGTTGAAACTTGCCGCACTGCCAGAGCCTTTGCCAGCACTGCCAAAGTCAAGTGGCACATACCGAATGCTTGGGACTGAGCGAAGAGTGGCACCTGTCTTGTGGCCATATTGCCAATTCTAGTCTATTATGCACTATCTCGGTTGAGTCGGCAAACAAAAGTGCGTGGGAAAGCTCACTTGTCGAAATTATTTGCGCATTTTCTATTCATAAACAGCTTTATGTCTACAATACGTTCAGCTCGATTCTGCGTTTAATGCTGCAATTACATATCAAAGCCTGTAATAGGAGGTACTGCATTACACGTCTTTCCCACCATAGGTGCTTCACTGAGTGTGGCTGCACGAGCTGTGCGTTTTCATTGTTGTGTTATTTCTTGTGCAAATGTGATAGGTTGTATCTGTGTGCACAGTGTTTTATCTTCCTTCGGTGCTCTACGCCAGAGATTAGTTGCAAGTGAGCCCCCTTCTTTAAGGTATGCAGTGTCGTGTGTCACAACTCAACTTCACAATCACCTCATGACTTGTCTCAAATGGAGTGTCGTGCACAGACGTGTTAAATACTATGAAAAACTAGTAAAAAAAAATATGTGCCATTCACAGGAATTATAATTTGGGTGCATTATAAAAACCTTCCCAAATATGCTCATGATATGAACTACTCTGAATTATATGACAGTTTTATTAATCATGGTAGCAAGTTTTGCCTGGTGTGTTCCCAATCATTTGCTGTTTAACCAGAGAGTGCCTGATTTCTACTTGATTCAGCAGTCTTAGCCACACATCCTGTCAATCTATTGGCACTTTCAAAGCAAATGTATTTTGCAGTGGGAACTATTTAATAGAAATTGTTGTGCACAAAACAAAAAAGAAATAAGTTTTTAGGTATCAAAGTATCAAAATAGCAGGAATGAAGAGGTTCCATAGGATGCATTTTTACACTGCTCATGCTGACCTATGTGCTTGTTTTCGGATGTGCTTGTTAGCATTTGCATAGCAATTTGCACCCAACATCCTGGAGAGGTAAATATTTAGCAGTTAGCCTGTGCTTTGTGATCTGCTAAGGAACTGCAGCAAGCTGTGACGCATGTTAGCTTTAAACGTAATACAGCTCTTCACCCAAAACATTCTCAATATGTGCATCACTAAAAAAAACTATTTATTTTGCACCCAAAATACTGTCATGCTAGCCACCAGCAGAATGCATACTTTAAGTTTCGTTCACTTGCACTGTAGAGATATAACCAAATACAAATTTATATTCTGCATTTAACTTCATCATTTTAACACTTTCGTCATTGGTATCAATCAGATTACCACAAATGGCTTCATTTTACTCGCATTTTTATTTGCTAGAAGCCAGAGCCACAATTTAAATATTATTTGCAAACATGAGTATCTGTGATGCATAGTGTTTCTGTTGAATTTTTTTAGTGTATGTATGTTTCCTGGTGTTATATTAATGTAAAAAAAAAAATCTCGATCATGCAAAGCATGCATGGTATATTTTAGGTAATTTTTTAGTTTTGTGACAGGTGTGTTACTTCAGGTTGTATGTGTATGTGTGCTTGTTTTTCTCTGAACAAGTTGTTGTTCTGGGTTAGATTGTCCATGCAGGTAGCTACTGAAAAATATGCAAGATGTTAGTTTTTGTGTTAAGAGCTTGACAATCCCTGAATGCAAGAAAATTATTGCTTGTACAGTGTTACCAACCGGTTGTAGGGGAAAGGTTTCTTGAATTTTAATTTATAAACAATAGATTCACGAAAGTTTCAATTTAATCATTTGCCACTGCTAAACTTTAAAACACTGGGATGGGCTAATGTACTGATTCAGTTGCACTGCCATTACTTGATGCACCTTCTCACTGGGCAGAGAGCCCTGAAGCTTACGCACGCTGTGTAATTGGGGGACTCTGTAGACCTGATGGACAGTCAGAGTGATGTAGTTTTGCCACATTATGGCGGCACCAGTCCTTTTAGTTACCACAGCGTTGTTTCATTACTTTTCACAAGTGCAGTAGTTATAGTACTGGTAGTACAGAATTTCAGGGGGCAGCTTCCTTACTGAGGATTTTTTTTTCTTTGCTTGTATTAGAAAGGCTGTTTGTTACTGTGCATCTTTATTGTAGATGTTGTCATCTTTAATGAAAGAACTCACTTGGAATGACCTTATGTACCTGTTTTTTTTTTTTTTACTTTGGTCTACTTAGTTGTCTGTCAAGGTTTTTTTTTTTTTTTTTGCAGAAAAATGTTCAGATTTCTTACTTGGTTGTGCGACTCAAGTTGAATGAGCAGTGTGTATGAGCCCAAGTGCCTTGTAAGTAGCTAAATATTTGAGGTTGTGAAGACGAGGACTTGCTTTTTCCTGGCATTCACACCTTGTTTTTTTTTTATCGTCTGTTATCCTGTGGGTTTGTGGATGTGTTTGCTTTGTTGTATGTGCCAGTGTAACGAAAACATTGGGTTTGTTTTTTATTGCTTGTGTGCATTTGAGTACAATATTGTTTGCTGTTGTGTCTATGGTTGTGCAGTCTCATACTTTTCCATGACTCTGTAGGTGCACACATTTCCATATCTTGTTGCAAGCTGTAAGGCCTATAATTTTATATTTACATGGTAAGCATTTAGGCTAGGGACGGGCAGAAAAAAGGCATGAAGTGAAAGCATTTGGGCTAGTATTTAGCAACTGAAATTTACTTGTAGGTTCCTATTTTTAGCATAACAAGTATCCATTTCACAATTCACTGTCTCAGTACCCACATTAAACAATGTTTTGTGTTTACATATAGTGTTATTGCACCATTACAGCTCATAGCAGACTTAGACAAATGAAAAGAAGTTATGCATCCTAGTGCCATAAACAGAAACACCCCCCCCTTTTTTTCCGTAGCTTAGTCACATCTTTAATTTATGTAAGAAGAACTAACTGGATCAAATTCAAACTTTTCATTAACATTAAGCAGTTAAGTGTGCATATGAAACACTGTCTAAAAGTAAAAAAAAAGAAAGGAAGTGAAATGTGTTTTTTTACCAGCAGCAGTAGATATCATAGGATGAGTGTGCAAGATGAATATGCAGAAGGCAAGCAAAGCCAATGTTCAACATCCAAGCTAAACAACAAGAGGTCACAATTATTAATCAGTACCCTAGTGCAAGACTATGTATACAATGACAAGGTCCATTACTGACAGGAGAGTCTACTTACAAGGCAATACACTAAAGAATAAATATGGCTCGCAATGCATACAGCAGATGTTCCCAAATCATGACTGGCAATTTACTGTTATTCATGAAGTGGAAAGTACACAATCATTTTGTACTGCTTAGCAATATATGGGGCTGAAACTTGGACGATAACATAAAAACTTTAGAAAAAGTTGAAAGACCACGCCACATATAATAAAAAGGAATACTACAGGTGCAACATTATTATTTTATTAAAGAGCCCTTAAACCACCTAGAAGTCAAAATTCACTCGGGGTGTTGCAGTAGTGAACAAGTCTGTTAAAAAACACTTAGCTGCAAGAATTTTTCTAAAGTGTGCCATAATAGTAGAGTTCTGCACATCTGATAATACGAAATCGGCCCTCGTTTACTTCTTTTTTCTATGCAACACTGTTCGTCAGTTCGTCTCTTCTCCTCTCCGAGTGCACCTCCTTACTGTGCAAGGAGGAAGAAGAGGGAGGGGCACGTACTTGTGAGTAGGCAAACAAGAATGCTGGCATGACCAGATGTGCATAGTAGTGTCACAACCAGCACTGGAGATATAGAAGGACCTTCAGAGCAAAACACGAGTGTCTTTTTTTTTTTTTTTTGAAAATTCTGTGGCTTGCCTACGACTTGTAGTGCTGCCATGTTTGGCGTTGTGTATCTTGGCATCATCCTGAACTCAATTCACATATTTACTTGGAATGTTCATGTACAAAAAAAATATGTATCTTTAGCATAGGGCGGCAAACTCGCTCATGAGTCTACTCGCTCGGACTCACTCAGATTCTTATCGATCTGTGAGTGAGTTCGGGCAAGTTTTATTTTGGCGAGTTTAAGTCTGAGCGAGTCCGGCTCAGAAAAATTTTGGTGAGTTTGAGTCGAACCAAAGAACAAGATTTATTTATTTAGCGAGTCTGAGTGAGGTTCACTTTTGTTTGCCGACCTATGATCGGTGGTGGTTTAAGGGCTCTTTTAAGAGATGGGAAAAGATCAAGATGGATTGCAGAACAAACATGGGTAGCTAATGTTTTAGTTAATAGTGAGTAAAAAGTACCTGGGCTAGTCACTTAATGTATAAAAAACGCAACCGGTGGTCGGTTACAGTAGCGAAATAGATACCAACTGATGGGAAATGCAGGTGATCACGGCAGAGAGTTAGGTGTTTGTGATCAAATTAAGAAGTTCCCAGACATAATATTGAATCAGTTTGCACAGCATATGGTGAATTAGAGATAATTTAAAGGGGCCTTTGTCTTGCAGAGGACATTAAACTGATAACAATGATGGCTCTTATTTATAAGTGCCTAAAATTAGTACTTTGGTGACGAGAAAACTGCACAAGCGAAAAGCTTCTCCTTGTATTGTAGATAATAGCAATAGCTTGGAACTTAAGGAACTTGTACCCTGATAATATTAAGTTTAGTATTAAAAAAAAAGGCCTGTCTGTCTGTACACAATAGTTGTACTTACCAATGATACAAATGAGCATAGGTAATTTAGCTGAAATGGAAGGTTTGCTATTTCAAGAAATTTCTTGCCTAAGGAGACAAATTTTTATCACAGGTTTAGAAATATAGAAATGTACAATTTCTGCTTGGGGGTCTTTAGAGATGCCAGTGTCTATGTGAAGAGTGAAATTCTGACCTAGCAAGATGCGCCATTTTCTGATCTGGAAAAATTGTGCACATACGCCATCCACTTTTTCAGACTAATGGGGTGGCTTACAAGTCTTGTACGAAATGTGTGCATGATAAAGAGAAAAAACAAACTCATTTTTAATCAGCCAAACTATGATTAAAAGGTAAAAAGTAGCTCTGTACCTAGCCAAAATATTTTGCATCAAGTTTTTATTCATTGACATTGCATTTGTAATGAAACAAGAAGTGAGTAACATTATGGATTTTTATTTTGTAATAACCATAAATGTAAGCATTGAAAACAGTTACAAGCTGCGTGCATGAACAAAATAAAATAAACTTTCCCAGTGCTTAGATTAGTCTTGCAAAGCTTTATAATCAAAATTACATGCATGTTTTTACATTTTCTCACTTCTCTGTTTTGATACTATGCCCTCCTTCCTTTTGAGAAGATTATCCCTGGCATAATTCAAGTACCCGTACTGATCTGCAATGGTGGAAGTGGCCTTTTGCTTGCAATATTTTGTGTTTACAGTTCTTTTTACTTGTTCTGCTCTCACATTCTAGTCTGTATCATTAAAATATCAACTTACATGCATGTTGAGCTCCTTCCTTGTTGTTTGGACTGCACACACAGTGTAAATATGTATTTGAGTGAGGTTGAAAATATTTCATGTTGTGGAGAGGCTGTAAAGAAAACAGCTTGGTGCATTTTTGTTAGCACTGTGTGGCATAGTAGTGCTAATCTTTCCAAAATTTTTTGGCAATGTTTATATATACAGACCTTTTTTTTTTTTGCCAGCAGAAGTATGCAAACCACAGCAACTGCCAAGAAGTAGATGTCTCATAAACTGTCTAATATTGTTTAATTTATAAATACAGGCCGGACTGATTTGTGGTGTAATTAGTATGTAGTACTTCTTGATGTCCATCTAGAAGCTACGAAAAAAGCAATAGTCTTATTTCAGAATTGTGGTAGTCTGTGGGCTTTTCTGGTGACAAAACAAATTATTTGCTATTATTAGTGAAGAATTCTGGCAATTTGCTGTGCAAAATGTTTACAAAGTATTCTTTAGTAGAACATTTGTTTAATCAAGTGCCCTATTTGTCAGCACTCTGGTTGCTAACACTAGTTTTAAATATTGGTACGCAGCACTTGGTGAGCGCTTCTGAGCAGCTATGTTTGCAACAGCATAGAGCATACATGCAAATACAGTTGTGATTATAATGAAAGCTTTCAGGCAAATTGTTAATTTGAGTCCTCAGGTATAATCATTAGATTTTTGGTAATTTGTATTTTACTGTAAATAACCTAGCAGGCATGTTACTTATTGCCCGAAATAAAGTTTTATTGCATTGAAAGTTTGGCCTTACCAACAAGAAATAGCTGTGTTGGTGTCAGAGGCAATTGTTGTGTGCCTTATTTTTCATCTGTTTTTTCCTTCTTGGTCTAGCGTTTCTGATACTGTATGATTGTTAATACAGCAATTTGGAATGCTCTGAAACTTCCATTGGGCACACTTGATGGCAGCCGAGCAAGGGAACATGGGTGTGCCAGGGTCTAACTGTTGCAGGAACAGTTGCAACTATCACTATGTACTCGCCTGGGCTAGGACCAACTCACCAGCACAAAAAAAGGGTTTTATACCCAGCACCTCCACCAAGTATCAAGGTGATGAGAGTAAAAAATAGAGATATATTTATAAAATGTGCAGGAACATGTAGAAACTGCTGCAGCCAAGATGGCACAACAGCAGCAACCCAAGCGCTATTGCATTAGTCGTCTTCATCGTATGTCTGGCGGATTCTTGTTTCTGATGGTGTGTAATAGTTTCTTTTAATTGAGTTCACTGAGCTGAAAAACTTCTGCGAGTAACACTAATAAGTGATGAAACAGGGTGCCTTTTTCCGCTTCATAGGCTTGACAGTGGAAAATCTTTTTTTTACACTTTGTTGAAGATAAGTCCCATGAGCTACAGTGGGCTCACTAAATTTAGCTTCGACAAAATGTCCTCTGGTATTGCCTAATCTGCACTACTCATGCCCTGCAAAGAGCAGTTTTGTAAAATGAGAGCGGTGTGCCGCAGGCATGGTGATTCATTTACTCTAGCAGTATGTCAATAAATTTTTAGTTATTTTGTGCAGTTTTATGAAGCTCATCAAATTGGCAAGGCATTTAGTCAACTTTGTTGCTTCAAACATTGTAACATATCAGGCCCCATGAATATGTGTAAAACAATTACAAACACTTCAGCAGATAGTAATTTATGTAATAAGGTTGGTTGTTGTACATTGAGGTTTGGAATTGGTGTGGAAATAGATAAATGCTTTATTATTGAAGTGAACAGTAAATTACAGCTGTGTACTCAACTAGCACTGCACTTCGCCTATGTTTCTCGCCATTTAATGTAATTTCACTATCGGAAACTTAAACATCACTTGAAAGTGCCGGTCTCCTCAAAGCAAGGCCTAAGTACACAATTAGCAGCACATATAACAATTTAAAAGATAAAAAGGGCTAAATTTGAGAGCATTGCCCCCCCCCCCCCCTCGTTTTCACAATCTTGGTAGCATTTCAAGTGGAGAAACATTTAATGCGAGGAGAAATCCTGAATATAGTTGCATAAGCTTTCTAAGCGATTTCGGTTTTTCTGTGTTCTTTATGACGATTCAAATACAGCTGTGGGAAACATGCGCCCATTGCATCAACTAAAAATTACTGCGCAGTACTGCTCCAAAAGGGTCTTTTTTCTGATTTGCGCCATATGGGGGTGGTTTTGGAACTGAAAGAAATGTTGACAGCACGCATATGAGCAGATTTTTTCGTGATGGTCGCCATCTTGTACACTTGCGCTGCTACATTTGCGTGCAGTTGTGCAGCTGCAAGAGCACGGAATCGGTGGTCAATTGTTCTCACTTCCGCGTGATTGCGGTGGTGCCTTTTCTGGTAACCACTTGCAAAAAACTAAGGCGATGTGGCGACCACTGAAAAGCCTACCAGTATGACATTGCCATTAAAAATCTGTGGCTTAGCGCCGCTTTAAACCTACTGCACGCTTTTAATAGTTGCTAATACCTGAGCCCGCAGGGGCGCAGATCGCTGCCGCCTCGATCGTTGTACGAGACCGTGTTCAGCGTACACCGCTTTGCAGAAACGAAAGTAGCTCGCTGTTGCAGAGTTGAGCGTTGTGGATCGCGGGCACCGAGATAGCAAGCGTTGCGTGTTATAACCATATACTGCACGCTTTCATAGGCCGACAACCCACACGCGCCTCAGTCCGCTGCCAGGACTGCCGGGTTTGATCCCGGCTGGGGTGGTCGCATTTCAGTGCAGTTGAAATGTTGGACAACTGTTCACCTAAAATCAGGTGTATGGTAATAAACACCAAGAGCAACGCTTGCTGCAAGCTCGCATCATCGCGTTAACATGGTAGCTTTCTCGCTGCATCTGTGTGCGTTCTGAAGCGGAGTGGGGGCAAGCGACTTGGCACGGTATGCGCCAAGTTGGCGAAGCGTTGCACGCAACTAGCTAGTAAACGATCGGCTCCCTGCGACCGTACCGCGTCTAAAGAAAGCTGCCTGTGTTTTCACGAAGTAGCTGATCGCGGCACAGAGTTATCGCGCTAGCTGCTTATGTCCGATTCGTAGCTATGCAGTCGCTTCGTCGGCTGCGTATCCAGGACTCCGCGGTAGTTTCGAAATGCTCCTTGATGTCGCCACCGCTTGCCATCGGACAACCGTGCGAGAGTGCCAATCATTTCTGAAATTCGGCTAACAGAAATAGCTTTGTGACAGGTACTTTAGGCAATCTTTGCTGTGGCAGTGTATTTCTTTTTTAGCGGCGATGGCGAACTTAAAGAGACGCGCACTTATTTGTGTTCTTGGCGCGTATGTTTTACTGTAAAAAAATGCCCCGACCTCCTCGAAGGAAATCGTTAGGCAATGCGAATACATTGCGTGGCGTCGATAACGTTGCTTTGCACGTGAGAACCCAACGTTAGAAGAATAATGTGTTTTTTTTTTCTTACACCGTGCAGCCAATAGCACCGTTCGCCGCACGGGGCGTTTTTCTGTCGCGAGAAACTGTGACCTGCTGATGAGAATCACCGAGCTCGAGATTGCGTTGGCGACAGAGCAAAAGAAAACGAGGGCTATGGAAGAAAGGCTGAAGTCCGCCGAGGAAGCACTAGCCAAGGTGCACAGAGGAGCGGCCTACAAACAGAACAGTAGGGAACCGGCAACCAGAATGGCGGAGAAGAAAGAGCAAGCAAGTTTGGAAAAGACAGGTTCAGCCAGTTCAATTGTCGCAAGGCGCAGCTTCAGCGAAGTAGTGGTGAGGCTGGGAGGGGACAAAGCAGCCGGCGTCAAAGGTGCAAGTAACCCCCAGGTGCAGGTCGCTCCAGCTGAAAAGTCACAGCATGTGATAATCGCCGGGGCCTCGAATTTAAATCGATGCACAGAAGCCATCAAAGAGAGGGTAAGAGGTGACAAGAGGGTTGCAGTAGGGGCGTTCTCGGGACGCAAGTTGGAAGCAGTCATGAGGCAAGTGAGCGCAAAACTCAAAACTACAGCTGATAGACGAAACCTCGTGATAATTTCAGGCGGTTCAAACGATGTCTTAAATGAAGATACAGCAGGACTAGCAACCACACTGGCGAAAGGCGTCGACATGCGCGCCACTTCTCCTCAGGTACAGGTAGCGATATGCATGATACCGGAGGTACCGGTGCGTGATAGCAACCTGTAAAGAGCGGTTGTCAACGCAAACCAAGAGATATGGCGGTTGAGTGGAGAGAAAGGCTTTGAGGTGGTGGAAATAAACAGAGGTGCATAGGAGGGGTGTTTTTCAACGAGACAGAATTCACTTCGATGGGCGGCTAGGTCATGAGGTGGGTTGGTGACTTGCAGGACGCGCAGTAGCTTTTTTGGGGGGCAAGTGGGCCCTTCGGGGTGCAAGATAGCTAGTAACGAGGAAAACAACCAGGGACACTCTTCGACAGGTGGTATGGACAGATACGATTCCAAAGTGGCACCAGTATCTAAGGTAGGTAGAGTCCGGGGCAGAAATAGACGTAGCCACGAGCGCCGAGCCAATTCAGACATAGGGTATATTAACATGCAGGGTGGTAGACACAGGCTGAAGTGGGAAGAGGTAGAAGAACAGCCAAGGGAGGGGAGGCTGATGGTATACGGTTTTGTAGAAACATCTCAGGGACATGGAACAACCTCCTAACAATGAGGACTACGCGTGGGAATATTGCAATAGAACAGAAGGCAGCAGAAAGGGGGGTGGTATTGGGGCATTCATTCATAAAAGTACAGACTGGCAAAGGGTCATACAGGAGTGCGAGGAACATTTATGGCTAAAAGGGAATGTGGCAGGGCAAATGACACTCCTTGGTTTCGCGTACTTGTGGACGAGAGCAAAGGTTCGAGAGGAAAACCAGGCAATGGTAGAGTGTATATCAAATGACATTCAGGAGTTAGGAGAAGAGTTCGAGATAATTATACTAAGAGATATGAATGCGCACATAGAAGATTAGATGGATATACCGACCCGACAGGCAAAATGATCATGGATATGTGTGAAAGGCTTGATTTGATCATTTGCAACAGTACCGGGAAGTGTGAAAGGCAAATAACATGGGAGGTAGGAAGGCTGCAGTCGACGATAGATTGATTGATATGTGGGGTTTAACGTCCCAAAACCACCACATGATTATGAGAGACGCCGTAATGGAAGGCCCCGGAAATTTCGACCACCTGGGGTTTTTTAACGTGCACCCAAATCTGAGCACACGGGCCTACAACATTTCCATCTCCATCGGAAATGCAGCCGCCGCAGCCGAGATGTCGACGATAGATTACGCATTGATGTCACATAAATGTGTGATAAGCTCAGGGAAATGCACATAGATGAAGGTGGCTCCAGAAGTCTGGGTAGTGATCACAACGCATCAAACTAAGTTTTGGAAAATCAATGAAAGTGGGAAGGAGACAAGATGAGCAACTACATGGGAATTCATATTCAAAAAGGCAAATAGAAATAGTCACTAAACAAATTGAGAAAGTAATCACAGATGATAATAAAACAGTGTAAACGTACACGAATCTAATAAGACTGAGCATGATAGAGCTTGCTAAGGCACGTGACAAGTCACCCCGGAAAAGGAGACACAAACCCAAAAGCTGGTGGCATGAGGAAACTAAAAGAGCCACAGCAAAACAAAAGGGAGCCTCTCGGGAACACAGTCATGCTAAGCAGCAGGGTGAGCCGACAGATGACGTTGAAAGAAAATGGGGTATCTTTCCAAGTTGTAGAAGGGAAGAACCCCTTCTGATCAATGAAAATGTTAGAAGAAAGGGGGCTCAGTGGCTGGCAGAAGTACGTAAAAAGGACAGAAAGGCAGCTGCGAAATTTTGGAACCATCTCAACTCCCTAAGAAATGAGACGAGCCTAGAGCAGAGGTTTATAACTACAGCTCAAGGTGCTAGGCTAGAAGGGGACGAAGCGATTGAATATATAAGAATAAGGGGGACAGAAAAATTTCAATAAAAAAAAAGCTTTATGCACCACAATAGACAAGGATGAATCAAGTGGCGCAATGGCTCCATTTTCACAACAAGAGTGGGAAATGGCTGAGAAAATGGTCCATAGTAGGCCCAGATGGCATTCCAATTATGCTGATAAATGCATTAAGTCCGAAGTCTAAGCAGGCTTTGAGAGAGGCAGAGAGCAAAATAATAATCGATGGAGAAGTTCCCGATGGATGGAAACTTAGCAAGATGAGCATGATCTATAAGGGAAATAAGGGAAAGGGGGACAAAGCTGACATAAACAACTACCGTCCTATAACATTGACATCAGTGCTCTACAGGCTGGCGATGCAGATTACAAAGGAAAGACTGCAGGTATGGATAGAGGATGAGAGGGTGCTGGAGGAACTGCAGAATGGGTTTCGGAAACACAGGAGGTCGGAAGACAATCTGCTCTCACTGACGCAGTGCATCGAAATAGAAAAGGAACACAGGCCCCTGGGGCTAGCATTTTTGGATATCAAGGGAGCGTACGATAGCGTGGTTCAAGAAGAATTGTGGGGAATACTGGACACACTAGGCGTGGAAGATGTAGTCACTAATCTTTTAAAGGATATCTATAAAGTTAACAAGGAAATTATGAAGTGGGAAAAACAGGTATTCAAGCCTGCAGAGGTAGAACGGGGACTTAGGGAGGGGTGTCCCCTGTCACCCTTATTATTCATGATGTACCTGCAAGGATTAGAGGCCAAATTAGAGGGAAGTGAACTGGGCTTCAACCTCTCTTTCGTCAAACAAGGAAAACTCATTGAACAGGCACTACCAGCATTGATGTACGGATATGATATAGTGCTAACGGCCGACAACAAGGAAGATTTGCAGACATTGGTGGACATCTGCGGTAATGAGGGAGATAGGTTAGATTTCCGATTCATTAAGGAAAAATCAGCAGTCATGATTTTTAATGGCAATAAAGGTAGTGAGCTTAGAATACAGGAGATCACGCTAGAGATAGATAAATACAAATATCTGGGCGTATGGATAAGCAATGGGGCCGAGTACCTAAAGGAACACGAAATATACCTGTCGACTAAAGGTAACAGGAATGGAGCGGTAATGAAAAACAGGGCACTGTGGAATTACAATAGGTATGACCAGAGTCCTTCAAAGCATTGAAGGACTCTGGTATGACGTTGTGAGAGGAATATGGAAAGGGGTCATGGTTCCTGGTCTGACGTTCGGCAATGTGGTCTTGTGCATGAGATCAGAAGTTCAAGCAAGATTAGAAATTAAGCCACGTGGAATAGGTAGGCTTGCCTTAGGAGCTCACGGGAATACACCAAATCAGGGAGTACAAGGTGATATGGGATGGACATATCACCTTGTACAGGACGGGGAAGCTAGCAGCAAGATAAAATTTGAGAAGCCATTGAGAGAAATGGGGGAGGACCTTTGGGCTAGGAAAGTATTCAGCTACTTGTACATGAAGAATGTCAATACAAAATAGAGGAAGCGAACCAGAAAATTGACTGGTAAATACTTGGAAAACAGCAGGGGGCCAAACCGAAAAGAATTATCGGTTAAGAAGAAGGTGAAGGAAGCTGAGACCGATATGTGGAGAATTGGCATGATTAAGAAGTCCGCGCTAGAGATCTATCAAACTTTTAAGTAGCTATCTATCAAACTTTTAAACTTTAAATGGGCGCGTACGGGATTCTCCTTCAGGGCGGGGGGGGGGCGAAGATTCGTCAGAGCACCACCTCCCTCTCATGCCAATGTATGGGGCAAGCTATTTACATCAACCACTTACCGCTCGCTGGCGATAACCATCGGGGCAACCATCGTGTTTTCAGCATACTCGCGCGTTGACGCAATAAGCGCGCGTCGCCAGATCGTCACGATATGACGATGCGTGCTCATGCGTAAATCTCCCGCGCGTATTTTGCCCCGCGGAGGGGGGGGGGGGAGGGGTTGTGAACGCGTGCGCGTGCTCATCTCGCAGTGGGGAGAATCGTGTGCTTTGGGTTTTCATCGGAACGTTCTTGTTGTAGTTACCGGCGCACAAAGGTCACTGCGCTCGATTCACAACCTCCCTTTGCGAAAACAGCGTGCTTTTCAGATACAGCGAAGAAACAACTGAGACACTTTTTCGCGTTCATCTGTACCTGTGAGTACGTTTCATGCGTCATTTGTGCGTGAGTAATGCGGGGCACGTTGCCATCTGCTTACCATTTATCGCGTGCCATTCCAATTTTTCGCTATCACATTCATTGCTTCGCCTTTGCGGCAAAGCTGTGACTTTTTTTCTTTTTTTATAGTACCATCCTACCATCGCATAACGTTTATCGTAGTCACCGATAGCCTGTTCAAGCAACCTTCGTGGTAAACATTCTTCGACAATTCCTCGAACATACATTTCAGGGCACAAAAAACACCGCGTGTTAGGCGGTAACCACGCTGTATTTCAAAAAAAAAAATCGCGCACTGTAAACAAAAGCTGTAAAAAATTTAAGCAGTAAAGCTGTCTTAGCGCAGATTGAAAATCTCTAAATAAATGCTACAAGTTTTGAATTTAGGCTTTTTCTCCAGAATCAATATTTAATGAAAAGTTCATTAGGCATTTTTTGTCAACTGCCAAGCTTGGCAAGGATAGTGTTACGGTGCATCATCGACAGGAGCAAGCGTGGCACTTTGCGAAGATGAAGAAGACGCCTGTGTGTTAGGCGCTTGCGCGAGAGGCAACTCAGACATCTTGTTCGGCTGCCGATTCTCGGTGGACGCTATCTAGACCTCGCCTCGTCACATTTGGTGGAAGTGCTGGGTAACCGCCTCGCAACGGAACTTCGCAGTGGCCGTCGTTTGAAGGGTCATTCCACAACGATGACGGAAAGCACGGCGTCTGCATCTGCTCCTGGTGTTCGTACGGCCGGAGATGATGCGGTAGCTACATCTCCTTCTGCGACCACAACCTTCGTTCTCGAACCCCCGCGGGATCCTGGCACGTTCAGCGGTTCCGGCGACCCAGATGAAGTTGATGTTGAAGATTGGCTGGCAGAGTACGAACGTGTGAGTACTCGACACCGATGGGGCCCGACTCTTATGCTGGCAAACCTGTTATTCTATCTTAGGGGAACCGCCAAATCGTGGTATGAGAACCATGAAACAGAACTTGGGAGTTGGGCAGTGTGCAGGGAGAAAATGTTGGACCTGTTCGGAAAGCCGATTGGAAGAAAAATGGCCGCGAACAAAATGCTCGCGTCTCGGGCACAGACCTCGACCGAGTCTTACGTCTCCTATATAGAAGATGTGTTGTCGTTGTGTCGCAAAGCCAATGCCGAGATGCCGGAGGCTGACAAGGTCGGGCATATTCTTAAGGGGATTGCGGATGACGCATTCAACCTCCTCATCTGCAAAATTTTTTCTACAGTGGACGCCATTATAAAAGAATGTCGGCGCTTTGAGCAAGCGAAGAGCCGGAGGATTAACAGCGTGTTTACCCGCCTTCCGAATACGGCTGCAACGTCGTCTTGCGAAGACCGTGCAAGAACACAGCCGCCACCTCTAGATTCATCTGATCAGGTGACCCGCATTGTACGACGTGAACTCGAAGCCATTGCCTCTGCTCCGGCTCACACTGCTGCAAGTGACACCACCCCACTCACTGCAAACATGGTTCAAGCCATCGTTCGCCAAGAACTCGCCAGCATAGGTATTCCCTCGGTGTGCGCTTTGCCCAGCCCGCAGCGAGCTCCATGGCGTCCACCCTCGTCCTATCACGAGCAGCAGTTGACGGCCCGATCTCGCGACCCTGCTGCGTGGAGAACCGTCGACAATCGACCAATTTGTTTTCATTGCCACCGTATCGGTCATGTCGTCCGTTACTGCAATTACCGCTGGTCCTCGCCACCTCGGACTTCATCTCAACCTCACTACCGACAGGACAGCACCCGCTTCGCATCTGCCGCACAGCCTTCTCCACCCAACAACTACAAAAGGTTCAACAGCCGATCTCCGTCACCGCATGGTCGTCAGTCGCGTTCGCCTCCAGGACGTCGCCAGTCGTCTCACTCACCGCAGACTCGCAGGCCGTCGTCCCCATTCAACCCCGCTCCTGCCTACCCGGAAAACTGAACGGTGCAGCGCCCGGAGGTGACGCTGCATTTTCGACTCCCTCCACAAATCCTCTCTTGACGCTTCCGACGAGACAAAGTTTGTTAGACGTTGACGGTGTGGCTATTTCCGCCCTTATAGATACTGGAGCACACATTTCTGTAATGAGCGCGAACCTTCGCCAACGCCTACATAAAGTGCTCACGCCTGCCGCTTCCCGCACACTTCGTGTCGCTGATGGGAGGACCCCTGACGTTCAAGGGATGTGCACGGCCCGTGTGTCCATTGCTGGTCATCCTACATTAGTTCAGTTTGCCGTCATTGAAATGTGTCCTCATGACCTAATACTTGGTTTGGACTTCCTGTCCCGTCATTCTGCGCTCATTGATTGTGCCACTGGTGCTCTTCAGCTTGAACTGCCGCAGTTTGCCGATTTTCCAGCTGACTATTCTCCCCGTTTATGCTCTCGTCACCACGTTCGCTTGCCTCCGCAAGCTGCTACATATGTCACTTTGTCGTGCTCACGTCATGTGCCCGATGATGATTACCTCGTCACTCCTATAATCGACGTACTGATGGCCCGAGACGTCGCCCTTGCTCACACTGTTGTCGCCGTCGCTAATAATACAGTGGTTATACCACTACTCAACGTGAGTCTCTTGACTCAAGTTATTCCGCAAGACATGTCTTTGGCCACCCTATCTCCACTTGACAGCTGCAACGTTACTGGTTTGGACACCGATACTACATCCCCCTGTCTTGGCCGCAATTACACTCTGCCTGCAGATGACATTAACAAGATGATTGCTCCCGACCTCACTGCAGCGCAAGCTGCCAGCCTCCGTAGTCTGCTAACATCATATAGAGATGTTTTCGACTTTGACCACCGCCCTCTTAGCCAAATAACTGCAGTGACTCGCCGGATCAACACTGGTGATGCCAGTTCTATACGGCGGCGTCCATATCGCGTATCTCATAAGGAACGCCAAGTAATTCAGAATGAAGTGGACAAAATGATTACTAAAGACGTTATAGAATCATCATCCAGCCCCTGGGCCTCTCCCGTCGTGCTCGTTGAGAAGAAGGATGGAAGCTGGCACTTTTGCGTGGACTATCGCCATTTAAACAAAGTAACCCACAAAGATGTCTACCCTTTGCCTCGGATTGATGACGCCCTCGATTGCCTCCATGGTGCCCAATACTTTTCGTCTATTGACCTTCGGTCCGGCTATTGGCAAATGTCCGTCGACCCCATGGATCGTGAAAAAACCGCTTTCGTTACGCCCGACGGCCTCTACCAGTTCAAAGTCATGCTGTTTGGACTGTGTAATGCGCCGGCAACTTTCGAGTGCATGTTGGACTCTCTTCTTCGAGGATATAAGTGGTCCATCTGCTTATGTTACTTGGACGATGTCATCGTCTTTTCACCTACCTTTGACAGCCATATAACACGTCTGTCAGCTGTTCTGGATGTTTTTCGAAGAGCTGCTCTCCAGCTCAATTCTGCAAAATGCCATTTTGGACGTCGCCAAATCACCATACTCGGCCACCTTGTCAGTGCCGATGGTGTTCAACCAGATCCCGAAAAGGTGCGAGCAGTACAACAATTTACTGAACCACGCTCAACCAAGGACGTCCGAAGTTTTGTAGGGCAATGTTCCTATTTTCGTCGATTTGTCCGCAACTTCGCCGACACCGTTCGACGGCTTACTGATCTCTTAAAGAAGGACATTCCCTTCGCATGGGGCATAGAGCAAGCGGACGCCTTTTCGGCTCTTATCCATCTGCTGACTACGCCACCAATACTGGCCCATTTCGACCCTGCATCACCTACAGAGCTTTGGACCGATGCCAGTGGCCATGGAATTAGAGCGGTCCTTGGCCAACGACAGCACGGGAAGGACCGCGTGATTGCTTACGCCAGTCGTCTTCTTTCCCCTGCCGAACGGAAGTTCTCCATCACTGAGCGTGAATGCCTGTCAGCTGTAGTGTGGGCCGTGGCGAAATTCAGGCCTTACCTGTATGGCCGAACTTTTTCCGTTGTTACGGACCATCACGCTCTTTGCTGGCTGTCATCGCTAAAGGACCCATCTGGACGTCTCGGTCGCTCGGCGCTCCGTCTGCAAGAATACTCGTTCGTGGTCCACTACAAGTCGGGACGCCTGCACACAGACTCAGACTGTTTGTCACGTTATCCCGTTGAAACGCCCGACTTGACAGACCTTGATTCAGACCCCTGCGTTCTCTCCATCCACGCTTTGGCTGATATCTCCACCGAACAACGACGCGACCCGTCGTTACTATCCATCATCGAGCGTCTGACCTCTGCTCCAACAGACCCTTCCGTTCGCCTGTTCAAACTGCACGACAACATTCTGTACCGTCGCAGCTTCAACGCTGATGGCCCGGAATTACTACTCGTGCTTCCCCATCACCTGCGTACCAGCGTTCTCGAACAACTACATGACGTACCTACAGCCGGTCACCTAGGCGTCTCTCGTACCTACGATCGTGTGCGACGTTGCTTTTTCTGGCCCGGACTGTATCGTTCTGTGGTTCGCTACGTCACTGCTTGCGACCACTGCCAACGCCGCAAGCGCCCCTCTGTGCTACCGTCTGGCCTCCTACAGCCCATTGACATACCGACGGAACCATTCTTCCGTGTTGGCCTTGACTTGTTGGGCCCGTTTCCTACGTCCACCTCCGGAAATAAATGGGTTGCAGTCGCCACAGACTACGCCACACGCTTTGCCATCACTAAAGCACTGCCGACAAGCTGTTCCACTGACGTCGCTGACTTTCTCTTGTATGAAGTCATTCTTCATCACGGTGCTCCGCGGCAGCTGCTTACTGATCGAGGAAGGTACTTTCTTTCACGTGTTGTGGATGACATTCTCCGCGCCTGCTCCACTGAGCACAAGCTTACCACCGCTTATCATCCACAGACAAATGGATTGACCGAGCGTCTGAACCGAACGCTGACGCAGATGCTGTCAATGTACGTTTCGCCAGATCACCGTGACTGGGACAAAGCACTCCCCTTTGTCACGTTCGCGTACAATTCTTCACGGCATGACACAGCTAGTTATTCGCCGTTTTATTTGCTATTTGGCCGACATCCAGCGTTGCCATTTGACAAGCTCCTTCCTTCGGCTGCCCCCTTGTCTACTGAGTACGCCAGCGATCTCGTTTCTCGAGCCCATGCAGCCCGTCAGCTTGCCCGTTATCGGCTGCACTTGTCGCAAGCGCACCAAAAAGACCGCTATGACAGTCGCCACCAAAGCGTGCACTTCTCGCCGGGGTCTCTGGTAATTCTCTGGACACCAAGCCGCCAAGTCGGCTTATCAGAAAAGCTACTATCACACTATCATGGCCCCTACAAAGTGTTACGACAACTTAGTGACGTGAACTACGAGATCGCACCCCTAAACAATGCCTCTTCGACCCCCTCACTCCAGACAGACGTTGTACACGTTGCCAGACTCAAACCATATCACCCTCCTCGTTCGTCGCCGCCGTACTAAGCGCCGTGATGGCGCTTCCGCCACAGGGGAGTGATGTTACGGTGCATCATCGACAGGAGCAAGCGTGGCACTTTGCGAAGATGAAGAAGACGCCTGTGTGTTAGGCGCTTGCGCGAGAGGCAACTCAGACATCTTGTTCGGCTGCCGATTCTCGGTGGACGCTATCTAGAAATAGGAAAAATATACACAATAGGAAAAAAATATACGTGCTTCATATGGCTCAGAACAGTGCTGCGCTAATTGGAGTCAGGCAGCACTCAAGATCAATTTTTATTACTTGATGCTTTAAATAAAGTTCTTTGTACCGTACAATCTCAGTCAGGTGCCGAATACCGAACGGCATATAGGCGCCCCGCCTCGGTGGTCTAGTGGCTAAGGTACTCGGCTGCTGACCCGGAGATCGCGGGATCGAATCCCGGCTACGGTGGCTGCATTTCTCATGGAGGCGGAAATGCTGTGTGCCCGTGTGCTCAGATTTGTCTGCACGTTAAAGAACTCCAGGTTGTCGAAACTTTCGGAGCCCTCCACTACGGTGTCTCTCATAATCATATGGTGGTTTCGAAACGTTAAACCCCACATATAAATTATTAATCAACGGCATATAGGCAGCGTGCTCCTGCGTACTGACTAAAATCCGTTCTATAGCAAGCCCAGCAATGAAAAATACCCGTGAGAGCCGTGCAGCGCGGAAGTAACGCTTACAGTCAGTAAGAGCAGGCACAAGAAAGAAAAAAAAAAGAAAAAAAGGAGAGAGCCGAGGTCTTTGTCGCGCCAGCCTGGCCGAAGGAGCCGGCATTACGCAGAACCATTGAGCGACAACAAGCGGGAGCGCAAAAAAAAAAAAAAAAAGAGAGAGAGAGAGAGAGAAACGCCCCCGCTTCCTCTCCCGGTACCGGCATCACGTTCACCGTCGCTTGCATGCCGTGGCATTTGTTCGTCACCGTTTTGTCCCGCTGTCTTGTGATGGTCATTTTTCTACCAGATGGTCTGGAACGGAAACATTTTCCCAGTGCCTTACGGCACACTTTATTCAAGATATCATACATCTCCCTGCATTTGGGCAAACACTGGGATGTGCAGTCCCAGTGTTACTCTTTTTATTTTAATAAAAGAGTACAAACAACTTTCCGTTTATCAGTTGTCGAGGTATGACATCGAGTCATGCACTAAATAAAAGAGTACTAGTGCATACGCGACAGCTTACTGAAACAGTGGCCTATGTATGTTGATGCTCGTGTTCTACGAAACCCGCTGAACTGATGATTTCAGGAAAGCATGGCAAAAAAAAAAAAAACAACAAAGCGAAGGCAGCGAGACAGGGAAAGATCAAAATTAAAAATCGATTGGTTGATGTTAGATTAGTGGTTGCGTAATTTTATGATGAACATCATTGATTGATATGTGGGCTTTAACGTCCCAAAACCACCATATGATTATGAGAGGCGCTGTAGTGGATGGCTCCGGAAATTATGACCACCTGCGGTTCTTCCACGTGCACGCAAATCTGAGCACACGGGTCTACAACATTTCCGCGTACATCGAATGTGCAGCGGCCGCCGCTGGGATTCGATCCCGCGACCTGCGGGCCAGCAGCCAAGTACCTTAGCCACTAGAACACTTCAGCGGGGCGATGATGAACATCAAGTACAGAACTCAGAAGTCGGGTGCAGAAGTCAGCAGGAGAGCGTTTGTCACCGACATTTGCTCACTCTTTTGAATGTAAGTACAGTTCTCATATTCCAGCATGACTTTGTAACAATGAACCACGACCAAGACAACCAGTTTACTGCTGTGGAGAAAATTCACCAGCTATAAAAATTCCCATTTTCTAAAGCGCAACTGCATGCAGAAACAATGAAGATTTTGAGGGGCGGAGCCCCGTTCTTTACGACCAAACCTGGGCGACCCAGCACGCCCGTGAGGCGGCGTCGGGGCAAGCCCTTGACATCCCGTCATGGGAGCCACCGGCCACCTAAAGCTGCTGGTTTCTTATAATAAAGTTTATTCCTCCTTCTCGTTCTGCACCATTTCTTGACCCCAACTGCACGCGGACGTTCGCGGAAGAGATGTGCAGCAGCATTATTTATTTGAAGGGAGACCGACCTGTCCGTCGCTAATTTGTGTACGTCATACTTGATCTTGGCGCGCGTTTCGGCATTCACTTGAACAGCGGTGTGATGCTGAATAAAGGTAAGAGTAGCCACTCCCCATAAATGAGATCAGTTAAAGGCTGAAAATGAGCAAAAACCACTTCATATCGCGAAATAATGCGCATAAAGTCCAATTGCAGAAATAAGTTCTCGTCGAAATGCTAAAAAGACGCTGCTGCCCCAGCGTGATTGATTGATATGTGGGGTTTAACGTCCCAAAACCACCATTTGATTATGAGAGACGCCGTAGTGGAGGGCTCCGGAAATTTTGACCACCTGGGGTTCTTTAGCGTGCACTGCTGCCCCAGCGTGTAGCTCGCGGCAGTTCGCACGTGCGAAATGCAAATGTTAGAGTAGGCACACTAAAATACCCATGCAACTTTAGGGGCAAAAACGCACTGTCTTCAAACAGCTGAGAATAGGCGGCTGTCAGTGACACGCGTGTACCTCCCGACACAATTCAGTGAAATTTCTCACAGCACACGCACGTGCGAGAAACACGTATGTTTCGACAGCCGAACACATCCTCGTCCGCGAATTTCGGCGAGCGTAACACCCGTGGTTCACGCGGAAGCACTAAAACGACGCACAAGCACACGTTAATCGTTATTGCCGAACGGCGCACCACGAATTGAAGTCGAAGCCGAAGGCGCTCACCATGGTTGTGTCGAGTTCATGAAGTCCTACAAAGTATTCGCTGGTCAAATGCATGCATTTGGCACAAAAACAGTTGAAGGTTCCGCCGACTGTTTGCAAAAATCCACTTGGTAGATCTATACCTTCTCAAAAAGACTCGCCTTCATGCGGTGGCGCTGTCGTACAATTGGTAAGACATCTGCTTCACGTGCATGCGGTCCGGAGTTCGATTCCAGCGCTGTGTGCGCTTTGCATGCTACTTTCGTAGATGTAGAGGATCGTAATACTAATGGTATTCTAATTGACTACATATCAGCTGCATTATTGGCGAGTAACCGCCGTGAAAAGCTTCAAATAATGTTTTCTTTTCCGCCACCGTGTCAGGGCCGGGCCATCTACGGAAATGTCACGCCTATCCGCAGGCTGTATCTTGGCAGGAAAAATTTGACATAAAATCCCGGCTATTCTGAAGGCCACTTCGAAACGGGCCGGTTTCTCTGGGACACGACTGCGAAGCCGCGTAGAAGCGGCGATAATTTGACTTGATTTCCTGCCTGCAGGCGTGTAGTCTAGCCAAGATTTGACTAGAGTGTACCGAACTTGAGTCTTTTCAGCCTAAACAACATGTATTCACGCACACATGCACGCATGCACGAACTTAAAGTACGATACCCCCCCCCCCCCTCTTTCACGCCCCCCCCCCAAAATAAAAATCGAGCGACTTTTATGAAACCCAGGCAGTTCGTATACCTGGTTACCTGACGGCCTACGTGCAGTATTGGGAATGTTTGCATGTGATCTGTAAGGGCACCGAGCGATCAGCTGCGAAAAACAAGGTTGTGCCCGTTAACAAATAGAAATGTGCTTGCCTACGGCGAACACAAAGCAAAGGATCCCGCAAGGAAAGGGAACAAGCAGGGTGGCCGGTCATCGCTTGCACGGGCCCATTGCTGCGGAAAAAAGGCTTCCAGGAGCACTCAGCAAGGACAAGGAAAAATAATCTACACATATCCGTGAAGTGAGTCATAACGAGTGGGCGAAATACTGGGAATATAAATGACTCACTCACTCGCGCATATAAATGAGTGACAGGGCATATGCACAGTATATACAATGTTTTATTTGTCATAGCGCGGGCAGGATGAATAATCAAGGCCTTCAAGGGTGAAATCAAAAACGTGATCGGCCCCGATTGCATAGCTTTCTCATTTACTTGTCATGCTTCGCTTCAGTTACACCTTAGCCGTGCCTATAGAAAAGAAACATCGGTGCGCGATACAAAAAAAAAAGTTTCAGATCTCTCTTAAGTGGCCTGCACTGAATATACACTATCTAAATACTCACAGTGGTATAAATAATCTGTCTAAGATTGATTTATATGTGGGGTTTCACGTCCCAGAATCACCATATAATTATGAAAGACGCCGTAGTGGAGGGCTCCAGAAACTTCGACCACCTGGAGTTATTTAACGTGCATCCAAACCTGAGCACATGGGCCTACAGCATTTTTGCCACTAGACCATCGCGGCGGGACCATACCAAGATCCATAGAAGTAACCAGTACACGTGCATAATCTGGAACGATGTTTCAGCTTGAGAGACGTCGTCGGCTATTTCTTGGGCTAACTGCTGCCGTCCTTGTTTTCAGTGGACAAGTGGCGAGTAGTGGGATGAACTCAATTTTTGTAGCGCATAGCCGTCTTTATTATAGACTATGACTACCCGAAACACCGTATTGACACACCGACTAACCGAGACCGTCATGTGCTCTCATGTCATGCTCACGTCAAGATTGCATCACAAAATGAGTCGATGTTTTTTCGTCATGATGCCATTATAGGATGACGTCATCGGGTGAATTTGACTTTATGATGAATCGTTGATTGATTGATTGATATGTGGGGTTTAACGTCCCAATACCCCCATATGATTATGAGAGACGCCGTCGTGAAAGGCTCCGGAAGTTTCGACCACCTGGGGTTCCTAAGCGTGCACCCAAATCTGAGCACACGGGCGCACAGCATTTTTGCCTCCAACGAAAATTCAGCCGCCGCAGCCGGGATTCGATCCCATGACCTGAGGGTCAACAACAAAGTACCTTAGCTACTAGATCACCACGGCGGGGAATGATGAACCATGACTATACATGGCACACCTTGACGACAGCAGACGCCGGCAAGCCGCAGTCCTATGGTGCTTTGCACATAAGAAGCACGTTCACATCACGTCCTCTCCACGAATAGATCAAGTACGTATTTCGGTTTCTCTGATTGCACTGTCTGTCCCGCTTTGTATATCCCTGCACCGCGCTTTACCTCATGGTGTATCATCATCAACAGGATCGAGTTGACTGGCGGAACATGGGAGAGGCCTTTGTCCTGCAGTGGACGTAGTCAGGCTGATTATGATGATGCTGCTGCTGCTGCTGATGATGATATCATCATAATCATCATCAGCAGCCACACTACGCCCGCTGCAGGGCAAAGTCCTCTCCCATGATCGGCCAGTCAACCCGATGTTGAGCTTTCTGCTGCCACGTTATGCATGCGAAATTTTTAATCTCATTAACCCACCTAACGTTCTGTCTCCCGCTCGTGCATTTGCTTTCTCTGAGAATCCAGTCAGTTACCTTTAATGACCAGTGGTTGGTTATCCTGCCTACGTGCTACGTGCCAGGCCGATGTCTATTTTAAATGCGGAGCATTTCTTAGCGAACTTAAGTGACTTTGAGCGTATCACCTATCTAGCCGCTTACGTTTCGGTGCTCTCGTGGTCACCCGTTGAAGGGTCGCTGAAATGGTTTTTTCACATTCCGTTTTTCATTAGACCACAACTGGAGCAAATCATTCACACCAGAGTTCAATCGAAACACCCATTATTAACGGAGCTACGAGTAATAAAAAAGTGCCGTCTTCCTCCGCTCCACATTTCACCCTCAACTGCCCTCAACTCTTCCTTCGAGCGCTTGGTGCTAAGCTCCGCCTTCACGGCGCCTGCGTCACGATGTGGCGTGAGACCACATACGCGTAAATCTCGCCACCGATCCGATATCGGCAGTCTGTTCCGCACGTTCTATAGCCAGTCAGATCAGCTGGAAACGATGACGTCAGTGGGGCCAAGCGTGTCGCTTGGTGTATGGACGGTTGAAAACGCGTTTGGCCGAATCGCAGCGATCTGCAGCTATCTGGAGCGATTCAAAGCTTTAAAGCGTTGTAATAAATTGCACAGTTTATTCAGAGAGCTCAAACTGGTCTCTAAATCACCCTTGAAACTTGGTCTACCGGCCCAATGTGTTTGTAAAAAAAATGTCAAAACCGTTTCAGGCTCCCTTTAACTTGGCGAGAACCAAAATCAGCATGGGAGGGAGAGATGGTTTGACGAATATGACGCACCTGTCAAAACATGAATAATGCCACATTTCTGGCACGTACGTCGTCAAACACTTCCCGCCAGACAGTGGCTCATACTTACGGGTGGGTATGTGCCGCTGGTATGCGGGTATGTGCCTCCGGTAAGTGACACTTAGTATCTACCCAAGAACGACGAGAACACACAGGGACAACTTTAACGCGCGAGCGTTAAGAAATACCCTACATCGGTAGCGTTGACCCAACGAATGCAAAGAATAAATGCCAGGGTCCCAGCTGGAATCGAACCCAAGCATTCTGCGTGGCAATGAAGATTTTAACACAGAGCTAAGCCAGGTGTCGGAACTACTTTTCAAAAAGATCAATAGTGGTTGCAATTCCGCATACCCAATTTTATAAGCATTACATGTGTACTCCTTTGATAGAGCTGCCACCTTAGGTTAACGTCAATTGTGGTTAGTTGTCATGCGCTGAAGCTGATTTACGTAGCAGTGTCCAGGGCCAGCATCTTCGCGAGCATCAGCGCTTCATGTCAGCTTCTGGTGTTGCTAATACGCATGTTCCTGTTGGCATCGTTGCACAAGTGCAAACAACTGGTAATATAAACATCTGCAACTGTTCAACATATGTGGGTGCGTTCAACGTTTGTACATATATATTTAGCGTCATTTCATGAAGTGTCGCTCAATAAAAAAAAAATGGTCCCGTATCTGCATGTTTCACTGCAAATGTTGTCTAAAGACAATAGTCTTGCGAGTGTAGAGAGTGAAAAAAAAATGTTTATTTGATGTTTTGCGCGAGACAATCGGTGAATTGTACTCCGGAAGCGCTGCGTTAGAGAGTCTCGACCGTGCAGCAAAGCCGAACGAGCGCATCGAGGCACGTTAAACACGAGCTCCATAAAATGAAGGAAGACGTGCGCGCCCGTGTAGAAAGATGCGCAGGTGTCTCGTAGGAGATAAGGTGTAGAACGCAAAGCCACAGGCAGGTGCCTCCATCGTGTCGTCTAGGCAAAGCGTTGGAAACACTTGCCTTTTTGAGCGTCACGTTGCAAGACAGCGCAGCGTGATAAACGCAATGGTCCTTAGAATTACTTGTGTGTGCGTTCTCTAGTATAAAGATACACATGCAAAACATCGACGTGTTGGTAATATGCCTCAGATATGCGCAATAATTGCTTTTTAATTGACAATCGCACAAGTAGGAACACTGAAACTTGAGCAGTACTGGTGGGTGCTGCGAATGGGGTTGGCCGTTAGAGTTAGCATTTGGTGCCGTTTAAGGTATTGTTGCCGCGGACAAACAGACAAATGTACAGACAGACAGACCAAAGTTTTGGCATTGAAGGTCCCAAAGAAAAACTATCTTTAAAATTGCAACACGGTCACCTTCTCTCCTCATGCTTCGATTCCCAGGTACGTGGGATCTTCCGATTTTTCTTTCTTCTTTTTGATTTCAACTTTGATATCCCCGGTTTATTCCCTCACCCACTCTGCTCTCTTCTTGCCTCTTAAAGAAGCCCTGAAACACTTTTATTTTAAGTAACCACGGAATAAATTCACTGGAAGAGCTTATTGCCTCACGAATTCAACGCCGCAAAAATTTTAAGAGCCCGTCCAGTGCGAGTTGAGTGCTGAAGCTCCAGCGCTTTCGTCCCGACGAAAGCAGCAGTGCTGCCAACCTGCGGATCCATTTTTCCCTCTCTGTAGTGAAAAAATTCCCTATATATCCCTTGATTTTTATGGAGAGTTGTTTTTTGAAGGCTAATGTGTTTGTGCTGTGAAAAACGATTTCCAAGTTCACTTTTGTGATATATGGTGCATTCGTTCGAAAATATTCACTTATGCTGAAGGTGAAAAAATGCCGCAGTACAAGTTGAAAAGCTTTAAAGAACATTTTTTTTTCATTAAGTCACAAAGGTAAGTGGTCATCACATTAGGGGGAGGGGTGGACATGTAGTATAACGGTATTTTATACAAATCACCAAGAAAGAAGCCTTGCATATAGGCCGAAGAAGGGATAAATTATCAAAATAATATTTAGAAACACTGCTAGCTTTTGTGAAAAACACTTAAATCTTCCTCTATGATACAGGTAAGCAATATCATGCAAGTTACAAAATAATAATAATAATAATAATAATAATAATAATAATAATAATAATAATAATAATAATAATAATAATAATAATAATAATAATAATAATAATAATAATAATAATAATAATAATAATAATAATAATAACCGCTAGGAGCATATAAAGCACAGTACGTGAAATAGTCCGGCGAGCATGCTTTACAAAACTAATCAATTCTGGTACTTGCAATTTTTCTTATTGTGTTATTATTTTGCAATTTTGTTATTTTTCAACTCTCCTGCAGAAAGTGCTTGGTGGTATTCATATAAACATGAAGTGATGAACGCTTACAGAACTTATAGACAATGTCTTGAAAAACATACTCTTAAGCTTTGTCATGATATCTGATAGAGGATATTGTGACAAAAAATAGTTTAACCATGAAAGCATACTATGCCATGCGGCAGTTCATTCCTCGCAACCTGCTGAATGGTTACGAAAAAATATGTTTATTAGAAATGTTGACTGCCATGTATTCGTTTCAAATATATTTTTGCAGTTTTCCACCAGCCTCTTCTTTTTTTTCTCAACTTTTTTTTTCCGCTGTGCAAATAACCGCAAAGCCTAGTGCTCTGGCTACGCTTTCCACAGAAACCTCGGTGACCTTGGCGGAGCCACATGGCTCAAGGAGGTAGCTCACCACCAACGTAACAGAGTTCTCAAATAATGGAAACCGATAAAACAACAACAAGAAATAACGCCGCGGGTGAGAAAAAGGTGAGAAAAAGAGAGATTGGTGTATAGTAAAACATATACTTGGCGGACTCGAGAGAGAGCGCTTTTTTGTTTTGTTTGAACCGGGATTCAGGCAATCGACGTTAAAGTTCGAACACGGACGGCACAGAATGAACAGCAATGAAGGCTGGCCCTGTCACCCCCTTGCACCCCCCGAAACCACTACTGGGCATAGCACATCACTTTTGGGTGACTGTGGATGAGGTGTAAAAGAGAAAAATGGGCAAAGGAACGAAAAACAGGTTGTGGGCTGGAAGTCCCACCCACCATCTGCTTGCTTCACATGGAAGCAAAAAATTTCCTTAGATGTTGTGAAATGTTCCTTTTCCCCTAGGCACAACGAAAATTCTCTAGATCTAGGGAAATTTCCCTAGTGTTGGGAGCACTACTAAACAGAGAGGGATGGCAGGGGAAGAGGAAAACGTCACGCGCGCCTCGTGACCTTGAACACTTCTTTTTTTTTTTTTTCAGATGCGCGGCTTTTTCAACGAAATCTAAAGCACACGCGTGGACAAGTCACGGCCTCCAACGGTGATCTCAATAACGACCGAGCGCGTCATGTTCAAAATCAGACAATGACTGATAGATGGGCTTTTTAGTAGTAATTTTTTAGCGTCTTCCGTGGTTTGTTGAGAGAAAGCAATTTTTAGCTAACTTCGATAATTTATTGTAAATTCCAGGTCACGTGCTGCGCTACAACATTTGGCTCGCGTGCTGTCGGTAGCCTCTGCTACCGATCGGCAGCATTTTCTGATCATGCTCAAAAAGTGTTGCACGACCCTTTTAAATGCTGGACGGCATTCCCACCCCTACAATGAGCATAGTTATGTCCAGTGTTGTGCATAACAGAAGTTTTGGCAATGTGCTTAAAGAATAAATGTGTCCTCGCAAGATCTGGAATATCTCTGTGCATCTCCTCTTGATATTGATCACAATTTGTGGTTCTGTCATATGTCTGCTCCTTAGGTAAGTACCGGCAAGAACCAACTGTTATATACCTTCATCTTGAGGGTTAGTGGAACATTACTATTCATGATATGAGAAATCTTGTGGAATGTGATCCACCCCATCCGAATTCTGCTAGTTATTTCACTCTCATGGTTTGGCTCCGTGGTTACTACCTGTCCTAAGTAGACATATTCCATTACAACTTCCAGCGTCTCTCTACTAGACCTGTACGCCGGTACCGAAATTGCCGGCGGCTGGGCGCTGGTGTTTTAATCTCCGGCGGCGGCGCATGACCGGCGCGGGGCTCATCGGATCGGCGGTGGCACGGCGCTGAAGGGGGGGGGGGGGTTGTACTGCAAAGTGGGGAGAAGAGATCGAAGAGTCATTCGAATTGAGAAAAATAGGAATAAATTTGCCAATACAATGATAATATTGACTGTTTCCTTGTGAAAAACTCTGTATTGCTAGATTCCTCTTCAGTTATGCGCAGCACGCCGGTGGTGTTCCATGACTCCGGAGTATGGCAGCAGAATCAACTTTCATTTGCATGTGCTGCCCCTTGCCCTTTTTAGCAGGAATTTGATGAGGGCCGGGAAAACCGCCATCGCCTGGATGGAAGTCTCCGATATAACGAAGCGCCTCAAGAGCTTTCCGCTAGAAGGGAACATGCGCTGCCGCACTGGCAAGGGGCGGATTGGACCCACCAATGTCTGTGCCTCAGTTTTTTCTGACGTCGATATCGTCTTAGCAGCGTTACGAGCAGTTGTGAATACCTTTTGACATGACTAGCACGCACATAGTCAGTACTGAAAAATAAAGTGCAAAGAAAGAGCGTCGGAATGCAGCACAACATGTGACCGGGCGCTGAAGAGACGTGAAGTAGCTATAACCGAACGAATTTTGTCCGAAGGACTGGTAACGTCGCATATAGCTGCCCGGTGACGGCTGAACGATAGCGCGAATTTTCGTATGAAGTGCTGACACACACACACACACACACACACACACACACACACACACACACACACACACACACACACACACACACACACACACACACACACACACACACACACACACACACACACATATATATATATATATATATATATATATATATATATATATATATATATATATATATATATATATATATATATATATATATATATATATTGTAGTAAGTGCTATTACCCAAGTTTCATGCACAACCTGCGTACATTGCTCAGTTGACTTCGGACACGCATCAGTTTTTTTTTTGGGGGGGAGGGGGAGTGGCGGGGGCACAGAGCTGCATTGCAACACGTATATGACGACTTCGTTTGCTCAAAAAATCAGGCTCATTGGCATTTAGTTCGTTTCCTTTAGTTGTGCACTCATTTATTTGCATGAGTAAATGCTAAGAGAATAAAGCTCACAAAACCCGCAGATATATTTATCTGCCTAAGGAAGTTATGGAAGACTCACATAAAAGCAGTAGAGAAAACAATGTAGTTTTCAGAATACCATGATGTGCGAAAGATAGCGCTTACTACGATAATTAAATATAAAACTCTCCACACCGCCTGTGGTTCGAGAACGACCAATTCAATTAACGCAATCGGAAAGAGTTCAACCGCTTATTACATTCTTCCATGACCATCATCATGCGAGGCACAATGTGAAGCATGTGAAATAAACACTGTAGTAGACCAAGCGAAACATGTGTCTAACCTCATTAAGAAGCACGAATGTGTAACCAATAATTGCGAAAGGCTTCAGTGCAGTGTCTGGTTCAACCCACTGCTGAACACCGGAACCACACGTTTCAGCTTTCGCTGGTTGACCATTTGTATGGAGTGCTTGGGAGGTGATTTTATTCTTGCTCCTGTCTCTTGCTGAAGCTCATACAGATTCGTGTTATAACCTTGAGAAAAATCGGGTGGCACGGTCGTTAAACTATTGTGGGAATGATGTGAAGTACACAGCTAGGATCGAATTGCGTAAGTTAGCGAACTGCCTACGGGTGCTCTCGGTTTCAATTTGGTTCTGCGCGCAGCAGCTTCACCCGGCCTACAGTGTTCACAGACGTGCGTATATATTTCTGTGTGTAGGGGAGCGGCGCAAGGAACGGTTTCTTCTGGAATGTGGCTGGAGCATGCTGACTGTCCTGGTTTAGGCAACGTTGCATATTTACGATTGGTTTTTGATAGTTCGGGTAAAGTGCCGTTCACGTACCGATCCTCATTAATATATAATCCAAAATTTACCAAGTGAACGGCAGAGATTTCCCTTTATTGTCTGCATAATTACGTCTTCCCTAGACACACTCAACGTGGCTGCAAAACGACGACCAAGCTACGTGAAAGCCCCTCAGTGATCCGCTCAACCTGCCAGCGTTAAAAAGATCTCTTCTACTCTGTACTGAATGGTCATTACAGCGAAATGAAAGATCCGTTGTATAAGAACCACTGCGTTCACAATATTTCTGCGCATGAGCATACGTGCCTGCCGTTGGTATAAAAAATGTGTTTATTATTTATTGTTCTATAGAATATTTTTATTTTCATAAAGTGATTATGCATATTCTGAGTTCAAAACGCATGTTTATTTTCACCATTTCAAAAAACATTCTTCATTATTTGCTAGCGCCAAATCTCGAGAAGAATACTAGCAGTGTACAACACCCCAGTTCGGCTGAATTTGTCCAGGCTTTGGGTCAATATCACGGTAACGCAAAGTTTCTGCGATCAGCTTTATATTTCGAAGAATTAAGCAAGTCTTCCTTGAGAATAAGTTCACGTCACATTGTTATTCTCGGTGAACGAGCGCGGCGAATGCCAAGAACGAAATCCACATGAAGCAGCCTCCTACTTTCCATTAATCCCATTGTGGCTGGAGAGTCTGTTGTCTAGCCTGTTGGCACATAGCTTGGAATCTAGGAACCCAGCATTCATAAAATACATACACAAGGTGACAAATGGGAAAACCACACATGCTGGGGCTTGTGGTCGTCATGTCTTTTTTGGAAACTGGGTTCCTCAATTCCAAGCTATGGTGGTCGAAGCGCCGTTCAATCAGCCTCGCGTGCCCGATGTAGACATTTAAAAAAAATTAGTTTGAGCGTAAACACACGACACATTCACGCACACACACAGTCAGGCATCAAACACACACAACGTTGTGTTTGTGTGTGTGTGCGTGAATGTGTCGTGTGTTTGCGCTCAAATCAATTTGCTGCAATGATCTACAAACTAACCCAACAACAGGTTCTACTCGCGTAGACACTCGAGCCGGATTCCGCTCTAGGTTTTGTGGCATGAAATTTTACGCCGAAACTACAGCCTTCTCAATCGGCATCAGCAGTGCGCTTGCCGATCACCGAGGACACTGTGATGTGAAAGCACTCATTGACTTTGGTCGTTTTAATTGACAAAAGCGGGGACAACCTGTGCGACCACAGCCTTCAGTATTTTACGGCGTTGTGCGACTTAAACACGCGGGGTTCGCCGTGGCATCATGGTATCATTTATCATTCGCCGCGGCGTCATGATAAAAAAAGTCACAGCTTTGCCGCAAAGGCGAAACAATGAACGTGATAGCAACAATTCGAAAGGCCACGCGCAGAATGGAAAGCAGATCGAAACGTTGCCCTACATTTCTCGCGCACAAATGATGCACGAAACGTATTCACAGGTACGGATACACCTGAATAGGTGTCTCATTTGTTACTTCGCTGAGTCTGAAAAGCGCCCGCTATTCGCGAACGAAGACTGCAGTGATTGCAGTGACCTTTGTGCACCCGGTAACTACAGCAGAATCGTTGTACGTAAAGCGCGAGGCCAGCCAAGGCGTACAATCTTCCCCTCCTCGCCACCGCAAGATAAGGGCGTGCGAGGGAGTGTCAATCCCCTTCTCTAAGCCGGGTAAAGTACGCGTAGGAGATTAGAGCGGACGCCGCTGCGCGATGTGGCGACGTACGCTCATTGCGCCATCTTTCTGGTAATGACAAAAACACAGCAGTGGCAAATGATAGATATAAATAGCTTGCCATTTCAATTCGACAGAACGTTCTTTGGGGTGGGTCAGGGGATAACGCCTCACTTTCACGACTGAGAGGTCCCACGTTGGATTCCGCGCGTTGGAATGCTTTTTTTCTGGATAGTTTTTTTCTTGCATTTTCATATATATATAGGTACGTATACATACACGGTGCACGACATCGACGCCGACGCCGGCTGCAAAACCCAGTCGAGAGGGTCCATATAATTGCTTTCGCAATAAAATAAAAATGACGAATTGTGGCGCACTGGCACCGCGCCACCTTAAGGCGCGGCGGCAGCAGCGCCGTGCCCGCTCTGAAAATTTCGGTGGCGGCGCGGCACGGCGGCGCACAGCTCTACTCACTACCTATCTCAAAGTGTTGTTTTCTGACCAGGCCGTTGCACATTGCTTTAGCTTTGTGCATACTAATTTCATATCTACTTTCCTGCTTCCCGTGTCCATTTCTGTAATTATAAGCTGTAATTCGTCCCCTGATTACTCATCAAGGCAATGTCATCAGCGAATCACAGGCTACTAAGATACTCTCCATTAACGCTTATCCCTAACTCTTCCCAATCTAGGGTCCTGAAAACCTCCTGTAAACACGTGGTGAATAGCACTGGAGAGATTGTGTCTTCCTGCCGTACACTCTTCTTTATTGGGATTCTGTCTCTTGTTTTTTATGGAGAACTATGATGGCTGTAGATACGCTGTAAATTTCTTCCTGTATGTTTGTGCAGAGTCCGTCGATGCCCTGACTCCGTAGTGCTTGCATCACTGCTGATGTCTCTACTGAGTGAAAAGCCTTCTCTTTATCTATGAAGGGTATGTATAGGGGTTGGTTGTATTCCGCGCATTTCTCTCGATATTATGTATGTGTCCTACTGTGCAGCAGCCTCTATGAAATCCTGCTTGATCCTTTGGTTGATTGCACTTTAATCTCACCCTAGTTCTAATAGCTATCACGTTTTTAGATAGTTTGTGGCGAATGCACAGTAAGCTGATCGGCCTGTCATTTTTCAATTCTCTGACGTCTCTTTTCTAATGTGTTGAAATAATGTTAACGTTCTTCCAAGATTCTTGTATACTTTTCGTCAGGAGACTTCGTATATAGGTTGGCCAGTTTTTCTAACACAATTTCTGCCCCACCCTTCAGCAGATCCGTTGTTACCTTATCCTCTCCAGTGGATTTGCTTCTTCAGAATCCTTCTAGGAATTTGATTACTTTCCCATTTGTTACTGCTTGGTTGTTCGGCTTCCGTGCAGCTCTATGTAGAACTCCTTCCCCACCTCGACTACCCTATCCATGTTTATTATGACATTTTAAGGCATACATCCGTTTTTTTTGCCTATGCACAAGTCTGCCTTTGCAGCTTTTAGGCTTCTACCACTTTTTACGGCCACCTCGGTTCTCTCCATGTTATACCTTCTGATGTCGACTACCTTACGCCAATTGATTAACTGCAAAAGCTCCACTTAGTATATTTTGTCGGTTGCATTTGAGGTTTTCATAGTTCGTCGTCTCTTGGTGAGACTTTTCGTCTCATGGGATAGTTAGCAAGTATCCTGTTTAGTGACTGTACCTCCAACTTCCATTGTGCACATTCTTTGATGATACTATGCAAGACAATCTTAATACTTGGAAGTGCAAAAACAACGAGGACATGGAGGAACACAGAAAGATAGGACAAGGTGCTAACTCGCAACTAAAGATTGCGGTGTCCGAAACACTCCTTCAGAAATTGAAATGCAAAAAGAGGACTGCCTTTGCTCGTGCAGAAAAATAGCCCGAAGTGGTGCCGTTATGTGGCCAAAGTGGCACACAATTTAAAGAATGTGGCCAATAGGTACTACAATGTACCTGTAGTTTTTTTCAGTGCCACATAAACTGGCAGGGCTATGCCTTTGCATTACGGGACCACCTTAAAAAATCGCCGTGTGAAAACAAAAAAGCATGTATATGACCTAGCGTCACATGCACCGTGGGCGTTGTGCGTGAAATCTCGCTTACTTGCGGAAAGTGTAAATGGGACAGACCAGTTGTGACAACGAGCGGCCACGGGAACATGAGCGATCTGTTAAAAATAATTCGTTTCATCTGCCTTTGCATTTCACGACGTGTGCAAGTGAACCAGTGTTGACTAGCATCCCAACTCTGGGCAGAAACAAAAATGCTATAGCGATCGAGAGAACTAATGGAGGCTTATCGCACTAAAAAGAACGGACAAGGTGATTGTATTAGTGACACTTCTGTTGTGCTGTGCAGTAAAGAAAAAAATGTTTTTAAAAACTTGGCTCTTGTATGTATATATGCTGCTCTGCCACTTCTAATTAGTGATGTATGTGATGTTCATTGCAGCTGCGTGCGCCCTGTGTATATATTTAGGGACACTTCCGAATAAAGCTTATTCGCAAGTGCGTGCTCTGTCCTATCTTTCTGTGTTCTTTCCTGGCCTCCGTGATTTTGCGCTTCCAAGTATTAATATTATGAACCAACTTGCCGAGCAACGCATACTTTCAAGTAAGATTATCGTTCATTGTGCCAACGCTAAGGTCGGTTACCTCTTTTAGAGCCTCGAGTGAATACTGAAGTGAAACTCTGTATTCCTGTATGTAATGAAAATTATTCTTTATCGGGGTTAAGGTTCGTCAACACTTGTTTTGCGTGTCGTGCGAAGAAAAATGGACTTTGAGACGACGCAGTAACAACACACACGACGTTTATGACAGAGCACGAAAGATAAAAATATAACATAGAACCAGAAAAACCGCGAAGGTGAATAAGTAACAGACTGTATGATCGAATGAGAAAACTACAGAACGCGAGTTCAAGACGAAAAGTTCCAAAACCTCACGATGAGACAGGGGGCCCGACGAACGCCGAGGTGCAGGGCAGGAGGCGGCGACAGGCGATCGGGAGCGAAGTGCGTCTCGATGTGTGACGCTATGGTGACGATTACGCTTGGCAGAGTGGGGGCGTGGGTACGACTATGGAGCAGTCAGCCGGCTTCGGAGACGCGATGCTCCATGCGTGTAAATGGCCAGCCCGTCCAGCGAACAGCTTGCGTCGAGACGCGATGCTCGACGCAACCGTGACCATTAGCCAGGCCACGTTCATCGCAGTGCCGAACGTCTGGCCACGGAGACGCCTCGCCGAGATCCGCGATGCCCTCGACAAGGAAGAGAACAGCAGGCCAGGCCGCGCCCCGAGATGCAGCACTCGTGCCGGCAATGCCGCCCCAGCTGGTGGTTGGACGGCAGCAGCGTGGACGGCCGCGTTCCCTGGCCGGAACCTGGATCGGCTGCGTCCAACGCTTCGGCCCACTGTCTTCCGCCTGCCGCTGCTTCGGCTCGTCCCTAACCACAAAGCTTACCACCGCGTAATGGTCACACGTGGCCCAATCGTGGCACGCCACCTCTATGGGCCACCACAGGTCATCAGCTGATTGGCTGACCTCACGCTCACAGTTGGCTCGAAATCACACGCGCCTTGCCCCGCACTTCCGTCATTGTCGTCGTTTTCTTCACTCATCACACTGTACTTTCCCTCTCATCGCTAGCCCTTTAATTGGCTTCTTGCGTATCGCTGCAGTGGCTGCATTTACGATAGAGGATGAAATGTTGTAGGCCCGTGTGCTCAGAATAGGATGCACGTTAAAGAACCCCAGGTGGTCGAAATTTCCGGAGTCCTCCACTATGGTGTCTCTCATAATAATATGGTGGTTTTGGGACGTGAAACCCCACATATCAATCATCAATCACATCTTGCGTATCAGTCTATGTCTATGCTTTTTTAAATCTAGGTGAATTCGAGCTTTTGCCATTTTATGGTTACTACATCAGATCTTGCCAACTACTTCTACATCCTGTATACAATGCTTAGGTGCATGTGCACACAGAATTAAGTCTATTTCATTTTTAGTTTTGTCATTAAGACTCCGCCACGACCACCTATGGTTAGCCCGTTTTCTGGAGAAGGTGTTCAAGATCCGTAAATTATTATGTTCTGCGAACTAATGACGGTGGCTCCAGCGGCGGCGGCGACGACGCCGGTGATGGCGAAAACCATCCGAGAGTGTCAATATAGTTGTTTTTACAATAATAACTCTCCTGTGACGTTTCCAGAGGTGATGCCCTATTCCCTCACTGCATGGTCTCCGACCTGTTTCTTGCCTACTTTGGCATTGAAGTCGTCCATTAGTATATATTATACGGTGTGTTTACTTCATTAACGACGAACTCTACGTACGTCTTCGTGTAAGTGCTTAAACAAATGATTATCACGACCCGATGTAGGTGCGCAGGTCTATACCACCTTCATCTTGTACCTTTTATTCAGCCCAATTGAGATACTTGCCACCCTCTGGCTGATAGTACGCCTCTATGTTGATATGTGGGGTTTAACGTCCCTAAACCACCATATGATTATGAGAGACGCCGTAGTGGAGGGCTTCAAAGATTTCGACCACCTGGGGTCCTTTAACGTGCACCCAAATCTGAGCACACAGGCCTACATTTCCGCCTCCATCGGAAATGCAGCCGCCGCAGCCGGAATTCGATCCTGCGACCTGCGGGTCAGCAGCCGAGTACCTTAGCCACTAGACCACCGTGGCGGGGCACGTCTCTATGTTGCCAGGAATATTCTTGTGTATAAGAAACCGCACCCCTATAGTTCTGTCAACTGATTCATGGTACTTACTATACGACGTGTCCGCTCTTCCCTGTGTAACCCTTACATGTCCTCTTAACTTCGATGAATCCTGTTACATCCCTTCCAACACCATATAATTCCTTGAATAGCACAGGTAGACTAGCCTCACTAGATAGCGGTAGAGTGCTAAACGTAGCCAAGCTCAGATTCTAATGGCAGCCTGTCCGGACGGAGAGATTCTTAGCACCCTGCGCAGCGTCGCAGGTTTGGCCGGTGCCTTGGACAGTTGCTTCGTAGCCGCTGGGAACTGCGGCGGCCGCATTGGTGCGTTCATATGGCAGGTAGTGGCGAAGTACAGCAGCAGGGTTGCCACTTCTGCTCTGGTGAGGGAGCGTGTTACCGGCAGGTGGTTGCCAGTGAGGCTGCATACCAGATCTTTTTTCTCGTGGTCTACAGTGTTATTTTTATGCAGCTTCGCCATGTGTAGCCAGGGATTTTGACATTCATCCCCACAACAATGCCCGTATACCCTTCCTGGTGAAACTACACCCACTATAGTGACGCCGTAGTGAAAGGCTCCGGAAATTTCCACCCCCTGGGCACAATTAACATGCACCTAAATCTAATTACACAGGCCTCGAGCATTCTCGCCTCCGTCGAAAATGCGGCCACCGCGACCGGGACTTCATCCCATTACCTGCGGGTCAGCAGTCGAGCGCGCCGCTCTAGACCACACCGGCAAGTGTATGAACAAGTAGTAAATGTGATCCAATGATCACGGTGCGTCTGTCGAGCTAAGAACGACCAGTAGAGCGAGGACGTCATTCCCGCAACAAGAGCGGGTTACAGAAAACTCCCCACAGAACTTTCCGGGAACGCCGTCTCTCCGTCCAACAGCGACTGTAAAGGGAATAGAGCAATGACGAAACAATATCACAGCGCCTGGCACATAGGCGAACCGATTAATTTGTCACTCAGTAACGTCATAGTTGCGACATCACCTTAAAAAGTGATTATTCAAATTAAGATGTATTTCCGTTTTCTCATCGTGCTTTACTCAGGAAAACATGACTTGAAATAAGTTCGGCAGATCCTACGTACTTTGGGAATCGACGTTATGCGAAGCATGAGGAGGCAAGGTGACCAAGTTGTATTTTTTTAATGAGCGACACGTTAGGAAATGACGCTAATAATATGTACAAGTGCTGCACACATTCAAATATGTTGAAAAGCTGCCGATGTTTATATAAGCAGCTATTTGCTTTAGCGCAACGATGGCAGCAGGAACACGAGTATAAGCAATACCAGAAGCGATAAACTGATATAAAGTGCTGGGGCTCACGAGGATAGTAGCCCCGGACACTGCTGCAAAAATCAACCTCAGTGCATGGCACCTAACTACAAGTGACGTTAACCCGACGTGACGGCTGTATCATAGGAGTACACATGTAATGTTTGTAAAATGGGATAGCCAGCACCGCAACCACAACTAACGTTTCACTAACATTAGCGTCTATTTGAAAAGTGGAGACCTGACGTGGCTCCGTGGTAATACTTCACTGCCATGCAGAATGCTTGGGCTTGATTCCGGCCGGGACCGTGACATTTATTGTTTGCATTCATTGGGTGAACGCTACCGATGTCTAACTTTTCTTAATATTCACGTGTTAAAATTACCCGTGTGTGCTCTTGTCGTTCATGAGTAGATCCCAAGTGTCGATCGCCTGAGGCACATGCCCGCATACCAGTGGCACCTGTTCGCGGGTATGTATCACTGTCTAGCGGAAAGAGTTTGACGATGTACGTGACGGGATTGTGACGTCATTCATATCATGACTGGCGCGTCAAATTCGCCACACCACCTTACCCACCCATACTTATTTTGGCTCACGCCTGCAATTTCTGTGAAGGCGAAAATGATGCAGGCCCGTGTGCTCCTCTTTGGGTGCACGTTAAAGAACCCCAGGTGGTCGAAATTTCCGGAGCCCTTCGGTACGGTGTCTCTCATAATCATATGGTGGCGTTAAAATGTAAAACCCCACATATCAAATCAATGAAATTAATTTTGGTTCACGCCAAGTCAAGGGGGTGATCACGAGTGCACCCAGATGTAAGCAGCTAGCTGGCTAGATAGATAAATAGATAGATAGATATATAGATAGATAGATTGATAGATAGATAGATAGATACGCGATAGACGCCAGAAGTGCTTGCAGCACGCAAACAAATGCTTAGCATTAAAAAAATGAAGCTTGCAGTAAGTCACGCAAGGCTTGAACCAGCGAAACTGGGCAATCTTAAAGATAATCTGGTTGCTTCTATTTAGCTCAAGATCCGGATGCAGGTGGCAGCACCGTCACCTCGCTAGTGTGGACAGGTGGCCGGCAGCACACGTACAAATGTGCGCAGCGGCCCTTTTCTGGGGGTGATGTGAGCGATTGTCTGCGAATAAAGTACGTTGACTGCAGCCTGCTCGTAACGTATATGTCGTGCATTTCCGAATGGATGCAGGAAGCTCGCCAAATGTTACTATTATTCGTGAGAGAAACACAATCTGCCATTGAAAGGGTTGTTCGCGTATGGCGACTGTATGCGTTTTCGTACTATGTAACGTTTCTTTTTTTGCATTTTCATTGATAGGGGTTGCGCTACTGCGGACTGCTGTAGCACGACTGAATTCATTCTTGCTTCAAGCATCATGCAACATATCCCACATTCTTAGGCGATGAGCTAAAACAAACACGAATACTAATCCAATTTTTTCTTATTCAGTTCTGCATTAAATGATAAGAAAGTAGATAAGCTTTTTTAGAAAAGCTATATACAGGGCTGACAGCGCTTTATCATGCTTGTTCTTAGTACAGTAACAGTGTAAAAAATGGCCGTTCTTCACGCAACTGTCTTCGATTGACTATCTGCATGACAGTGATGCAAGAAACGTTCGGTTATTTGATGGATCAATTTTTTTTCTTTCAAGCGAGTAATGTCCACTCCTTTGTTAGTCTATAAGAACGCCACAAAGGCGCTTAGGATAGCCTAAAAACACGATGATTTGCGTGAGCTCAAATACGACAGAAATGTGAGGCACACTGTCTGCATTGAACTAGAATCTTTAGCTGACCTAAATCTGAGCACACGAGTGTGTCTGTATAAATTTGCCCAATGTCAAAACTGTGCATGGCGACTCAAATGTAATCACCTCCGTGCCATTGCATTTTCTGTTCCTTTAATGGACAATTTGAATACCGAAGTGCCAAAAATCGCTGGACAGAAATACTTCTCTGTATCAGAATATTCGACGTGCTGTGCAGTGTTGCCCAGTCAAAAGTAACAATCCCGAGAGAGGAGCCCTCTAAACCTACCAAGAACAGCTAAATCTGCCTTTTTCACGATGCTACAGCGCATGCGCTCTTGGGGGCAAAGTCGCAAAACGCCTCCAGGTGGCCTCCTTTCTATAGCAATACCGGTTCTCCTGGCCCCAACGAAAACGCTACCTTAAACTCCCTATCAGGGAGTTTTAGGTAGGGTTTTAGGTAGGGTTTAGGTAGAGAGGTAGGTAGGGTACGCAAGCTCTTGGGGCGTTGTGGGCGTGGGGGCGCGCGGCGTTGCGTACCCAACCCATACCCAACTGAAATGCCTTATATAGGCGCGCACGCAAACGCAAGCCGCACGAAGGTTGGATGGATGGATGGATGGATATGGCTGTACCCTTTAGATCGGGCGGTGGCTAGCGCCACCAAGCCGTAATACTTAATGAACCCAAAACTATATTTCTTTTTTTTCCTTAAAAAGTGAGTTTGAGGATTCGTACTTTGCAGTGAAGAGTTTAATTTTCACTCGTGCCTTGACTTTAGCCACCAATCAGATAACCTCCTTCTAGTCAAGTCTACCCACTTAAAGTCTATTTTGCCTTCCCGGTCCCTAAACCCCAGTGCTTTGAAAAACTCTGCGCCATCATCCTGAACTATAGGGTAAAGCCCTTTACAGAACATTATCAAGTGTTCGGCAGTTTCTTCTTCCTCTCCACACGCACTGCATACTGTGTCTACCCCTTCGTATTTGGCCCGATATGTCTTGGTTCACAGTACTCCCGTCCTTGCCTCAAACAGTAGAGAACTACCCCGAGTATTATCATAGATCCTTTCCTTGGCAATTTCCTGCTTAAAAGTTCGATAGATCTCTAGTGCGGACTTCTTAATCATGCCCATTTTCCACATGTCAGTCTCCGTTTCCTTCACTTTCTTCTTAACCGATAGTTCTTTTTGGTTTGGCCACCTGCTGTTTTCTAAGTATTTACCAGTCAACTTCCTGGTTCGCTTCCTCCATTTTGTATCGACATTCTTCATGTACAAGTAGCTGAAAACCTTCCTAGCCCAACGCTCCTCCTTCATTTCTCTCAATCGCTTCTCAAATTTTACCTTGCTGCTAGCTTCCCTGCCCTCAAATGATGTCCATCCCATATCACCTTGTACTCCCTGATTTGGTGTATTCCCATGAGCTCCTAAAGCAAGCTTACCTATTCCACGTTGCTTAATTTCTAATCTTGCTTGAACTTCTGATCTCATGCACAAGACCGCATTGGCAAACGTCAGCCTAGGAACCATGACCCCTTTCCATATTCCTCTCACAACATCATACCTATTGTAATTCCACAGTGCCCTATTTTTCATCACTGCTGCATTCCTGTTACCTTTAGTCATCACGTATATTTCGTGTTCCCTCAGGTACTCGGTCCCATTGCTTATCCATACGCCCAGATATTTGTATTTATCTGTTATCTCTAGCGTGACCTCCTGTATCCTAAGCTCACTACCTTCGTTGTCATTGAAAATCATGACTGCTGATTTTTCCTTACTGAATCTAAAATCTAACCTATCTCCCTCATTACCACAGATGTCCATCAATCTCTGCAAATCTTCCTTGTTGTTGGCAATTAGCACTATATCATCTGCGTAAATTAATGCTGGTAGTGCCTGATCAATAAGTTTTCCTTGTTTGACTAAAGAGAGGTTGAAGCCCAGCCCGCTTCCTTCTAATTTTGCCTCTAATCCTTGTAGGTACATCATGAATAATAAGGGTGACAGGGGGCACCCCTGCCTAAGCCCCCGTTTTACCTCTGCAGGCTTTGATACCTGTTTTTCCCACTTTATAACTACCTTGTTACCTTTATAGATACCCTTTAAAAGATTAGTGACTACATGTTCCACGCCTAGTGTGTTCAGTATTCCCCACAATTCCTCTTGAACCACGCTATCGTATGCTCCCTCGATATCCAAGAATGCTAGCCCCAGGGGCCTGTGTTCCTTTTCTGCTATTTCGATGCACTGCGTGAGTGAGAACAGATTGTCTTCCAACCTCCTGTGTTTCCGAAACCCGTTCTGCAGTTCCCCCAGCACCCCCTCATCTTCTATCCATGCCTGCAGTCTTTCCTTTATAATCTTCATCGCCAGCCTGTAGACCACTGATGTCACTGTTATAGGACGGTAGTTGTTTATGTCAGCTTTGTCCCCCTTTCCTTTATAGTTCATGCTCATCCTGCTAAGTTTCCATCCATCGGGAACTTCACCATCGATTATTATTTTGCTCACTGCCTCTCTCAAAGCCTGCTTAGACTTCGGACCTAATGTCTTTATCAGCCTAATTGGAATGCCATCTGGGCCTGTTGATGTACTGTTAGGAACCCTTTTCTCAGCCCTTTCCCACTCTCGTTGTGAAAATGGAGCCATTGCACCACTTGATTCGTCCTTGTCTATTGTGGTGCATAAAGTACTTCTTTGTTGAAATTTTTCTGCCACCCTTGTTCTTATATATTCAATAGCTTCGTCCCCTTCTAGCCTGGCACCTTGGGCTGTAGTTATAAAACTCTGCTCTAGGCTCGTCTCATTTTTTAGGGAGTTTAGATGGTTCCGAAATTTCGCAGCTGCCTTTCTATCTTTTTTATGTACTTCTGCCAGCCACTGAGCTCCCTTTCTTCTAATCTTTTCATTGATCAGAAGGGATGCAGCCCTTCTACAGCTTAGAAAGGTTTCCCATTTTCTTTCAACATCATCTGTCGGTTCACCCCGCTGCTTAGCATCTCTGTGTTCCCTAGAGGCTTCCTGACGTTTTGCTACGGCTCTCTTAACTTCCTCATCCCACCAACTTTTGGGTTTGTGTCTTCTTTTCCGGGGTGACTTGTTACGCGTCTTAGCAAGCTCTAGCTCAAAGAGTCTAATTAGATTCGTGTATGTCCACACTGTCTTATTATCCTCCGTGATTACTTTCTCAATTTGTTTAGTGGCTATTTCAATTTGCCTTTCTGAATAAAAATTTTCCTGTAGTTGCTCATCTTGTCTCCTTCCCACTTTCACTACTCTTCCAAAACTTAGCTTGATACGTTTGTGATCACTACCCAGACTTCTGGAGCCACCTTCATCTATGTGCATTCCCCTGAGCTTATCATACATCCTATGTGACATCAGTGCATAATCTATCGTCGACTGCAGCCTTCATACCTCCCATGTTATTTGTCCTTCACACTTCTCGGTACTGTTGCAAATGATCAAATCAAGCCTTTCACACATATCCATAATCATTTTGCCTGACGGGTCAGTATACCCATCTACATCTTCTATGTGCGCATTCATGTCTCCTAGTATAATTATCTCGCACTCTCTTCCTAACTCCTGAATGTCCTTTGATATACACTCTACGATTGCTTGGTTTTCCTCTCTGGCCTTTGCTCCCGTCCACAAGTACACGAAACCAAGGAGTGTCATTTGACCTGCCACTTTCCCTTTTAGCCATAAATGTTCCTTGCACTCCTGCTTGACCCTTTGCCAGTCTGTAATTTTATGAATGAATGCCCCTATACCACCCCCCTTTCTGCTGCCTTCTGTTCTATTACAATATTCCCACGCGTAGTCCGGATTGTTCGGAGGTTGTTCCATATCCCTGAGATGTTTCTACAAAACCGTATACCATCAGCCTCCCCTCCCTTGGCTGTTCTTCTACCTCTTCCCACTTCAGCCTGTGTCTACCACCCTGCATGTTAATATATCCTATGTCTGAATTGGCTCGGCGCTCGTGGCTACGTCTATTTCTGCCCCGGACTCTACCTACCTTAGATACTGGTGCCATTTTGGAATCGTATCTGTCCATACCACCTGTCAAAGAGTCTCCCTGGTTGTTTTCCTCGTTACTAGCTATCTTGCACCCCGAAGGGCCCACTTGCCCCCCAAAAAAGCTACTGCGCGTCCTGCAAGTCACCAACCCACCTCATGACCTAGCCGCCCATCGAAGTGAATTCTGTCTCGTTGAAAAGCACCCCTCCTATGCACTTCTGTTTATTTCCACCACCTCAAAGCCTTTCTCTCCACTCAACCGCCATATCTCTTGGTTTGCGTTGACAACCGCTCTTTGCAGATTGCTATCACGCACCGGTACCTCCGGTATCGTGCATATCACTACCTGTACTTTAGGAGAAGTGGTGCACATGTCATCGACGCCTTTCGCCAGTGTGGCTGCTAGTCCTGCTGTATCTTCATTTAAGACATCATTTAAACCACCTGAAATTATCACGAGGTTTCGTCTATCAGCTGTAGTTTTGAGTTTTGCGCTCGCTTGCCTCGTGACTGCTTCCAGCTTGCGTCCTGGGAACGCCCTTACTGCAACCCTCTTTCGCCTCTTACCCTCTCTTTGATGGCTTCTGTGCATCGATTTAAATTCGAGTCCCCGGCGATTATCACATGCTGTGACTTTTGAGCTGGAGCGTCCTACACCTGGGGGCTACTTGCACCTGTGACGCCGGCTGCTTTGTCCCCTCCTAGCCCCACCACTACCTTGCTGAAGCTGAGCCTTGCGACAGCTGAACCGGCTAAACCTGTTTTTTCCAAACTTGCTTGCTCTTCCTTCTCCACCGTTTTGGTTGCCAGTTCTCTACTGTTCTCTCCGTAGGCCGCATCTTTGTTCAGCTTCGCTAGTGCTTCCTCGGTGGACTTCAGTCTTTCTCCCATTTCCCTCGTTTTCTCTTGCTCTGTCGCCTACGCAGTCTCGAGCTCATTGATTCTCACCAGCAGTTCGCTTTGGGCAACCATAATTTTCTCCATTTTTTCCTCGACCTCACATTGCCTACACTTCGCGTCAGCCTCTTCTCCATCCGCTTCTACGCTTGGGTCCACTTTCAAACCCACTCCACATCCTGAACACTTTACAGTCTTTTTAGTCATGTCTTCCTGACACCAATTGTCCCTATACTCGATAATTACAAAACTCGAGCCCTGCACTACGAAAAAAAAATGAAACTCTAAACTCTACCACGAAAATTTGCGTGTTCAATGTAGGCGCACCTCCCCCACGGGGTGGCAAAAGAAAAAAAAACAACAAAAAATTTTCCAACACACACACCCGCACTAACTAATAAATACCTGGTGACTGGCCCCCGAAAAGGCCGTACCATAAAATAAGTGCTACGAAGATTTCAGCCGCTGCCTTATTATTACAAAGACAAGCTCAAAACGTGCAAAAACACTTAAATGCGCAGTCGATCCGGAGCGCTCGAAAAACACGTCCATCCACTGTTACAGCCCGAACAGAATACCTCACACACGCGCTCGCAGCGCCATAACGTCTTGTCGCGTAAGTATTATTTAATTATTTTTATGATTTAAAATGTTAACTTAAACATACATAGTGATCAGGACACATTTTGTATCGTGTACAGTATCCTGGTATACGCAAAAAAATGAAAAATACAAGGTTACTGTAACGACAGTGTCGACATCTTATGACACTTCGTGCAACCACAGTCATGAATATATTAGCTTACGCGTAATGTTTTTGAGGTGAAAAAGAATAAAAAGGTTACTCATTTGTAATATTGTCGCTGCGCAGTTTTTGCGCCAGATGTACAATGCAAAGTGTTTCTACAATAACAATGCTGTGATTGTTTTACTATGGCCGCGCTAGATGGCGACACCTATTCAGCTGGTCGGTGTCTGGCATATTTTTAGTTTTTATGTTCGAGGCCATTCTAGCTTTGGTAAGCTATCTGAAACCGCGTAATCGCTATAAGTGCTCGCACTTTGGCTTACTTTAACTCGGCGGCTAGAGTATTTGCAGTGCGGATACCGCGAGTTCTTGCCAAGGAGGATACATGTACCCTCCTTGGTTCTTGCGAAGGCGGCCGATCCATGCCGTCCGAGATTTCGCGCCTTTGTGACATGCTAATCGTACAGTGGCTAGCCACTATAATATTTGCGCTTAAAACTTAAAAGTCAAAGTGGTGGCTCTGGCCAGCCTCGGCTTTGCTCGCCGGGAGGGTAACATGATGCGCCAGCATGTGCGCTGGGGCAGCTTATGAGGCCAGTGGTGGCAGCGTTGTTTATGGCCGCGCGGACTCATGGCCCCATCGCCCCAGCGATCTTTCGACGCATCTGTTTGGGGTTTCGCGCATGCGCAATACCGCCGCCCCAACCAACGTCCTGGGTACGCAAGCAGCTTGGGTACCCAGCACTAAAACTCCTTAATGAAAAAGATGGATTCAACATTTGAGCCCAGCTCGCCCAACGGCAACGCTGCTCACTGCGCACGCACATACACCCCTGCTATTGCTTCTGCTCCGGATAAGCCATATTTTTTTCACATGACGTTGAACAATGATGCAAGTGCCTACAGCATGAGGAATCGCCTCGAGCACCTTTGAGTAAATAGTGAGAGAGAGAGCTTCGATCGTCGCTCATCCTTATTGCAGTAATACGCTTGTCAGTACCCCATTTCTGCTCTAAACACACACACGCGCGCACGCAAAGATATTGCCGAGTTTTGCGGCCACTAAAACAAAGTGACTGCCCTTCCACTGTGCCACAGAGGGCCTGTTACTACACCGGCGGATCTCGAGAGGAACAGCGAGCGGATGGAGATGCGCGTGTTGTCGGGGCCGACGGGGAAATTCCTCGTTCCTGAGCGCATGTACCTGCCACCACGCACATACATACACGTAGAGAGAACTCTGCGCGCGTGCGCACTCGCTGCAGCAACATTGGCGTCGACTGCCGTTCAGAAGAGGGCCGCTCGCCTTCTCGACGGTTGTCGGCGATGCTGCAGCTGCGGCGCTCCGCCCGGGGCCGCGGATCCAGCCGCATTGCCCGACGTAAATACCGAGACGCTGTTTGGGAAAAGAAAGGAAATATAAAAAAACCAGTCTGTGTTGCCGTTTTAAGTGCGTAACATTATCAGGGCCATTCTCGGTGTTTTTGTTCTGCACCCGCGGAGGTGCAGCCTGAACAGAGGAAAAGGAAGTGATGATAGTCTTGGCTGAAGGACTAGGTTAAAGAGAGTAGAGAGCAGGTGAGATAGAGAGAGAGAGAGAGAGAGATAAATAGTAAAGGCAGGGAGGTTAACCAAGCTTGGCTCGGTTGGCTACCCTACACTTGGGGTGGGGGAAAGGGGGAATAATATAAATGAAATAAATAGAAAAGAAGAAGCGCAAGAAAGGGAAGGATGAATTGTCAACTCGAGACTACACAGCATGGTCTCACACTGTTCTTTCACAAGCGCTAGTGAAGTCCGGTGGTCCTTAACAAGTACAAGAGGGCTTTCGTGGCTTTGCGCGTATGCGAGACCGTCGGCCAAGGTCCCATGATCTTCTTTTCTGTAAGCAGCCGTAAATCTAACTGACAGAGCTTGGTTTCCATAATACGTCGCTCAGACTGGTATGCTGGGCAGTGGCATAGAATGTGCTCAAGCGACTTCTCGCAGGCGCAGATGTTGCATGCCGAACTGCTCGCCATTCCAAGGAGACGAGAATACGCATTCGTAAATGCCATGCCTAACCTCATGCGACAGCAAAGTTTTAGTGCATTGTGGAAGCCCGGACGGCAAACGAAGTTGCACGTTTGGGTCGATCGAATACAGGTGCGTTGGAGAAACCCGGCATATTCTATTGTAGGAGGGATATACGGCGAGCAAGTGATTGTAGTCGCCTTGCAGCGTCTGTTCTCAAAAGTGGTATGGGCGTACGCAGGTCTTGGTCATGAGCCGATCGATCGAGCAGCTTCATCCGCACGGTCATTGCCAACAATTCCAAAATGAGTTGGCAACCTTTGAAATACAATATCGCGACCTTCGACGAGCGCTTCGTGGTATTCGTGCCTTATTTGATATATTGATTGTTCGTGCAACCTGTGCTGCATAACGAACCGTAGTGTCTGTAAGGCTGACCTCGAGTCGCAAAAGATGGCCCACTGATTAGTTGCTGCCAAGAATGTACTTGACTGCACCTTGAAGCTCTGCGAGTTCTGCTGCTGTCGACGTCGTGGTGTGAGAAAACTTGTATTGAAGCAACACATTACCAGATGGAACAACCACTGCTGCTGTCGAGCTGTTGGAATTAGTGGAGCCATCGGCGTAAAGATGTATGCGGTCAAAGTACCTTTTGTCCAACAGACGCGAAGCCAATTGCTTCAGAGCTAGCGGTGACTTGCCTGCCATCTTAACGATTCCAGGAACCGATAAGCGCACGTCAATTTGACGGAGACGCCATAACGCAGCTGCTGGCCGCACCGCAAGTTTGAAGCCAGGCGGTAATGTGTCCTGATGTTTCATCACAATACCACAGAACGAATAATGGGGCCTCCGCGCTGTCAAACACGCTAAATGATGTGATGGAAGCCGTGATAAATGCCGAACGTGCGCTCTCAGCATCTGGACAATGATATGCGTTGTGACCGGCTGTTCTTGTGCGATAACAATAGTTGCCACTGTCGATGAGCATCTTGGAAGGCCAAGGCATGTCCGAAGTGCTTGGACTTGTACGCTCTGTAGTGCACTGATGTTAGTCTTGCACGTGTTGGACAGGACAGGAAGGCTGTACCGTAGAAGTCCGAGAAAGAGGGCTGTATAAAGCTGCATCATGGAGTGCACGGCTGGAGCCCATGATTTTCCGGCAACGAACTTGAATACATTTTTAATGCCAATGACCTTTTTCTTCAGTTATGCGACATGTGGGCTCCAGGTTAGGTCACGATCTACGATGACACCTAAGTATCTATGACTGCTCTTACATGAGATTGATCTGCCATCGATGCACAATGGGTAGAAAGACATCGGTTTACGTGTAAACGCTACCGCTGCGCATTTTTCTGTGGCGATAGTCAAACCTTGCTGGTGAAGGTATGCCGATGTCATTGTTACCGCATTCTGTATCCTTACGTGCCTTTGAGGCTGTGTCACGTCGGACGCCCAAATGCAGGTATTATCAGCGTATAGAGAGATATATAAGCCGTCTGTGGCAGCATTTCGGTGAGCCCCACCAGAACCAGGTTGAAAAGAGTCGGACTGGAGCAATATTATGCGGCGTACGATCACCTCTCTTCATTTTACAATTAAAATATTGTCATCTCTCAGGATACCAAGTTTCATTGTTTTTAGGTTGTTATGAATAACTGCGCATTATTCTGACATGCAGGAGTCTACTGTATCTGTGTACAGGCATATTGCAGTCGAAGCTGTGTGTCTTTCTGGCGGCGTCATGACCTCTATTTATTAGAGCACCTGCAGAGTCGCTATCGCTATAGAGTCTGGTATAGAGGGATTGCACTCCATAGCTTTCACTGTCGGTACATCGAGGTTTTGAACACAGTTTTTATCGCTCGCCGTGTAGAACTGTGAACAGCCCACGCTTTGACCTTGGTTTTCGCCTGTCACATAGCTATTTGAGATACTAGAGTCCGGTCAGTGCTTGCGCAGTGATTAGAAGATGGATTCAAAGACATCAGTACGCCAGGGCACGCTAGAGCTCGGGTTGAATACAAGATTATTTTTACTACGTATGTGAAGTGTTCTCTAGAGAAGCCGCACGTGGCAGTGTTGCGCTGGTGAATCAGTGCATTAGTGCGAGACGTTCCGCTCAGTACACAAGAGAATCAGGGCTGCACATTGCACTTATCCTGACGACTCAGCGTATTTTGTAGTCGGTATCTGGTATCGCGTTGCCTTACCTGACAAACTATTTCATGAATTCAGGGACCTAATTGTTAACGCGGCTCAATATCCTAGTGTTGAATTTTCTCAGTACTACATCAAAGGCATCATAATACACGATAATCGGCACTGTGACCATGACATCTCATTAACGCTCGATTCGTCATTAACCATTAGCACTTCACCAGCGCCTCATTAGCCCGGCTGCATGGCGATTCTATCACAGCCTGAAAATACTTGAAGATTTGAATAACGCGTCTTCATATGCACCTTTGTGGCCTGTCTAAGCAATAATAACTCACTGACCTATTATGAGGTAAACGTTGGTATTGTACACAAATTCTATATGCTTATCCACCTGGACCTTCAGGCCAAGAGTCACTAAACAAGCTAATTTTCAAACACATTTCTCGTGTCTAGTTCCTGGGAAAAATACAAGCGGCAGGAGAGCCGGAAAAGACGCCGTGTACGAGGAGCCGGAAACCCTTGTGACACGCAATGCAGTGCGCGTGTTACGGGGCCCCAGCCATATAACGATGCTTTCGCGCCGCGTGTCTGTAATTCTAAAGCCATTTTCCGAGAATACACATAGATGCCAGACTACTGCCGTTTTGCAGTGCCTCTGAACTGACGACCTGGGTGCACTGCATGTTACACTGTATGAGTTACGTAACACGCGTTTCCTTCTTCTTTTTTTTTTTTGCATGAGTGATTGGACTGTGCCACAGCGAACATTTTATAACAGAATGCGTGTACACTCTGACTATGACGTAATCCAGGACGACAAAAAACTCTATAGTTCACCAATGTATCTTGAAACACGCGCAGTTTCAACTAAAATGACTGGGCCGGTGTGGGCTCGCGGTTTTCACGCGATACGTCACTATAGTTAAAATATAGGTATGTCTTGTATACTGATTCAGCTGTCATGTAAGGTCAGGCGTGCGTTCTACTCTTGGTATGTAAGTGGCTAAACGTGATGTTGTAATGCTAGTGAGTGAATCTTTTCCTGCGTTTCTGACCTAGCTCGTAAATGATTGATTTCACATTTGCGTCGGTATGGTGGGCACAAATGCATCAGCCACCGAAGACGAAATGCACTCTTGACAGCTTCCCTTGAACAAGAGTGTACCCCCTTATGGGTGCAATTACAAAGAGATTAATAGACAAAATTGGAGAAAGACGAGCCTGAGGAATTGAGAGTTTCGGAGCTGTATAACGCGCTAGAAAGAAAGAAAGAAGTGCAGTGGTGCGAACGCTGGAATGGTGTGGTTTAGTGTCCAATGCTGTGCTGTATCATGATCCAACCTCAGTACCTATTATTCAATAATTATATTTTAATTGTTGTCGCTTAACCTACAAAAGCCACGACATGAGAGACCTCGTACAGTGAAAGGCTCAGGAAATTTAGCCGAGAGGCAGTTCTTTAACATGCACCTAAATCTAAGCACATGGGCTTCAATCGTTTCCGCTTCCATCGAAAACGCTACCGCCGTGGCCGGGATTCAATCCAGCAACCTAGCAGTCGAGCACCACGACGGGTCAGTACATGCAATTCAACATGCACGCAATGACAATAGCAAAGGAAATACGTCACACAGCTCCGAAACAGCGTGACAAGCTGTGGTGGTGCGAGACCTCGCCGCCCGTTTAAAGTGAATCTTCTTCTCATACGACACTTTGGCTACTCGAAAAAACGGCAAGGAAGCAACCTTATATAGTAGAGTCTCCAGCACCCTATCCCCGTAGTTGTCTGTCCTCATTCTCCGGCCTTGTTTTCATTTCCCCGATCTTACACAGGAACCAGTACGCCACCAAAACAGAACGACGGCTGCTAAAAACAGAATGGAGCCTGGTCGCGTCGCTGTCAAACCTTGTGGCGACAGTGACCACAAGTACGCTAAGAGCTTCTGGATGTTGAATCTCATCTGTGCAGCGACGAGTTCTTACGGGTGTGTAAACATGAAGAGTGAGTCCGTAAACCCGCTGGCCACATTTAGAGAGCGACTCAACAAAATGTTATTAGTTCTTTCGCGCTTTTTCTTCCGCAAATGGCGCTACCATCGTCAACATTCGACCTTTCTTGAGAATGCTATGAGTATAGGATTCGTCACCGTACAAAAAAGTAAAAAAAAAGATAGAAGGGTGTTATACACCTCAGGAATAAATTAACGCCACAGGTGTTTTGAATCGGCACCGATAGCAGCGCGTGATGCTTGAGCGCATGTCTACGATCCGGGCGATGACAGCCGACCATCGACGCCCTACGACCTCGCTCGAGTGCACGGAACTATTCACACCCGTCTTCATGCGCGTCGGAGGAAAAAACGGGCTTCCAAGCGCCAGGGGAAAAGCCGGAAAACCGAAAGGTCCTCCATTACACGCTTGTTTTACCACGTTCCTTCTTTCTTTCTGGCGACGGAGAGAAAGTTTGGGAGTGTGGTGTGGCCGTTTAGTGGCCACGCGCTCGCGCGCCACTTCTGTCGGCGCCGCCGACGCGGCAGCAGTGCATGCATTTCATGGGCGTTTCTTGCAAGTCAGTAGGCGCACTTCGAGAGTCTTGCAGGAAAAGCCATCGTGCGGGTTTCGGTCGGAATGTGCGCACGCTCCGTGAAGATTGGTATCGCACGGCCCGCCGCCGCCCGCCTGGGAGGCGCAGCGTCAGGAGGAAGCAGCGGCCGTGCCGAGTCGAAAGAGAGGCGAGAGTATGGGGCACCTATAACGTTTCCAGATTACCCGTTCTTGCTGCTGTAACATAATTGGTATTCGCTGGAACTGAGTTCACCGTTGCTATTCCTCGACGGGGCTGGTCGCGCACTGCCAGGAGACGGATCCGAGTGCTGCCTCCTACAGGGCGGCGACTACATTAACCGCTTGCATGGCGACTCGCTTGTGTTACGCAGTGTGCCATATCGTAAGCACTTCGTTGTTGCAACATAAGGAAGATGATAGTGTCAAGTATAATGTAGATTTTAGAATTACATCTTTCTGCAATGTCTTCTCAGTGCATCAGGCTCTATAGCTCAGCACCGCCGTGATGTGTGAGCTGTTGCTGTGCTCGACTGATGACCCAAAAAACGCGGTTTCGATCTTGGCAGCGACGGTAGCACTTCGATGAAGGTGATTTTATAGTAGCCCGTGTACTTTGCAACGTCGTTGGAAGCTAACAGAAAGGCAGAAGGCATAAAGGTTCACCGGAGAGGCTCCCGGTTGGCTACCTTACACTGGGGCATTGAGTTAAGGTAATAGAAAGAAGAGAAAGAGAGTGACAGAGGAAGACAGTGAATTCACTGCAGTGTGTAGAACTGCACCACAAAAAAAACCACTGGTGGTCGAAAGTATTCGTATTTCTGCACTACGGCATCTCCCTTCGCCTGAGTCACTTTGGGATTTTAATACACATATACCAATCAGATATATGATTTACTTTTACTCTCGTATTTAAGTAGAAACAGGACATCATCTCCGTGATGTGGGCTTGTGTGGTAGAAGGTTGGGAATGACACACACTCGTTTACTATAGAAAATAAGCCTGTTCGCCGCAACATTGGTCATAGACGTCCCTTAGAAGTTATTTGTAAGGACTTCATTGATGGCTCCACTTAATGCATGGTGAATCGTAAATTTGCTCATATTACAACTTTGCATGGACTGGAAAAGGATTGAAAACTTTCGCTGTTCTTGTGTGACCGCTGTTTTCTTCTATAAAAATGCTTAGCAATAGAAAACAAACTAATATTCACAGAAATGTTTCTTGCGTTGCTGTTTTCCTCAATATTCCTGTAGTAGCTAGAATTATACAGGCATCTGTCGAAATGAAGACATCTGTAAGATGGTGTTTCGTGCATGTTGTTCGTTCCTACAGTCGTATAAATATATGATGCACACACACTACTCATACCACGGATCCACCATTTCAGCTCGACACCTAGAACATTGTTCGTTGGTTAAGTTCTGATCTACTAAACACTTGATTCACCATTTTTCGTGACGAAGCTCTCCTTATTCTATGACGTGGTTTTCATAAAAATTCAGGAGTGCTTCCCCAATCGCAAAATGCAGGAAGTTTTTTCTTTCTTTCTTTCTTTCTTTCTTTCTTTCTTTCTTTCTTTCTTTCTTTCTTTCTTTCTTTCTTTCTTTCTTTCTTTCTTTCTTTCTTTCTTTCTTTCTTTCTTTCTTTCTTTCTTTCTTTCTTTCTTTCTTTCTTTCTTTCTTTGTAGCGGCCGTAGCCGTAGGCCCAAGAAAGGGCCATTCCGCGAGCATGGAAACATGGTTTGGGAATTCTCAAAGTCAGAATTTTTATGATATATGTGATTCCTGATATCGACCTTACGAGTTGTCCAGTCGATCGTTTTAAGTCTGTTCACTCGAAATACTTCAACAAAGAGCCTGTAGCAGGTGTATACTGCCACCAAATTGTTCTATGCAACGACGGTAAACAGAACGCTATCGTAAGCGTCAGTTAAGTTTACAACGAACAAATATCGATTACGTCTCTTGGAGTAGTTGACAAGATCTGATGGCATTATTCTCATGCATAATGTAAACAAGATTGGTGCGCGAACTGGTGTTTAGGCACTCGTTTTTTGATTGCGTAGAGCCGGGTTTGATCCCTAGTCCTGAGAATATTACTTATTTTGTTTTATTTGTTATTTCTTTGGTACGCACGCCAGCTGTGGGTGAGGAGTTTTTTTAAAACATCGCCAGCTCTACACAAGAGAGTCAATACGAGCTTCGCTTGAAAATAGCATGAAGCTAGCTTGATACCTCAAAGTGGGTGGGAGCCACTATTCGACGGCGACAAGAACAATAAAAACCATGGTGAGAACACAACAGGCTACTGCAAAATATATTGGCGCATTATTTTGATTCATATTCTGAGCGACCCTCTTCTGGTCCTCCCTTGGTTTTCTTTTCGGCCTCAATAATCTTCGAGGTGCATGCTTAGAGGTCAGTGAACTCATCGGTTAGTGTGTAAGCGAGAAAAGGCTCATAGTTAGAAAGGTGCCCTATGATAACACGAACCCTGCTGAGAAGAGATCACTTCGATCGCACGTCCTGCATACCTGTTATATTGCGCGTACACGTATATGATATGGGCGCACTTTATCGTTGCGTGCCATGTTTTAAATTCGGTGCTACCATCGCTTATCCAGGATTGGTCCGCGTCCGAAAATTTGCATTTGAACTTCATCAAAACGTGCCCAAGAAAATTGAATTTGCGGCCACCTGTATCGGCAGCGGAAGGTGTTCGCGGCTGCTGTGGCTGCGTCCTCACTCTACTAGCCTCTTGACGCCCTACATCTAATGACCTCAGGACATGTAGGATAGACTCATGAGTCACATTATCAAACGCTCCTTTGATGTCAATGAATACACTGACAGTGGTGTTGCCGGTTGCTTTATTCAACTTTACGCAGTTGGTGAGATTGATTGCATTGCCAATGCTGCTGCATCCTTTTCTAAATCCAGAAATTTGTTGGGGGTATGCATTCTTGTTCATAAGTATCCACTCCAGGCGCATCGACAGCATCTTCTCCATGAGCTTTCCTACGCAGCTGAGAAGAGCAATAGGGCGATAGGAGTTGAGTTCCGTGGGAGGCTTGCCTGTCTTTAGAATAGGAATAGCACGGGCTCGTTTTCAGAGAGGTTCAAGACGGCTACTCTCCCACCTGGCATTGAATATGGCAAGTAGAGGCATCTTTGCCTTGTCACCTAAAATTCCTTGCAAGTGTTTAACGGATAGCACGCTTCTCAGAAGAATGACGAAAAGCAGCATAGCGAATGCCCGCCTACTACCCAAAAGTTTATTATTAATGCCCTAGTGGGTACCAAACAAGTGTGCTTGCAGTAGTTACCCAATGAGTGTGAAAATGCTCTGAAAGGCCACTCTTCTAGCTTTCGCTCTGACTGTGCTGCGCCTACCACGCAGGCCTGGCGTTTTTGAATTACTGGTAATGTTACTGGCTTCGTCAGCACTGTTTCATTTGGAGAGCTCCGTGAAAATGGGGATGTGTGCGTCACATACGCATGTGAAGTGCATAACGTCAGCTTTCCGAGTTAGGCGTCAAGAGAGAGAGATAGAATTATTTTAACGAGAAGCTGGATAGGTTTGCCTGGTTTTTCACCTGACAGGCTACTCCAGTTGCCGGGTGATGACAGTGATATATGCAATGATAAACACGCAACACATACAGTTACATACACGCATAACAGACACATAACACATAAAGTCACTGACACGCACTGCACTATTTACAATGTTTCGTTCAAGCCTGTGGCCCGTAAGAACGTCAGTAGTGCTTTTGTAGAGTCTAACGCACTGGAGGTGTTTTACCATGAGCATGGAATATTTTTAACTCCAAATTTGTGTCCTGTTGCATTTTTAAGCCCATCTCCAGAGACTGTCCCTCTGATGCGTATTTCGTACACTCACAGAGGACATGTTTGATGTCTTCAACGACGTTACATTGGGCACGAAATGCTGAGTCAGACAGTCAAATTTTGTTCCTGAAGTAGTTCGTATATGCTACGTTCAATCGGATGCGATGTAAGCACGTTTCTTTTTGCCTGTTGAGATTTCGCGGCATCCTGAAGTCACACGAAGGATCAATCTTGTACAGAGGCCCATACTGTTGGCTAGGGTCTCTCCAGAGGGATCGCTGGAGGCGCCAGTCGTGCGCCGACACTAGCATTGCTACGTCTTGCCTCGAGAAAGGTATCTTGACGATTTCTGCTGAAGTGGCAGGTCCAGCTTTGGCAGCGTCATCAGTCCGGACGTTGCCTTGTATTCCGCAGTGGGCAGGTATCCCCTGCAGAACAATGTGATGATGGAGGTCACAGGCTTTCTTGCATAGGCCTTTGATGTCCATGACGAGTTGGTCCTGTGTGCATGAAGATCTCAGCGACTGCAGCGCTGCTCTTGAGTCAGCAAAGATGACCCAGGACTCGGCTGTCTGGTCAATGATGTAATTAATGGCAGCCCGCAGTGCAGCCTGTTCAGTGGCTGTAGATGAGGTGCAGTGACTGAGAGTGGTAGAGATGGTGACATTGGCAGATGGAATCCAGACGCCTATGGTAGATGATGTAGACGTAACAGAGCCGTCAGTGTAAATATGACGGTGAGCTCTGTAGCAGTTTTCGAAATGCTCTAGAGTGAAATGTCTGAGTGCTGGTTCGGGTGTGCGTCTTTTGCTTTTGAACCCAGGCACAAAGGTGACTAGACTATGGTCCACGCAGGAGATCTCCACGATGGTTCTGCACGTATTGATGCTCTCTGATAGTGTAACGGGAAGAAGCTCCGCACAGGGCTACCGTCGGAAGCAAGAGGATGATCCCGTGCTCTGGTGGCATAACGCAAGTGGACGCGAAGAAACTCTTGCTGCAGTAGAACTAGAGCTGAAAGCCGCGTATACTTTCAGCGAGGGTTCCGATGCTTGACGTGTTCTTTGGAAGGCCAAGCCACACCCTCAGGGCTTGTGCCTGGACTCCAGTCAGTGCCTGTATGTTCGTTCGAGAAATTCCATGCATTGCAGGAATGCTGCAACGTAGAAGACCTTCGCAGGGAGCGGTATACGTTTGTAACATAGCATTAACGGTACAGCCACCGGCATTGCCTGTTAGTAAGTGAAAGATGCTCGCGTATTACGCAACTTTTTCCTTTAATATCAGAACGTGAGGAATCCACGTCATTACCCGGTCTATTGTCACTCCCAGAAACGTATGATTTGTCACGTACCGAATGGGAGAATGAGCTACCTTTAATGTGTAGCGTGAGACATCACGCCTCGTAAAAGCAACGGGGGCACACTTTTCTGGTGACATCGTTAGATCTCGTTCGAGCAAGAATTTTTCGATAGAGTTGAGAGCTTTCTGCAATCTTGCTTGCAGAACATGTCTGTTGTGACTGCTGCTCCATATACAAATGTCATCTGCGTAAAGTGAGATTTCTACCGATGCTGGGATGCACTTCTCTAGTCCGATGAGAGAGATGATGAACAAGGTCGGACTGAGGACACCACCCTGGGGAACTCCTTGATGCACTGTGTGTGAATTTCTGTCACCTTCTTTTGTGGACATGTAAACTGTCCTGCCTCTGAGGTGCTCCAGCGGTACATAGGAGGTCATATGCATTATCAAAGTGCTCCCACGAGTTCGACGTGGACTGTATATCCCACTCGCTCGCATCCTCCACTTGGCGAAGAAAGGCGTACAGTATTGGAATAACGGCTTAGAATACTTATGCACTCAGCGCCAGCGAAGCGAGTGTAGAGTGAAGTTGTTGCTGCAGGGGGTTTCCGTTTTCACGAAGGTCGCCCGAGGCAAACCCGAGTTACATATACTACAGCCGCAGCCACGGAGCAACTCCGTGTCCCCAACCCAGCACACGGCAGTTCACTCTCGTTTCCCTGCTTTGCTTCCATAACGTGGCAGTTCTAAAAAAAAGAAAGGACAACGTTGCATGAGTGAACTTTACTAAAACGCAGAGCAATTGAGACGAATGCAATAGACACAATAAGCCACAGGACAATCGCTGGAGTTTTGCGTGCCGTGTTTTCTTCCGTTCATGCATCCACGCGCAGTTCTGTTGAAACGCGGCCGCTTGATCCAAACGAGTCACCTCGCCTAAATGTTTAGTACTGGGTGCTCGTTTCCAAGGAAGATTGCCTTAATAAAACGAGTTCTTAAAAGGCAATGGCGTCCATACTGGAAAAGAATTTGAACGCACCGTTCGCGAAATTAGTCAAAGACGGAATGCAATACATTATACAAGAAGGATGATGCCAAACGCCAAGACAGACGGGCGTTTTAAACGTGAAGTACAATTCGTTATTATTGAGGCTGCAGTAATTTAGCCATGTATTAATTCTGGTGTTTTGCGGACAATGCAGGCGTCATACTCAAAAGGGCGCAATCATACTACGTGAATAATGAAAAAAAAAACGTTGCATCACAAAACAAATCTACTAAAATGTGTCCTAATAAAAATCACTCTTAATTCAAGTCCAAAAATTGCAAAAGGAAGCGATGAGTCCTTTTTCGTGGTATGCGGTGTCATGCAAAGAAGCCGAAAATGCTTTTTTTATTGCAATAGCAATCACGTTCATAATGGAGGTGCACATTGCCGTCACCGTCAAACTCTGTACTTTTATAAAGTCTAAATCGATAATAGCGAGTTTTAGTGCTGGGTACGGAAGCTCTTGGAACGCTGCGAGGCTGCGGGGTGCGTGGCGTTGAGTACCCAACCCATACCCAACCGGAGTATGTGCGCGCCGCATGAAGGTCACACGTGCTCGCAGCACCATAGCGTGTTGTCATGTAAATGGTTTTCAATTATTTTTACGAGATAAAATGTTAAATAAACATACACAGTGATATGAAGTGAATTAATTTGAATAAATGTTATGTGCCACAGCTGCGACTGAAGCCGGTACCGCCTATGCCACGCAAGCAATCCAGACGGCCGGTCGTAGTCCTACAAGCGCGACAACGAACAGAACAACGGTTTAACGTGTAATTCTGTGTAAACGACGTACACGAATAGGACTTTTATAGTTATCGGCGTCGTCAGCTCCCGTGAGAGTTCATGCCCGAAGACTCCGGGCAATCACGTTTCTCAGCAACACCACCGAAAAGTTGCGAGCATTGGTGGTCAATCTCAAACCATCTTCAATAGAGTCCACGTAAGAAAAAAATAGAAAATGTCCACCTCGGGCGTGCAGTAAAACATTGCGCTGCACTGCTTCGCTGGTGGCGCCATCTTGAAAGACGGCCGATCCATTCACACTGTCCGAAATTTGGCGCTTTTGTGCTTAGAAGTGAAGCTGGTGGCTCTGGCTAGCCTCGGCTTGGCTCGCTGTGAAGGTGGGTGACGTCACAGGTAACATGATGCGCCAGGGCAGCTTATTTTCGCTAGGAGGCCAGCGGTGGCAGCATCCACTCTAAGCCGCAAAGAGGAAGAGGTCTGTGGTTCGTCCTTTTGGGGGGCAGGGTAACTACATTGCCACAACCATTATTCTCCAAGGGATGAACAATTCGTACTTTCGGGGGTAACTGTCAGGAGCTGAACTGTTTAGTCCTGAGTAGTTTTGAGGAACGAAAGGTCAAGGAGTAAAAGCCAGCACTCTATGGGAGAATGGAACTGTGTAGGAACGAACTGTGAGTCTCATCGGGTGCTCCTTATCGAAAAAAATCAATTTATTACAATTTATGGTGTAATTACTCAGCACTTCGACGTTGGTGAATGCATTTGACGAATATACAATTAATATAAAAGAAATGAATTTCGAAATAGACTACATGAAATTCACGACAAATGATTCACGACTCATGACCATTAGATAAACAATCGCGTACGCTAACCATTATACCACACTCTATTTCGTAGCAGAACGAATATTACCGGGACTTAAGTAGGCACCATCTGGATGCTGCGCGCTCTGCCATGTTACTCGAGCTAGTATTTCTTATATTGCACTTAAGCCTTCAGTGTTTGGCAAAAAATCATTCGGTGATCACATTCATGAAAATGTAAAATGCGTTTAATAGCCATTTCTGCGCGCGTGGTTCGAGTGCATTTGTGTGCTTGATAAGTGTATATAAATGTTCCCGTATATATTGCCGTCACTCTGTCAAGCTTGCTCGCTTCTTAGAGTGCAGAGCGTGGTCGGTAGTCTCGTTCAGCGAAAATATCTGTTTAATGAGAAAGAAAAAAAACCTAAACCGTTTAAAAAACAGTCAAGTTTATTCAGCGACTCGTGTCAATTCTGCACCACCGCGCGCACAGATCAATTCAGCAACTTTTATAAGTACAAAATATATGATAGCTTTCCTGCACTCTTGGAGAGACAATAAAAGAAACAATGCTTCACTTGAATGAGTGCTGTCCACCCAACTTCAGGAAGTGCATCTGCACCATCGACAGCTGCTGAGAGCATGTTCGTAGCTGCAAGACGTTGACATTCCTCGAAAGGCGTAACTCTTTCAGTGATCGATTTTCTGAAAAAGGAGTTGCAGAAGCATTGATTCTTTCAGAAACAAACTGTTCGTGCACTTGTAGCAACGTACAATTGCGCAAAAATTAGAGGAAATTTGCTTTTTCAGAGAACACGTCGTAATGCAGTGGAACAGTTCAAAACGTGTTAACAACTTCAAGAAGCCCGTTCTCGAGTTTAATGCTTCAAGCTTTCACTGCAATGCGCTTGTGGGCCCACTAATTTACCAATGAAGCTTGCGCTTCATTTTAGAGATATAAAATTTAAACATACCTAGCACCGCTACAAACGAGCGAGATCTCCGACGTGGTCACCGACTGCTTGTGTTAGCGGTGCCATGCCAAGCTAGACTTGCAATGATAACAGCTGACCTTCCTAAATTAGTTGTCTACATTGTAAGAGATGACAGTGGGCAGAGTTTAAGTGAATTTTCTTTTTAAAAGGTGCGGAAATTTCTTATGAACACTGTTTATCTGTGCTTAACTGAAAGCAAAACATTTTTCGAAAAGCTGTACTTGCTACAGCTAATAGCTACCACGTTTCGATGGCCTTATCACATTTGTAGTTCTATAGCAGACGGGGCAGCACTAGCAATGCTGTGTAGCGCGAGCTCATTAACCATGCGGGCTTTGTGCACGAAGAACGTGAGTGTTAAACAAGCGGTAATCGTTACATACCAACAGCACAGAGGTGAATCTCGTGGAGTGATGGCAGCCTTGTTTACACTCACCTCTTAGTTTTAGATATCCCGATGGGCGCGTAGCGTTTCGATAGCGTAGCACTTCATTCCAGTAGCAGATCACATTTCCTACAGCGCAGAGATGATTCAGTGCACGACAAAAGACAGCAATCATAACCACGTAATGATAACACATCCACAAGGCACCACTATACACCAATGAGGGTTAGCTTGCCGGGAACACCACGCCACACAGCGAGCACTTCTTTTTAGAAATGGGGCTTGCACATTTGCTTATATTTATGTCATATAAACAATATTACATTGCTTCTGACGTAGTTGCCGTAGTTCTCACGACCATTTACACTAACTCAAACTGTTAACAGCTCATTTCTTTAGGGAACTATTTGCTTACGCACATGATGACCATTCCTTCGAGGCCGCATGTGCGCCGGCAAGTTCCACGTGAGTAAACGTTGCTCCGCATGTTCTAACAGTTCCTTCCCCTGTTTGCACATGGCACTCACGTCTTGCAGTTAAACCCTCCACGGACTAACTGTTGGTTGCAGGGACGAAATGTAGAACTTACTCCCATTTCGTTCCCTTGCGGCTTAGATTGTTGTTTATGACCGCGTGCACGCACGGTCCCAGCACCCCAGCGATCTAGCGACGCATGTGTTTGGGGCTTCGCGCATGTATACAATACCGCCGCGCCAACGTCGTGGGTACGCTACGCAAACCGCTTGGATACCACACACTAAAGCTCTCTAATATCGACCCGCGCACTGAATGTTCTAAATGAAAGTGAAAGCTTATTAAAGGGCTCCTATACACCAGAACACAGCGAGCTCAGTGCTTGTTGTCATATCGGAAAGAGCGTGGCGCCGTCTGCTGCAAGCACGTCGAAGCAACTCTCTCAACTGCCAGGCGAGCAGACGCTCTGCAAATCAAACGCGAAACTTCAGAACTCTAGTCCAGCTGTAAGCGTGTTTTCCGCTGTTCATGTGCTGGAAGTTTATGCTAATGTCGTGTGAAACGTTGAGGACACCCTCCTCAAGGAAGGGAAGAAGCAACAAAAGAGAGAAGGCAGGGAGGTTATCCAGAAAGACATCCGGTTGGCTACCCTACACTGGGGAATCAGGGAAGGGGACAAGAAAGACGAGAAAGAGGGAAGAGAGGGAAAAGAAAAAAGGGTGGGGGAGAGACTGACAGTAATTTCACTGCAGCGTGTAGAACTCTACCGCATGTCAGAGGCGTTCACACAATCCTTTCTTTAGAAACACAGCAGGGCTTTCACTGCCTTGTGAGCTGTTGAGGCATGTGGACGTTGCTGTAATAGCACCTGCACAGAACGAGGCCGATCATCCAGTCGCCGCATTGCGTTGGCAAGTACTTATCTATCTGAGGCAAATCGAGGACAATGGCACAACAGGTGTTCGATATTTTCGTCGGTGCCGCAAACATCGCACGCCGCATTGTCTGTAATTTCGATTAACGTGGTATAAGCTTTCGTGAAAGCAACTCCCAGCCAAAGGCGATAGAGAAGTGAAGCTGCACGTCGATGTAGGCCGGGTGGAGGCCGGAGTTGTAGTGAAGGGTTGAGCTCGTGCAGTCTTGTACGTCGTATGCTTGGTGTGTTCCACTCAGTCAGTGTGAGACAGCGGGCCAGTTGACAAATCTGCCTCGCCGCATCCGCTCTTGAAAGCGGAATCGGAACGCTGTTCGCTTCTTTATGTGACGTGCGAGCAGCATGATCTGCAGAATCATTGCCCCCTATACCACAATGCCCAGGTAACCACTGAAAGACGATGTCATGGCCTTTTTGTATTAAAAGGTGGTGAAGTTTTACGGTTTGGTAGGTCAACTGGTCATGGCATCCGCGTCGGACAACTGATATCAGGCACTGTAACGCTGGTTTTGAGTCAGAAAACACAGCCCATTTACCTGGTATTTCTTTACCTGGCTCCAAGGGGGAAGCAGTGGCTTTGATGCAGGTGCGTATGCCTCAGTAAACGATGAACGATGCTTGTAGACAATAGTGCCGTATGTCGTGCGGGGCCTTTCAGCAGCTAGGCTCGCCAGATGGTGAGAAGGGGTCCTGGCATAATGCCTTAGGTGCATGCGCATTGTCTCGGTAATGATATGCGTCTTTATCGAGTGATCTTGAGCGATGCAATGGTTTCAGCCGTTGAAGCACTGCGGGGTAATCCAAGGCATATCTTAAGTGCTTGGGCTTGAATGCTCTGAATTGCGCGCAGGTTGGTTTTGCCGGTGTTAGATATTGCAGGTAAGCTGTACCGTAAAAATCCGATAAACAGCCCTCTGTACACTTGTAGCATGGATGGTATGGGCACTCCCCAATTCTTTCCTGCAAGGTATTTGAACAGATAAACACCTGTCGTGGACTCCACACGTTAACTATGTGAAGAAGCGGCTGATCGCAACATGCCCTCCTCAACAGTCCGGAATGTCTCCAGCACGTGCATTGCAGACTCAGGTACGTACTTCACTTTCACTTTATTTTCTTAAAGGTCCGAGTGGGGGCATTACATAAGGGGTGGGTGTACAGTAAGGATACATGATACATGACCATTCAGGATGAGAGGTGCACTTTTACAGCATCAATAAAAGCATCTGGGTTGGTGGCGGCAACGATGACGTAGGGAAGGTCGTTCCAGTCTACAATGGTGCGTGGAGAAAAATAAGACGAGAAGGTGAGAGTACGGGTCTGAGGACGAGCAACACTTAAGCAATGACCTGTATGAAGGGATATGCGAGCAGGTGGTGAGATGTAAGGTGGCTGATTGAGTGAACTGTAATACATTTTGTGAAACAGGGATAGGCTGGTAGTGCGACGGCAGCAAGAAAGGGCGGGCAGGTAGGTTCGTTGCCGCCTTTAATGATTGTGATTGAAAGAAACGCGAACAGCGGAAAGCGTTGCTTTCGACTCAGTCGAACTACGGTGTGCTTTGGCTGTGACAAGGCAGAATTGTGCTGTAAGCCGGCGTCAACAAAGCGCTAGAATCTGGCTCCAACTTACGCTCATGCACCGCATGTGTATCAGTTGCCAGTGCTGCCGGGCACTCGGAACACACGCGCGGTGTGAAAGTGCCAGTCAGAACAAGATTTTAAAATGCTATACGGTGACGCCGGCCGAATGCACATGTAGATTCGCCTAGTGACAGTCAAGGCATGTAGCAGTTCGAACGCAACGAAAGTCATGCTTTCCGTGCCGTTCACTCATCGCGATAGTAGGCCGTTACGGTTGTACTAAACATGCGCGGTGTGTGCATCCATGCGTGAGTCGTAATTGATTGATTGATATGTGGGGTTTAACGTCCCAAAACCACTATATGATTATGAGAGACGCCGTAGTGGAGGGCTCCGGAAATTTAGACCACCTGGGGTTCTTTAACGTGCACCCAAATCTGAGCACACGGGCCTACAACATTTCCGCCTCCATCGGAAATGCAGCCGCCGCAGCCGGGATTCGAACCCGCGCCCTGCATGTGAGTCGTAATACGTACATCCTATTATTTACATGCGGCCTGCGAAAGAGTGCCTTAATAGTTTTGTGCCCCATACTACTGCAGGCATACTGCACGCAAATCGCTGCTGCAAAGTGAAACAGCTGGAGTCACGCTTGAATAAACACAATAAGTTTACTTACTCGTACAGGGCTCGTAGTTTTCCCTTCTGATTTCGATAACATCCTAAGGCGGTGGAGTTCGGCGTTTTTCGTTGTGGACGGAAATCTTCGCCATCGCAAAACACCGCACTGGCACGATTCCCGCGACGCGCTGTGAACTTCACAGGCAGTGATAAGCAATCTCTTCCTCTTGCGCTGGTGGTTGTCGCATCAGATGATAGCGCAGTCATATCCAGATGACATTTTATAAGCAGGCGCAGCGTGAACAGGCGCTTTTTCACACTTGAACTTCCAGGCGTCACAGCGTTGCATGCTAGTGAGGCGCGCCTTGGCAGTTGCAAACAAATTATGGCGTCTCTGGGAGCGAGGGTACACCGCCGAAGGCACCTGGGTTTGAGATAGGCGTGCTCTCTTCTATACCACCTCCGATAGTTTTTTTTTTACATTTCAAGCAAACGTAAGCATCGAGTTAAGTATGCCGTCACGATCAACAATGCCAAACGCGGCAGCGCTAGAGCTGTGGGCGTCTCACAAATTTGAAAGGCCTGGCCACACGCATCGGCTGCATCCCGTCAGCATGGTTCTTTCTGATGCAGCGCAGTTCAGAGAAAGAGAGAGGGCAGGTGGCTACTTAAAGCTGCGGAACCACTCTCTTCATAGGGAGAGGGTGCGGCGCCACGTCGAAATTCTACGCGCTGACGCACTGCAACCGATGGGTGTGGTCAGGCCTTCTGCAACAATCCTTTCATTACTCCATGCTTTTCGGCGTTAGTCCCTCAACGTTCGCCAGCGCGTCAGCATGTCGTCTGCTCACCTTCTACAACGCTTGCTTGTCTACTTGTCATTCGCGAGATAGAAGCCTGTTCTTAATAAGCGGTCACGCAATCTATCAATAAATTGGTCTCTTTATACATTTCATCATCAGCCTCTCTATACTGACTCAAAACAAAACTGCCGCTCCGTCCATCCGTCCGTTTGTCTCGCTGTCACCTAACACGAATAAACGTGTCCAGCAATATCAATTTTCTAGGTGGTGCTGGGTTTCGAGCCAATAGTCTCACGGGCTCAAGCCCATTCTCTTGCACACTGGGCTAACTTTTTATCCCTTTACTTCCGTGGCTGTGGCTCTCCAGCATTTCCGTTTGGTGTTAGTTGTGGTTGGGGGGAGCTACCGATGTCGTCCTACGGGCCACGTATACTGGTTTGAATCGAGGGAGTGGCCCAGCGACACCACCATCGGCACAAACCTGCGTGTCACGTTCCTCGCCTAATGGTGACCGCCTCCATCGGGTGCATGATTGCGCCCGGTGGAGTCGCGTTCTCCGAAGAAGCGCACACTTCCGGAAGCAGTTCAAACTACCCTCATCACCGCAGCGCGCGGCCGTCCATGCGCGAGCGCCCATTCTGTGTCTCTTCTGCGCGGCAGTTGGGAGAGGCCACGATAGCGTTTTTTTAGAAATGCACTTAGACACGTGTGCCCTGTACTTACGTGTACATATATGCCTTCACACGCAACTGGTTTCGCTGTTTCCTAGCGAAAGGAAAGCGCCGGCTAGCTCATCGCTCATACTTCCTCATCGCGTCAGCTGATATACGAGTGCAACGTAGGCTCTGTGAGAGCGGGAAAGACTGTGTTACGAAATGCAAGCTCGTGGCCCCCTTCGCGCCGATAAATGCACTGACTTTACGGTCTTCACGCGAGAGGATATTATGGCTGCGTATTTAGAGTCACGGGCAGTTTGTACGCTATGCTTTGCCTTAGTGGAATTACGCTCTTTAGTACAGTGCCGTGGTTTGATTGACCGCATTTAGTATGCGCTGAGCCATGTACTACATGGCTTACTAATTTCTACGCTCAAGGCGTGCTTGCAGCTGGTTCACTAGCTTGGTATGCACCAAACCTGATACTACGTGATGTGACTATATGAAGAGCATAAATAACAGGTGTCAAACATGAAAATAATAACAGGTATGTCATGAACAGCATGATTTGAATGGCATGCTAATAGTGTGCTCGCGGCTAGTTCGCTATCTGGGTGTACTGTACACCAAAATTCGTATTGTGCTGCGTGAGTGTATGACGAACGTGAAGGGCAAGCGGTAAGATGATAATAATGGCATGTATGTCATGAAGGGCATGATTTACATGCCGCGCTCATGATGGGCCACGTCTGGTTGGCTAGCTTGATATCCACTAAAGGTGCTATTGCGTGAGGTGAGTGTGTGACGAACACAAACGAAAGGTGGAAACATGAAAATCACGCGATGAATTTCATGTATACAGCATGGTGTGCCGCGCTCAGGATGTGCTCCTGGCCGGTTGGTTAGCTTGATGTACACCCACATTAGTATTTTGTGACGTGACTGTATGAAGTACATAAATGACATATGGTAACACGAAGATCATGATATTCATGTCGTGATTTACATGTTCCCACTTGTCATTCATGTTCGTCAAGCAGTAACCTCACGGAATATTGGTGAATATCAAGCTAGCCAACCGGCCACGAGCCCCTCGTGAGCGTCACATTTAAGTGATGCTGTATATATGAAATGCACGTCGTCATTAATGTGAGCATCTGCCATTAGATTCGTCTTACAGATATATCTCGTCGTAAAACAATTTTGCGTATACACGTTTAGTCTAACGGCCGCGAGCACCACGAGACATTAGCGAGGCGAGCGAGCTGGACCCTTAATGTGGAAGTCCGCCGAGAGCGTGCGCGACGACGACGACGACAAGAAGAATGCGGCACTCTTCCCGTTCTAGTGACTTTAGCACTGGCCCGTCCCAAGTTCGCTGAAATAGGCCGTTAGGTGCACACAATCAGCCACAATTCTCCCAGTCATGCAGGGAAGTAGACGCGCGCATGGCGTTCTACTTTGATCGACCCCGCCTTTTTCACCCGCTGTAGGATGTGCTTTCTGGCGCTGCAGCCTGACACAGGAAAACTCGATTGCACGGTGCCTATTAGCGGTCCTGCTGTGTATCTGAGACGACTTACCAATTTTTCTGCTGATCCGATTCTGCAGCAACGCACCTTTCGTCAACGTTTTTTAGTAAACTTCCGGTCTGACGTAACACATCTGCTGCCTTTTCTGCGCGTCCGGAGCAACCAGTCGCGGTATCGCTGGCATAAAGGCCTCGATCTTTGATAGTTAACATATCAAGTTACATGTGTAATTGGCATTTAAGAAATGGCTGCGGCATAAACAGTCACGTTCTACAAACTTTTCAATATCAACAGCTGTGCTCAAGTTGAAAATAAGCAAGTTAATTACGTTCTTTGTTAAATACACTATTAAAATTAACTTTGCGTGTGGCAGAGCTTTTCAACTTTGACGTAGAGCAGTTTGCAAAGATGACAGGGGCCTGATTTACATAGCGTTCTTCTAAAAAATGTGTATTTGGTAAAAAAAGAAAAAAGGAAAAGAAAGAAAGGCAAGACCTGCATAGGCATATAGTCACGCTAAGTTACTTGTTATTGACTCGCATTACCCTTGTGTGCACGTTGTACAGACATGGGACGTACTGATGGATCTTTACGCAAGAGAACAAAAAAGTAGAACGAAGAATACAATGAATCAAGCAGTAGGAGATGCTCGTTACGATGCTTTCGTTCCGTTCCGATTCTCACACAGACGCTGCGCGCTGTTGTCCGAGCAAACATGCGCAAGGCAATTGAGGCTTGTTTGTTCGCGACATTGGCACGGGAGAAGCAGTCAGTGCGATAAACTGTGCAAATGACGGAAACAGTCCGGAAGTCCTGTCAGAAATCAGCGGCAATGCTGGATCTGAGTTCATACAGACCATCTAACTTGTTTGTCAAGTGACACACTCTGTGTACAGGCGTCACATTTTTTTTTTCTGCCGTGTCAAAAATTTGTGAAAGCGTGATGGCTTCCGCGGTCCACGGTTGCGATGAGGACTCATGCAGCTTTTAGTCAGCTAGCAACCTTGTCTGAAGTCTATGAATATAGACATAAGTAACCTTTTGTTGGCACAAAAGAAGAAGCTGGTACACGTACGGGGAAGCAAGCAGTTCCTTTATAGATTTACGTTTCGGCCGTGGCATGGCCTTCGTCGGAGAATGAAAAGTGAACAAGGCATATGCCGCTTTTAAGGGCCTCTGATATCTAAAAAAAATGTCAGGAGTTCAAAATCAAACATCGGTGACAATTCATTTTGATCTATCACCTCGTGTAACAAGATAAGTGCTACAACTTAAGGCACATATGAATAGGAAGCCATCGCATCTGTGAAACATATAAACCAGTAAAATGATAATGAGGTAGCGAAGGAGACACGAGAGATTAGTGCTACATGCATCGCAAAACAGATATTAATTGCATCTACTTCGGCACGGCACACATAAAAGTACTGATTAGAATCACCAAAAAGATTTTTTACAAGTCACCATGATCGCTATAGAAAATAATGAACGTGTGACTTTAATGCAATATGCGGTGATAAAAAAAAGAGTGGGGCTCATTAGGAAAAAAAAAGAATGTGTATGACGGGAGGGGGGAGGATAGTGTATGACTATAATAGACTTTGTCACCCACAAAGAAAGGTGACACGTCCAATGCTTTTATGACAACGACAACGTGTATATATATATATATATATATATATATATATATATATATATATATATATATATATATATATATATATATTGTAGTGACCAGAAGCAAGAGACAACACCCCCGCCCGTAAGCTGGGCTGGCTGTCTGTTCTGATGATGATGATGACCTTAATGAATGGCTCACACTCCCTCAGGCGCTTTGACCAAGAATTGAGTAATTTGATAATGTAGGGGATCACAAATTACCTGTGAATCTAATGAATTATAATATTTTTAGCAGCAATTAAATTTTACTAATTCAGATATTTGCAATCAAAACCGCCTGGATTCTATTAGGAATATTTCTGCAGCAGAACAGATATCAAGATGAAAATGACCTAATGAGGGGGCTCCGAAGGAGAAATATCAGAAATGATAAAATCCAATCTAAAACATTTGTAAAGTGGCTTTTGATAGAAGTTCTATTAAAAGCCACTTTAAAATGTTTTTCTCACTAACTTGAAGCGATTAAACGATAAAAACTGATGCTCGATTGTTTCCTTCTTGGGACACAACGAGAAAAAAGGAGGAGGAGCCAGACCAGCTCTTTGCATGTGGTAATTCAGTTTTGAAGCTGTACAACGTAATTTCATAAAAATACCTTCTTCTTTGCGTGTTGACTAGATTTTCCTACGCCAAGGGAATAAAAGGTGTCGATATTCGTTTAGGTGATTGATTAATGTTTTACCAGTCTTGAGTTATGGCACGCCTTCGAAATGTGTCACGTATTATAAGAGCTGTTGTTGGAATAATTGAAAGTACCTTATTCTGTTTTTTTTCTCTCTTCAACTGTAGCTTTCTGCGCGCCCTAGCCTCTGTGGCATTCTTCGTCACTACACTCGATTATGCTGCGACTATAGGCATCGTGCATGAAAAGCTGCTAACATTTGGTTTCGGCAGGCCGCACTGGCTGTGCCGCTGCTGTCGGTTGTTTAGCATGAATGTCATGTATGCTGGAGGGCAAAACTGGCTGTGTCGAGATGGTCGGGTGCAGCCGACGTTCTCGCTGAGATTTAACATGCTGATTTGGTAAAGATGGCACCAGCAGGAGATACGGACTCATAAAGTGCTCTAGCATCGGTTGCATATCGTCGATTTGGTTATTCTGTTGTAGACAGCACAAGAAATCATACATGCTACATCGAACCTGCTCCACTGAGCGGCGACGGCAGCGCTGCTTGCGATGTGTCGAAGGGCGTCAGGGTGTCTTGGTAGCGGTGTTGAAGCGCCGTTAGCCGTAACGCGTTACTTTTTTCGGTAACTTAGTAATGTACACGTTACAGTTTTGCAACTGTAACGGCAACATACTTACGTTACATTTTTTCGGTATATGTGGCGTTACGTTACTCGTTATTATTTTATCAGATGCCATTTTCCCTGAGCTCGCTCCGACGAATTGTTTTGTCGTAACGTCGAACGGCTGTCTGCCCGCCAGGCTTTAAAAAAGAAAGCGTGGGTGGAATCGCTTTTTTTTTGTAGAAATCGCGGATAGAAATTTCTCAAACGCATCGAATTCATTATCGGGCATTTTGGGTCATCGCCCCACAAAGCTTGAATAAAGCCGAGGAATCTGCCATGTGAAACTGTACGAACATGCTTTTCGTGGCAGTGGATTTTAGCAGGTAGATTGCTGGCACGTGCGCCTTTCCGTGCCCGCGAAACAGGCTGCCCGAATAGAAAGCGCATAGGCTGGTTTACTCCTTTTTCTATGCTGATCGTGACGCGTATAGAGGGAGGGGAGTAAAGAATTTTCCTCAGAGCTTGTGGTAACATACTATCAACGTCCGTAAGTTCGAATGACAAAAGAGTACACAGGTTCGTGAACGACCCCCTCATCGAATTGGACAAGTTTGGCATCGTAGACCGTTTGTAAGCGGCTTTTTATGGAATCCTAGCTCATCCAGGAGACCGCCGGTAACCTCAACTGGTGTAGAGGGGCACTACCGATCGATAGCCTGCCTAAACCGAATACTATGCATAGGCATGACTCTATGGAAGAAAGAAAACCTTAAAAAAGAATGATGCGAGTGAGGCACGAAATGTCAAATTGTTTTCTTGTAAAGTAAAAAAAAAATGTTTTTTTCTCGCTCCCTTGGCTGGCGTTTCTTTGTTTAAACTAAAGCCCAATATTACCGCTGTCACATGAACACTACGGCTAACGACAGGTAGAGCTAGCTACACGGCACATGTAATCGCAGTTCATCCCCTAACCGCCGTTATCGCAAACCTGGGGCGAAGGCGGAAAGCTTTTTAGAAAGGGGAGGGGAGGATCTTTTTATTTTTAAGTGGGGGCAATGCAAGCAAATGGTCATTTTTTGCTATGTATGCCATGGCGAAACAAACTTCAGGGGGGCAGGCACATGGAGCTGGCGTACCACCCCCCATGGCTTTGCCACTGTCGCAAATCTTCTACGAGAGAGCAACACGAATGCGCAAAAACGACATTTTGAATTTGAGTATTTCATATTTTACGCACACAACACACAGTAGCCCCCCCAAAACACAGCTTTTTTAACTGCATAATTTACGAGGCGAATATTATCGAACATAATGAACACGAAGGCACAAATTTCAGCACCTCTTGTTGTTAGTTCATAATAGTGTAACACAAAAATATCACCACTGCAAACAAGACATGTTGCGTATGAAATACATAAATACATGCACTACAAAAGGCGATGAAACATTCTTATATATATATATATATATATATATATATATATATATATATATATATATATATATATATATATATATAGAACTTGAAGGGAAGGCACGACAGGTCCGGGTATTTTCTATATTGAATTAACTTGAAGATAGCACATAAGAAAAGGATCGTATTTACTAACGTTTCGGCCGTGGCACGGCCTTCGTCAGAGTAACTAGGTATGATACAATGCAGTCTCCTTTATAGGCTCACGTGATGAACTCTCGGTATAGCAGCTAGGACAATCAAAGTGATTGATTTGATTGTCCTAGCTGCCATACCGACAGTTCATCACGTGAGCCTATAAAGGAGACTGCATTGTATCATACCTAGTTACTCTGACGAAGGCCGTGCCACGGCCGAAACGTTAGTAAATACGATCCTTTTCTTATGTGCTATCTTCAAGTTAATTCAATATATATATTATATATATATATATATATATATATATATATATATATATATATATATATATATATATATATATATATATATATATATATATATATATATATATATATATATATATATATATATATACATATAAGGGAAAGAATTGTATACCTAAGGGCTCGTTTTTCCGTGTCACAATATTAATGATATATAACAGACAGTAATGCCAAGGAATGTATAGTGGAAGTTATTAGAACCAATGGAATGTAAATAACAAGTAAGAAAAGACCCACTTTTCTTTCTTCTTATTTACATTCCATTGGTTCTAATAACTTCCCCTATACATTCCTTGGCATTACTGTCTGTTAGATCTCATATATATATATATATATATATATATATATATATATATATATTTATATATATTGTAGTGAAGAGGAATGCCCACTACTGCAGCGACATCGACACGTTGGCGCGAGGCACGAGTTAAGACTGCCTGGTAGCTGCTGCGAACTTCCCGTACACCTGGCCAGCTCTTGCTGCTTCTCTACTGACGCTGATACCGCTTTGGACCTTGCATTTACATTATAATATATATATATATATATATATATATATATATATATATATATATATATATATATATATATATATAAGATTTAACAGACAATAATGCCAAGGAATGTATAGGGGAAGTTATTAGAACCAATGTAATGTAAATAAGAAGAAGGAAAAGTGGGTGAATAAATAGCCTGCCGTAAGCAGGAATCGAACCTACGGCCTTTGAATAACGCGTTCAATGCTCATCGAACGCAATATATATATATATATATATATATATATATATATATATATATATATATATATATATATATATATATATATATATATACGTTCTGAAAACACCAATCAAATCTTTTTACAGCGAACGTTGTTATGAGATCACTTTTCGGGTCACGCGCAGTTGTTGTCCGCCGCCGCTGCCGGTGTCCGTAACCACATCGCGTGAAATGAGAAAAAAAGCCTTGCACCAAAGACGCAGTGGGGCTTGAACCAGGATACGCTGGGTGCAAGCCCAATATTCTACCACTGCGTTACGCCGGTGCTTGTAACTTGTTGTCGAATTTGCCTTAGGCAGGCATGACCTAGCACAAATGGCACAGTGGGGCCGCTGGGTGCCAGCCCAGTATTCTACCACTGAGCTACACCGGTGCTTGTGACTTTTTGTCAAACTTGCCTTAGGCAGGCTTGATGCCGCGAAACAAATCACGTTAATAAGTCTTATAAAGCATTTTACAACAGCGAATTAATAACCAGTCGTCGCACAATGCGAATAACGTAACGAGTGGCCCATCCAATGCTCCAAATCATAACAAAAGCTTGTTCCTGTTCCCCTATTAACTGTGGGGCATACTCACTTCTGCCATAATTCCTCATCGTCGTCAGCCACTGCATGGGCAATTGGCACTAAATTCCCTGGAAGTGTTTAGCGGATATCACGCTTCTCAGAAGAATAACGAAAAACAGCATAGGGAATGTCAGCCTACTACGCAAAAGTTTATTATTAATGCCTATAGTACCAAGCAAGTGTCCTTGCAGTACGTTACCGAATGAGTGTTTTGAAAAGGCTCTGAAAGGCCGTTAGTCTAGCTTTCGCTGTGACTGTGCTGCGCCTACCACAGGGCTGGCGTTTTTTTCGTTTTTTTGTTTTGTCTCGTTTGAAAAGAAAAACAACGCAGAGACAGAGGAAAAAGATTCCTGGGAAGCAAAGTGGCGGAAGTTTGCAGTTTGCGGAGATTTTTCCCAGGCGACGCCGATAATACTTGTGCCCCCGCATCGGCGCCTTTCTGTGCATCGCGTTGTGTGTACATGCACGTAGTACACACCATGTAGATGTGCCACAAGATTGAGGCCAACCTTTTGACACGTCTTTTTTGGGATGTGCCGTGCTTCAACTTTCTTTTCTTTATTACAGGGCCATAAAAATTGCATGCACATCAATAATATACACTATAATACGCAGAACTACAGCAATATTAAGATAAGAAATAAAAAATGAAACTGGCTTCTGTTAAGTTTTCTTAAGGTATGCTAGAGGTTCAACCCTGGCTGGCCAGTGAGGAACGAAGTGCTGTTTTTCGAGCACATATTCGTATGACAATGCTGTCGTGAAAGAGCACACGTTCAGGTGGCCTTTCAGGATCCCAGTGAAATCCAGCTATTCTTGCCCGCCATAAACAGTGCACAAGTGCCAGTCACTAGTCACAAACACGCCGTTAGCAATGCTAGTTGCAATACAAGGCCGCATACAGTAAAACAGCAATAAGCGTTGGAGATCAAACATTCAACCCTTCAAGTGCCAGTTGCCTGGAGCCTAAGTCACAAGAATTGCATTGAGGCAGACCCGCCTATGGTTTTACAACTTACACTCGTCAAATGTTTTCGTGTATGTTGCCGAACCCTAATGAGTATTGGCAATCTACGACTCTCTACTTGTGTGCACATGTGCAGGTGTGAACTGAAAGCATCAGTCATTGCAAATGAGAGATTGAAGCACCTGTACTCGCCGGTCTAGCAGTAAACTTGGAGTAATACCAAACAATGTTGTGGCGACTGAACGCGCTTCTCTTTCTGTTGTGCGCCTTTTGGTCACTCGCCATATCTCCTTTCCGCGCCTTTTGAGTGACGCTCTCTCGTATGTATCTTTAGCTTGGTTTTAGCTCTGGACGAGTTCGCTATTTCGACAAGGACGACGATGATGACAACAACTACAACACTACACTCCCCTCTCCACTCCACTCCACTCCCCTCCAAGGCTCCACTGCAAGACATACACGTATTATTCAATTGGTAAGGGTACAAGGGCACAAATGTACATCTCTCCATGAATGCGTGGATACACTCCCAGTATCATCGCATAATGGTTTTACAATTTCTATTTTTCTGACGTTGGTGTTTGTAACTGGGGCGCGTCGGACAACTTCACTAAGTCTGCGCTGTCAGCCTATGAGTTCCGTCACCTCAATTATCATTGGAAAAACCGATCGTATTTCTCGAGAAGGGCCAAGATATTAGTTACCAGAATACCATACCGAGTCCCCCACTGAACTTTCACCTTTACACGTCCGGCCTGGTGCAGTCACATTTATGCATAAATTGCAATGAGAATGAATCTCTGGATCATTTCTTTCTAACGTGCCCATAAATCACCAATCAGAGAAAAATATTTTTAGACGAACCACTTCAAAGGTGTAGATTAAATTTATCCCTTACGGTTCTTCTTTCCTTTGGGGCTACCGTGCGGGGTTTTAGCCACAGGAGCGTTTGCCAGGCCGTATGCGATTTCCCACTGGAGACGAGATGAACTGAATGCTAGGGTTATCAAAATGAAGCATATTTTTCAAAAACATTACTTATCAACTTCTTTTTTTAACAAATTGAATGCTAAGGTCATCGAAATTATGCATAGTTTTAAAAAACATTAGTTTTTTTTCTGGTGAATTAATCTATCAACTTAATTCAAAACTATCTATTGCTAGATATTTTTGACGTTATGAACAAACTATTTATAAAGAAGGCACCACTCGTTTTATGGCCGATCCCCCCACGGCGGGTTGCGCCAAGTTAAAAGGGCCAATCAATCAATCTTACAAAGAAGTTGGTAGTACTTGGTAGTAAACGATTATCGCATATGCTACTACTCTGCTAGTGAGTGCAATTAGTAACAGCAAGGGTGGTAACTGTTACTACACTCGCAATCGTTAACAGCCATTAGTAGCAGTTACAACTTACTACACTAGCCATTGCTAACCACAGCTAACACAATAAAAGTAGCAAAAAAAATAGGCAGTAGCTCATTTCATTTCAATAGTCAATAAATCAAGCTCATTTGGTATTTGGCCATTATTAATAGGGGCCAAATTTAGAAATACACACAAAACACACGTTTGGTAACGTTGCATGGAGCGTTATAAACGAGAATACACAGACGTAACAAGTCACCACGCAACAGTACCATGCAACGGAGCCACTATTTCTCTCTCCGTAGTCTAGAATTCCCAAGATTTCCCTAGATTTTCATGGAGAGCCGTTTTTTGAAGACGAATATGTGTTAGTGCTGTAGAAAACGGTTTCCAAGTTCAGTTTTATAATATATTAGTGCACTCAGTTGCAAATATTCACTAAAATCACCGTGCTGAAGGTGAAAAAAATGTCGCAGTACAGATTGAAAAATTTGAACAACGTTTTATTTCATGAAATCTCAAAAGTAAGCAGTCATCAAATTAAGGGAAGGAGGGACATTTAGTATTGCGGTATTTCATACAAGTCACCAACAAAAAGGCATCACATAAAGGTTGAAGAAGGAATAAAATGTCAAAATGTACTTAAGAACACTGCTAGCTGTTCAATGCAAAACACGGAAATCTTACACTACAACACAGTGCACTTGTAGTAGCTTATAAGTTACGAAATAGTGAGAGTTATAATAATAATAATAATAATAATAATAATAATAATAATAATAATAATAATAATAATAATAATAATAATAATAATAATAATAATAATAATAATAATAATAATAATAATAATAATAATAATAATAATAATAATAATAATAATAACCAGAACGAGTATATAAAGCGCAGCATGTGAAATATTCTGGCGAGGAAGCTTTCGAAAATAATCATCCATTTTGTCATTTTGCAACTCTCCCACAGAAAATTCTTGGTGGTGTTCATATAAAACATGAAGCTATGCACGCTTACTTCAGTTATAAACAATGTCTTGAAAAACGTCACTTTCAATCTTTGTGATGATATCTGATGCAGGATGATTGCGACAAAAAAATAGTTTAACCATGAAAGCATATCGTGCCGTGTGGCAGTTTATTCCTCGCAACCTGCTGAATGGTTACGAAAATATATGTTTATTAGAAATGTTGACAGTCATATATTCGTTCCAAATATATTCTTGCATTCTTCCACCAGGCACTTTTTATTCGACTTTTTTTTCAGCTGTGGAAATAACCGCATACATGCTGCCTACTGTTCTAGCTGTAGTTTTCACAGAAACCTTGGTCACCGTGGCGGAATCACATGGCTCCACGGGCCAGCTCACTAGCAACGTGACAGCTTTCGCAACCAAGGGAAACTGATAGAGAAACAACAACAAACCAAAGAAATAAGGCCGCGTTTGAAAGGCGAAAAAATGGGAGGTTGGTGTAAAGGAATATATATATATATATATATATATATATATATATATATATATATATATATATATATATATATACATATATATATATATATATATATATATATATATATATATATATATATATATATACACTTAGTGGGCTCGAGTGAGAGCACCTTTTCTTTGGTACGAACTGGGATTGAGGCAATCGACGTCGAACACGGATTTTACTGAATGAACCGCGATGAAGTGGGGGAGAGGACAGCGCTGACACAGCGTTAGGGACGGCGACCGGCCCCGTCCCCGCTTGCACCCCTCGAAACCACTATACTGGGCATGGCACAGCGCTTTTGTGTGAGCGTAGAGGAGGTGTAAAAGAGAAAAGGAGGAAGCAGGAACAAAGAAGAGGTTGTGGGTGAGACGTTCCTCCGTCCACGAAGTTACAAGTATTATTGTATAAAACAAACTCTATGCCTCCTTCGATCTGCTTGCTTCACGTGGAAGCAAAAAAAAAAATTCCTAGATGTTAATAAGCTTGCCTTTTCCCCTAAATACACCCGAAATTCTCTAGATCTAGAGACTTTTCCCGGTTGACAGCCCTGCCGCGCAACAATGTTCTAAAAGAGACTGCTGGAGTATTCATAGCCAGTACTTTGTAAATACATGTCTGGTACCAGTGAGCACCTTAGTTTCAGTATGGATTATCAAAGATGTGCACCTAGAGTAGCACACCTTATGTCCTTGTAATATGTGCTTGGGTAGGTAGCACAAGACTATTGATCAACCATATTAGAAAAACAAAATGTCATGTTTATTTGGTGCAAAACTGCCATGACAAGGCATCATGTACAGTAGCCGAGACGGGATTGACTGATAGATATGTGGGGTTTTACGTTCCAAAGCCCCCATATGAATATGAGAGACGCCGTAGTGGAGGACTCTGGAAATTTCGACCACCTGGGGTTCTTTAACGTACTCCCAAATCTGAGCACATGGGCCTACAACATTTCCGCTTCCACCGGAAATGCAGCCGCCACAGCCAGGATTCGAACCCGCGACCTGCGGGTCAGCAGGTGAGTAACTTAGCCACTAGACCACCGCGGCGGGCGACGGGATTCAAAGCCAACTAACACAACCTCAGTGCATTTTAATAGGTGCGCGCGTGCTAGTACATATGCAATAAAAAGCTGATAAGGATCATTTCTGGTTTTTTGCGAGCCAAATTCACGTCATGATTATGAGACATGCTGAAGTCAGAGACTCCATAATAATTTTGACCACTTGGACTTGTTTCACATCTGCCTGTCATGTTGGATTGTTGAAATTTACTCTGTGTACTAAAACGCATACATCACTTGCTTATAGTTCGTTATCTTTTCCTCATACGTTTTCGCAACAGCAGGATGATGCTTAGAAATTACTGTTGTGCAATTGAAAGTTATTTTGGTTGTTGATTCATGGACATTTTTATGGCCAGTTTCCGAATAAAAATATTATAGTTAGATGATTCCAGTGATAAATCAATACAAAAGTATTACCTAAAATTTTTGATTCGGATGTTAGCGGCTGAGAAGTAGCATAAATTCACGTCTGCAGTTGCTACCTATTTGCTTCCACTTACGAACTGCTTACTAACATAGGTAGTAAACATGCAGCAAAAAGTTTGTAACGGTTGCAGAAACCATTCACTAACGTAGGTTGTGAATACGAATCAAAAGGTTAGTAACGGACCAAGAAAGTTTGTTACCACTGCAGTCACTATAGCTATTTACTTTTTGCTCAATATATTTTTGCTAACTTTTTTTTTAAAGAGTGCACGAGCGAAGACAAAGAGTTGCCGTCTTGCCGAGGATACGTTGCGAAAACAGTTACGCATCATACATGTACTGCGCTGTCAGAATGAATATTACGAGAAGAATTTCGCAGGTAGTTGTTATTACGAATATTTTTGGTTCTGACAAGCTACTTTTCGATTGAACAACATATTTGTGCAAGGAGAGCAGTTGTGTGCAAAGCGAACACATATGTGATGATGAAATCAAGGTGATGATGAAGTCAACAACGATAGAGATAGTATCTTGATTCGTCGCATGGACGTTACAGCTTGCAATCTAATAGTGACCACTTTTCTCCCTTCCATCGCTTACCCGTTGATTGCTTCGTTCATCCTGCCACCAAGAAGGATTGCCAGCACAAGAATAGCCACTTGGCAGGTATGTGCAGGAAGAGACGAGCAACTATGCCCCCCCCCCCCCCCATAAGGAGCTAGTTGCGACTGTTTCTAGCGTTGAATGCACTTTACACTAGCGAAACCGGTCTTCACTATACACTATGGGCAAGCCGAGACACGCTTTGTTGAATATGTGTAAGAAGATGTGGCTTATGACTGACAACTTGTGCCAGAATTTAGATTTCACAGCTATCATGCATATGACTAGTGGTTTTCATATATGGTGGTCCATGAGTGCGCGCAAACTTTAATGATGAAACAATGCTACGTAGCATATACGCTACGTCGAAGGGTCTCTACGCTTGCGCTAGTTTCTCTTTCGGTTTTGTCAGTACATGTAGATGGGAATAATACTGGCTGAAGCATGAATCGCTACCTATAAAATTATTTGGGTAAATTTAAGTAGACTTCATTTTAAGCACCGATAGTTTGGAACATGCTTCTCCTAAATGTGGTGATAAAAGACTCAAAAGCCACAACAGGCCATCATTTTTTCAACGCGTCGACTGAGAGAAGTGCAGGTCGTGGATGGAGATAAATCCCTTCTGCCTAATAATACCGGAGCCCATGCAGCGATGCCGCTCAAGAGAAAAAGAGAGAGGGAAGGGGAAGAGAGGGGGGCAAAAGAAGGCAGGAGTTGAAAGGTGCATGTCCGGTTCGCGTCCCTGCACTGAGGCAAAGCACAAGGGGTGTCCAAATGATAAAGTACGAAACGTCATAAAAGCGTGATTGTTGACGTAGATTTCAATGCCGCGGTGGGAGCACGTATCGAGACATCAGGGGATGCGATGTGAGTCTCCGCTGTAAATCGGAGCATGCGGGGGCACCCGCATGCGCAGGAGAGAGCAGAGGCTGTTATAAAGAGCGACAAGGCAGTGCATGTGAGGATACAATGCCGTTGATAGATTGATACGTGGGGTTTAACGTCCCAAAACCACTATATGATTATGAGAGACGCCATAGTGGAGGGCTTCGGAAATTTCGACCGCCTGGGGTTCTTTAACGCGCTCCCAAGACACGATGTCGTTCAGTTGCTAAATTCAACAAATCAGGAGCAGTGAGGTCTTTTTGTGATTACTGACAACGCAAGCCATTAAACCAGCCACCATTCATAGCCAGCTGGTGACCGTACACGGAGAAAACTGTGTCCAAATTTTCTGGGAGAAAATTCGAAGAAGTGCTTCAACTCGAACCACGAACACAAGGACGATGTGAAGGACTGCATCCTGTCATGGCCTCAGGAATAATGAGAACAACAAATCATTCAGCTCGCTCATCAATTGGATCGTTTTGCTCAGGCCTATAGGTGTACCTTCAATAAGGCCTTTGTTTGTTTATACCCCCAGTATCATTTTCTCAACTTATCATTTCCACAGCCCTTGTTTAAAAAGAAAAAGAGAGATAGAGTGAAAGAGGGCAGGAACGCCAAGCGTGCACATAAATGAATGTGAAAATGAAGCCTAGAAGCACTCGCAGATGTCTGTTCAGTGAGAGTACATGAGCGATGCCTTTGCCATTTTTGCGTCATCAGCGCAGGTGGATTTTTGTCCGAGAAACTAGGCGTCTGAAAATGGTGCAAAAAACTACACGTTACTTTAAAGCTATTGCAAAACTCTTTATTTCCAACGCAGCTGCCGTGGCTCCGAGCAACTAATCGGTGATCAGAATGATGGTATACACACACCAAGTCATTATCAGTAATTGCGATTTCCGATGGGCAAAATGCACACAGATTGGTCAACGTGCTGTAATTGTGTTGCAGACTCCCTTGACCTGCGAGTAACTTGAGCTGCGTAAGGCACCTTCGGAGATAAGAACAAACTTACACGGTTTTCGTACATTGGCGGGAGTGACAGCACAATTCATTTAATTATCTAGTGGCCAATGAGTATAATAAAACAAATGTGTCTGATCTCTTTTTTTTGGAATCGGCAAAAACGAAAGCGGAACATGTCTTTACGAAGGTAGTTGAGCCTTTATTGTGCATTCTTTCGCCACAAGGCTGAAAGAATGAATGCTACAGCAACAAATTGATAAGTTACGCGAAGAGTGGCAAGCAGCAGCGGCTCGAAACTTCCAGCGCGCACCTCATGAAAAAGTACGCACGAAATACGCATATACAGGACGAGCGTGGACTAACAACTGTCATAGCTAGACACTTAAAACACGCTGCATAAACATAAAAAAGGCGCACGAAGTGAACGCACAAGTATGCACAGGACAACTGCAAACACTGTCACAATTTTTAGTTCTTTGTGCGAGAGCAGATGCTCTTTTCGTAAAGAAGTCACAGCTTTGCCACAAATTCAAAGAAAAGAACGCGATAGCAACAAATTGGAAGGTCACGCGCAGAAGGTAAAGCATATAGAAACGTGCCCGCTAATCCCACGCACAAATAACGCATGAAACGTACTCACAGGTACAGTTGCACGCGAATAAGCGTCTCAGTTGTTAAGTTGCTGTGTCCGAAAAGCGCGTGTTTTTCGCAAAAGGAGGCTGCAATGACTGCAGCGACTATTGTGCGCCCGGTAACTTCAACAGACTCATTCCGGGAAAAGCCTGAGGCGAGCCAAGATGTACGATCTTTGCCTCCTCCTCACTAAAAAATGAGGGTGCGCGAGGGAGCGTTGCTCCCGTCTTCTAAGCGGGGCAAAGTACGCGTGGAAGATTAGAGTGCGGGCCGCCGCGCGATGTGGCGACGCACGCTCATTGCGCCATCTTGCTGGTAATGCTGAAAACACAATTCCACTCCACCCAAGACGTCCGTCAGCAGCAGTAAGTAGTAGATATAAATACCTTGCTGTTTGAATGTTGAAGGACGTGCTCCTCGGTGGCTCAGTGGTTAACGCCTCGCACTGACGATTCTGAGCACCCAAGTTCGATTCCGCGTGCCGGAGTCTTGCTTTTGTCTCTCTTGCATTTTCATACATATAGCTATGTATACATATACGGTGAGTGACGGCGACGTCGACACCGGCGGCAAAATCCAGCCGCGAGTGTCCATATAATTGCTATCGCAATAATACGGCCATGGAAGCGAGTGAAGTGACCTTCGTGCTCTCTCGAAACAAGATTCTGATAAGTGCGTACGCAGGAAAGACCACGCTCCCAGGAGGCGGTGCTCTCCGAAACGCGAGAGGCGACGACCTTTAGAGTGGGCCCAACACTACTCAATGCTAGAGTGACTGTATAGGCTACCTTCAGGTAGCAGAGTAGCCCATTTGTTTTCCAACGCCGCTAGCAACCATGCATTGCGGAGAAGCTCGTGTAGAGGACGCACCGCCGAAACCGGTTGCCATGCACCTGAAATCTATCAAGTGACCGTCGTGTGCTCTGTAGCTCGTTAGCTAAGAACTGGTTCTTTTATTTTATTTAGATTCATATCCTTAAGCTTTGACAGCAAAGTATCTGTGTCGATTCAGCACCATTATCGAAAGACATGCTGGAATTATCAGTGTGGTAGGCTTAGTGAGGTGCTCCTTATATCTAGGAGGGCCTATATTTCATGTTTGTGAGTTGTTGCTTATCTTCCATACCTGGCGCCACTTGACTGTGCGGCCGCGGCAGTGCTTGTTATTTGGTACTACTATGGTCCCCACGCTACGCCTTTGCGCTTTGCTTTACCGGACAAACTAAAAAATGCTTTTCACCTCCCGTGGCACATTCCCGAAAGCAGGGGTTTACTCTTTTTCTTGCTGTCAGTCGACATGCCTAGAGATCGGCGATACACTACCTCAATAGACGACTGTCTTTAAAGGCCAACTCCGGTGATATTTCAACCATGTCAAGGTAATGGTATTTATGTGCTCCTGAGACACTCTTCTCCCGAGCCCAATAGCTGTAATGCCCAGAAAATTTGAAAATACTTTTAATAAGCAAAAAAGGTGCAATACCGAAACCGAGCGCTCTGTCAGCGTACGACGTTCTATTTGGTAAAAACAGGAGGTGGTATACTGGTCCCACCAGCATGTAGCGTGAAAGTTGTGAAAGCCGGAGTGGCGAAACGCCGGCCAAACACCACAAAGGAAGGAAGAAAGCTTTCCCGTGCTATATCCGTGCAAAACACCGCGGCCGTCGCCGTGTGGCCAGCAAAATAAACGCTGCATGTAGCGGCCAAAGTAGCGATGCCATCGGCTGCGTCAGTTATGTTGACACGCGAAACATGACGTCACACAGACAGTGTTGCCAATTATTCAGGCTAGCGAGGTGAGCTTTTCGAGGCAATCTTTAAAATTCATTTGCAAACAGCGCATCTCTCAAGCCAGTAATTTGGCATAAATGACAGAAATGTGCAAAGGAACGTACCCAGCGAATTTCATTGAGATCCATTTACCTAAAAAAATCGCCGGAGTTGGCCTTAAGCAAGTCGCTTGTAAAAATAGGGCGTGGCCACGCCGCGTAACAGTGGTGGCTAACCAGGCAAAATGGCGGACCTATAGTATGCGCTACTCTGCTTCTCTAGGGAGCATATCCAGTTACTCCACCGAACGTGTGCTCGTCAGGCTATCTTGCTACTGATGACAAAAATGCGGGGAATCTGCGAAGCTCTGAGAACCGCCAAATGGTATATATTGTAGGTTTGCTGTCAGCATTCGTGACCACATGTGCATTTCGGCATAGTGATTAGCGCTGGCGCTGCTGTTCGAGAGGTCGCATGTTTGACGCCCCGTGGCACAGCATTTACACATAATTTTTTTCTTCGCGATTTGTTTTATACAATTTACACCGTCATATCCGTGACGGAAGTACGCAAGCGCAGCCATGGTGGATCCCGGCATAAAACGCTTTCGTGTTAATATTGATTTAGACACATGTAGACACATGTAGACACGTGTGCTCAGATTCAGGTGCACGTTAAAGAACTACAGGTGGTCGAGCCCTCCACTATGGCGTCTCTCATAATCATAATGGTTTTGGGACGTTAAACCCCACATATAAATCAATCATAGTGTCATGGAGTCATGACGTGACCGAAGGAAGTCGACCACAGATCGAAGATGAAACTGTTTATTCGCGCCAAACTTGTGGTCAACAAATGAAAAGCACGATTACGGCAAGGCATTGACTCTGATAGCGGTGGGAAGAGCGTCAGCAGTCGATAAAACTGACAAGCGGCGAAGCGTGTCGGCATTTATACCCTTGCCATCGAATATTCTAGCGTTATGGTTAGCGGTGACGTAGGTTCCCGAATAATCTGTGACGTTCCCAAAGTGGGCGTAATCTTAACAAAAACGATCTGCTAAAGCCTTGAAGCTTCTCGATCATCGTAGGAACGGTTGGCGCTGAACGTAGTGTAACGGGGTGATAACAAATCTTGGGGAAAGGAACGTGGCGTTGTCCCCCTCAGAAAAAAGGCATCGTCCCGATGCTTCAGCAAACGACGAAAGTTTTATATCTGGCGTTTAACGTCCCAAAACCACTATATGATTATGAGAGACGCCGTAGTGGAGGGCTCCGGAAATTTAGACCACCTGGGGTTCTTTAACGTGCACCCAAATCTGAGCACACGGGCCTACGACATTTCCGCCTCCATCGGAAATGCAGCCGCCGCAGCCGGGATTTGAACCCGCGCCCTGTGGGTCAGCAGCCGAGTACCTTAGCCACTAGACCACCACGGTGGGGCCAAAAGACGAAGGTACAATAATGCAGACAATAAACAATATGCACAGCAACAACATCAAAGTACAGCCTTCAGGTTCGCCTATGGAATGGCTTGAGGCACACGTTATGGACGACTTCAGGTCGAGTGCGGCGCCATTGAGAGTTCGTAATGCCGTCGGGAACAACCTCGTAGTCGAGTGCGCTGAGACGTGGAACTATTCTGTAAGGTCCGAAGTACCATCGCAGAAGTTTTTCACTGAGACCACCTTGGCGTATCGGCGTCTATACCCAGACAGATCCCCGGGCTGGTACTCAACGAAGCTTCGTCTAAGATTGTAACGGTAGCTGTCGGTCGCCTGCTGATTCTTGATGCGCAGGCGGGTGAGTTGACGAGCTTCTTTCGCGCGCTGAAGGTAGGCGGTGACGTCAAAGTTCTCTTCGTGAGGGACGTTTGGAAGCATAGCGTCGAGCGTCGTTGCCGGGCTCCCTCCATAGCCCAACTTGTACGACGTCATCTTCGTCGTTTCTTGGACGGACGTATTGTACGCAAAGGTCACGTACGGAAGGAATTCATCCCACGTCTTGTGCTCGACGTCGACCTACATAGCCATCAGTGATGGCTATGTAGGTCGACCTACATAAGTGGCGACCTACATCAGTGATGGTCTTATTGAGACGTTCGGTGAGGCCGTTGGTCTGTGGATGGTAGGCGGTGGTGCGACGGTGACTTGTCTGGCTGTACCTCAGGATTGCCTGAGTTAGATCCGCCGTAAAGGCTGTACCGCTATCAGTAATGAGAACCTGTGGAGCTCGGTGACGCAGAATAATGTTCTCGACAAAAAACCTTGCTACCTCGGAGGCACTACCTTTGAAAAGGGCCTTTGTTTCAGCGTAGCGTGTGAGGTAGCCAGTAGCTACAACAATTCATTTGTTCCCGGAATTCGACGTCGGGAACGTCCTCGGTAAGTACATGCTGGTTTGCTAGAACGGCCGGCAAGGTGGATCGATGGGCTGTAGAAGTCCAGCTGACCTATAGTCGGCGGTGTCTCGTCGTTGACAGTCGCGGCAGGATCTGACGTAGCGAGTGACGTCGGTGACAAGTCGTGGCCAGTAGTACTTTTCTTGTATTCTTGCGAGCGTACGGGAAACACCGAGGTGTCCAGCCGTCTGGTCGTCGTGTAGGACCTCGAGTACTTCGGGTCTCACTGCTGAAAGAACCAGGAGAAGGTGGTCGGCTCGTAGGGGCGAGAAGTTCTTCTTTTAGAGAACTCCATTTCGCAAGAAGAACGAGTCATGTCCTCTCTTGAAAAGATTCGGAACAGTGGTACTGCTACCCTCGAGGTATTCCACAAGGCTTCTGAGTTCTGGGTCCGCTCGCCGTTCCTTGGTGAAGTCCTCGGCAGTTATTGTTCCTAAGAAACTTTCCTCATCCAGACCGTCGAGCAGTTGTGGTTCGACTGGGGCACGAGACAAGCAGTCAGCGTCAGAGTGTGTTCTTGCAGACTTGTAAACGACGGTCACGTCGAATACTTGAAGTCTTAGGCTCCATTATGCGAGGCGACACAAAGGGTCTTTCAAGTTAGCTAGCCAACACGAGGTGTGGTGGTCGCGCACAACTTTTAAAAGCCTGCCGTAGAGGTAGGGGCGAAACTGTGACGCTGCCCAGACGATGGCAAGGCACTCCTTTTCTCTTGTGAAATAGTTAGCCTTGGCCTTGGATAGCGACCGGCTAGCATAAGTGATGAACTTTTCCACGCCGCCAGTCCTTTGCACAAGAACGGCGCCGAGTCTTACGCTGTTTGCGTCCGTGTGCACTTCTATTTTGTCATATTCGTCATAACGCACAAGTATCGGTGGTGTTTGGAGGCGTCGTTTAAGTGCCTGAAATGCTTTTTCTTGTGCCGTTTCCCACCTGAGTTTGACGTTGCTTTTCGCGAGGTGAGTTAGCAGCTTGGCGATCTGTGAAGAGCGTTTGACGAAACTTCTGTAATAGGCGCACAATCCGAGGAATCGGCGTACAGATTTCTTGTCAGTGGGCTTCGGGAAATTAGCGATGGCGTATGTTCTCCGTGGGTCGGGACGGATGCCAGACTTGTTTATCACGTGTCCTAGGTACAACAGCTCCTCGTAGGCCAAGTGACACTTTTCTGGCTTGTTTATCACGACTTGTTTATCACGTGTCTCAGGAACAACAGTTCCTCGTAGGCCAAGTGACACTTTTCTGGCTTCAGGGCTAGTCCAGAGATGTTGATAGCTTGAAGAACCACTTCAAGGCGCCGGAGATGTTCGTCGAAGCTGAAGGGAAACACGAAGACGTCATCCAAGCACACGAAGAAAGTCTTCCATTTCAATTCAGCCAGTACGGTGTCCATGACGTGCTGGAACATCGCAGGCGCCGAGCAAAGACCAAATGGCTTGACCTTAAACTCAAAGAGGCCGTCTGGTGTGATAATGACCGTCTTCTCTCGATATATTTCGTCAACCTCAATTCGCCAATAGCCCATTTTGAGGTCCATAAAAGAAAAGTACTTCGCGTTGTGGAGACGGTGCAGTACGTCGTCTATACGTGGGAGAGGGTACACGTACTTCTTTGCGATTTTGTTCAGGTGGTAGTAATCGACGCAAAACATAGCATACCGTCCTCCCTCTTCACTAATATCGCGGGTCACGCCCACGGACTCTTGGATGGCTGAATGATGTCATCGCGTAGCATTTCGTCGACTTGTTTTTTCATGGCGTCGAGTTCGCGCGTTGAGACACGGTACGGGCTTTGTTGAACTGGTGGGGCACTTTCTTCTGTTATGATGCGATGTTTCGCGACTGGTGTTATTCGAATTCGCGATGATGACGAGAAGCAGTCCTTGAATTGCAAGAGCAGGGACTTGAGCTGGTATTGCTTGCGCTTTGAAAGGCTGGGGTTGACATCAAAATCTGGGTCCGCACCTCGATTGGTCGAAGGAGCATCGGCAGCATCGAAGAGGGCGAATGAATTTCTGGCCTCCACCAATTCGTCGATGTGGGTGGCCGCCGTACCACGGTTGAGGTGCCTATATTCGTGACTGAAGTTTTTCAGCACCACCTTTCTTTGCCGTCACGCAGCTCAGCTATTGCGACGCAAACCTGACAGTTCAGAAGAAGGTGCTGATCGCCCTCGACGACGCCTTCAAAGTTTTCAGCTTTTTCGGTGCCAATGAAAACGACGACGCTGGAGAAAGGCGGCACGGTGACCTGCTCTTCTAGCACATGCAATGCGTGATTTCTTGGAGTTGTAGGGGTCGGCAGCGTGTTTTCTGAGGTAAGTGCAATTAACTCCGACCTTAGGTCGATGATAGCGCCGTGTTGACTTGGAAAGTCCATTCCAAGTACCACATCCCTGGAGCAATTTTGTAAGATTACAAAGCTCACAGGATGAGGCTGGTTATTGATGGGGATTCTTGCTGTACAGACTCCAGTTGGCATTATTAAGAGACCTCCAGCGGTCCGGATTTTGAATTTTGCCATGCAGTCCTCACTTTTTTCAACTTTGTCGCGAAAGACCCACTGACGACGGAATAGTCGGCTCCAGTATCGACGAAAGCAGTGACGAGGTGGCCGTCGAATATTACGTCGAGGTTGCTGGTTCGTCGTCGTACGTTGCGGTTGGGTCATGGCGTCGGGTCACGGCTACGTCTATTTGCTCCGCTGCTTCCACGTTGCGTCATGACGCCATCAGCAGGCTGCGAAGGTTTGGCGTCAAGACCATTTTTTTCTTACAGTGGGTGCTTTCGATTTCGTGGTGGCATCGTCATCGTCAGCGGTGGAAGATCTTCGGTAGTACGTCGTACAGCAACCACACCTTCATCGGTTGCTGCTGTTAGTTTTCCGAGTAAAGACTGGGAGATCGGCCCCGAGCCGAGCTGGTGTACTGCCCGTGGTGCGGTGAGGCGTAGCGGCCTGGCGGCGGCGAACGATAAGGTCGTCGGGGTGTCGACTGCGCTCCCGCGAGGTAGTTGGCAATGTGATGCGGTCGTTTACCCCATTGTGAGCCCGGCACGTTGATGTCGAAGCCCCGTAGACCCATCTGTCGGTACTGGCAATGGCGGTAGGTGTGCCTGGCCTCACCGCAGTGGTAGCAGAGCGGGCGGTTGTCAGCTGCACGCCAAACATCGTTTTTTCTCGGTGCGCTGCACTGGCCCGCTTGCGAATAGTAGTACGTCTGTGGCGGTGGTGGCACCGGTGGCGTCTGGCGACGAAAGTGCGACGAAGTGGCGTTTTGGCGTGGGCGTGTAGGAGGGGCGTGGCGGCGGGCTGCAGCAGTATAGCTCATGATTTGCAGCTGCGGCCTCTGGAGGCTGAGGAACGCCAAGTGATTGCTGGATCTCCTGGCGTACGGTGTCCCCGATAGAGTCCACTGAATGACGGGAGGGTGACAGCAATTTACGGAGCTCTTCCCGTATTATGACTTGGGTTGTCTCGTGCAGGTCTCCGGTTTGAAACGACTGAACCTACCCGTAGGTCGTCGTCGGAAGGTGGCGGTTGTATTGCCTCGTACGCATTTCCAGGGCTTTTCGGTCGTCGTGGCCTCCGAAACGAATTCTGAGACCTTTCTAGAAGGGTTGCGCACATGGCCGGCGAAAAGCTCCTGCTTAACTTCACGCATTAGGACGCGAAGATTTTTCTCCTTGAACTTGGCGGGATCAGCATGACAAATCAGGAGCGTCATTTCCTCGGTGTACATTCTGACGTTCTCGTTTATTTATTTATTTATTTATTTATTTATGACATACTGCAGGCCCAGGTAAGGGCCCAAGCAGGAGGGGCATGGGAAGTACAAATTATAATAACCAGAGGGAAACAACATTGTAAGTATGGAACGGGAAAAGAAACAATACAAAAGTTGGCGTAAAAACTAAGCATATGCAAAGCAAATACAAGGCAAGAACAAAAAGGCATACACAAGGCATACACAAAGCATAAAAAACTTAACATCTTAACTGAGCAATAGCGTCAATATTGGACAGCTGTTCACAAGGCAAGTTGTTCCAGTCTGATATTGTACGCGGAAAAAATGAATACTTAAATACGTTAGTTTTAGTGCTATAAGGCGTTAGGGATTCAGCGTGGCGATGCCTTGGGGAGCTGTACTCGGGTCTCCAGTAAGGATTAGGCCCTTTTCTTTCGGACGACGCTTGTCGTTCAAAATGCGGTACGAAAAATGTCCCAGGTCGCAAGTGTGGTTTCTAGGTTCCGGAACCATGTCCGAGCTGAATCTTGTAAAGCGAAATAAACGTGCCGCAACTTTTCACTTTTGGTCCAGTCGTTGAACAGGCCGACTTGGTCGAACAAGCCAGCTTTCTGGGTCTTCGAGTGGCGAACCACGGAAAGTTGGCGGCTCCTTCGGTTGCCGGAGCAAGATCGGTGCAGACGGCAGGGGCTGTCATCGTCGCAGTGGTCGAGCTCAGGGTTTTAGTCTTCCGGGTGTAGTCAAGTAGAGGCTCGAACTCTGGCGGGAGCCCTTGCTGCCGGCGGCTGGCTCGCGGCTCCGCGTTGGCGTCGATGTCCCCTTAACGGTGGGGGCTGCCCCGCCGCGGTGGTGTAGTAGCTAAGGTACTCGGCTGCTGACCCGCAGGTCTCGGGTTCGAATCCCGGCTGCGGTGGCTGCATTTATGATGGAGGCGGAAATGTTGTAGGCCCGTGTGCTCAGATTTGTGTGCATGGTAAAGAACCCCTGGTGGTAGAAATTTCCGGAGCCCTCCACTAAGGCGTCTCTCATAATCATATGGTGATTTTGGGACGTTAAACCGCACATATCAATTGATCGGTGTGGGCTCGGCCGACGGCTGGAGGCAGGCATTCGGTACATGGGCCGGGAAGCACCTCCACCAGATGTCACGGAGTCGTGAACTGGCCGAAGGAAATGGACTACAGATCGAAGATGAAACTGTTTATTCAGGCCGAACTTGTGACCAACAAATGAAAAGCAAGATTACAGCGAGGCACTGGCACTGATAGCGGTGGGAAGAGCGTCAGCTGTCGATCAACTGACAAGCGGCGAAGCGTGTCGGCATTTATACCCTTGCCATCGAATATTCTAGCGCTATCTCTAGCGGCGACGTAGGTTACCGAATAATTTGTGACGTTCCCGAAGTGTGCGTAATCTTGAGAAAACGATCTGTTGAATCCTCGAAGGTTCTGGAACAACATAGGCACGGTTTGTGCTGAACGTAGTTTAACGGGGGATACAAAACTTGGGGAAAAGAACGTGGCAGTAGCCTATACCAGGAAATATTGGGTTCGTCCGTGCAAGCTATCTTGCATCTCGATAATGTACAGTTAACGCATTTTTTTAAATGCTGCAAAGCATGTGAAAGCGGATTTGTGTGGCCTATTGCAGGAACGTTCATGTGCTTCACTCACTGCAAGCGTGCACAAGCTTTACAAACATGTTTAGGTTTTTTCATGCGTACAGAATAGCAACCATCACACCTAAACCATCAATATAGGCGAATGCAGGCTTTTTCTTTCGGGCGAACCAAGTCACCCCAATGCGTGCGTCTCCCCCCCCTTCCATCCACCTACCACTTTTTCGTTGAGTGCGAAAGTCAATGCCAAGTAGAAAATGAATAGATGACGGGCCACTCCCGACGGCCTGCCGGTGGTTGTGATGAGTTCTTGGGATGGAACAACACGGATCCTAGGACGTCATTATAGTCAAAATCGCCATATTCTAGCACTTTAACAGGACACTAAAGAGCGAAGCGGGTTTTCGCGTTTTAGTAATGTACAATTTCGCAATAACGAAAACACCACTCTCACTGTGACACGACACTTGGTAAGCCAAAAAAAAAAATCACAGCATGTCCACGGAGTGAATGATGATGAGTGGGGAGAAGCCCTTGAAGGTTTCACTGCTAAACCGCGAACCATCCACCAATATTGCCCACTACATCATCAAAGACGTGACATACACTGCATATATTTATACAAAAAAATTTATAGTTCGTAAGTGGTAGCTATACGTCGCTTCCGTTCTCCCTTCATTATAACGGCTTTATGGTCCGTGAAATGATGGATCGGTGATGGGGCGTATTGGGAAGTTTGCAAGGGTGAAGTAGTGGGCCGTTTGCAAAGGTGGAACTATAAGCGATCACGTACAACAAGAGATTGACACAGGGGAAGAATCTGTGGTTCTGTAATGTGCACCTGGATACAAATACACGACTATCTCGCCATTCATATTGGCTCTTATCAACAGCATTTGCTTTATGGTCGGTGAAAGAGTGGATTGGTGATGGGGTGTAGTGGGATGTTTGCCAGGACGAAGTAGTGGGCCGTTTGCAAAGGTGGAACTATAAGCGATCACGTACAACAAGAGATTGACACAGTGGAAGGATCTGTAGTTCTTTAATGCGCACCTGGGTACAAATACAAGACCATCTTGCATTTCATATTGGCTCTTCTCAACAGCATTTGCTTTATGGTCGGTGAAAGAGTGGATTGGTGATGGGGTGTAGTGGATGTTTGGAAGGACAAAGTAGTGGGCCGTTTGCAAATGCGGAACTATAAGCGATGACGTACAACAAGAGATTGCCACAGTGGAAGAATCTTTGGATCTCTAATGCGCGTCTGGATACAAATATACGACCATCTTGCATTTCATGTTGGCTCTTCTCAACAACCTTTGCTTTATGGTCGATGAAAGAGTGGATCGGTGATGGGGCGTAGTGGGATGTTTGCAAAGACGAAGTAGTGGGCCGTTTGCAAAGGTGGAACTATAAGCGATCACGTACAACAAGAGATTGACACAGTGGAACAATCTGTGGTTCTCTAATGCGCACCTGGATACAAATACACGACCATCTTGCATTTCGTATTGGCTCTTCTCAACAGCATTTGCTTTATGGTCGGTGAAAGAGTGGATCGGTGATGGGGCGTAGCGGGAAGTTTGCAAGGGTGAAGTAGTGGGCCGTTTGCAAAGGTGGAACTATAAGAGATCACGTACAACAAGAGATTGACACAGTGGAAGAGTCTGTGGTTCTCTAATGCGCACCTGGATACAAATACACGACCATCTTGCATTTCATATTGGCTCTTCTCAACAGCATTTGCTTTATGGTCGGTGAAAGAATGGATCGGTGATGGGGCGTAGTGGGATGTTTGCAAGGATGGAGTAGTGGGCCGTTTGCAAAGGTGGAACTATAAGCTATCACGTACAACAAGAGATTGACACAGTGAAAGAATCTGTGGTTCTCTAATGCGCACCTGGATACAAATACACGACCATCTTGCATTTCATATTGGCTCTTCTCAACAGCATTTGCTTTATAGTCGGTGAAAGAGTGGATCAGTGATGGGGCGTAGTGGGATGTTTGCAAGGATGAAGTAGTGGGCAATTTGCAAAGGTGGAACTATAGGCGGTCATTTACATACAAGGGATAGACAGACCCATGCCTTTAGGTTTGCACCAGTTATATACCTTCGTGATCCAGTCACGTCACGTAATACTAGATTTGATATAAGTAAAGCTGGCTAAACGACCACGAGTGCATCATGAGCATGGCATGCAGTCATGTTCTTACATGACCCGCATGTCATCATTTCTACGTGAGCGCCTGTCGCCTATGTTCGCATTGCTGCCATGTCATACCATACAGTTTTGCGATATGTCATGTGAACAAAACTACCGCAGAAGCAGCAATACCAAGACATGTAAATCATGACCTTCATAGCATAAATGTCATGATTTTCATGTTATGAGTAGTCACTTATGTTTGTCATACATTCATGTTAGCCCATACCAATTTTGGTATAGATGCCGTTATACAAACGGCGAGGAGAGCTAAAAGTCGCAGGCAGCTAGGTAAATAGATAGATAGATAGATAGATAGATAGATAGATAGATAGATAGATAGATAGATAGATAGATAGATACGGTCGAACTCGCCGAAGTTCACTAAAAGAATGCTTCGCATTTAAATGTCAGCAAAAGTTGCTCTTCACCTACCTAACCTTTTAGGCTCACAAATTCAAATAGGCTCACAAAATTTATAACCGTCTGTTCTTTCATGCGAAACAAAACCGAAACACAGCAATAAACGAAGTCACAAGCGTGATTCTAGGCCCACAAGTACCTAGACTAGGCAAGTGTGTGTACTACCCATCGTTCTCACGGTCGCTGAATGACCACAGCGCCAGAGATCCCTTTAGTTATTTTAGGAAACTTGATGTCCCGCACCAAACACCGCGAGGTTATAAATTTTGAAGGTGTCTGCTGTATCTTATACGTAGTTCTAAATAATGAAATTGATGCACATTGTCATCTGTTGGTCCTATAGACCTAGCATACGAAGTCTTAAAAAAATCATCCAAAGAATGTCACAAAATTACGAAAAGTACATTTCAAAATTTTTCACGTAACGTGTGGAGATAAGGGCGCGAAATTTAAAAATAAAACTTTGACCTTGATTTTGTGTGCTATTAATGAACTTATGATACTCAAAGCTTTTGGCATTACAGTTCTCAGAGTGCAGTTACGTAGTCTAAGCCAAAGCATTGTTGCTTTTAGTGTACATTTGACATTTGAGCAATGATGGGGCAGGTCTGACGGAATAAACGAGGTGGACATGTCACCCCCACAACGTCCAGGAAAGGGGAAGGGTCACCGCCCGCATCCCTCCTCCCCTGGTTCCTGGCTTATGCTCATTACAATGCATATCCTTGTCGAATGCCAACTTTTTTTCTTAAGGATGTATGCATTAAACAGCACTCGGCTTCCCACGCGCATTTTTTTCCCATTTTTGAAGTGATCAACCCCTGTTAGCGTTGTTGTCACTGTTTATCACTCTAAATCCGTCTACACCATCTTGAACACCGAAACCCCGGCAAAGTGCGCTTCTCAGATTCTTGAGGAGGGGCAGATTCTAAAGATATGGCATGCTACATCATTTGTAGATGTGCAGGCTAATCTTTTATTTCGTCTCTCATTATAACTTTCTAACTATATATACTGTAGATGTTAGGGAGATATAACTAGTTATACCAATGCATGGTAACTTGCTAGCCTCCATCTCGTTCGCTTCTTTTTTTTCTATCTCTCAGGTAACACAAAAAATTATTTGTAAACAGCGTTGTAGTTAAGTCAAATTTAATCATTCATCCGAACTGAACTAATTACGAACATATGTGAAAAGAGAAGGTATTATTCACCACCGAAGTGGCATGCAAAGGAGAGGAGTGAAAAGTAGGAACCAGCTCTGCAGGCGCGATTGTTGCCGGTTGCTATCAATACGGTGGTGAAAAGTAAATGGGATCGCAGAAATGAGGAAGAACGAAAAGAGCTAACGAGTGTATGCGCACGAAAGTTCCCTGCACAAACACAGGTGGTAGCTCACACCACCTGGGTCCACGATCCTTATCAAGCGGTAAATAGACGAATATGACTAACCAGTAGTGGTTAGTAACATCATTCTATGGTTACGTGCTGCACTTGGTGCTCGCCGAACAACGATGAGGCTTGTTCAGTAAAAATGTTGTGGGGATACACTCTCCGAAACACACAATATTACTACGAGGATGACTTCGGATTGATCCTGACCACATTTACCCATTGAAGGTGTACCGAACAGCTGGGAATTCAATCCCCATCCTCGATTGCCGGTATCCCCCACGGTGGTTCGTGCTTGCTTTGAACGAGGCACTTGGAGGTTTAACGAGACACTTTGTCGCGAGAAAGTTATGGCAAACGGCGGAGGGCAGGGCGGAAGTACCTTTTTGAAAGCAGCTAGGTTGGCCATTGCTCTACAGCACGTTTTTCAGGTGCGACATATTGTTGCCTCAGATTTTCTCCAATCAAGTCCTTCTGTTACTCAAAGCTTTTATTCGCTGACTAAAGTTACCTGACTTTTTTGGATAGGTCATCGTAACAATTGTGGCGTACTTACCAAGCGCGTATGAGTATACTGCACAGGTATGCATGTTGTCCTGCACATCGCTTTATGACCCTGTGAGGGCGCTGTAAGAATGCCTGCCCAGAATTACACTTTAACGCAGGCAATCGGCGCGCGACACTCAAGTGTGCATACAAGTGTATATACGGAGGTAGTTTGTGTCAGCTCAAGTTTTGACCCGCATCAAGTAACTGGCCAGATCTCAATAGTTTTTTCTTTGCCGTCTGCTGTGATAGCTATTAAAGAGGTTTCGAAGCATCTCTAGTGCACTGCAAAAAAAAAACAAAAAACATATGCAGCGGAAAGCAGAGGCTGCTATGAACAACTCAGCCAAATCTTGTAGCCGCGCGTGCCAATGAGAGTTCACAAAGAGAGCGTGCGCCTATTATTCTCAAGTCCCTTCTGTTCATACAGAGACCCACAGGGCTGTCACGCAACAGATAATTTTTCATCATACTCAAAGATTGCTGTGATCGGCCAATAGCTTGCAAAAACCGTTACTCAGATACTTTTCTTCCCACAGGGTGACACCGCGTGTACTAAGTTGGAACACTATCGCACACTAGAATCGCTCTCGAAGAGAGCGATCTTGTTTCATGACGAGCACTCAACTTTAATTATGTGTGAGTGACTTGGCCTCTTTCTCCTTTTTGACAACACTCCCTGCGTAGCTTGTAGCGTGCTCCTAGGAACCGAAGAAGAGAGAAAGCGATTAAGCGTGCGACAAGTTCTTGTAACTTCTCTTGTTCTTGACGCACTCGTAAAAAAATATGCGGTGACAGATTCGTGAGCAAATAATCTCTCATTCTGATGTCAATAGATGATTACCTATTGTTGGAAAGTGGTTTTACACAGCTTTAAAGTGACAACATATTGCGATCTAACTCTCCACATGTCAGACAGGTGTAGTATAGGTTGTTATGGAACAACGTATCCCCTTGGCAATGCACTCTCAAACAAAGCCACAATTGGTGTTTTCACGAAGAAATAAATGGGCTCATAGATTAGTGATTGCACCAGTGGATTAGCTGATGGAGGATAGTCTCGATTCCACCATAAGTCACGTATCTTTTACAGGTTTAAGGATGCGCTATACCCGTTTAGAATGCATTCATGAAATAAAACTCGAGGCGTGTTTCATGTGTGCATTAGCACGTGAAAGTCAGCCCGTTTTTTAGAGACATTAGCAATAAAAACTCGACTTGTGTCTTATAGTGCTTTTGTAGCGCACTGGACAATGTGTCTTGAGGAGGCTCGATGATCAGCCTTTTACTGAAGAAACCATCTGGCACAGAAAATGAGCTTGAACCTTTTAGAGAGTTTTGCACTGAGCTGTCAACTTGCATCCTAAAGGTACTACGCAAAATCCACTTCAAGAAGAGGTTTTAGGGAGGTACGTTGGGCAAGATGGCGGAACTTGTTGAAGCGAGAGCCGTCTACTTCGAATGTATCTAGCTAGAGGCCTGTAGGAATGTATCTAGCCGGCGACTGCAGGAAAAGGCTGCGCTGCAAATTTCAGGAGGAAAAACTGGACTGATACAGAAAAAAGCTCACCTAACAACTGAAGTTTATTGAAACAAAGAACCAAAAAGGGGGTGGAGTAACATACAAGAGAGTGAGCACTGAAAGCAAACCACGCGTGATCCTACCAGGGTGTTATCTATGCCGCAATACACGTGCTTTTATCCTACTCTTTTTTTGCTTATTTTATTGGTATCTGTAAACATGCCACTTGTCCATCCCTAGGTGCTATCGAAGGTGTGCTAACGCGTGCGCCAAACTTCCCAGATATGATAAAGTAAGCTTGAATGATTGTTAGTTTGATTTTATCTTTGCTGTGAGCTAAAGTAATAGTTTTTCCCGAAGTTAGGTTGACGTTTACAATCAAAGCAGTGTTGAGCAAGACTTATTTCCTTCCATTGCAAGCCTACTACATACGTTACTGTGCTCTTGGAGCCTTTTATTAAGGTACCTACCCGTCTTCCCAATGTAAAATACCTCACAGCTCAAGGGAATAAAGTACACCGCTCCAACTCTAATTGATTTATATGTGGGGTTTAACGTCCCAAAGCCACCATATGATTATGAAAGACGCCGTAGTGGAGGGCTTCGGAAATTTCGACCACCTGGGGTTCTTAAACGTGCACCCAAATCTGAGCACACGTATGGGCCTACAACATTTCCGCCTCCATCGGGAATGCAGCCGCCGCAGCCGGGATTCAATCCCGCAACCTGCGGGTCAGCAGCTGGGTACTTTAGCCAATAGACCACCGCTGCGGGATACCCCTGCAACTCTGCACTCTACAAAAATTTTTTTTTGACGTGTCTGACACTACATGCTACTTCTCTGGCGTCACCTTCGCTACCTTCAGTGTTAAATGTTCTACACAAGCCTACCAGTTTTTTGGGCGTCGAGAAAACCATTGGCACACGATTCCAGATTGCCACCCTCTTTAATCTATGTGATATACTGTGTGCATGTACGGCAACAAAACCACCAGGTTCTTACTTCGTTCCTTCACCTTCACGGGGCTATGTATCTCTTCAAGGCAGCATTCCGCCACTGCCTTCAAGACCCCGTCTGGACCCTTAAAAAAATGTTTGACCATTATGTCACCGACAAGTCACCAGTCACCTTCCTGTAGAGTTGAACTTTCTGTAGGCCTGGTCTGCATATTTTCTGCAGACACCGAGAAGACGGCAAGCAGACTTTTCTGACAATGTGCATCCAGAGCGCGTACGCGTGAACGTATGTAACATATAGGTATGTATCTACAAATTTCGGAAGATGGCACAGTTGATAATAATGATTTAATGGGTTTCTCTTTTCAGTCACCTAACATTCACCCACCAGTCACCACCGTACAGACCTGGTCTGCAGATTTTCTGCAGATGCCGAGCAGAGTGCAAGCAGGCTTGTCTATTAATCTGGGCCCTTTGAGCACGTGTGTGGGTGTTTATATTATATACCTCTATATTTATACATTCTGAGTTATGACACAGTTGATAATAATAACTAAATGTACTTTACCTATCAGTCACCAACCAGTCAACTACATACACAACTCGTCGGCAGATTTTGTGCAGACGAGGAGCAGACGGCAAGCACACTTGTCTGTTAATGTCGGCCCTGTGAGTGCGTGTGTTGATGTATGAATTATATACATTTATACCTCTACATTAGGGGTCGTGACACTTTCTGTAACAATAACTGAAAGGGCTTCACCTTTCAGTAACCCACCATTCACCCCTAGTCTCCAGAATATCTGCAGACAGGCTGCAGCTTTTCCACATCCCCATGCGACAGCTTGTCAGCTGGCAATTAAATGTCACTGATTAAAAGAAAGTTGAACATTTGACAAGTGTAGATTTGAAGATCTGTGTATTTTATTGTTACCTAATGGCCACCATAACTCTGCACATATTCTTTGTGCGTATGAAGGAGAAATTTCGCAGCACAGAAATTTTAGGACCAGCACTCAATAGCCGGTCAAATTACCATGCCTATATATACCGGGTGGTCGGTGTTAGGTTGTGCAGTGCGCGCGGTTACGTGTTTGGTATTTACCTTTTTGTTGCGTTTATGTGCTGGGCTCGTGTTTGGTGGGTGTATGGGCGGTATTATACCCTTTGGTGCTGCATATTCCTTGAATGTTCGTGCTAACGCAAATGGTAGCTATTACTTTTTGTTCAATTAACGTGACAAAACGCAGTGGATATTCTGCAGAAATGCTGCGGAATTTCTGCAGACTTTCTGCAGATGTTCCGCAAATACTCTGCCGGCATGCTGCTTCCTGCGTTGCTACAAATACTCTGTAGACATTCTGCAGAACGGGTGTACCAATTGCCTACTCGGGCCCCGCCGCGGTGGTCTAGTGGCTAAGGTACTCGGCTGCTGACCCGCAGGGCGCGGGTTCGAATCCCGGCTGCAGCGGCTGCATTTCCGATGGAGGCGGAAATGTTGTAGGCCCGTGTGCTCAGATTTGGGTGCACGTTAAAGAACCCCAGGTGGTCTAAATTTCCGCAGCCCTCCACTACGGCGTCTCTCATAATCATATAGTGGTTTTGGGACGTTAAACCCCACATATCAATCAATCAATTGTCTACTCGGATGTGACAGGGGGTGACAGACAATTTGTCACGTGTCTTCATAAATTCCGCATCGCAGGTGACTAATGGTGTGCAGAATTTCTGCAGATGGGATACAAGTTGTTTTGTAAGGGGATAGCTACACTTTTCAAGCGCTCTATTTGCAATCGCAGAAGAAAGTATGAGAATGCAAATAGAATACACTCCCTTGTATGTTATTCCACCCCCTTTTTGGTTCTTTGTTTCAATGAACTTCAGTTGTTACACGCGCTTTCCATGTGTCAGTCCAGTTTTTTGTCTTCAACTTTGCAGCACAGTCTTTTCCCGCAGTATGTTCTAACCAGCACAACTACAAGCTTTTCTGTATAATTAAACTTATTGATTCCAAAATAATGCTAGTATGTAATTGAGATTAGAGTAACGAGGCTTCGCTGGCCGTATATTGCTAATATATTAGCTCCGTTTTTTAAATACACCATCGATTTTGGGTGCAGACGTCCTAACGAGCCTTGTTTTCAAAATAAATGGAGTTAAAAATGAAATTAGCGGAGCCTTTAGGAGGCAACATCTATGTTTTTAGTTAACTCATTTTGGAGACTTGAACAAAGCGCGTAAGAAGTTTTCCTGCTTCTGTTGAGAGATTTTAAAGAGAAATTTATACGCGGCTCGAAAGAGCGTGAAACAAATACTTCAAGAACCGTATATCAGTGTTTCTATGACATTTCATGCGTTTATTCATCACTGAGACATATCTGAAAATAGACATCAATGTATTCATGCACAAAAATGACATCTGCATACAAGTACGCACGACACAGGAATCGAACTCGCGATCACACGCACTGAAATGAAGCACCATAACCATACACTACAGTGCTATGACTAGCTTTCTTATTATATTTCATGTAGTCATATGCGTACAAATCGGCTACTAACCAATCGGTAACACTAAAAACGTTTCTTATCGTAGCATTAGTATGTGTCAGTGCTTGCGCAAGGCTATGGAGTGCATAAACTGAGGGGCGTCACGCAGGCCAAGGTAAACACCTTCGGCTTCGCACTATTCTGTTCGTCGTGTCCTGCAAACGTGAGTCCTCTTGAGTACTTCTCCATATATCGACAACGCTTCACTCACCCGAAATCTCTGGATATCAGCGTTACGAAAGTTATCTTCAGATGGCCGAACATATGGGCGTATGCTGTGGAGCTATTTTCGTAATTTCTTCCGCGAGTTGCACGTGTCCCGTGGCGTGTTCTGAGCTGTTCGAGACCGCCTGTGTTTTCATTGTAGGAGTCTGTGCCTGCCGCCGCCCAGAATGCCCCAGATACGAACGAAACACCATCATTTCGGCAGAGTCTTGAAACATCATCATTTCAAGACTCTGCCGCGACTGACTGTCAGCGGCCGCTGAGCGTGAGCTGCGAGCGTGCCTGCGTCCATCGTTCTCATCAACCACCGGCGCGCCTACCGCTGCCACTCCCATAGCATATAAAAGTTGCACACGTAAATGCCCACAATCGTGCGCAGGGTTTCTCAATAGGGGGAACAGGGGCGAAGGTTCATCGCAGCACCCACCCTCCCTATCAAGTCAATACATAGGAAGACTTCACACCCCTTCTCCCCCGCCCGTGTGCATGCCTACCCAGACGCCTGAGTTACAAGGACACTCTAACGCGTCCACACTAAGTGCATTTACTGGGTACGTACTGTCACGAGCCAAACGCAGGGGCAGCAGCGTCTTCCGAGCAGCTGAGCAATATTCTATATTCACAATTAGCACTTATTCGTGACTCGCACTTTAGCGTGGCACACAGTGGTTCTCTGACTTCAGTATCCAGTTGCTTCGCACTCGGAGACTAGCTACAATCCTACAAATTAAACTTAATTGTTCAATATCATACAAATGTGTTAAAGCGAATGCCTAAGGGGTGCCCCAATGTCAATCACAATCACCACGAATTAGTAGTGACATGTCTCTTGCTAAACAAAAAAGTTTATACACATGCACTTCAACCTTGCGAACATCCATGTGTACTTGGAGCTCCTCTTGCACAGGTGATGTAACACGAATAGAAAAAAAAATGTAGCAGTGCAGTATTACCGTATTCCTCAACGAAACAGCTGTTATTCAATAAACAACGGTTCTTTTGAATTTCTAGTAGACTCTGCGCACAAAAGTTGAGAGATTGGCTTGTTTGCCATTCAGAATTTCGGAGACATAACGCAGAAACACGAAAACTGTATCAAATAGGCACAAAACTGCAAAATCCTTCAAGTTTCAGCACGGCGTTGTGCACCTGCATACTGTGTTGAACTTTATGCAACACGCAGCTTCAACTACACTTCGACTGATGAATGATCACCCTATATACGCAAGAACCAAGTGAACACATTCTGCCTATCTGCCTGCCGCCTAGTTATCCTTCAAAATAATTCTGACTAGTAAATCATCTGTTCTATTTGTTTGGTAATAAAAACACAAGGCATCACATTGAGCCAGCAGTGTTTCAGCAAGGTGCATTGAATGCAAAAGCTCATACCTCAAACGATAAAAGAAATAGTGTTCGCAATATCTTATTGAAATCAAAACAGAAGCAGTTCTTATGTCATTGTAGACATATGTATATTTCCATCTTTGTGTACACAACTTGCACATAATACCGAACACATCACACAAAATATTCAATAAAGCCCAATCCCTATATATAACTCAGCAGTAATTCAACATGAAAGTAACGTGTAAAATGCCATCATAATCCACACTGACATGATCACTTAATAATGTCATTATGTACGCACAATCCAAAGAAAATGGGATGCGCAAGGTACTTGGTGACATCCTACACATGAAGGCAACTAAATTAGTACAATAAAGGTAGCATTACGTTATAGAAATCTGCAACGAGGCAGGTATGCATGTTTCAGTGTTTTTATGCATTAGTTTGCCCTGCGGTATCAATGTATGTTGCACAGGATCACAAAGGTCAGTTTTTTGCAGAAAAGTACAAAGCAGACTTGTGGTGTTGATTGTATATCCACTTACTAGAATTTGCAAAACATTTCAGCCTCGCCAACAAAATGAGGTTGCATTCATATATGGCTGCACGTATTTAATCACAAATGTCTGAAAACACTCAACTTTCCTGAATTCTGCTTGGGAATTTTCGGCATTATCGCATAACTGCAATGCACTAATACTTTATCCGTAATTCGTTTACAATATGCTTACAATATTTCCATGCCCCTCGGTGTCATCTGCAACCAAAAAAGTTCTTCGTCTTCAGTTCCTCACTTTACAGCATATGCATGATTACCACATTGAAAATTCTTACCAGTACCACGGCGGCAAGGCCAACTTGAAATCAGGCAATCGGATGCCTAAAATTTGAAGTTTGCCATAAATAGTAGCTGGTGGCTTGAAACATGGGATGCTATAGGGCTTCGTACGCCATGAAGTTGAATATGACCACCAATGTACACAGCCTGTAAAGCAGTCATGACTCTAGTTCATAGTTAGAAATGTGTGATAACAAAACAACAACACACACATAGATGTATAAATGAAGGGAATTGGACAACGCAGTACTAGCAACGGAAGTTCAAAATTTTAGGGCTTTTAAGTCACGCTCGTACTCATTTTCTGACTTCGTCATTCTTAATTTTTGGAAGTCTTTCGTACTTTGTGCGTATATCTTTCTGTAGTTTGCATTACACTTCAATTTGTAGGGGCACATCGTTTTGTGTCTTTCATTGTCATTTCTCTGTGTTGTTTCCACCACTTTTTAAACTCTAGATGCACATAAACTTACCCAAGTGTATATTTTACGATTAGGTTTGCTGAATAAAGCCCGTTCCATTCAGCGTCGTTTCAAGCAATGTGAAATTTTTAACTCGGCAGGCTATTGGAGAGGTTACATGCAGTAACATGCATAACACTCTTCTAAATGCTGCAAGATATACGAAATGTTTGAGTTAGCGTACAATGAGGAACAGTGGAGTGTTCCTACTATCTTGTACACCAACAAGTGGATGAGCCACTCTTGCTGTTTTGCCTGAAATATTTCCCTGAAAATAATAGAAACGACGTCCATTAGTATATACGTATTCAGAAAAATGAATGTCTTGGCAAAGACTCACACATGACTATACTATTGCAGACTTTTCAAGAAAACACCAAACAAATACAAAAGTGAGATGTCACTGCGTACTTCCTGCTACAGAGGGCGAAAAATAAACGACCGTAAAGAGATTCGAAACAACACCGAAAGCATCCTTTTGTCCGGTGTACCATAATTCAGGCAGTTTTCGCTCTTAGTGAAGTCAGCATTGTAGCGGAAAGCGGTGCAAATGTCAGTACAATTAATTTTGTAGCTCAATGCATTTCAGTGGTGGCGTAAATTCTTAAGGCCCCTATATTAGGCTTAGGTACATGTTAATGAGCCCCAGGTGGTTGAAGTTTCCTAAGCTCTCCACTACGCCACCTCTGATAATCATATGGTGGTTTTTGGATGTTAAACACCCACAACTGTTATCACTTTGTAATTAAACACGTGAAACACTGGCTTGTTGATCAACCATAGCTGCTTTGTTTAGGACTGGAGGTTCGACGACTTGGTATTGATTCATGACAAAAGTGGACAAAAGAAGACCTGAATTTTAAATAGTATCAGCATTTTGTCTTGTCAGAAATTGTGTCAACACTCGCAATACTGTGCGCTGATCATAAACATTATGGCAACATAATGCAAAACAGAATAACGAAAGAGAAGGAACAAGGTGATTCAACCACGAGGTTCAACAGATTCAACTGAGTTATAACAATGGAATTAAATTAGCTTTGCGCAAGTGACACATCTCCTATATGCTATAAATATTCATATGTAACCTTGGCAAGTTCTCAGGCTGATGTGTGACTAACGAAGTCACTCTAAAAATATTCTTTCTTTAAAATTTGAATTTTTATTAGCAGACACTCAATAAAGTGTTTTGGAGCAGACGCAGCTGTCCCCTGAGTCGAGCTTGCAAAGCTTGCATCTTCACCTTATTAACTGGCCCCTCCGCGGTGGTCTAGTGGCTAAGGTACTCGGCTGCTGACCCGTAGGTCACGGGATCGAATCCCGGCGGCGGCGGCTGCATTTACGATGGAGGCGGAAATGTGGTAAGCCCATGTGCTCAGATTTGGGTGCAGGTTAAAGAACCCCAGGTGGTCGAAATATCCGGAGCCCTCCACTACGGCGTCTCTCATAATCATATGGTGGTTTTGGGACGTTAAACTCCACATATAAATCAATAAATCACCTTACCAACTGGTTCATAACGGGCAATTCTTAGTCTCTAGTGAAGTGGCGTCTACTGTTAGGGTGAACACGACTCAGCGAGGCCGCGCTCTGCATGCTGAGTGCCTGTGCAGCCGGCGCGACCGTGCATCGAATCGAAGCGGCGCAGGCACACACGAGCTTGCCGCTCTTGCTGTACTACAGAGATCGGAAGCAAATGAGCAGATGACGCAAAACATCCCCCATGTACTCGTGTGCGCATGCGTCACTACGCATCGATGCACGGACGTGCCAGCACACTGGCTCCGCGTGCCCACACTGAACCCTGTTCACCCTAGCCCTTAGTTCACACTGAAGCATCCGCTTTCTACAACTAGCGAATTCTCCTGCCGCCAAAACGCAGCGTTGTTCGCACTGAATACGCCCCGCGCCGCCGAACATGCCATCTACCACGGGGCGAACGCCGGATGAATTCGCTGTCACCCGGTTGTTGTCGCTGCTCGCAAACGCCACTACACTATCCGGTGGTCTAGACGTCGATGGTTCTCGTACGCATGCAGGAAGCAATAAGAAGCAGTACTGCTTACTTTGCTGGCAAGTAGCTGTCTTGTAATGCATGAAGAACAGAAAAAGCCGCTGACGCCGGTGGCGTTGGTGGGTTCGTCTTGCTCTGAAAGACCGCGACAAGCTTGGTCATGCCAACGACTAGCTCGGTCACTTCTTCCACGAAATAGGGACGAGAAGTTGGCACAGAGTGAATAAAACTCCTGTATTTTACAGAATTCAGTTACGTGCACAGCGAAATGACAAGTGAGTAGGGCTTGTCCACCATTTTAGGGGCGAAGCTCCTTAGGGCGTGGGCTGTGCGTCCCCTGTATGTAGCCACCTCTAGTTTAGTTCTTGCAGTGTTCACTAGATGGCGGTACCGTCCCCTGTATGTAGCCACCTCTAGTTTAGTTCTTGCAGTGTTCACAAGATGGCGGTACCGTCTCCTGTATGTAGCCACGTCTCGTTTAGTTCTTGTAGTGTTTACTAGATGGTGGTACTTGTAGCTGATGATGAAAAGATGCAAGATGTTATAAACTAGAAAGCGGTACTTGTAGTTGATGAAAGACGCGAGATCTTATAAAATAGGAATGATGTCACATATGGCGCGTGTCATTGGTTGAAGGCAATCGTTCGATTTAGTGCGGCGACGTACGCTAGGGGGAGCGATGTAATAAAATCGAGTGGGCAAAATGTACACAGGATTCATGGTTTACCAGGTTTACCTCCGGAGCTTCGCCCACTCATCATCATTCACTTCGTGGATATGGCGGCACTTTTTTCAAAATTCCTTGACTAGTGCTCCTATCGGTCCGCGGCGACTGATTCAGTGGCAGACGCCGCAAAAATTGGTCTGAGAGCAATTGGCGTGGACAGGGCCCTTTCGGCGGATCTTGCCGCCGCCGTATCGGTTTCGGCGCATTTTCGGAGACCGGAATGCTCATTGTGAACGCGCCCTATTACAGTGGACGGCACTGTATGTGCTCGTGACCAGGTTTCGTTCTTTACTGCACGCCCGAACGTCGACTGCAGAGCTTTGGACGGTATTTTCGCTATATCGGTCGACTTCAGCGTATCTGTCATTTACCGCGCTGCAAAGATGCCATATGCCTGATTATAGGTTTCTCTAGTTACACGATGTGTCAGGGCATTCAAGCGCTGCTCAGTGTCGTGGACCTCATAGCATGACTTCTCTTCAGTGATGAATGGTCGGCTGAAAGAACTTCATTAAAGTCAAATAGGTCGGAAGCGGCCGCTCCCACGTTGGGACCGAAATACCTAGCCTTTCAGCCGCATCGTGTGCCCGTTGCACAACCCATAATTGTCCCTTTAATGTAGTACTGCGCAAATCTGCGTTCTATTGTTCTTCAGCATTTTCCTTGTCG